>NC_069673.1:1271250-1906875 GCF_027244095.1 Hemicordylus capensis | reverse complement strand
CCGGGTCTGTTCTGAATCACCTTAATATTCAGATTATAAATCGCAAAGATACAAAGATTAATGTAGTTGCAAGTTCGGAAATGCAGATGCGTTCCATGATACCCAACCGCCCCATAGCCACACCCCATAGCCACGCCCACTCCAATGGCCACACCCCCATGCACACACCCCTCTTAGACAGATGCTATAATTTGGGAGTTCGGTGACAGAAAGTCAAGGACGGTTTCCTGATCCTACAGTTCCACCTGGAAACTCCCAGACAGCATCAGTTGCTGTTCTTAAAGGCCCCCCGACCCCGCCGCCAAGAAACCTCAAAGCATCTTTCATGACTAACGGACTCCTCCTCCAATAGAAGGCCATATCTTTCAATAAGTATTTACTGAAATTTATCTGCAGACAGAATACCCTACCCTGGAAGAAAAATGTAACCTGAACACTTTCCTCAAAAGATAGGGCTTACCTGTTATGGTGGCCAATCAGAAATGATTACCTGACCGGATAAATTTTGAAAAGTGAAAAAGAGTTTTTTAAAAATCCCTTAGATGTTGTTTTTGAGTAAGATTTTAACATGGGGCATAGGAACATGGGAAGCTGCCACATACTAAGCCAGACCCTTGGTCCATCTAGCTCCGTACCGTCCACACAGACCGGCAGTGGCTTCTCCAAGGTTGCAGGCAGGAGTCTCTCTCTCAGCCCTAACTGGAAATGCGGCCAGGGATTTAACTCTGGACCTTCTGCACACAGAGCAGATGTTCTACCACTGAGTGAAAGCCCCATCCCCTAAGGGGAATGTTGCACAGTCCTCACACGTGTAATCTCCCATCCAAATGCCAACCAGGGCAGACCCTGCTTAGCAAAGGGGGGCAAGCCATGCTTGCTGCCACATGGCCAGCTCTCCTCCTGCGGGGAGGCAGGACCCTTGCTCTGGCAACAGGTTTCACAAGACGGCCACTTACAAAACGGCTTCCGTTGCTTTTTCTGTAAACAAGACTTGACGTATCTCTCCAGTTCTCGTAACGTGGTGGGCTTCAAGGTTTCAAAATCTATTTCGATCTCGTCGGGGTTGGAGTCCCTGAGGGAGGGCTCCCGGGACTGGATTATATGTACCACCCGGCCCAGCTTCTCCCCCGGCAAACGGTTGATGTCCAAGCTGAGCTGACGCTTCTCGTCGTAGGTCATGGGCAGACCCTCCTCCTCCTCGTCCGAATCGTAGGGTGCCGAGGCCGGCTTCCCTCCTTTCTTTGGCTGCCTGGAAGGGGCAAATCAGGAAGAAGGGGCTGCTCAGTCAGGTACAACCCAAGGGGTCCCAGGTGGAAGTCGGAACTAGTTTGGGTGGCTTTAAGGAGGGTTTGGAGAACTTCATGGAGGAGAGGTCTATCAACGGCTGCTAGTCGGAGGGCTACGGGCCACCTCCAGCCTCAGAGGCAGGATGCCTCTGAATCCCAGTTGCAGGGGAGCAACAGCAGGAGAGGGGGCAGGCCCCACCCTGCTTGTGGGCTTCTCAGAGGCAACTGGTGGGTCACTGTGTGAAAGAGGAGGCTGGACTAGATGGGCCTTCTTGGGCCTGATCCAGCAGGGCTGTTCTTAGGTTCTTATGAACGTTTGCAATGGAAAGGGCACATTTGTTAAAATGTTGAAGTCATCATTTTTAAGTTTTTTAAAATGTTTTTGTTTTAATCTGTGTTGTTTTATTGTAAACTGTGCAGAGACGTGACTTTTGGGTGGCATATAAATATGCCAGAGTGAGACAGAGAGAGTGCAAAAGAAAGGAGAGAGGGGAATAGAAAGAAAAAGAAAGAGTGAACGAAAGGAAAAGGAAAAAGAGAGAGAGTGCGCATGAAAGGGAGAGAGAGAGAGAGAGCGAAAGAAAGGAGATAGCAAAAGAGAGAGAGAGAAAGCAAAGAAAGCAAGAAAGCAAGCACTCAAGCAAGCAAGCAAGCAAGAAAGAGTGTGAAAGAAAGGGGAGAGAATAAGAAAGGAGAGAGAAAGTAAAGTGTCGCTGCCCTAAACCACCGGGATTTTCAGCACTGGGCCCTCGCGCAAAGATTCCCCACAGCACATGAGATACGCCGCGGTTGTGCTCCTTGCATGCAACTAAACAATATTTGTGCTAGCTCAGAGGCTCTGCAACTTGGGTTCCCAGATGACGTGTTGAGATGACGTGTTGGACTACATCTCCCATCATCCCTGTGGCAGGGGATGATGCAAGTTGTAATTCAACACTATCATCTGCGGATCCAAGTTTGAGGGCCCCTGAGCTAGGGCAACACCCAGGCTTTTAATTAGATACTGTTTTAATGGTTTAAACATTGTTTGGATTTTAAATTATTGTAATGTTTTTAACCTTTTTCATTTTGTTGTGATTTGTATTATTCCATTGTAAACCTCCCAGAGATGCAAGTTTTGGGCAGTGTACAAATATGTTATATAAATAACAAATATGTTTGGGCGGTATACAAATATGTTAAATAAACACACAGAGAGAGCTTTGCACAAGCACAGCATGAGTCAGGATGCTGGCCGCTGCTTAAAAATGTGTTTGCCGACCATGACCCTGGGGAAGCAAGCCAACGTGTCAGCTGACGCAAAGCAACGAGTCTTTTGAATCTATGTCCTGAAAGCATGTATATCTGGCCCCCCTGGTAAAAACCCGCATGGTGGCTCACACTAGAAGTTAGACACACTACACAGTCGACACAGTAAGAAGCGTCCAAAGAGCAGAGATCAATCCAATGCCCAGTTTATCCGAAGACAGACCTCTGAATGCCAGGATGTATAGAAACATGTTTTCAACTGGTGCCTCAAGGCCGTCTGGACAAGCACCGGTCAAATAGGCATGGAGAGAAGGCTCCATCAAGGTGCCACCCACACTGAAAAGAGCCGGGCCCTTGTGGCTCCCCATCACCGCCCCTGAAACACCCATGCGATCTGGGCAACAAGAAGCACCTTTCAAAGTGGCCTCCCTCTTAAGAACACAGGGAGCTGCCGTATACTGAGTCAGACCATTGGTCCGTCTAGCTCAGTATTGTCTTCACAGCCTGGCAGCAGGTTCTCCAAGGTTGCAGGCTGGAATCTCTCTCCGCCCTATCTTGGAGATGCTGCCAGGGAGGGAACTGGGAACCTTCTGCTCTTCCCAGAGCGGCTCCATCCCTTAAGGGGAAGATCTTCCAGTGCTCACATGTAGTCTCCCATTCAAATGCAACCAGGGTGGACCCTGCTTAGCTAAGGGGACAAGTCATGCTGGCTACCACCAGACCAGCTCTCCTCTCTCTGTCGCCTATTAAGATTATCTGGAGAGGTCTGGTTACGGCTGCCGCCAACTCATTTGGTGGCGACTGGGGACTGGGTCTTCTCTGTGGCTGCCCCGGGGCTTTGGAACACGCTCCCTGCCGAAATAAGAGCATCTCCTTCTCTGTTTGCTTTCAGGAGGACCCTGAAGATGTACCTGTTTCCCCAGGCCTTCAACTGAGAACACAATGTTTGAATTTTGATGTGTTTTTATTATGATTTTCTCTTCATGAATTTTAAATGTCTTATAGCTTATATTAGGTTTTAATTCTGTACACCGCCTAGAGATTTCGATATTGGGCAGTCTATAAATTCGACAGACAGACAGAGAGATAAGGAAAGCAAGCTTCTGGCCCCCAGATCTGCAGAACAGGCAACTTCCAGGCTTGGAAACCAACACTATGGCGAACGTCCTCTGCTCAGCAGGGCATGAATGTACAGAGAGCTGCGTAACAGCTGTGTGCAGCGAGCTGGAGCATCTTTGGGCTCCCGGTCCAAAGACGCAGAGTGCAGCACTGGAAATCCGCAGAATTCAGCTTCCTGGGATGTCGTAGTTTGTCACAGCCCTCATCTGCTTTCCACTGAGTCAGACAACTAGTCCGGCGTGGCATCGTGGTTCAAATGCTGGGCTGTAAGTGGAGTGTGTGTGTGTGTGTGTGTGTGCTTGAAAAAGCAAAGCCTTCAATTACTACTCTAAGTGCTGCTGCTTTACTATTTGATCGCTGTTCTGAAGTTGTAAGAGAATGCCGCCTTCTTCATCAACCCCACCGCTTATTAAGATTTATTTTATTTTATTTTTATTTATTTTACATTTTCTATCCCGCTCTTCCTCCAAGAAGCCCAGAGCGGTGTACTACATACTTGTGTTTCTCTTTCACAACAACCCTGTGAGGTAGGTGAGGCTGAGAGAGAAGCGACTGGCCCAGAGTCACCCAGCAAGTCTCATGGCTGAAGGGGGATTTGAACTCGGGTCCTAGTCCAGCACTCTAACCACTACACCACGCTGGCTCAGACCATCTGAGGAGGTTTGGTTGTGGCTGCCACCGGCTCAGTTGGTGGCGACTCGAAACCGGGCCTTTTCTAGAGTTGTACCAGGACTCCGGAACACCCTTCCTAACAAAATTAGTTTTTCCCCTGCTCTGAATGTTTTTAAGAAGGACCTGGAAATATATCTCTTTAAGTCAGGCTTTTAGTTTATGGTTTTAAAGCTTCGGGTTTTAATTTTTTCCATTTGTATTTTTAAATGGTTTTGGTTGCGTCAATGTTTTGGTGGTGTTTAGATTGTGAACTGCCCAGGGACTTTTTTTTGTTTGGCGCGGTATATAGGGTTGCCAGATTCTGACTTTCCAAATCTGGGAGCCTAATTTGCATAGTATGTAAGTAAATGGGCTTGAAAACAATTTCTGAGCAGAAGGGGGGCGGCACGTTTTGCTCCAGAACTTCGCTTCTGCAAGGACTGGAGCTTAGCTTTTTGTTGTTGTTGTTAAATGAAAGCTGGAATCTGGGCAAATCCGGGTGGACTCAGCAATCTGGGTGAAAGGCTTAAAATCCGGGTGAAACTCGGAATTCCGGAGGGGGGGGGGCCTGGCAACTCTTGGGGTTATAGAAATGTGAGAAATAAAAAATAAATAAAACAATATGCACATGCTGCATGGCCTAGGTGTTGAGTGTTGGGCGTAATAAAAGCCACATGCAAAGCCTTGAGCTTAATCAGGCTGTCCTGTGATTTCTTCCTTCTGCAAAGATCTCGTAGCAGGGACACCTCGGCCCAGCTGAACACCCTCTAGCTCAGAATTCGCTGCTCTGACTGGCAGCGGCTTCTCCAAGGTTGCAGGCAGGAGTCTTTCCCCAGCCATACCTGGAGATGCTGCCAGGGAGGGAACCCGGGACCTTCTGCATGCAGAGCAGACACTCTACCCCTGAGCTACAGGCCCTCCCAAGAAATAGTGAACAGGAAGCCCTTGACTCATTGAGTTATGACTACGACGACGGACATTTATATACAGCTCTTCAACCAAAGTTCTCAAAGTGGTTTCCATAGAAAAATAAATAATACCTACATAAGATGGTCCCCTGGCCCCAAAGGGAATTCAAAAATAAACATAAGGCAGACACCAACTACAGCCACTGGAGGGATGCTGTGCTGGGGATGGATAGGGCCAGTTGCTCTCCTCCTGCTAAATGTAAGACAATCGCCACTTTAAAAGGCGTCTCTTTGCTGAGTTAGCAAGGGTCTAATCTAGCTACTCTTTCTGCTCTGATCGGCAGCGGATCTCCCAGGTTCCAGGCAGGAGCCTTTCCCAACCGAGGTGGAGACGCCGCCAGGGCCTTCTGCATGCCAAGCAGATGCTCCCCCACTGAGCTATGGCCGGATTCCCAAACAGAAACACAGGAAGCTGCCTTCTACTGAGTCAGACCACTGGCCCATCTAGCTCAGGATTGCCTACCCAGGCTGGCAGCGGCTTCTCCCAGGCTGCAGGCTGGAGTCTCTCTCCCAGCCCTATTTCGGAGATGCTACCAGGGAGGGAACTGGGAACCTTCTGCATGCAATGCCGGGGGTCTTCCCGTGAGCGACAGCCCCCTCCTCTGGCTGCAGCCCACCCAGCTTCGATCTCAAGCAGGTACCTGTTGGCAGTGGTCGTACTGTTCGCCTTCTTGGCTGGTGCTTTCTTCTGCTGGGCCTGCTTCACCGGCTGGGCCACTTTGGCCTTCTTCTCTTCCTCGGCCTTCGCCTTGTTCCTCTCTTTCTCCTTCTCTTTCTCCTTGTCTTTCTTCTTCTTCTCCTTCTCCTTCTTCTCCTTCTTCTTCTTTGGCTTGTTCACCGGAGCCTGAGACAGGGCGGCCAGTTGCTCGTGGACGGCCTTCAGCTGGTGGAGGAGACGGAGGGTCAAAGCGGAGAAGTTCAAGGCCCCCCACCCCAAAGGCGGCCCCCCTGCGGGGTCTGTGCACACATGCATTTGTCTCTCGCCCCTCCACGGCTGAAGGCTCTAAGTCCAACACTTCATGCAGAGCTTCTCTGAAGTGGGTCCCCAGGTGCTGGACTACCACTCCCATCATCCTCAGCCGCAGTGGCCAAAGGTGATGGGAGTTGTAGTCCCAACAAAACCTGGGGACCCAAGTCTGAGAACCCCTGACTGCATGTGAACAGACCTCATTGGCAAAGCCTGTGCTTGAACCGGCCTGGGGCGATATGAATCTTCCATCCGTATTGACTCATCTCGGATGCATGGAGTGGAGAGGGTGGACAGAGAGATTTTTTCCCCTCCCTCTCTCACATCACTAGAACCAGGGGTCAACCCATAAAGCTGACGGTCAGGAAGTTTAGGACCCACAAAAGGAAACACTTTTTCACCCAGCACACAATTGATCTGCGGAATTCTCTGCCACAGGATGTGGTCATGGCCACCAGCTTGGACGGCTTTGAAAGGGGCGTGGACACATTCATGGAGGACAGGTCTATCCATGGCTACTAACCTGGTGGCTGTGGGCCACCTCCGGCCTCAGAGGCACGATGCCTCTGAATACCAGCTGCAGGCGAGCCACAGCGGGAGAGAAGGCATGCCCTCACCTCTTGCCTGTGGGCTTCTCAGTAGGAAACGGACTCTGTGAGAAACAGGGTGCCGGACCAGATAAGGCCGCGGGCCTGATCCAGCAAGGCTCTCCTTATGCTCTTATGGGATGACTCACCCACATATGCAGTCTTCACTTGAGGGCTGCAGTCATCTAGTGATGGTGTGGGCGGGTGTATATATAAACGATCTCACAGATGCTGTCTACACGAAATGTAGACATGTAAAACGTAAATCTATCTCACAGACGTCTACCCATCCGTCTTGACTCCTCTCTGGGGCTCCCGTGTCGGCACGGTGGTGCTATCTAGGGGTCCCGCTGTGGAAGCACCGCTGGCAAATACCAGCTGCCTCCACACCATGGATGTAAACAAGACCAGCGCAGTCTGTGCACTCTCTTTTCGCGGAGGCTGCAATTGCACCGCTGGCAAAAGCCAAGCAGAGGGGATGGGTCTTACTGAGGACCCCTCCGCCATGGCGCCCACTTCTCAGACACTTCCTGTGGTGTCCACCGCAAATGTGAACCTCTTGGTCCTCCCCCGCAATACTTAGACCTGTTCCACACATGCAGCAGAACGTAGGACAGAGGGGGCCATTTCAGGGTACAGATGGCCAGGAATGCCACTCTGCTATCCTCGCCTTTAATGCTATTCCCGCTTTTAAAAACCCAAATATTAAAAAAACATTCCTCTCCCTATAAGTAGAAAGTTAGCACATCAGGGTCTGGCCTATCCCACTCCCTGCAGTGTTAGCTTTCTGCGTGCAGGGAATTTTGTTTTTTTTTGTTTCGCCCCCATACAGCCGCATTCAGAAATGTGATTTCCCCATCAGCAGCCTCAAGTGCAGACCACAGCAGAACGGCCCTTTATGTGGCAAGGAGAGCCATTTCACTGATCGATCGATTGATTTCTGTGTAAACTGAGTTGGGAACTTTTGTTGAAAAGGGGCATATAAATATTCCTCGTATTTGTAAGATGTCATTTGCTCTCTGGGTTCAAAAAAGTCAAAAGCTGCTTGGGGCAATCGAGGCAGCCACGTGTCCATTTTCCACCCTGCCAGGGACCCCTGTACACAAGAGACGAGCCCCTTGACCAAATAAACGACAGAGGGAACAGTTTGGGGCCAAAAACGTGAGCAGAGATGCCACCTTTTCTGGCCTTCCTCCTCTGCTGTTAAGATGCAGAAATTTAGTAGGTTTTTCCAGAGTGGAGATAAAACTGGTGGGAATCGTTTAATCCCGGGCGGCTCAACTTTCGGCCCTCCTGCAGCTGTTGGCCAACTCCCATAATCCCTGGCCACTGGCCACTGTGGCTGGGGATTATGGGAGTTGTAGTCCAGAAACAGCTGTGGGGGACACTGTTGAGCAGACCTAGTTTAATCTCTGTATTTCAGAGCAAGGCTAGGAAAACGGGGGGAAACATCGGAGAGTATTGTCATACATGGCAAGACCAAATGCAACGCGGGTGTCAGAAGAGAGCCAGTGGCTGCAGCAGAGAGAGACAGACCTGGGTCCAAATCCCCCCTTAACCACGAAGCTCAGTGGCTAGGTTGGAGCAATTCACCCTCTCTCTGCTCGACCTGCTTCACAGGGTGGTTGAGAGGCTATACGCCGGAAACCGTCTTACCAATGCTGCTCATGACCTCCTTGGAGAAAAGGCAGGACACAAATACGGCAGGCAGTAGAAGAGAGAGGTTCTTGGGAGCGGCCCCACATGATTGAGGGGGTCCCTTCTCCCAAAGATCGGCCCAAATCCCACCCTGAATATTTTCTGGAAGCCTTCTAAGACCTCCTTCTCTGGGTGGCATTTAAGGGGTCAGCAGAATGACGGCCGTTTTAATTCATTCGTTGCTAACGCTTTTCATGGCTCTAAAGAAAGCAGCTACATTGAATTAATTCATGGTTAGCTTTGAACACTTTTAAGCCACTAAAACAATGTCCCCAATTAATTGGACAGCAGATTTTTAAAAATCATGATTATTCACACACCTGCTTATTAAAAAAAAACAAAAAAACTGCAGGTGCAAAACACCATTTTAGAAGAGATGTTCTTCGTATCAGAGAAGATGGAATCTCTCTAAAATGGTGCCTGCTAAGGACATCTGCATCATCTGGAAAATATTAAAAACGTGCTTTTTGCTCCCATGCTACTCTTCTTACCCAAAATTAGGCAAATCCAGTTGGTTCAATTCAAATAAAACAGAGTAGCAAAACATAAAATGAAGCCAGGAATTCCGATTTTAAAGTGGGAGTTAGATTGCGGCCAGCCGTATCTCTGGATGTCCCCTGTTTGTAGTGCAGCGGAGATAGTAGACTGGGGAAAGACGGTGGAACAGGGAACCACAAAGACTCAAAACGAGCCTGCCCTTGGCCACTGGGAGCCTTCCACTAGAGACCTTCTAGTCTCGAAGGCTGTACAAGTGGCTGTCTCAGTCTTTGAGTACTCTTTAAGTTGGTCTCCGATTCATAGGGGCTAGAAACTTGTCCTTTGAAAATTAAAGCTGGGATTCTCAGGAGATCTGGTGGGAGCACTAAATCCTGCTCCAGGTGGGAAATGCAGTATTAGCAACATATGGGCACCCCCAGGAACACCCATCCAGGGAGTTTTGTCATTTGGGACTGACTTGATCACTTTTGAAGCTTCTAACATGGAACGGGCAGGCAGGCAGACGTCAATTACAAGCAATAACAATGTCCTGCCCTCCAGGCTTACAATCTGCTTTTTCTACGTTTCTGCCATGCCAGGGGTCACCTTTCTCAATGAAGACCTGCCCTGGATGTAACCTATGAAGCTCTTCCCAACTTTGGCCTTCCTGCAGACGTCAGACTACAACTCCCAGCATCCTCGACTATTGGCCCCTGGGGCTGGAGATGGTGGGAGCAGTAGTCCAAAGGCTGTTGGAGGGGCACAGCGGGTAAAACCCTGCTCTACGCCAACCAGCACTGGCCCTCCCAAGAGTTGGGGTGGGGGGGAAGGTCTCAGGCAATACCTGAATTTGCAACTGAGCGGCAGCGTTTCTGCCTGCAAAGCATATTCTTCTTCTTTGGCTGGGGATGATTTGGTGGAGGAAAGATTCGGCCAGGGTTTTCAGCCTGGGGACGGCTGGATTTGTTGTTGGACTACAAAGCCCATCACTCCCAGCCAGAGGAGGGGGGTGATGGGAGCTGTAGTCCAAACGCATCTGCAGACCCAAGGCTGAGAACCCCTGCATCGGCCCAGTGGGGCCTCCATCCAGCCCCCTCTCTGACCCTGACCCCCTTGTTTAACTGCTCCCTGGAAAGCGAGACCCACCCTTTCCCTTCCCCACAGTCACCTCCAACTCTTTCAGCACCCCGACCCACCACAGAGGGACCCATATGGACCAAATATCTCTTTCTACCTCTTTTTAAGAGCAGGTGACCAGATGGAAAAAAGAAGGCTGTGTTCCCAAACCGCTGGACAAAGAGGGAATTTTGGCAAATGCAGCCAGGAGAAGTTGCACCTGCTAAACTTCCCTCCTCTTCGCAACTAAAAGGAGCTCAGCCTTCTTTGTCTCAGTTGACCCTCCCTCCCTCCCTGTTTCTCCCCTTTTCTGTCTTTTCCACAAAAACAGTTTTCTTTAAAGATTTCGACACCAGAAGCAATCACAACACAACCTAAGTGTGGGTCCCTGCCCACCAGCTGAAGATCAGTGCTTTAGACGAGGGGCGACCAGCCGCTCCCTAGCTGCTGCTGCTGGACTACAACTCCCATCACCCCTGTCAGAACAGCGGCAGTGGATGATGAGAGCTGTAGTCCAGCGGCGTGCCAGAGCGCCTCTGGCTTAGCCACCCGGGTCTAGAGGACTATTTCTGCTAATCCAGCCAAGTGCAAATGCATCTTAGAGGAGGATACAGGATTTCTGATTGCTACATAACTAATACTACAGAACGGGCACATATTCTGTACAACAATAAGGAAATCAATAGAAAATAAAAAATAAACAAATACATTCCATCCATTCCAGTCTCGGGAGTCATTGACCTTGTAGCACTGCCTCAATGATCGGGAACAGTCCTGTGTGAACAAGAAGACAGGCAGGGAAGCAAATATTGTGTCCACACTGCGAATCCAGACCCTGGGGGAGGGATGTAGGGGGCAGAGGGCCCAGAGACCTGTCTGGCCACCACAGCCCAGAAGCTTCAAGTCTCCCGCAAATCCTGAGAATCTTTTCTTTTCTTTTTTTAAAGTGCCAAGTTTCTATTATTTTTACTGACTTTTATTCTTAAAAAAAAAAAAAAATCTCCCACCCTTTTGCCAAACAGCTCACGTTTGCCCTCCCACCTTGTTATCATCACAACAACCCTGCAGGGGAGGTTAGGCCGAGAGAAAATGATTGGCCCAGGGTCACCCAGAGAACGTCATGGCTAAATGCAGATCTGGACATGGGGTCCTGCACTCCCCGGCCCAAATCCACATCACTGATGGGCGGATGCCCAGGGTTCTCAAACTTGGGTCCCCAGATGTTGATGGACTTCACAGGAACATAGGAAGCTGCCATATACTGAGTCAGACCCTTGGTCCATCTAGCTCAGGATTGTCTACCCAGACTGGAAGCAGCTTCTCCCAGGTTGCAGGCAGAAATCTCTCCCAGCCCTATCTTGGAGATGCTGCCAGGGAGGGACCTTGGAACCTTCTGCATGCAAGCATACAATTGCTCTTCCCAGAGTGGCCCTGTCCCCTAAGGGGAATCTCTTCCAGTGCTCACACATGTGGTCTCCCATTCAAATGCAAACCAGGGCAGAGCCTGCTTAGCAAAGGGGACAATTCATGCTTGCTTCCACAAGACCAGCTCTCCTCCCTTCAACTCCCCACATCTCCAGCCATAATGGCCTTGGCCAGTTGTGAGTACAGGAATGGAAATCCAGCAATGTCTGAGGACCCAAGCTGGAGGAGCCCTTCTCAAGAAAGACCCTCTTAAGAAAATCTGAGGGTCAGTATGGTGGGGTCTGCAGAGCCCTTTGAAATTTATTTCCACAGACACCCTCGGAAGAGACTCTAGTTCCCATTTATAGCCGCAAAGCAGAGACTGGGCAACTTGTCTCTCCGTGGGTCCCTTGCAGAGATGGGGTTCAGCCCAAAAGACCGGTTCAGCTGTAACTCAGAAACACAATTAATCCTGCTCCTCTCCTCAAGTTTTGAGTTGCAATAAACCAAGATTGGACGTGACATCCTGACTGACTGAACTCGGTTTGTTTACTGATCAACTGTGACGCCCAAACTGACTGATCTCAGTTTGTTTGAACCCACTTACTTGAAATAAATGGCGATTTAACACTCTCTTCGAACCTTGGTCTCCGATGGCGGTTTATTTCAAGTAAGCCGGTTCGGACAAGCTGAGATCGGTTGCACCGGACCTTGCAACTGATCAGCAAACCAACCTAAGTTGCGATGTCCGAACTGACCTATCTCGGTTTGTTCTAACCGGCTTACTTGAATGGAATCATGATCTAACACTCGTCTCGGACCTTGATTTCTGATGGCGGTTTATTTCAAGCAAGCCGGTTAGAACAAACCGAAATGGGTCGATTTAGACGTCACAAGTGATCCTGGCTCACTGCAACCTAAATTGGAAGTCAGTGTTCAAGTGGGTGTGGGAGGGGAGGGGAGGATGAGCTCTTGAGCCTTGGGGAGGACCCCACAAGAGTGGGCTGAAATGTGGTCCCACATGACGTCCACCTCCAACTCCCAATCCAGCCACCCAGGCTAAATACGCTGGACATTGAGTGACCACAGGTTTGGGGTGGGGGAGACGAGTTCTAATCTGCACTCAGCCACGACGCCTCCCAGGTGGCCCTGGAGCAAACTGGCATTTCTCACAGGAAGGCTGAAGACACGGAGGGTATAAGTAGGTCGGTCAATCTCCAGGCGATGAGGTAAGCAAGCTTTGCGAAAGTTGGTTGGTTTTCTGATTCATTTATGACATGGCGACCCCGCCCCATCCAAAGGCTCTGGGCTTTTAAACGGTGACGCCAGAAATGGCCAACGGCTACGTGGGCTAGGCAAACTCGGAATGGGCTCGTTTCCAACGCTGACCTCCTGGGACCTGGCTGGAGCCCCAGGGACTGGTGGGGAAGAAAGCCTCCATCCAAATCTCGGCCGGCGCAGGAGAGAGCACCGGACTCCCCCTCACCTGCTCCTGAAGCTCCGCCAGCCGTGTGGCTCTCTCCTCTTCGGAGTCCGAGCTGTCCGAATCGGAGGAGCTCTCCTCGCTGCTGTGGCTGCTCTCCGTGCTTTTGCTCACGACTGGCGCCGTCGGGGGAGGCGGAGGGGGAGGCTCGGGAGGCTCGTCCGGCATCTTGGCAAACCTCATCTCAAAGACGTCCTGCGGGGAGGGCAGAGTCGGAGGAGGGTGAGGCGCAGGAGCAGAGAACGTGGGGCCGCCTCTAGGGCAGCGTCCCCGTCCCCCCCTCCTGACGCCTGATCCCCCCCTCCTGACGCCTCCATGTGAAGAGGGCCCCCCCTGCCCACTGAGTCCCTGGGAGCCCAGAGACTCACACAGAGGCTCGACGGGTAGCTCCATGAAGGGTGGGCAATTCTGGTGCCTCTGCAGCAGGTAGCACTGAATCCACCTGAACGCTTTCCGTGCAGAGACACACAGCACAATCATCCCCCCTCAGAGGAGGCTGCCTCCTGCCCCTCTGCATGAGTCACTGGTCTGGATAGGCCTCCTCCCAAAATACAGCAGAATCTCCCCAAAGTCTGAGTGGAAGGTGACACACCCAAAAGGTTGAGTTGATTTCTTCTGGGGTTCTCTCTCTCAGGCCCCCCCGTCTGCCCCCCATCTCTCCCCACTCGTGCCCCAGTAAGCATGCTTTTTACCTGAAGCTTCCTTGCCATAGCCACAACTTCGTGGTCAGGAGGATTGTACTTGTAACAATTTGAGAACATTAACCGAATATCTGCGGCAAAACCCTGGGCGTCTGGATATTCCCGGCCGTCCATTTTTTTCTGCAAACACAGAAATCCAAAGAGGTGGGGGAGGGCAGGGGAGGTAGAGAGGAAGGGTTGGATGGGGAGTGGGCCAGGGACGGGAAGAAAAGCCATAAGCAACATGCATTCACAGACATGATGGGTGACACAAGGGAGCTCATGCAAAAACCAAACCAAAAAAAAGGAAGGAACACAACGGAAAAGTCCAGCTTGTGAGATCGGGTCGGATCACCTCCACGGCTGCACCCAAGAGAGTCATTTCTACAAACGCTTTTAACCTTTAGAAGTACAAGAGGAATAAACAGTAATAGAGTGATGTGAGAAAGGAGTTTGGGCCATGCAGCTTAAGAAGCCGCTGGCTAGACTTGGGAGGAGAGCTGGTCTTGTGGCAGCAAGCATGACTTGTCCCCTTAGCTAAGCAGGGTCCATCCTGATTTGCATTTGAATGGGAGACTCCATGTGTGAGCACTGTGAGATATTCCCCTCAGAGGATGGGGCCACTCTGGGAAGAGCAGAAGGTTCCCAGTTCCCTCCCTGGCAGCATCTCCAAGATCGGGCAGAGAAAGACTCCTGCCTGCAACCTTGGAGAAGCCGTTGCTGCCAGTCTGTGAAGACAATACTGAGCTAGATAGACCAATGGTCTGACTCAGTATATGGCAGCTTCCTATGTTCCTCTGATATCACAAGAGTCCTGCTGGGTCCTACCAAAGGTTCCAACCGTGGGAAGCCTGTGAGCAAAATGGGAAGGTGCTACCCCACTAAAGATATGTGAAGGTCTGGGGGGAAAGATGGGGGGGAATGGGGGAGAAACAGGGTGTTTTTTTAAAAAAAATTCCCCTGGGGGTGGCATTGTTTTTTCTAGCTTTCCCCTCAGTCCATCGCATCTTTACACCCCCACTGAGTTTGCTTGCACTACCAAGTAACAGATAGAAAGATAGATAGATAGATAGATAGACAGCCCTGCTAAGCAACACATTTCTGTCGGGGAGTATATTCTACAGTTTAGCACAACCACAGAGCAGCCCCGATCCGGAGTCGCCACCAGACAAACCAGCAGCGGCTGGCGATGGATCTGGCCAGGTGATCTTAATACGTGCTGTGGATCACACAGAAGGCGGCGCTCTGCTATGGTAGCCTGGCCCTAAGCTGTTAAAGGCTTTAAAAGTAGGTGCCAGCACTTTGCATTTCGCCCGGAGACCTATCGGCAGCCACACAACTGTTTTGAAAGAGGTATAATATGGTCTCTCCAGGTTGTAGCTGTGCTTGATAAATTCATAGAGACATAGGAAGCTGCCGTATACTGAGTCAGACCCTTGGTCCATCCAGCTCAGTATTGTCTACCCAGACTGGCAGCGGCTTCTCCAAGGTTGCGTGCCCAGCCCCATAGGGAAATGCTGCCAGGGAGGGAACTTGAAACTTTCTGCATGAAAAGCAGATGCTCTAGGGAATGTACTAAAATGAATGACATTGGATGCCCACTAAAAAACCCTCATTCCTTCCAAATGAGCATTGCAATTCCATGCATTCCTATTCCCTTTAAAAGGAGGAATTTAGGAGGTGCCATATACTGAGTCAGACCCTTGGTCCATCTAGCTCAGGATTGTCTTCACAGACTAGCAGCAGCTTCTCCACGGCTGCAGGCAGGAGTCTCTCTCAGCCCTGTCTTGGAGATGCTGCCAGGGAGGGAACTTGGAACCTTCTTCTGCTCTTCCAAGAGCAGCTCCATCCTCTAAGAGGAATCTCTTACCATGTTCACACTTCTAGTCTCCCATTCAAATGCAAACCAGGGCGGACCCTGCTTAGCCAAGGGGACAAGTCAGGCTTGCGACCACCAGACCAGCTTTCCTCCCTCCTCTCCATACTGGTTGAAGCCCTGGAGTTCCCCTGCCTCGAGCTGTTCCACAAGTCAATGTTACGATTAAAAGAAGGTAAAGGAAGGGGGGTGGTGGAGAAAGAGACGTGGGGGAGGCGGACGGACCTTCACAGTACTGAGATCCATGGGGTGCTTGATAATGTCGTGATAGTCGTGCAGCTCCAGAGCCTCGGCGTCCACCGGCTTGTAAAAGGGCCAGGCGTAGGCCGCGTGCTTCTTGGACAGCATCTCCTTGAGGATGCTGTCGCAGTACTTGAGGTGCTCCGACAGCTTGCCCTTCTTGCCCGCGTGCTGGGGCACCTCCCCGTCCTCCAGGTCCTTCTTGGGCGGCTTGATGGGGCGGCCGCCGCTCTCCCGCCGGGCCACCACCTTGGCCTGCTTGGGGTCCGAGAGCGGAGGGGGCGACTCGCTGCGGCTGGCGGTGATGGCCGAGGTGGTGGGCGTGGTGGTGTCCGCTTTCCGCTTCACCCCCTTTTTCTGGAATCCAAACACAAGTCGGATCAGCGGCAGGAAGGGGGTGAGCCGTCACCGGATCCACAGGGCCATGGGCGGGTGACACAGAAGCACAGGAAACCAGGGAAGTATCAAGCACAGAACGCAGGTTAATTATTATTATTATTATTATTATGGGGCTTTGTGTAATATCATCATTATACTTTGTGTGTGCCATCAGCTGAACCACAGAGTTGTGGTTGGGTGACACAGAAGCACAGGAAACCAAGGAGGTATCAAGCACAGAACACAGGTTGTTGTTGTTATTAATTATGATGCTGCTGCTGCTGATGCTTTGTGTATTATCTACATATTTCATTCTCCTGGGTGCGCCATAGAATGTGCGTCCTGGCACCCTGCTGATTGGCTGGGCGGCAGAGGCACCTGATAGGCTGAGGTGCACCCAGGAGGATTGGTCATCGCGGTGGCCAGGCCGTCCCCCGGGTAAGGGGGAGGCAGCGGCCAAACCCAGCCTGGCCACCGGAGGCGGTGGTGGGAAAGGGGGTGAGTGGGAAACGGGCGGCGGGACTTCCCTGTTCGCCACCCGGGAGGATGAACAGCGGCAGCGGGGCCCTTTCCAGGCCCACGGCCCCTCTGGTCCAGCATTCCATTTCCCACAGTAGCCCATCCGATGCCCCTGAGAAGCCCACAGGCAAGCCCTCTCTCTAGGAGAGCGGTCTATCAATAGGAGAAGTCTATCAATGGCTACTAGTTGGAGGGCTAGAGGCCACCTCCAGCCTCAGAGGCAGGATGCCTCTGAATCCCAGTTGCAGGGGAGCAACAGTAGGAGAGAGGGCCTGCCCTCCCCTCTTGCCTGGGGGCTTCTCAGAGGCATCTGGTGGACCACTGTGTGAAACAAGATGCTGGACTAGATGGGCTTCCTTGGGCCTGATCCAGCAGGGCTCTTCTTATGTTCTCTTGCTGCCACTCCTGTGCAGCTGGGATTCAGAGGCATCTTGCCTCTGAGTCTGGACTAGTAGCCATTAGCCACTGCTAGACCTGTCCTCTATGAATTTGTCAGAGCCCCTTTTAGAGCCATCCAAGCTGGTGGCCATCACCACATCCCATGGCAGAGACTTCCACCATTTAATTGTGTGAAAAAGTACTTCCTTTTGTCGGTCCTAAACTTCCTGGCCAACAGATTCATGGGATGGCCCAGTGTTATGCGAGAAGGAGAAGGAACTTCTCTACACCATGCATAATTTTATAAATCTCTATCATGTCTCCCCTAGGTCTCTGTTTATTCTAAACTAAATTTTTTGAAATGTATTAGCCAGGTCCCCTGAGAAGGCCTGCCATTTGCTGGCTAGAAGTGGGCCCCAATTTCAGACATGGCATTAGCCCCAGAACCTGCGTGGAACGTGTGAAGGGGAGGGTTCTCCTGAGCACGTGCAGAAATACTACCCCTCTCAAACGGCAACCATCCTTCATATCCAAGTGTAATGGGTTGTCGTATTCCAATCTCCTAGCCTTAAGCAGCTAAGTAACAGACAGAAAACAACAGGTGAGGTGGTCCATGAGCGTAATAAAGATGGATTGAACAGGTGCGGTATACAAAAGCTCTTCCTCAACTACCCATGAGGGCTAGAAATGTTTTTAATTTTGATGCATAATTAATTTGTCTGTTAACTAATTAATAATTAACACATAATTTTAGATTGTGAGCCCTTTGGGGTCAGGGAGCCTTTTATTCATACGACGTAAACCACTTTGTGAACCTTTCTTGAAAAGCAGTATATGAATATTTGTCGTATTTGTATAACAAAACTGTGGAAGTCTCTGCCACGGGATGTGGTGATGGCCACCAGCTTGGATGGCTCTAAAATGGGGTTTAGACCAACGGGCTTTCTCTGTAGTCGCTGCTGGGCTATGGAATGCGCTCCCTATTGACATTTGTGGTTTAATGTCTTTACAAACTTTAAAAGAGCCCTTAAGACACTTTTTTTTTTTAGCAGTCTTTGAATGTTTTAAGCTGTTTTAACAATTTGTCTTGTTTTGTTTTTGTTGCATTTATTTTTGCGAACCGCCCTTTGGAGTCAGGCAGTCGGCAAACAAACAAGCAAGCAAACAAACAAACAAAGCAAAAGCAGATACTCTCTGGGTTCCAGGAAAACCACTCAATTTAAATCGTGTTTGTAAGGTTTAGATCTATGTTTTGAATTATTATTACAGCAAGGGTTAATTCTATAGCTGACGATTCACAAGGAGGTGTGAGCGGGAAGTCCATGTTTGTTCAATATGTTGTGAATGTTAAGATACTGTTAAAATTAATAAAAATTTAATTTTTTAAAAAAAGGAAAACCACTCAATTCCACTCGAGGACTGTTTTCCCCTTTCCATGAGTAAGCATAACTCCGACCAGCTTCCCAGCTTCTGAGTGCAGCAGCAACCGCTCCTCTCTCTGCAGCCCCCACACCCCTGTGCCCCACGCCTGGCAAAGAGGGCGGCTTGAGACGGGCACGCGGCCCCCGCCGGGGAAATGCCCGCGTCTCCATCCCTTTTCCTCGCGTACCTTGACAATCGGCGGCGTGGGAGGGACGACAGGCATGATGGGGGCGGCAGGAGGTGGCGGCGGCGGCGGCGGGGGCGCGGCGGCAGGGGGGGCGGAGATGGGGGAGACGTTGGTGGTGAGGCTTGGCACGGGCGTGGCGGCAATGACCGGCGTCTGAGAGACGGAGGGGGGCACATTCTGGAAGGGGGCAGGCGGAGCGACGGAAGACACAGCCAGCGCGTGCTGGGCTCCTGGCAAAAGGAAGAGAGAGAAGTTACGCGCGGGCGCAGGGGCCTCCCACCGGACCCCGGTGGCCGTCCTCTGAGAAACACGCTACTCCATACGTGAGCCAGGCCCACACGTTTGGAGCTTTGGTACCATTTCAGGGAGTCAGCTAATGCTGCAGCGGGGAAGTAACTGGCCTAGCGAGCAAGCGGTTGCCGGTTCGAACCCCCGCCGGTGTGTATCCCAGACTATGGGGAACACCTCTATCGGGCAGCAGCGATAGAGGGAGGTGCTGAAAGGCATCATCTCATACTGCGTGGGAGATGGCCATGGTCAACCCCTCCTGGATTCCACCAAAGACAACCACAGGGCTCTGCGGTCGCCACCGATTCGACGGCACAACTTTGCCTCTGCCATTTCAGGGGATGAATGCTCGTAGTGAGTTTGGCCAAGAGGTTTGCGCTATCATCGCCCCACCCTTACCCCCAAATGGTAGCTAAATTGCTCAAGGCGGGGACTAAGCTAACTTGGCAAAGAGGCACCTTTTAATGTGGTGATTCTCTTTATTTAGCAGGGGGAGAATAATTGGCCCTATCCCACTCCAACACAGGGTCTCCAGCGACTGTTGCTGGTGTCTTATCTTATGTTTCTTTTTAGATTGCGAGCCCTTTGGGGACAGGGAGCCATCTTATTTCTTTATTATTTCACTGTGTAAACTGCCCTGAGCCATTTCTGGAAGGGCGGTATAGAAATAAAATATGTTGAAATCGAATCGAATCAGCAGAATGTCCTCCTTGTGTCTGGGGATGCTGGGAGTTGTAGTTCAGCAACATCTGGAGGCACCCAGGTGGGGAACTGCAACACAATGAACAAACCGCCGTGCTCTCTACCTGGAGTAATCTTTGGAGGCCCAAAGACTGGAAGTGCCAATTGTCATTTCCCTGCCTCTGACCACACTGATAAGAAGTTAGAGTCATTTCTGAATAGTTCCTGTGTCTTTCAATGCTTTTAAGACCGCCTTGCAAATTTGGCCACTACAGGCCTGATGGTCAGGCCAATAAAAGCCTGAGAACACACAGCAATGTGGCTATTCCTTTAGGTTAAGCAGGAGGAGAGCAACTGGCCCTCTCCAGCCCCAGCACAGCATCCCTCCAGTGGCTGTTGCTGGTTTCTTGTGTTTCTTTTTATTACAACGATGCATATTTATATCCTGCACTTCATAGGAACATAGGAAGCTGCCATATACTGAGTCAGACCTCAGTCCATCTAGCTCAGTATTGTCTACCCAGACTGGCAGCGGCTTCTCCAAGGTTGAAGGCAGGAATCTCTCTCAGCCCTATCTTGGAGATGCTGCCAGGGAGGGAACCTGGGACCTAGATGCACTTCCCAGAGCGGCTCCATCCCCTAAAGGGAATATCCTACAGTACTCACACTTCTAGTCTCCCATTCAAATGCAAACCAGGGTGGACCCTGCTTAGCAAAGGGGAGAAGTCATGCTTGCGACCACAAGACCACATCTCCTCTCCCAAGTTCAACCCAAGTTCTCAAAGCGGTTTACAGAGAAAAAGAAATACTACCTAAATATGATGACCCCCTGTCCCCAAAGGGCTCAAAGTCTAAAAAGAAACACAAGGCAGATACCAGCAGTTGTCACGGGAGGGATGCTGTACTGGGGATGGATAGGGCCAGTTTTTAAACTGAGTGAGCCCTTTGGAGACAAGGAATCATATTATTAATGATGATGATGATTCTTTTTCTATGTATGTATATAGTATGTTTTTCTATAGTGTGTAAATAGTAGTCGCAGTGTCTACACCAGGGTTTCCAGAACTTCCTGTTGGACTACAACTCCCATCATCCCCAGTCGCAATAGCTAAAGGGGGGACTAAGCAGAATGTCCAGTGGACAGCGAGTGGGGTCTTCTATGCCCCCCACTTTGCTCCTCCCATGATTAGCAGAAGCAGGGTTAAGTTATGTGAAAATGTCCACCAGCTGATGCCCAGATGTTGTTGACTACAGCTCCCAAAATCTCCAGCCAATGGCCACTGCAGCTGAGGATTATGGGAGCTGTAGTTGCCAGTTCAAATCCCCGCTGGTACTCTATCAGGCAGCAACAATATAGGGAGATGCTGAAAAGCATCATCTCATACTGCATGGGAGATGGCAATGGTCAACCCCTCCTGTATTCCACCAAAGACAAGCACAGGGCTCGGTGGGCACCTGGAGTCGATATCGACTTGACGGCACACTTTACCTTTTGTTGACAACATATGGGCATCCCTGCTACAAGGAACATTCATACCCAGAATAAGCACATTTGCTTAATTCACATAAGGCATACAGACTTTCCTTGACACTCCTTGCTTTTTAAAAAAACAGCAATCAAAAAGCTGCACAGAGTTACAAAGACACACACACACAGAGAGTGTGCCGTCTCTGACCTGAATTGTGTGTGCTGGCGGCCGTCTTCCGAGCTTTGCCTTTCGGGACCGGAGGTAACAATTCAACTTCCTCCTGGGGCATCTGGGCCACCTTCTGCAGGAAGATCTTCTCCAGGGCCTGAGCCATGAGCACGATGTCGTCGGTGGGCTGGGCAGGGAAGGCAGAAGAAAGCAGGGGTGAGTCGAGGTCCGACAGACACACGCGGGTCAAACACCTCACTTCTGCCCCCTACATACCACCTCTGGGCAAGAGAGCCATGCTGCCTACAAGACGCTTTGGAACCGGAAGCCAGAAACTCACAAAGAACGCCCAACCTTTCCGCCGATTCACAGGGCCCCCTGGTTTCAAGGGGGAGCTTCCTGGAGATGGTAGGCCAGACGTTCCCCGGGCGGCACCCCAAATACCTGCTGCCTGGACCAGCCCACCCACCGCACCCCATCGGTACGGTCATATCTGCCTCCAAGGGGGCAAACCCATTCTTGCTTTGAGAAGGGAAGTTGAATGCCAGCTTGCAAGCCGCTCCTGCCCTGGAGATGAACCCAGGTCAGCCGGGGAGGGAGCGTGAATGGACTGCAGGGGTGGACCTTCTCTATGGCCAAAGTGGGCGGCTCTCGCCTTCCATTTCTCAGTCCGCCATGTTGCCTACTGCCTGCCTCTGTTGCTCCCTGCCGCGCTTGCCTAGAGCCTGCGGCTGCTTTGTCTATTTATATATTTATCTGTCATATTTATACACCGCAAGCTGTATGTGTATCTCTTGACGGTGTACACAGTTTAAAACAAATACAAAACAGGACAAACACGAATTAAAACTATTTCACAGAATAAGGAGTTCAAGCAAGGTCAGAGGATTAAAAAACAAGCAAACAATAAATTTAATTTCAGTTAAAAGCCTGAGAAAACAGGTACGTCTTGAGGGTCTTCCGAAAAGCAAACAGAGAAGGAGATGCTCTTCTTTCAACAGGGAGCATATTCCACAGCCCTTGGGGGCAGCCACAGAGAAGGCCCGGTCCTGAGTCGCCACCAAATGAGCCGGTGGCGACTGCATCCGGACCTCCCCAGGTGATCTTCATAGGCGGCAGGGTCCATGACAACGGAGGCACTCTCTTAAATAGCCTGGACCCAAGCCGTTGAGGGCTTTATAGGTAATAACTAGCACTGTGTGTTTCATTCGGAAACACAGCAGCAGCCAGTGCAATTTTCTCAAAATCAGTGTTATATGGTCCTTATGGGCTTGTCCCAGAGACCAACTTAGCTGCCACATTCTATACCAACTGCAGTTTCTGGACCATGTATAAAGGCAGCCCCACTTAAGAGTGCATTGCAGTAGTCGAGCCTGGAGGTTACCGGCATATGCACCACTATTTTAAGGTCATTTACCTCCAGAAATCGGCGTAGCTGATGGCCGAAGCTGATAAAAAGCGCTC
The DNA here is from genome assembly GCF_027244095.1 of Hemicordylus capensis. Classification (NCBI taxonomy): domain Eukaryota; kingdom Metazoa; phylum Chordata; class Lepidosauria; order Squamata; family Cordylidae; genus Hemicordylus; species Hemicordylus capensis. The sequence continues at coordinate 1,884,121 of NC_069673.1, read as the reverse complement.
CTGGCCACTGCCTGAGAAACCAGAGAGTTTTGGATCCAGGAACACTCCAGGCTATGTACCTGATCTTTCGGGGGAGTGTAACCTCATTCAGAACAGGCAGATCTAAACCATTTCTCGGTCCCGTCCCCCGCCCCAGCCAACAGTCAGTATCTTCGACTTATTTGGATTCAACTTCTGTTCGTTAGCTTTAAGAGTTGTGAAATGGGCGACGGTAGCACCAACCTCAAAGAATGAGTGAAAAGCCCCAGATCTTCTAAAATATATTAATAAGGCAGGAGCCCATAAGCATGCTCACTTTTGTTTTGCAAAGTGGGTGGTCCTAGGACTGCCCTATAAACCAATCAGAGAGTGACTAGGCTGATGGGACTCTGCAGGTAGCCAATAAGAGTGCCCAGAGGGTGGGCAAGTCTTTTTCTTTTAGTTACTCAGGAGAATCACCATTTTGGTTAGAGATCGAGTGGGCTGGCTGGCTGTTGGCAAGTCTGATCTTTTGCTGGCTTCTTTGTTTGTTTGTTTGTTTGGAGGGGAGGAATGCAATCTCTGCTTTCTCTCCCTTGCTCTCTGATCTGATCTGTATGCAAAACATTATGGCCCATTCCCAAAATAACATGCTATGAAACACTGGAAGGAACAACAACTGTAAGACTGGACTAATTAGATTAGAATCTGTCATAAGAAGCCAGAAAGTTCTTTTAGGGCATATGTGTGGATTTCTGAGTCCAAACTGCTTTTCAAATAATTGCAGAAGGGGCATTCCATGTGGGTGTGGTGTATGTAGAGAAGGAATGGATTCTTTTGGAAGGAATTTTTTTTAAAAAATCCATTTGCTATGCAGAGAGCTAACCAGTTTCCCCCTCTGGATTGTGGCCAGTATATGGAACATTAATATGTCCATGGGGGGTTATGGTTCAGTGGGCAAAGATTAAGGAAGTGATTTCGATTTTAAAAAACAACAACATTTGTTGCTTGCTAGGAAGGACACCCAGGCTAAGTAGTGGGCACCCAAGGTGGGCAGAGAGTGGCACTCAGCCGTTCAGCAGGCATGGAGCATAGAGAAGATGTCCTCATGCATATTTGCTCTCCATGGTGTCCTCTAAGTTACAGGAGATGGTTCATAGCTGCAGCAAGCATTATGGAAAACCCAAAGATATAAGCAACTGTTCCAGAGTCAGCCAGTGAGTTTCATGGTTGAATGGGGATTTGAACTTGGGTTTCCCCAGAATAGTCCAGCACACGAACCATTGTACCACTCTAGCCCAGTTCTTTCTTTCTTGTTATTTATTGTAAGTAGTAAGTAACCATTTTTGAAATCAGGCAGACAGAGCTGCCCTGGTGACTTCAGATGCATTTATCTGTCTCACTCAGTATTGTCTACACAAACTGGCAGCGGCTTCTCCAAGGTTGCAGGCAGGAGTCTCTCTCAGCCCTTTCTTGGAGATGTTGCCAGGGAGGGAACTTAGAACCTTCTGCTCTTCCCAGAGCGGCTCCAACCCCTGAGGGGAATATCTTCCAGGGCTAACATTTCTAGCCTTGCCTCTCCCAGAATCTCTTCCTATTCTGCGCATCCAAGCCCTATTCACGTATTGTGTTCAACGCATGGATAACCTGTGTTCAGTGTCCACATGAACAGACCCATATGCAGGTCACCCATCACGTACAGTGGTTGTCAGAACTCTGTCCTTACAACCCAACTGAAGGCATTCGCTGATCCCCTCACAACCTATACGGGTAATTTATTCTCATGAGGTTAGGTTTTCCCCAGTAGATTTTCAGTAGGGCTTACTGGTTAGGTTGCACAGCTCACAGCCGTAAGCAGGAAAATCAACTTCATTGGCTGCATTCAAAACTACAATCTTGTGCACGTAGTACATACACTTAAACAAAAAACAGGAAGCTGACCTTGGTCTATCTAGCTCAGTATTGTCTACCCAGACTGGCAGCGGCTGCTCCAAGGTTGCTGGCAGGAGTCTCTCTCAGCCCAATCTTGGAGATGCTGCCAGGAAGGGAACTTGGAGCCTTCTTCATGCAGGTGCTCTTCCCAGAGTGGCTCCATTATCCCCTAAGGGGAATATCTTACAGTGCTCACAAATGTAGTCTCCCATTCAAATGCAAACCAGGGCAGATTGTGCTTAGCAAAGGGAGAATTCATGCTTGCTACCATCCACTTAATGGCGCAGTGGGGAAATGACTTGCCTAGCGAGCAAGAGGTTGCTAGTTCGAATCCCAGCTGGTATGTTTCCCAAACTATGGGAAACTCCTATATCGGGCAGCAGCGATACAGGAAGGTGCAGAAAGGCTTCATCTCATACTGCGCGGGAGGAGGCAATGGTCAGCCCCTCCTGTATTCTACCAAAGACAACCACAGAGTCGACACCGACTCAAGGGCACAACTTTACTATACCACAAGACCAGCCTTTATTTCTCACAACCCGGAAGTGTGTTTCTTTTCCTTGTGTGGACAAGGACAACGCTTTACTCTCATCGTTGACTAAGATTTGGCAGGGCTTTCAATACACCGTTCTGGGGGCCAGATCCCGTCCAGAGGCTCTCATTAACCACCTGCTCTCAGCATATGTGCATGCACAACCCTTACGTCCGTTTTCCCCCCTGCAGCCAAAAACTTGCATTTCAACTGTATGCTCAGCTCCTTTACCTTGTTGTAGATGTAGCAATTTGTAAACATGGTGTTGAAATCCTGCATGCATTCACTGGCACTCCAGTAATAGTTATGCTCCAGGCGTTTCTTGATCGTCCCCATATCCATCGGGTTTTTGATTATTTTGTGATAATCCTGTTGGAAAGGAGAAAAAAGCCATTTTTACTGGAATCAAGATGCTTTATGGTGCATATCAGGAGTCCTCAACTTTGAGTCCCCAGATGGTTTTGAAGACTACAACTCCCCTCATCCCCAGCCAAAATGACCAAAGGGAAGGATGGGGACAGTAGTGGTTAGAGTGCTGGACTAGGACCGGGGAGATCCAAGTTCAAATCCCCGTTCAGTCATGAAACTCACTGGGTGACTCTGGGCCAGTTGCTTCTCTCTCTCTCGGCCTAGCCTACCTCATAAGGTTGCTGTGAGAATAAATGAACACCGCTCTGGGCTCCTTGGAGGAAGAGCGGAATATAACTGCAAAAATAAATAAATACATAATATAAATGTTAAAGGAGGAATGAGGGAAGCGATGAAATTCATTGGCTATTGAGTGAAGGTGTGAATTTTTACTTTCCCCCTCTGCTTATGAGAAAATTGGGGGTTTTGTAACAGGATTGGCTAATTACTGTCAATTTTGCCAAGTCGTGATGCTGAGTTATTGTATAACTCATATTGTATAACTGAGTTATTGTATAACAAGGTAGTGAGCCGCCTTGGTATTTTCTTAATGAAAGGTGAGGTGTAAATTATTTTATTATTATTATTACATTTTATATCCCGCTCGTCCTCCAAGGAGCCCAGAGCGGTGTACTACGTACTTAGGTTTCTCCAATATAACAATATTTAACAATTTAACAATAAATAAATAAATAAATAAAATATTTAAGAGCACGTTTCAGCCACCACTGTATACTACAGGCAACCCCTGCTAACTGAGCAGAGAGACACCTTTTTAAGTGGTGATGCTCTTATATTTAAGCAGGGGGAGAGCAACTGGCCCTATCCGTCCCCAGCACACCATCCCTCTAGTGGCTGTTGCTGGTGTCTAATCATGTTTCTTTTTAGACTGTGTGCCCTTTGAAGACAGGGGACCATCTTATTTATGTATTGTTTATTTTCCTATGGAAACCGCTTTGAGAACTAGAGTGGTATAGAAATATTTGTCATTGCAACCGTAGTAATATATAGCACTGAAGCTGGTTGTGACGTCAAAATGTATGCTACTTTTAACATCTCTTTTATGCTTTATTTTCCTTGCACACTAAAGAGGTCTTGCAAGGAAAGCTTTCAATAAATAAATAAAATAATCTGAGGACTCGAAGTCGGGCACCTCCAATTTATACAGCACTCCCCTGCTTAATGTAAGCCAGGTCCCTGCCCCAGGAAGTCTACAATCTAAATGTTGAAGTTGCCAGATTTGGCTTTTTTAAAGCCAAATTTAGGGTTAAGGCCCATTTGACCCACGAGTATACCCCTTAGGGGAATGAGGACAGGGAGAAACCAAAAAGGTATCATAGGATATATTTATTTTATTTAAAATATTTCTATACCACCCAAAACCTGCGTCTCTGGGCGGTTTTCAATTAAAATCATTTAAAACATCAATGAACAATTACAATCATTTAGAAGATTAAAAACATTTAAAACCCAGTATTAAAATTATTTAAAACTATAAATCTAATTAAAAACCTGGGTGAATAAGTGTGTCTTCAGTGCCTTTTAAAAGTTGACAGAGATGGGGAGGCTCTTATTTCAACAGGGAGTGCATTCCAAAGCCCCAGGGCAGCAACAGAATGAGTTGGCAGCAGCCACTGGTGAACCTCTTCAGACGACCTCAATGGGCGGTGGGGCTCATGGCGAAGAAGATGTTCTCTTAAATACCCAGGGCCTAAGCTGTTGAGGGCTTTATAGGTAATGACCAGCACCTTGTATTTTGCCCGGAAAGGTATCGGCAGCCAGTGCAATTCCTTCACAGGAGTGATATGGTCTCTCTTAGATGACCCAGAGACCAACCTGGCTGCTGTGTTCTGAACCAATGGCAGTTTCCGGACTACGTACAAAGGCAGCCCCGCAGAGAGCGCATTGCAGTAATCCAGCCTAGAGGTTATCAGCAGCTGTACCACCATTCTGAGGTCGTTTCTTGTTCATCTCAAGAAATGGACACAGCTGGAGTATCAGCCGGAGGTAATAAAAAGCACCTCTGGCCACCGCCTCAACCTGGGACACCAGGAGAGGTTCAGATCCAGAGGCATCGGATCCAGAAGCATTGGATCCCAGACTGCGTATCTGTTCCTTCTGGTGGAGCGTGACCCCATCCAGAATCGACAGATCAAAATCGTCTCCTGAGTTTTGACCCTACACAATAAGTACCTCCGTCTTATCTGGATTCAGCCTCGGCTTGTTATCCCTCATCCAGCCCATTACTGCCTCCAGGCAGGCATCTAGGGAGGTTATGCCTTCTCCTGATGAGGTTGACATGGAGAAATAGGTTTGGGCGTCATCAGTATATTGATAACACCCAAATATATAGTCAGGTCAGGGAGTGTTTATCAAATTTTCTCACCCCCCAAAAAGGGCATCGTGGGTCTGGGGAGTGGAGCAGCTTCCTCCCAAGGGAGGCTACTGTTACTCACCGGCAGATTCAGCTTAATGGCATCCACCGGCTGGTAGAAAGGCCAAGCAAACTGGTGCTTCCACAAGGTCTTCACCACCACATTCTGCATGTACTGGAGCTGATTTGTCTTCCTCCCTGGCTTGCTGGGATTGGTGACCTCCGGAGGAGGCGGGTTGATGGGGCCCTGGGGAGCCTGGATGGCCGAAGTGACGGTGGACATTTTCCCCGGCCTCTGCGTCTCACTTGTGGTCACGGCGACAGCGGCGGAAACAGCCGGGGCTGGGAAAGAGCCGGCCTCCTCCTCCTTCTTCTTCTACGATCCCTGAATGGGATGGACATCCCATTCCCAGGGACCGGCCATGCAGCCTGGGAAGGGAGGAGGAGAGGAGAAAGTGTCAGCTTGCAAAACAGGGAAGGACACAAGGAACATCTCTACCACCAAGAGCACAGACTCGCTTGACCCTTCTGGCTCCTCAAAGAAAGAGCGGTGGGGAAATCCAAACAGATTATTCATCAGTTACATCTCTGGAGGAGGAAAGGAACTCCAATGACGAAAGCATGTTTTGCTAAAATACGGGATTGTTGAGAGCCAGAAGGCTCCAACTGTATAACAGGGCTAATCAACTTTGGCCCTCCTGCAGATGTTGGCCTACAACTCCCATAATCCCTGGCCACTGTGGCTGGGGACTATGGGAGTTGTAGTCCAAAAACAGCTGGGGGGGGACCTAATTTGAGCAATAGAATGGTGGGAATAGAAATACGATGGCTATTCATATACCGCTTTCTAACCAAGTTCCCAAAGCGGTTGACATAGCTATGAAGAAAGATAGCTCCCTATCCCCAAATCGAAGTCACAATCGAAAAAAGAAACATAAGATAAGACACCAGCCACGGCTGTGCTGGGGATGGATAGGGCCAGTTGCTCTCTCCCTGCTCAATACAAGAGAATCACCACTTCTTAAAGGTGCCTCTTTGCTCAATTAGGAAGAGGAAGCCACAAGAGCTTGGACTACTGCCGAAAAAAGAGATGAGTGGGGGCCAAGCGGAAGCCTCTAGGAAGGGCATTCCACCATGGGGGTGCCACCACAAAAAATATTGCAGGAACCTAGGAACCGGTGTCATACTGAATCAGACCCTTGGTCCACCGAACTCAGTAGTCTTCACTGACTGGTAGCAAGTTCTCCGGGGCTTCAGGCAGGACTCTCTCCCAGCCCTACCAGGAGATGCTGCCAGGGAGCGAACCTGGGACCTCCTGCATGGAAAGCCACTGAGCTACGGCCCCAGACAGTGCTCACATGTAGCCACTGATTTGTCAATGGCTACTAGTCCTGATGGCTATAAGCCACCTCCAGCTCCAAAGGCAGGACGGCTCCGAATCCCATTCGCCAGGGAGCAACAGGAGAGGGGGCCTGCCCTCACCCTCTTGCCTGTGGGCTTCTCAGAGGCACGTGGTGGGCCACCATGTGAAACAGGATGCTGGATTAGATAGGCCTCCTTGGGACTGGTTAAACAGGGCTGTTCTTATTTATTTGTTTGTTTGATTGATTGATTGATTGATATCAAATAAGACTTCAAAAAATGGCTTATCTGGATTCAAATCTCACTTTAGCCACCCATCTCATCAACAGGCACAATAGGAGGAAATTGTGAAGGTAACATGGGATAAAGTCCCTGTTCATCAACCGGGGGTCATCCCATGAAACTGATGGCCAAGAAACTGAGGACCAACAAAAAGTACTTTTTCACACAGCGCAGAATTAATCGATGGACTTATCTGCCACGGGATGTGGTGATGGTCCCCAGCTTGGATGGCTTTGAAAGGGCTTGGATGGCTTTGAAAGACAAATTCATGGAGGAGAGGTCTACCAATGGCTACTAGTCTGGTGGCTATAGGCTACCTCCAGCCTCAGAGGCAGGATGCCTCTGAGTACCAGTTGCAGGGGAGCAACAGCAGGAACAGAGAGGGCCTGCCTTCACCTCTTGCCTGTGGGCTCCCCATAGGCATCTGGTGGGCCACTGTGGGCAACAGGATGCTGGACTAGATGGGCCTTCTTGGGCCTGATCCAGCAGGGCTGTTCTTATGAAGGCTGTTAGGGGTTGTTCTTATTCTCCAAGAATAGCTCCAATCAGAATTAGTAACCCTACTGAACACACTTCCCAAACCATCTACAGGCAAATCGGTGTGGGAAACGTTTGAAAGAGAGACACCCTCTCGGTGCGGAGGGCCCCATGGAAAACTGGATCCAGCCCTGATTTTGTGTCTTAACCCACTAACTCCTGTACTCGGCTGCACAAATCCTGTGATCTGCATATAACAGACAAACCAGACGTTCACGGTTTCTCTACCTTTGAAGCATCTGCAGAAGCAGCCGTGGAAGCACTTCAATTTAAGAAAAATTTGGTTTCAGAAAACGGGTCACCGCTGCATCCATGCAAAAGCCCCCCGCCAAAAAACACCAAGACACACCTTTCCGTTCTCCAGGCCGCAAATAGTAACCGTGAGAAACGTTTTGTGATGTGGGTGTGCAATTGTGACATTTCACAGAAGCCAGCGAATCAGCAAGCACTTGGGCCTTTTCAGTAGAACCAGTGAGAGTTTTCTCGCCAGCAAGATTCTTATTTTGAGGATATTTGCTACGTTTCTTTTTTTAAAAGAGAATAATAAAAATAAATAGATCTTGGCATTCACATAGGACAGGAGTTCTCAACCTTGAATCCCCAGATACTGCTGGACTACAACGCCCACCATCCCTAGCCACAATGGCCAAAGGTAGGAGATGATGGGGCTGGTAGTCCAAACACCTCTGGGGACCCATGGAAGCAGCTTTCTACCTCGTCAGAGCCTTGGTCCATCTAGCTCAGTGTTGTCTACACAGGCTGGCAGCGGCTTCTCCGTGGTTACAGGCAGGCGTCTCTCTCAGCCCTCTCTTGGAGATGCTGCCAGGGAGGGAACTTGGAACCTTCTGTTCTTCCCAGAACGGCTCCATCCCCTGAGAGGAAGACCTTCCAGTGCTTACACATGTAGTCTCCCATCCAGATGCAAACCAGGGTGGGCCCTGCTTAGCAAAGGGGACCAGTCATGCTTGCTACCACAAAGCCAGCTCCCCTCCCAGAATGCCAAGCCTCTGATGGACTGCGCGCACACACACACACACGTTCAGATGTAGTCTCCCATTCAAATGCAAAGCTGAGCAGACCCTGCTTAGCAAAGGGGACGACCCATACTGGCTACCACCACACCAGCTCTCCTTGGAACCTTCTGCATGCAAAGCAGATGCTCTAGGGAATGTACTACAACGAATGACAAGGGATGCCCACTAAAAAGCCCTGGTTCCTTCCAACATTCCTTCTAACAGGGGTTCCCAGATGTTGTTGGCTACAACTCCCATTGCAGCTGGGGATTCTGGGAGTCGTAGTCAACAACATCTGGGAACCCCTGCTAGAGGGGACGCTGGCTCCTTCCAAAAGGTCATGGAAATCCCATGCATCCTTATTCCCTTTGGAAGGAGAAATCTAGGAAGCGGCCTTCTGCCTAGTCAGACCATTGCTCCATCTAGCCTAGTATTGTCTACACTGACTGGCAGCAGTTCGCTCAGGTTTTGGAGACTTTCTCAACCCTACCTGGAGATGCTGCCATCTTTTGGGGACCTCCCGATTGCAAAGCAGACGCCCCGCCCCTGAGCTGCAGGCCCCATCCCCTAGGGCAGGGTTTCTTAACTTTGGGCCCCTATGTTGTTGGACTACAACTCCCATCATCCCCAGTCACGAAGGCAATGCTGGGGATGAAGGGAGTTGTAGTCCAACAACATCTGAGGGCCCAAAGTTAAGATATCCTGCCCTAGGGAGAATATCTCACACCATTCACACGCGGTCACACAACCAAAGCCAACCAAGGCAGATCCAGTTTAGCAGAGGGGACCATTCATGCTCACTTCCACAGGAACTGTCCCCTTTGCTAAGCAGGGTCCACCCTGGTTTGCATTTGAATGGGAGACTACATGTGTGAGCACTGGAATAGATCCACCCCCCACCCCACCCCAGGGCAGTAATTACCAAACAGGGTTCCTCTAGATCAGGGATCAAGTGGCCTTGGGTTGGGGATTATGGGCGCTGAAGTCCAATAACATCTGGGGACCCAACGTTGAGAATCCCTGATCTAGATGTTGCTGAACTACAACTCCCAGCATCCCCAGCCACAATAAATTGCAACTGTGGATGGGGCCGCTCTGGGAAGAGCAGAAGGTCCCCAGTTCCCTCCCTGGCAGCATCTCCAAGATAGGGCTGAGAGAGAGATTCCTGCCTGCAACCTTGGAGAAGCCGTTGCTGCCAGTCAGTGTGGACAATCCTGAGCGAGATGGACCAAGGCTCTGACTCAGTATACGGCAGCTTCCCATGCTCCTAAATGCAGCCCAGGCCTGCACACTTGCTCCTTCGCTTACCTCCAGGGCCGAGCTACAGTCTCGACATCGCAGCTTGGTCATAGCCAAGCACGGCAGCTAATCCTAACCTGGAGTTCCGCTTGAAGCGTGATTCACAAACCACGATTTCAACAGCCTCCGAAACAGAGACTGGACTGGTCTCAACTGCCGGCTGAATCGTGGTTTGTGAAGCACGGTGAAAGCACAGCCCCAGGGATCAGGCAAGCCACGGAGCTGCGGTTTAAAGCCAACCACAACAGCTGCAAGAGGGGGGCGAGACGGGACTGCGCAGCCACATCAACCATTTCTTTGGTTAAGAACATAAGAACAACCCTGCTGGATCAGGCCCAAGAAAGCCCATCTATCCCAGCATCCTGTTTGGTCCCCCAGATGCCTCTGGGGAGCCCACAGGCAGGAGCTGAAAGGGGCAGGCCCTCCCTCCTGCTGTGGCCACCCTGCATCCTGCCTCTGAGGCTGGAGGTAGCCTGTAGCCCTCCGACTAGCAGCCACTGATAGACCTGCCCTCCCTGAACAGGTCTGAACCCAGCCTGGCTCTCAGATGCTGCCATCCAAAGCTTGCAGTCCCATGCATCGACTTGGAGGAAGGCCCGATTCAACGGGACGTTACTTGGGAGAAAACACAGACCCTGGCACTATGCTTCTCGCTAACAAGGCAGAAGAGGGGTCTTCACTCTTTTTCAAGCGGGGGCCACTTTGGCAAAACACCTTCGATGGAAAAGACATTTCCCACCACGCTGACCCCCAAACAGTACCGCGCTTCTCTCAGTGCTGAGAGCGCCCTTTAAGAGCGACGAGGCAGGCCTCTCCCAACGGCACGGCGGGAAGGGAGGACTACATACCCCAGAATTCCGTGCACGCCTTCCTAGATGTTGCAGGGGCTCAAAGAGGACAACGTTTCCCTTCAAGGTTGCTGGTTCGAATCCCCGCTGGTACTATATCGGGCAGCAGCGATACAGGAAGGTGCTGAAAAGCATCATCTCATGTTGTGCAGGAGGAGGCAATGGGAAACCCCTCCTGTATTCTACCCAAGACAACCACAGGGCTCTGTGGGAGCCGGGAGTCGACACCGACTCAACGGCACACTTTACCTTTATAAATATTCATAGTAGCAGTAGCTACCACCAGTTACCTCCTTGAAGCCCAAAAGCCAGGCAAGAAGGCAACGGTGCTCTCCTATTGCCTGTCCCTCCCTACCCCTGAACATGGAAGTTCCATGCTCTTTTTATAGATCTAATATTCATACGAGGTCAATGGAATCATTCTGCATAGACCTCTGAGTATCAGATAATGCCTCAAGCCCTTACACACACACATTTCCCTATGTGCAGTGTTCCCTGCAAGGTGTGCGCATGAGCATTTTTGGATGTCCACTCCGCTTATTTTAGATCCCGCTCAGGTTGAATCAGGAAGGCCCCACTCTGAACGCAGGTGCCTTGATACTGCTGCCCAGAACAAAACTCATTCCGCACACAGATGAACAAAAAATGAGAGAGTACACTGTCTACGTGCCTCAGGATTTCAGAATTGGAAGAGACCTGTGGAGATTTGCCAGTTCAACCTTTGCCTAAGTACAGGAATCTGTTGCACTTAGAAATTAGATTAGAAATTTAATTTCCCCCACCCGGGCAATAATCCAGCTGTGGAGATGTAAGAATTTGGAACCTTCTGCATGCAAGCATGCAGCTGCACTTCACCCTCAGGGGAATAGCTCACAGTGCTCACACATGTAGTCTCCCATTCAAATGTAAACCAGGGTGGACCCTGCTTAGCAAAGGGGACAATTCATGCTCACTACCCCAAGACCAGCTCTCCCGAGCACAGCAACATATTTATATCATATATATTTTGCTTAAGATCGCATGCTTCCTTTGCAGAGAAAAACACAGAGATCCACAGATTGCCCAAACTTCGATGGACAAAATAAAAAAAACTAAGATGCATTCCCAAGTTAAGATATGCAAATAAGGCAAACCTCACGGCTGGATATAAATTCCGTCCACATCAGCAGGAATACACAGTGGGCTGGTTCAGGTGCAACAGGACCCAAGGAATAAATTCTGGCTTCCTGCAATGCTGCCCAACTGAGTTTTGGGAGCATACACCCCGCTTTTTGCAGTTAAATTCGAAGAACTCTACTCCCAATTCTGGTTCAAGACAAACTGAATGGCTTATTGCAGCCAAACCAAGCAATCTGGGTTATCTTAACAAGAGCTCCAAACCCAACCAGAATCTGAATCCGAGACTGAGTCCTGAGTTCAGGTTTGGGTTGGTTTTGGAACTCTCATTAGGATGAGTTAGGAACGCACGTTAGGATAACACATCGCACAATTCAGCTATAACAAGTGGTTCTGTCTAAGCAGAACTGGGAGAAGACTCTTCGGACTTGCACACACTAAAAGAAAGGAACTGGAAAGCACTTCACATTATCTCTGACCAAGTCCAGCGAGGAACCCTAAGATAGGAACATAGGAAGCTGCAGAGTCAGACCATTGGTCCGTCTAGCTCAGGACAGTCTACACAGACTGGCAGCAGCTTCTCCAAGGTTTCAACAACAACGACAGATATTTATATACTGCTTTTCAGCAGAAGTTCCCAAAGCAGTTTACACAGAGAAATAAAAATAAATAAAGATGGATCCCTGTCCCCAAAGGGCTCACAATCTAAAAAAAAAAAAGACAGACACCAGTAACAGCCCCTGGAGGGATGCTGTGCCAGGGACGGAGAGGGCCAGTTGCTCTCCCCCTGCTCAACAAAGAGAATCATCACTTTTAAAAGGTGCCTCTTTGCTCAGTTAGCAGGCCTCTATCTAGCTTCGTGTTGTGTACACAGACTGTCAGCGGCTTCTCCAAGGTTTCAGGTGCTCTTCCCAGAGTGGCCCCATCCCTTAAGGGGAATCTATATCTTCCAGTGCTCACACATACCGTATCCCATTCAAATGCAAACCAGAGCAGACCCTGCTTAGCTAAGGGGACAATTCATGCTTGCGACCACAAGACCAGCTCTCCTCCCATAGACCAGATAAGACCTTTTTTCCCCTTCTCCCTTACTAGCTTTTTTTTTTGTACTGCATCAAGAATCTGACACAATGTCATTATACAGGTGAAACTTTTCCTGGCATGGGAATCATGGCCAGTGCTCTTCCTGATAGATTTCTACACATCCAGCTACTGTTGAGAGGGGCAAAGTCAGTGTATTGGTTTTTTTTAAAAAGGTAACCCGCAATACAGCTTGCGAATCTGTGATTTATCTCTGACAACCTGAAGCAAGCTCATCTGGAAATCAGCCTTATAGATTCGTAGACACCAACCCTCTACGAATTCTCCCTAGATAACCCTACTTTCTCCCTAGATAACTTTCTAGATAAAGAAACTTATCTAGATAAACACTACTTTCTCTCTAAACAACCGTGGTGACGGCTGCAGCACAGCACAACATCCCACAGTAATATCGCCTTGGTGTTACTACACAGTGCTGGATATTTATGCCGGCTTCTGCTAGCGAGGAATTTTGCAAACAAAAACCTAAACAGCAGAAGCACGTTGGTCTGATCCAGCAAGGTCCTTCTTTTGAACTTAAGAGTGCACAGCCAGGACCACTAGAAGCACAGACTGTTTCGCTTTTATGGGGCCATATGAAGAGATCTACGCCATGGAGCAAACTCCTATAACCCCATTCAGACAAGCTGGACGCACATGTTTTTGTGTGAATGACTGTAAAGTAAAGTGTGCCGTCGAGCCGATTTCGACTCCTGGCACCCACAGAGCCCTGTGGTTTTCTTTGGTAGAACACAGGAGGGGTTGGCCATGGCCAGTAGGAGATTATGCCTGTCAGCATCTTCCTTTATCGCTGCTGCCCGATAGAGTAGCAACGGGGATTTGAACCAGCAACTTTCCGCTTGTTAGTCAAGCGTTTCCCCGCTGTGCCACCACCTGCGTTCATTTCAAAAAGTGAACCTGGGGGCAGGCCCTCTCAAGGACAGGCACAGATAGGTATCCTGCTGTGTGTCCAACGTAACCTGTGCATGATGTCAATATGCCCTCTCTAGCCTAGTATTCTGCACCCCTCGAGAAATCCCACAAGCAGTTCAAGGAAGCAACAGCCCACCCAACAATTACAGCCAGGCAACTGGCACTCCGTGGCATAAGGCCTCCAAAGATGGAGGCTCTAAATCGACCACTTGGCTAATCACCCTCGACAGAACTCTCCTCCGCCAAGTGATCTAATCCCCTCTCATGGCATCTCAAGCTCGTGGCTACCACGACATCCTGAGGAAGTAGATTCCGTGAATCAGGAGTTCCCAAACTTGGGTCCCCAAAGGTTGTGGGACTACAACACCTATCATCCCTCAGCATAAGATGGCTCCCTGTCCCCAAAGGGATTACCATCTAAAAAGAAACACAAGACAAGACACCAGCCACGGCCACTGGAGGGATGCTGTGCTGGGGTCGGATAGGGCCAGTTGCTCTCCCCCTGCTAAATGAAGAGTATCACCATGTAAAAAGGTGCCTCTTTGCCAAGTTGTACACACATACCCATTGGTGTGTGTGTGTGGGGGGGTGTTTTTTGCACCCATTTGTTCCCCTAACCTCACAAGACTGCAACTATAACCACATTTGCACAGAAACTACTTCCAAAGGCATATGTGAGTGAACTATATTACACACACACACACACACACACACACACACACAGAGCTGCCAACTGAGGATAACATTTCATGCATCTGATAAAGAGGAAGCAGGGCCAAAAAAGCTGCTGCTACGACCAACAGGTTAGTCTCTTTCAGGAAAACCCTTGGCCGCTTTGACTTGTGTGAATTCAAGACTTGTGCAAATTTGAATCAAGGTACTTGGAACCTGCATGAAATCCCACTGAAGTCAACAGGACACAGGGCCCCGTCCTCTCGGTGGACATTTAGAGCAGGGGGCGGCTCGCCAGCTGCTGTTGAACGACAGTAAACTGTGGCAGGGGAGTTGTAGTTCAACACCAGCTGTAATTCCAAAGGGGTTGGATCCCGCTGCTTTCAATAGGACTTATTCCCAAGTTGCACACACTCGGAGCAGCAGACTTGAAATCCTTAAGCATTAAAAACGGAACGAAGTCAAGAGAAAGAGACACAAACTTGAGCAAGGACTGACCCCTGGAACACACGAAGCAACAACAGGTGGAAGCGTTCCTGAGCATGCACGAAGTGTTTCCCGACCTCCAGAGTGCAACTGTGTGCCCACAGCACTTGAGAAGAAGCCCCACTGAAGCCAATGCGGGCGGGGGCTCACTTCTGAGAAAACATGGCTAGGATGGAACCACAAGCAACCATAAACATACCTCCTCGAGAGCAAGTTCCACAGAACGCAAAGGGGACGCGCCAGCATCATTAGGGAACAGGCTGCCGTCACAACAACTCTTAGCACGACAGGACAGATGGCTATGTGGGGTGGGGGGGGCACATAAGTCCCTCTGCAAACTTTCTGCCATCCCCACATGCAACAAGAAAGTTCCCTGCAGATGCAACAGGAAGGCGGAAAGAGAAAGTGTGGAAGGAAAGGGAAAGGGAAGGAGGGGGTGGAAACCGACCAGACCAGGTGCCACTGAAACCGACACACTCTCTCTTCTCACCGGGCTCAGTCTTTCATGCCTAAATCAGGGGGAGGCAACCTTGCCAAACTAAAACTCCCATCAGCCCCAGCCACAATGTGTCCACAGCCGTGAGGATCGGGCCCCCGTGTCCTGTCACTTTCAACGGGCCTCCCAAGAGGGTCTCAGCATCTCCACTCAGAACCTGAATGGCACCCTGCCCCGCAGTGTTGCTCCCTTCCAGACCCAACAGAGCGCCCAGGTGGGCAGCGCGGGTGATCCTCCTTTGTGCAGGGGGAGTGGTGTGGGGGGGGCCGGCCAGGGGTCCTCCTTTTCCTTCGCCCCAGGCCGAAAGAGGAGGGGGAGAGGCAGAGGGGAGAGGAGAAGGTGGGAAATGAGAGACACACTCGGCATCTATCTATCTATCTTTGTGTGTGTATATATGTGTGTGTGTATGTATATATGTATGTCTGTATGTGTGTGTGTGTATATATATATATATATATATATATATATATATATATATATATATATACACACATATATATATGAATGATGTGTGTCTATACATATGTGTGTGTGAGTACATCCATCTAGCTATGTGGTCCCTAAGAGTCGACAGCGCCCTGACATCACTTAATCAATCAATCAATCAATCAAATGTCTACACACCGATGATGCCCACTGTCTCCCAGCACACCCAACCCGCTCCGGTTGTCCTCCTGCCTGCCTGCCAGCCAGAGGAGCCGGAGCGGCGTCAGTGGCCCGTCCTGCCCGCGGCATTTCCGCCCGGCGGCGACCCCGCTTCGGGGCACGCGGTCCCCCCGCTTCCGACCCGCCTCCGCCGGCCAGCACCGAGACCCTGGCGCGGGGGTCCCTCCCGCGTCGTGCGCGGCTCTCCTTCCCCGCCTGCCGCCGCCGCCGCCTCTGGTGGGGCTACAAAGACGCCGCCGCCGCCGCCGCGCTCTCCCCGGCGCCAGCCCGTCCGAGAGCAACAGTGTTGCCGCCGCCGCCGCCGCGCTGGGCATCCTCGGGGGCTCCCTCCAGGGGCGCGGGGCCGGCTTGCGGGGGGGGGGGGGGGCGCGAGAGGGAGAGCGGGTGCCCCCCCAGAAAGAGGATCGCGGCCCCCCCAGGGAAGGGGGCGAGGCGGGAGTCGCGATCCGGCCCCCCCGGTGGCGGCGGCGGCGGCGGCGCCTTTTGTTACACTCTTGCCAGCGGAGGAAGCGGGGCGCGCGGCGGGGGAGAGGCCGGCTGCAGCGGCCTGGCCGAGGAGCGGAGCGGAGCGCGCGCGGGGGAGGAGGAGGAGGAAAAGGGGGGGCGCTCTCCGGGGAGGGCCCCCCCCGCCCCAAGCGTGGCCTGCTGCTGCTCCCGGCCGCGGTGGCGGCGCAACCTACAGGCGCTGGCTGGGCCCGGCCGCCGGGCGACGATCCGCTCGTCTTGCTGCTGCTGCTGCTGCTGCTGCGTGCCTGTGTTTGGAGGGCCAGGCCAGGCCCCCCCCCCCCCGCCGCCACTCCTCCGCCTCCGGTGGCTCTTCGGGCGCCCCCCTCCCTCCCTGGCTCTTCCCCCCCCCCCCTTTTTTTTTTTTGGCTTGCTCCTGGCCAAGGCAAGGCGGGGGGATGCGCTGCTGGCTGCAGCGATGCGCGCCGCTCATGCGCCCGGGCGCGCCGCCCGCTGGGTAGCCGAGTCTGCGCGCCCGGCCGGCCCCAGGCGCTCCGCCCCGGCCGCGACTACAAGGCCCAGCAGCCCCCGCGCCCGCTTTCTCGCTGACCCCCCCTCACTCCCCCCCTGCGCGCGCGCGCAACCCCGCCAGTGGGGACAGAGAGGGAAGGGAAGGGAGGGGGCGATGCTGCTGCTGCTGCCGCTGCCCAGGTCGGGAGAGGAGGACTCGAAGGTGCTCCCTCCCCACGAAGGGAAGGCGGCAGCAGGCGGAAAGGCCCCTCCCGCCTGGATCTCCGCCGGGGCGGCAGCTGTGGGAGGGCAGACATTTGCAAAAAGGCCGTTGTTTCCCTCCCTCTTCCTCCATCGGGGTGTGCGGGGAGCGGGGGGGGGGGGCTTTTTCCGGCGGCCCACAGGAGCCCCTCCAAGTCTGGCTGGGGCAGAAGGATCGGTCTAGGGCGGCTGCTCGCACAGCGCTCTGGACGGCCCCCTTGGGGAAGCGCTATGGCTTTGGCTTTGGAGAACCCTTCTGTGGCTGGTGGGGGTCTCTGCTGAAGCCTCCAACTGAATCGTGGCTTCCTCTCTCTGGCCTCCCCTCCTCTTTTTATACCCTCCTCTTTTTATATTGTGCCTATACACAGGATGGTTGGTTAACAGAACTATAATGTTCCCCCTGCTAGCTGAGCAAAGAGACCTTTCAAAGCGGGGATTCTCTTATTTAGCAGGGGAGAAGCAACTGGCCCTATCCATCCCCAGTGCAGCATGCCTGGTATCTTCTGTTGCTTTTTAGACTTTGAGCCCTTTGGGGTCAGGGGACTATCTTACTGATGCATTACTTATTTTTAAGAACACAAGAAGAGCCCTGCTGGATCAGGCCCAAGGAGGCCCATCTAGTCCAGCATCCTGTTTCACACAGTGGCCCACCAGATGCCGCTGGAAGCCACAGGCAGGAGCTGAAAGGGGCAGGCCCTCCCTCCTACTGTTACTTCCCTGCAACTGGTACTCAGAGGCATCCTGCCTTTGAGGCTGGAGGTGGCCCACAGCCCTCCGACTAGTAGCTGTTGATAGGCCTCTCCTCCATGAAGTTATCCAAACCATCCAGGTTGTTGACTGTCACCACATCTTGTGGCAGAGAATTCCACAAGTAGTTCCGCAATTTTTCTAAGTAAACTGCTTTGAGAGTGACATCCAGTCAGTGTCGACTCTTAGCGACCACACAGAGAGATTCTCTCCAAGATGATCCATCTTCAACTCGGTCTTGAGGTCTCTCAGTGGTGCCTTCATTGCTGCTGCTGTTACTGCAAGTAACTGAGACTAGCCCTCTCCTTAAGGAGTGAGCTCATGGCTCAAGGGAGATTTGAATCACAGACTTCGTCCCCAAAGCTTGTACTGCAAGATACCTGAGAGCCCCACTGAAAGCAATGGAAACTATTTCTGAGTTAAGACCGTGAGGATTGGGTCTTACCCAGGCTCGGACTGGCCCACAGGGCAACAGGGCATATTCCCGGTGTGCTCTACCCGCGTGGCACCCCTACGCCCCAACTCCCACCATTAATCACCAATTATGCTCAAAACTCGGCACCCTCCCTACATACATTCCACCGCCCTCTCCGTACCCCCAGTCCGGCCCTGGTCTTACCAGAGCCCGCCCTTAGCCACTGGGTCATGCAATTAATATGCAGCACTATTTTAAAACATTTCCAAAGAGACATGAACTAGTATGATACTAGTATGCTGAAAGCAGTATTCCTTAATGATAATATAATCAGATGTGTTCATTACCATTTTTATCACGGTTCTACTGTTTCACACTTCCCACTTCCTTGAACAGGAGAACTGTTCAGGCCAAAGGGCAGGAATGCTTTTGTCCTGGTGTTGAACTAGATGGGTGTAACACAAGGACACTGAAGTTTGGTTTTTTAAAAAAAAGTCTTCCAAAAAAGAGGGAAGGGGGAAACCAAACACCACTCCCATGGGCTAAAACAGGAGCCCGTGAAATTCAACTGAGGTAGTCAGTGCAATGTCATCCCTCCTCCTCCTCAAAAAAAAAAAAAAAAAAAAAGAGGGGGACTCACTCATTTTCCCAAAACTGGAGAAAAGTGTGAGATCAGAGCAGTGCATTCACACCAAAGCACTAAAATGAAAGTTTCCTGGTCAATTTCACCTCAGCTGCAAAATCCCATAAGCAAGCCTGTCAGTTTGAACCGAGCTGGTCAGTTTCACCTCCGCACACAAGAGCAACCAATGTTTGATGCTTTCAGTGTTACCTGTTTCTCTGGACATCACTGCTTCTTAATTAAAACGAATGACAAAAGATCCAGCCAAAAGGACACTATGTAATATAGCATATAACCAGAGGCACAATAATAAACCATCCATATATAAATATATCACAGAGAACTATAAAACATCACAAAACCATAATAGAACCCTACATAAACTAATGTTCATAAGGATCCACAACACTGACCCGGTGAAATTTTGAGAAATACTGCCTTTTTCAAGTGGAGCAATTAATGTCCAAACAGCTGAGCTGTCCAATTCTCCAAGTCATGTCCTTGATAACATTCCTTTACAGAAGATATCCTGATCTATTACCCCTGTAAAACATATCTATAAAAGTAATCATCACAAAATACTTATTTCATCTCAGCTGCAAAATCTCACAAGCAATCTTGTCAGTTTGAACTGAGCTGGTCAATTCCACCTACCCCAGCTCTCAAGTCAGCAAACAAAGCAACAGATGTTTGATGTTTTCGGTGTTATCTGTCTCTCTAGACATGATTGCTTCTTAATTCTTCACTTCCTGAAACCCACTTCCTGAAACCGTTTCCTCTCAAGTGAACCTTTCCCCCTTCAATGACTTGGCTGCAATCAGATGCACACTTTCCTGGGAGTAAGCAGAGTAAGAAGCACATAAGCAGATGGCACTAGTTCCCAAGAAATGTTGGTCTAGCATCCTGATATCCCAAAGACAGCATTTGCAAGCTTCTGAAAGTTGACCTTTTTCCAGGTTCAAAATCCAGGCACACAGCACACTTACATCTGAAAAGCTTTATAGGATAGGGTTGCCACATTCTGGCTCTCCAAATCCGGGTGCCTGTTTCACATGTTATGTAAATTGGCTTGCAAATCATTTGCAAACTAGCAGCACGTTCCAATTGACTTGTATTTGTTCCGGGTATCTATCAACAATAGTTGGGGAAGACAGCTTTGCCTGACCATTTTCCTTGACATATTAACAGCAGCAATAGAACAACAACAAAAAGCACAGCTTTTAAATTAAGGCTGCAACTCTGCACATGCTTAATTGAGAGAAGATCGGACAGGTATCAATGGTGCTTACTTCTAAGTAGGCACGCATTGAAAGTAAAGCCAAGAAAGTCCTTAAACAGTACAACACACAGCCTGGTAGGCAGGTAGTGATTCACATCAAAAGCAAGCTCTCTTCTCAACTGCCCCTGCTGATAACAAACAAGGCAACATTCCTCAGGGGACTACTGTTCTTGTGAAAGTGAACCCCTCCCAGCGAGCCTACTGTGTATCCAGCAGCAACATAGGAGCTGGAAACTGCCTTACAGCACCATCCTATGCATGTTTTCTCAGAAATACGTTGCATGGGGTACCCAGTGAGGCTTACTTTCATGTAAGCAGGCCTAAGATTGCAGCCTGAAAGCAACGGCAATTTAGGGAGGGGACAGGAGTTGGCATTTGTTTGGGGCTGGCATGCACTCCAGGGGCCCCACTGATTAAGCAGGGACAGGACCTATTCTCTGGCCACTATCCTTGGGTAAAACTATGGGTCCACTGACAGGGGGAATAGATCCACAATACTTTTAATTTTAATGTGATAATATGCTAAAAATTGACCTCGGCCCCTGCACTCCAAGCTGTGGATGGATCCGGCCCACTAGGGCATTTGGGTTGTGCAGCCCTGGTACATAGTAACATAGGAAGCTGCCATACACTGAGTCAGACCATTGGTCCATCTAGCTTAGGATTGTCTACACAGACTGGCAGCGGCTTCTCCAAGGTTGCAGGCAGGAATCTCTCTCAGCCCTGTCTTGGAGATGCTGCCAGGGAGGGAAATGGGAACCTTCTGCTCTTCCCAGAGCGGCTCCATCCCCTGAGGGGGGAATATCTTCCAGTGCTCACACTTCTAGTCTCCTTTTCATATGCAACCAGGGTGGACCCTGCTTAGCTAAGGGGACAAGTCATGCTTGCTACCACAAGACCAGCTCTCCTCTCTTAAAGGTAAAGCTTTAGCTTTAAGGTAAAGCTTAGCTTTAAAAAAAGAAAGAAAGAAACCTGAAATCCAGGTGAATCTGAGTGGGCTAAGCAATCCGGGTGAGATGCTTAAAAGCCAGGTTACGATCATCAAGGCAGGTCCAGCAGTGGTAACCACCAATTCATTGGGTTGCAACCCAAAACTGGGCCTTCTCTGGAACAAGTCCCCAAATGAAATCATCTCTGGCTGTTTTCAAGCAACTCTTTTTTTTGGCAGGCTTTTAATTTATACTGTTTCAAAGTTTTATTGGTGGTTTTAATTTGTTTTATATGACTTAAGATTTTAATTGTCAGGTTTTAATTGTAAATTACCGAAAGATTTTATAGGAGGAAGTCTATAAATACAATAATTAAATGATAAAGAAGTAGGATGTCTTTCTCAGGAAAGGCCTCTGTGATGCTGTAGAAAAGGGTACTGTGAGGGTCTTGTGGTAGTAACAAGCACAATTTGTCCCCTTTCCTAAGCAGGGTCTGCCCTGGTTTGCATTTGGATGGGTGATTATATGTGAGCACTGTAAGAGATTCCCCTTTGGGGGTGGGGCCGTAGTTTTAATTATTTTATGTATGTATGTATGTATGTGATTTTTATACGGCCCTTCCAAAATGGCTCAGGGCGGTTTACAATTAAAACACACCACTAAAACAGTAAAGAGCTAAAACAAATTAAAAAACAATATAACAACAATTTAAAAACATTATTTTAATTAATTAATGGTAGAGCACCTCCTTGCATGCAGAAGGTATCAGGTTCACTCCCTGGCAGCATCTCCAGGTAGGGCTGGCAAAGACCCCTGAGTCTGAAACTTTGGAGAGCTGCTGCAACTCAGCATAGATGGACCAAGGGTCTGACAAGGCAACTTCCTACGATGTTGGTTACCTGTGGCAGCACCATATACAACGTGGCGGGGGGTGGGTTTGCATTTCTGGGTGGGCACACTATGACCCACTTTACATTTCTTAAAAAGAAATAAAGGCAAAGTGTGCCCTCGAGTTGGTGTTGACTCGTGGTGACTCCAGAGCCCTGTGGTTGTCTTT
This sequence comes from Hemicordylus capensis, assembly GCF_027244095.1. Taxonomy (NCBI): domain Eukaryota; kingdom Metazoa; phylum Chordata; class Lepidosauria; order Squamata; family Cordylidae; genus Hemicordylus; species Hemicordylus capensis. Next base: position 1,861,863 of record NC_069673.1, on the reverse strand, counting down.
GGGAGAATACAGGAGGGGTTGACCATTGCCTCCTCCCACACAGTATGAGATGATGCCTTTCAGCATCTTCCTAGATTGCTGCTGCCTGATAGAGGTGTTTCTGGGGAACATACCAGCGGGGATTCGAACCGGCAACCTCTGGCTTGAAAAACAAGTCATTTCCCCACTGCATCAAAATACTAGTGAAGCATTAAATGGAGCCGGAGTGGGTTCAGATAGCATGGTCACTGCACAGACATTGTAGAAGGCCAAGTGGTTGGGTTATGGTTGGATAGAAATCTACAATAGAGGCTGTATAATTCTAGGGCTCAAAATGCACCTATTGACTTGGAGCTTTGTATGTATGTATTTATTTATTTTTAAATAGGGGTATGTGTGGAGTGTGGAGAACCAGTCCTGTGGTGGTAACCTGGGGCAACCCCCGAGAAGGCCCGGTTTGGGGTTGCAAACCAACAAGCCAGTGGTTACCACAGCTGGACCTGCCCAGATGATCTTGGAAGAAGGCACTCTCTGCTTTCCTTTATTATCTCCATTGTGCCTGCCTCTACCCGCTGGTCTTTGATTCTGTGGCCTTGCACACAACCTTTCCTTAGAAACTAGGACTGTCAACTAATCATGTTGAATGGGTGAGACACCTGCATCTTGAATTTGACCACAACCTCAATAGAGATGTTGTTATAGGAAATGCAAGATTTGCCGTTTATCAGGCAAAAGATACCGCTTATTGTTGGAAGGGAGGGACGGGAAGAAAGCCGATCTTGTGGTAAAAAGGTAAAGTGTGCCATTGAGTCGGTGTCAACTCCTGGCGCCCACAGAGCCCTGTGCTTGTCTTTGGTAGAATACAGGAGGGGTTGACCATGGCCTCCTCCCGTGCAATATGAGATGATGATGCCTTTCAGCATCTTCCTATATTGCTGCTGCCCAATATAGGTGTTTTCCATAGTCTGGGAAACATACCAGTGGGGATCTTGTGGTAGCGAGCATGAATTGTGCTAACTGAGCAAAGAGGCACCTTTTTAACGTGGTGATTCTCTTTATTTAGCAGGGGAGAGTAACTGACCTTATCCACCCCCAGCACAGCATCCCTCCAGTGATTGTTGCTGGTGTCTGTCTTATGTTTTGTCTTAGATTGTGAGCCCTTTGGCAACAGGGATCCATCTTATTTATTTATCATATCTCTATGTAAACCGCTTTGGAAACTTTTGTTGAAAAGCGGTATATAAATATTTGTTGTTGCTGGTGCTGCTTAGCAAAGGGGACCTTTGTTTGCATTTGGATGGCTGACTAAGTGTGAGCTCTTTAAGATATTTTCCTTAGGGGATGGGGTGGAAGCTCATCTGCTTTGCATGCAGAAGGTCCCAGGTTAAATCCCTGGCCGCATCTCCAGGTAGGGCTGGGAAAGACTCCTGCCTGAAACCTGGGAGAAGCTGCTGCCAGTCTGGGAAGACAACACTGAGCTACATGGTCTGACATGGTATAAGGCAGCTTCCTATGCTTTGGGTTACAGATGCTGGCTGTAACTGAGGCAATAAGGCACATAACTGGCTACAATCTGCTCTCACGTCTCTTGGCCTTGTGTTTGCCTCTGCTAAACAGCTTATTTGTAACTATGTCTTAAAATATTTGCCATGGGTTCTAACTCTGGCCAGGATAGAAAACCTCAGATTCCAAATTACAGCAGCTGAAAGAGACACAGGGAAATGAGAGGAGAGCTGGTCTGGTGGTAGCCAGCATGACTTGTCCCCTAGCTAAGCAGGGTCTGCCCTGGCTGCATATGAATGGGAGACTAGAAGTGTGGGCACTGCAAGAGATTCCCCTCAGGGGAAGGAGCCACTCTGGGAAGAGCAGAAGGTTCCAAGTTCGCTCCCTGGCAGCATCTCCAAGATGTGGCTGAGAGAGATTTCTGCCTGCAGCCTTGGAGAAGCCGCTACCAGTCTGTGAAGACAATTCTGAGGTAGATAGACCAAGAGTCTGACTCAGTATATGGCAGCTTCCTTTGTTCCTATGTATTTGAATGGAAGACTAGAAGTGTGAGCACTGTAAGATCTTCCCCTCAGGGGATGGAGCTGCTCTGGGAAGAGTAGAAGGTTCCCAGTTCCCTCCCTGGCAGCATCTCCAAGATGGGGCTGAGAGAGACTCCTGCCTGCAACCTTGGAGAAGCCGCTGCCAGTCTGTGAAGACAATACAGAGCTAGATGGACCAAGGGTCTGACTCAGTATATGGCAGCTTCCTATATTCTCATGATGGAATGCATCCAAAATGGTTTCTTAAAACACCTTTGATCAAAACTGTATTATAATTATGCTTGTAAGTTTCAAAAAACGTTTATTTGGAGGGAACAGAACATCTTGCAAAAGACCCCAAACAAACCTGACAGAGAGCAATATTTATTCATTTACTTCAATCCAAAAAATTACTAATGTAAGAAAAAATGACATGATTTATGCACAATCCCACTAGCTCATCAAGTCGAGAGCTTCTGAGTAGATGCATGCATTTATTTATGGTCCTCGGGGTCCTCGGTGTCAGCTCAAGACCTCTGTGTGACTGAGGCAGGACACCAAATGCTTCCCTCCCTGGCCCCCACCGCCCCTTAAAACTGGGGACAGCAGAGCAAATAATTTGCAGCCCGGCGGGGGGCGGGAACCCTCACCTTGCCTCATAGAAGGAGCGTCCCTGGGTGGACTCCTGCGGCCCAGGGCAGTCCCAGAAGGCATCTCGTCTCCCCACGACTTCCTTAAGAAACGGTGTTTCTTCACTGTTCAAAACAAAGGCAATAACACTGACTTAACGGCTGAAAAAGTTAATTAGTTTTTTATTTAAAAAACAACAACAATGATCAAGTGTTGTAGCAAGGCAGAATGGAAGAGCCACGTAACACCTGATGCCTCCCCACTGGGGTGGAAGTCCAGGTGGAAATGAAAGAGCACCTGTTCACTGCCTGGGGAGAGTCAGGTTGCCAGCTCTTCCCCCCTGGCAGGGCTCCTGTGCCTTTAGCAGCGTCATGGCAGATGCGGCTTTCCTCTAGGCCTACATCTCCATGCCAGGAGAAGCTGCTGACAGTCAATTTGGGCCACTCTCACCTCCAGGGCTATATGTGCTTTAAAACAAAATGTCAAGACTCTGTGCCAAAGCGGCCCCAGTTCTGCACCGAGAAAACTGGAATTCCGCACCTGCATCATTTCTCTTTGCTTTAGTTTCTCTGCCTGCACTAGCCACCAGGAAGGGCTAAGGACACCCCAGAGTGCTCTAACCTCTGCCATTTACCTGCTGAAAATACTGTTCGGACACCCCTCTGGCTTCTGGACTTAACCTGGCATGGCACCCACATCTGGCTCCGGCTTCTCTTTGCAATCACAAGGGCCTTGCTTCTTTTGTGGGGCGAGTTGTGCCGAGTGGCATATGTTGCCTCTCGCGAATGTTGGAACATAGGAAGCTGCCACAGACTGAGTCAGAAGATTGGTCTATCGAGCTCAGTATTGTCTACCCAGACTGGCAGCAGCTTTTCCAAGGTTGCAGGCAGGAGTCTCTCTCAGCCCTACTTGGAGATGCTGCCAGGGAGGGAGCTAGGAACCTTCTGCATGCAAAGCAGACACTCTGCCACTGAGCAATGGCCTCATCTCATAATATATTACAGTGCTCACATGTAGTCACCCGCCCAAATGCAAACCAAGGCAAACCTGCTTAGCAAAAGGCACCATCCACGCTTGCTACCACAAGAATGCCTAAGTCTACCTCTGAACAGCAGATACTAGAGACGAGCAGGCCAGTGGTAGATCAAGGCATCTGTTCCCTTGAGCCAGGGCACCAAATTCCACCCGGTCTAGCGGATCGTCAAGAGGAGACTACTTACAGAACTGCATGTTTTTGTGCTGCGGCGTGCAAAATAAGATGCTTGCAAACGGGGGTTTAAATTTATTTTATTTGGTTTCCGATTTGTAATTGTGGACTTGCTGTTCAGGTGCTGTTCTGTTTGGTCATTGACCATAAATAAAAGAACTGATGACATGTTCCCGCCTTCCCTCATTTTCAAGCAGGGGACAGGAGGACATCTTACTGGTGCCCCTCTAACCTGCTGCCTAAGGCGGCTGCCTCGCCTCGTGGAAGGGCCGTCTCTGAAACAGGCCGTGTGTTGCTGTGGCCTTCACATCCTGCTCATGGGCTTCCTTCCCAAACACAGGCAAGTGGGCATTTAGCCACAGGAACAGTGCGCTTCACAGTAAGGTCCAGGGGCCCGTGGGGGCCCCATCAACCCTAAGGGCTCCTTGAAGGGGAACAGGGCCCTCTTGAGTCTCTGCAACATCTTGGAAGGTGTGCGTCCAGAGTGCTGGGAAGTATCTCTTAAGAGGGGGCTCCGTCTTTCTGAGAGGGCCCTCCCAACACGGAGAAAAGCAGAGATCAGCGCCGTGGGAAATGGATCTCACCACAGAAGGTTTTTTGCCCAAGTGGTCCCTGGCACTATCACGGCGTTCTTGTAGACCACCTGGTAAAGACCTTTCTGTTCACTTAGGCTTTTTAAGCTTGATTTTAAAAATTGATTTAAAAAAAAGTTTTACAGTTGCATTATATTATCATGCTCTATTTCTTTTTCCTGGTGTGTTGTGATTTGTTGTGCTTCATGCGTTTTTATTGGAATACAGATACGATGAATATTTATATACCACTTTTCAACGAAAGTTCCCAAACAGGTTTACATAGATATAAAACAAACAGACAAATAAAATGGCTCATGGTCCCCAAAGGGCTCACAATTTAAAAAGAAACATAAGATAGACAATAGCAACAGCCACTGGAGGGATGCTGTGTTGGGGATGGACAGGGCCAGTTGCTCTCCTCCTGCTCAATAAGGAGAATTACACCTTTTAAAAAGGTGCCTCTTTGCTCAGATAGTAGGGGTGATGTTAGCAGGGGTGATATTGGATGCCTTAATGTTGTGTTGTGAGCCATCCAGAGAACAATTTGTTATGGGGCGGCTAGCAAAGTTATTAAAATTATCTATATCTATATCTCTCTTAGGCGTACCCGTCACTAATCTCGTGTGTGGCAGCTCTCGCAAGAGTTTGCGAGTGAACTGCCAACAGGAAAAGAGGAAAGCGGCGGCTCCGGATGGGCAGGGAGAAAACGGCAGCGGGTGGGCAAAGAAAACGGCGGTGAAGGCCGGAGAAAACGGCGACAACGGCAGTGGGAGGAGAACTAGAGACGCAGATGCTCTGCGCCCAGCCCAGCTAGTTTATTATTATTTAGTGGAGACCACTGGAATACTCAGTTAGATGGACCAAACTGGGACTGATCCAGGAAAGCCGGGCTTAAGTAACACAAAATAGTATCTGAAAGTGCCTCAGTGATACTAAATGATCATAACAGCAATGCTTGCACACAACATACAATTCGAGATGCTGGCAAAGGTGGGGTTTAAAAGCACAAACAGGGAGACAAAGGCTGCTGCTAATTTGCCCGATTCCAAACGGATGGCAATCCTCCTGATGACCCCCTGTGGTCCCCTTCTTGCTGAAACCCACATTTTCCTAATTAGCAGCTCGTTATCCACACACCTGCAGTCTATTTACTCCAAGCACTGGGAGGCCTCCAGTTTTTAGCCCCTGGGGAATCATCTCTCAGTGCGCTTTGGACAACACACCAGGACGCAAAAAGGATGTGCAGTAAAGCAATCACCCTCTCGTCATCCTCCTGCCAATACTGGGTTTGTAAGCCACCTAATGGCACAGCAGGGACATGCTTGACTAAGAATCAGAAGGTTGCTGGTTCGAATCCCCCCGTTACTATATCAGGCAGCAGCGATATAGGAAGATAATGAAAGGCATTATCATCTCAGACTCCGCGGGAAGAGGCAATGGTCAAGCCCTCCTGTGTTCTACCAAAGAAAAACCAGAGGGCTCTGTGGGTGCCAGGAGTCGAAATCGACTTGACGGCACACTTACCTTAAGATCACTGAGGAAGATCACCCTGGAAAAGCCCTGTCAATGCAAGACCACAGGAGAGTTGCTGGGCAACTGCCAGAACCTCAGGGGTATACTTGTGAGTCAAATGGGCTATAACCCAAAATTTGGCTTTAAAAAAGCCAAATCTGGCAACCGAGGACTGTATGGGTCAGACACTTCCTCCTTCAGCAAAATTCATGACTTGAGGCCGGAGCAGGCAAAGCAGATCTCGTCACAGGCAATGCTGTCTACTGCAGTGATTACGTAAGAGCCCGATTCAGATATCATGCTGTACGAGTGTACACAGGCCTGTGCACAGGGACATGCATTTGTGTGTATGAGTATACCTCGGTTCATTTAAAAAGTGAATCTGATACAGACCCTTCAAAGACATGGGACAGATGGATAGGGAGGAGAGCTGGTCTTGTGGTAGCAAGCTTGAATTGTCCCCTTTGCTAAGCAGGGTCCATCCTGGTTTGCATTTAGGAACACAGGAAGCTGCCATATACTGAGTCAGACCCTTGGTCCACCTAGCTCAGTATTGTCTTCACCGACTGGCAGCGGCTGCTCCAAGGTTGCGGGCAGGACTCTCTCCCAGCCCTCTCTTGGAGATGCTGCCAGGGAGGGAAATTGGGACCTCAGATGCTCTTCACAAGCTTTGCTAGAAGCACGAGGAGGAGGCTGGGGACCCACTCCCTTCCTTTTGGTGGCCCCTCAGGCCACTACCAGACCTTTCAAGGGTCAGCTTTGAAAGGGGCTAACCCCCACCAGGGTCGTGAGGCAGCACCTGGCATCTCACCTCCGGCACCACAATTCCGCTCCTGCCCAAGAACCACCATTAAGTTAGTCTCCGCTTCCGCGTGGTCTCTGGGTCCGGATTTCGTTTTTGGCGGCGTTTCATTTTCAGTTTGATGGCTTTAAAACAAACAAACAAAAAATCATGGCTATCGCAACGATCCTAATCCTTGCTGTGAGTTGCCTTGACCTCTCATAGGCTTGGGAAGACGGGATATAAATTCCCCTAAATAAATAATTCAAACTACAGTAGATGTTCTGTTAAGTCCTTCATTAGTGCTGACAAGCTTAACCTTTCTTCCCAAAATAGCACCTGCCGCTATAGCAGGGATGTGCAGTGCTGGAGATCAGGGCAGCCGTGAGGGAGGGGTGCTCTAATCCTCTGCTCCGGCTACGTTCCTAATCCGGATCCCCCCACCGTGTCGATCCGATATGGGAAAACAAAAATCTCCCGCCGAAGCCCCTCCCCTCCACAGTGGCTCTGATCCTTCCCCGAGTCAATGATGATCGGTTTAACACACAGAGTTCTCAAACAACAACTACTACAACTAGGAGCTGTAATCCAACAGCCTCTGGGGACCCACATTTGAGAAACCCCGGCTCAACAGTGTATCTTTTCCTTCTCAGAAATACGTTCCAGTGAATTTAATTGGGCTGCTCCCAACTAAGCATGAGCAAGAGTGTAGCCTTAGATATCTGACATACATCTGAAGCTGAATGGGCCTAAATTTTGACTGCTGTTTGAGCAAGAGGCAGCATCACTTGCCTGGGCGCTTTCCAGACTAGCTGCTTAACAGCAGCAAAATGCCTCCATCCGGCAAGTCTCATTCGGAACGTAAAGAGCAGGGGGAGCTGTCTCGCAGCAACTAACCACCTGAAAAAACCAGCAACTTTTTCACACCAGATATACGATGTCCTAGCTCTGTATCACAGCTATTAAATCCAAAACAAGTCATCGGCAATGTGACTGGCACCCCGCTGTCTGCAGAGGGACTGTGGTGTCACTACGCAGGACGTGTGGAAGCACACTTCCGAGATCTGTCCTGACCCCGTTGTAGGGTCTAGTCTGGAAAGCGCCCTGGAGAAGAAATCTCCCACAAGGTTTCTAAGTTAACACCTCTTCCATGGAAAAGGCAGTGTCTCACTATCTCCCCCAGTGAGCTTAGGGGAGCAGGCAGGGTTTTTGATCCCTACAACAACCTGGAATTAATTACTTTTTGTTTAAGATAAGGTTGGGTTGTGGTCCAAAAGGAGGAGACAAACATCAAATGCAACAGACCTGCCTGTGCCTGGTAGATTCACTAAAAAGGGTGATTAATAACATACTGCTCCATGTTAACACTGACAGCTATACTTAGTAATAATTACAACCATAAAGGCCTGGTGTCCACTGACTTAATAGCTAATTGATTGATTGATTGAGTGCCATCAAGTCAGTGTCAACTCTCAGTGACCACATAGATTGGTATAGATTAACATATTATTATTATTATTAATATATTAATACAAGATTAATCATGCATTGTTCAAGGTTAACACTAACAGCTATGCTTATTTATAATTACGGCCATAAAGGCCTGGCGTCCATTGACTTAATGGCTAATTAGATTAATAATATATTTTTAATATAGTAATAGTATATTGATAGTAAATTAATAATACATTGAGCAAGGTTAATACTAACTGCTGTGCTTAGTGATAATTATGTCCATAAAGGCTCCATGTCCATTGACTCAATTCCTAATATATTATACAATTATTAATATATTAATAGTAGGTTAATACATTTCTCTATTATCAATATAGTACATTGTTCAAGTTCAATACTAACTACTATGCTTGGTGATAACTGCGACCATAAAGGCCGTGACTCGGTTCCTCTCTTGTGCACGCTGACGCGCCTCGCTCTGACTGATTCACACGTTGGCGGGAAAACCCGAGTTTCCGAGTCTCTGCTCCTTGATGGCAGCGACTTCTCCTTTTTGTCCCTCCGCGCCTACCGTACGGCCAGCGTGCAGAGGAGGAGGACGGCTGCGTGCGTGGCTGCGTGCGAGGGAGGGGGGAGAGAGAAACAAGCCTACGCCCCGCCCCTTTCAAGGCGGCCTCTGCTTCTTAAGGACAGGACCAAAAAAACCTCAAACTCCACACAGACAGTCCAATCACATATTGCGAATGAGGTTTTTAATCCCTTCGAGGACACCGTAGGGGGCGCGCCCGCCAGAAGCAGCAGCAGCAGGGCGGGGCCGGGAGAGCGAGCGAAGGAGCGCGAGGCCCGGTGCGTCGCCCTTTCCCTACCGGGTCCCGCCAGTGCGCCTGCGCGAGGCCCCCTTCCTCACACTGCCCCCACCCCCGCCGCGCCGCCCCGTCTCCTCCTCCGGCGGCCGCTACTGTCGCCTTCCTCCTCCTCCTCCTCCTCCTCCCCCCTCCCCTCTTTCCCCGCCCTCCCCACGCCGAGGCCTCGAGGTGAGCGAGCTGCTGAGGCGAGCGGGGCGCCGCCGGTGCGACCCCGAAATCCCTCCCCCCGGAGGAGGAGGAGGCGGGCGGGCAGCAGAGGAGTCGCCGCCAACGCCGCCGCCGCCGCGCCAGGTAGGAGGCCAGGAGGGGCCCCGCTCCTGCAGGCCCCAGAGGCCCCTCGCTCCCGTCGTAGCTGGCCGTGGCATCGGGGGCTGATGGGAGTTGTAGTCCAGCAGTAGCAGCAAGGGGGGGGGGCTCTGCTCCCTCTCCCTGCCCCTCTTCTTCCTCCTCATTCCTCCCCCCGCCTTCTCCCGGGCGGGTCGGGCCCGGGATCTGGTATGCAGGCATGTGCCGCCTGCCTGCAGCGGCTCCGCGGTGGGGCCGTGGCGGCCCTCTCTCCTCCTAGGGGTGGGAGAGCTGGGCTTCTTGGGGGGGAGGAGGGAGACCTGCCTGCAAGCTGGGAGCAGCCGCTGCCAGCCTGGGTGGACCATCCTGAGCTAGAGGGACCGAGGGTCTGACTCGGGATATGGCAGCTCCCTGTGTTCCTTGGCGAGAAGAGCTGCTGCGTTGTATGCCGCGTAGCCAGCAAGACAGACAGCTTCTGCGTGCCTGCTTTCCAGGTGAAGTGGGGCCTTTTCATTTCAAACACACCCATACAGAGGCAGTAGCTATAGGGGAGGAGAGAGGGTCTTAGGAACAGAGGATGCTGCCCTATACTGAGTCAGACCCTGGGTCCATCTAGCTCAGCATTGTCTTCACAGACTGGCAGCAGCTTCTCCCAGGTTGCAGGCAGCAAGAGTCTCTCTCAGCCCTATCTCGTTGGAGATGCTGCCAGGGAGGGAACTGGGAACCTTCTGCTCTTCCCAGAGCGGCTCCATCCCTTGAGGGGAAGATCTTCCAGTGCTCACACTTCCAGTCTCCCATTCATCTGCAACCAGGGCAAACCCTGCTTAGCTAAGACAAGTCATGCTTGCTGCCACAAGACCAGCTCTCCTCTCCTTGTGGTCGCGGGATTGAATGGTCCCCTTTGCTAAGGGCCGCTTCCAATGTGCTGCCTTCTATGGAGTTGGGTCCTTGGGCCTGCCAGCTCAGCGTTGTCTGCACTAGCTGGCAGGTTGCAGGCGGGGCTTTCCTCCCATGGAGTGCATTGATCCACAGAGTGGCCGAGAGTCAACTGGGCGGATAAGAAGTCAACAACATCTGGGAATCTCTCTTAGAGGGAACACTGTATAGTATAGCCCTCATCTCCACCCCCAAATCTCAGGAACATAGAAAGCTGCCATCTACAGAGTCAGACTCCTGGACCGTCTAGATCCCTGTTGTTGACTCTCCAAGGTTTCGGGTAGGGGTCTCTCCCAGTCCTCGCTGGAGATGCTGCCAGGGACAGAGCATGGGATCTTTTGTACGCAAAACAGTGGCTCTCCCATGGAGTCTCAGCCCTACCCCTAAGGGGAGTATCTTACAGTAGATGGTGCTTACATGTGGTTACCCATCCAAATGAAGACTAAAGTGAACCTCACTTGGGAAAGGGGGCAATTCATGCTGGCCGCCCAGAGACGTAAGTCTGGGCAGGGTATAAATTTGATAGACATAAATAAATAAAGCCAGGAAATAAAAGTTCCAAGCAAACCCTCCTCGCCTTGCCTACTTTCCACAAGTTAGAAGGGATAACGGAAGCTGCCCTATACCATGTCAGACTGTTGGTCTGTCTAGCTCAGTATTGTCTACACCATTTATTTATTTTTTACATTTTTATCCTGCTCTAAGGAGCCCAGAACGGTGTCCCTAGTGATGTTTATCCTCACAACAACCCTGTGAGGTCGGTTAGGCTGAGTGGCCTAGAATCATCCTGTGTGTTTCATGGCTGAATGGGGATTTGACCTTGAGTTTTTCCAGTCCTCGTCCAGCACTCTAACCACTCTGCTACACCGAATGGCTGCAGCTTCTCCAAGGCTCCAGCCAGGAGTCTCTCCCAGCCCTACCTGGAGCTGCTGCCAGGAATTTTACCTGGGACCTTTTGCATGCAAAGCTGAACCATGAGCTCTCACCATTGTCAAAGACCTGACTGAACATGGTTCATTAATTCCCTCAGTCAGACGAATACATATTCAACAACAACAAATATTTATATCCTGCTAGTCAACAAGTTTCCAAAGTGGTTTACATAGAGAAATGATAAATAAATAAGACCGCTCCCTGTCTCCACAAGAACTCACAATCTAAAAAGAAACATAGACAGACACCAGCAACAGTCACTGGAAGTACTGTGCTAAGGGTAGATTACTCTCCCCCTGCTCAATAAAGAGAATCGCCATGTTAAAAAGGTGCCTCTTTGCCTAGTTAGCAGGGGTATTCATATATGAAGCATCTGAAACTGCCTTATACTGAGTCAGACCCTTGCTCCATCTAAGTCAGTATTGTCTGCTCTGACTAGCGGTGGTTTTAGGTGGAGTGTGTTTCCCAGCCCTATTTGGAGATGCTGCAAGGGATTCCATCTGGTGCCAACCTGGGATTGGGCCCCTTTGGCTGTCGCCCCTAGGTTGTGGAACATGCTCCCCGGATTACCTTCCTTGGAGAGCCTTCAAGGCCTATCTCTTTAGCCCGGCTTTTAATGCGATCTAGCTTGGATTTTAATCTTAATGAGTTTTAATCTGGTTTAAATGTCTGATTTTAATTGTTGTCTGTGTTTGAATTTATTGTCAACCTCCCTGAGCCACTTTTGGAAGGATGGTATATAAATGGAATGAATGAATTAACTTGAACCCAGGACCTGGGTTTGGGCAACATACCGCAGTGGTAGAACACACAATTTGTCTGCAGAAGGTCCCAGGTTCAGTCCCTGGCAGCATCCAGGTAGGGCTAGAAGTAGACGCTGGTGAGCTGCTGTCAGTCAGAGTAGAAATACGCGCTCGTGTGCGCTCTCCCCCCCCCCCCATTCTCCCCACTGCTTACATGCTTGTTACTAATATTTATGTACCACTTTTCAGAGCAAAAGTTCTCAAAGCCATTTATACAGCAGAAGGAGTAAGATGGTTCCCTGTTTCAGAAGGGCTCAGAATCTGAATCCATCCATGCCTAATAAGAATGATGGTTTGCCAAGGCTTTTGTCTTTCACCCATCGAGCGGTGGTTCTGTTTCTTTCTCCCCACCTCTTTGCACCCCGTAGCTCTGTTTCTGCAGGCAAGAGCTAACCTCGTTCCCAACTTCTCTTCTTTTCTCTTTCCCCCCGCCGTTAATCGGAGCCCATACTTTACCATAGGGTTGTGTACCCATCATGCCTCAGGAACAGACAGGAAGTTGTCACAGCAGAACTTTTGGTTAGCAGTAGGTAAAGCCCCAAAGCCCCAGTTTCTTTCCTGTCTTGCTTCAGAGAACAACACGCAGTGAGAGCTCTTCAAATTGAATGCCAATTTCAGGCCTGTTTACTTTGCTTTTATCAAATTCCAAACCTTTTTTGCATATTCTGTTTGCATTCTTTCCTTAAATTTATTTGAGTGTGTCTCTTTAATTTTCATGGATCCTATACAAATGGCAGAAGCCCTCACGGGCTCTTTATCACAAGGCCCCCCAATTTTATTGGAAGCCCCACTTACGGCTCAAACTCAAACCCTACCAAAAGAACGCGGAGTCTCCCAGCTTTCCCAATTAATGAGGGTGCATCTCCTTGAAAATGTTCTAGTGCAGGCATCTCCACGATGTTTCAAGCCGGAGCCACTCTGGCAAAACACTTTCCATGTAAGAGCCATTTCCCACTGTGCGTCTCTCGGTGTTGGGGTGCCCTTCAAGAGAGACGGAGCCCTCTGAAAAGCTCAGTGGGAAGAACTACACTTCCCAACATTCCCTGCAGGCCTTCCAAGATGGCGCAGGGACTCAAGAGGGCTCCATTTCCCTTAGAGGAGCCCACTGTGGCTGGGCAAGGTGCAGCACTGCATGATGGGACTGGTAGTCTCTGCTCAGTGCTGGGGTGGGGGCAGAGTATTCAGTTTCAGGCCCAATAAGCAATTAGGGGGCTGACTTAGGGTTGATGGGGCCCTCCTGGGCCTTACAAGGAAGGACACTGTTCTAGTAATTATTAGCGCTGAACTAGATGGACCCCTGGTCTGGATTTCACATCTTGATGTACACCCTGTGTTCTGTGACTGGCTTCTCCCTCCCATCACAGACTCCAGAGAGAGGAGCTTCATGGGTTTCTGCTAGTGCTATACTCCCAAGAGCAATTGGTGCTTGCCTTGAGTAAGCAGTGGAATGGCCCACTGCATCTTTAGTGGATACAAGCCCATATCAATTGGGACTGTGTGTGTATATATGCTAAAATAAAATAAAATAAAATAAAAAATCCAGCAGCGGGAAAAACCTGAGTTCTGCACGTTGTAAGTCATGCAGGTGAAGCACTTTTGTATTCTTTTTTTTCTTAGTTTGTACAATCTATCCTGCTTTGGCTGTGGGGCACTAGAAACACGGGTGGGGGTGGTTCTCTCTGGCTTTGATTTCTGAGGGCACTGCCTCCGTACTCTCCAGTATATGTTTGCAGCCCATGTGCTTAGGATGCTTGGAGCAGAGTTCAGTAACCGATTTCGCTGTTGTCGAATTCTGCCATTGAACAGAATTCCACAACCAGTTCGTTTTCAGGCTCACGTGAAGTGTGTGCAGACGCCAGGCCCCATTTCTGCTTCCGTCAGGGGTCAGTACTGGCCCTAGAGCAACACTTTGTATATATCCTCCACCCCTAGGCAAGAGCCTTGCTGTACATGCTGAAAGCCCTTCTCTAGCCATGCTGCAGTGAAACAGTTTCCTCTGCAGCAAGGGCTCCAGTTTCCTAGAATACAAGCACAGCATTTTATCAGGGCTTGCTGGAGGCTGGGATGCATTCTCTTCTTCTTGACTAGATGGCTTCCAGGCAGTATTAGAACGGCTGCACTCGGTCCCTCTGGCCCCTGCCTCTGTTCCCTGCCTGCATCTTTTCTTTTGTTCCTCGCAGTGGCTGCTGACGTCTTGGCTTAGAAGGTTTATTTTCTTTGTGTGTGTGTGTGTGTGTTTGTTTGTTGGCTTGCCCCTCTGTTTAACCGTGGTTTGCACAGGCAGTTCGGACACGTTTGCACCATTTTTCACAGATTTGCACAGATGTGTGATTTAGTATGGCAGCGGAGGCAGGAATTGTCAACTTGCTTTTGTAATTTTCAAATGGGGGAAGAGGCTTAATGATCGAAGTGTGTGCTGAAGGGAGAACGGGGAGCGGAGCGGAGAGCTGGTCTTGTGGTAGCGTGCAAGAATTGTCCCTTTTGCTAAGCAGGGTCTGCCCTGGTTTGCATTAGAATGGGAGATGGCATGTGTGAGCACTGTGAGATCTTCCTCTTAAGGGATGGGGCCATTCTGGGAAGAACACCTGCATGCTACCTGTATGCATTACCTCCCTGGCATCTGCATATAGGGGTGAAAGGCTCCTGCCTGAAACCTTGGCAGACTGCTGTCAGTTAATGTAGACAGTACTGAGCTAGATGGACCAATAGTCTGACTCGGTATAAGGCAGCTTCCTATGTGGGCAGAACCCGAGAAGGAAGTAGTAGCAATACAAAGTTGAAAGACCTCTTGTTGGAATACTCCACCCAGACCTCTCAGATTCTTCTTGGGACTGCTTGAGGATTTCCTCGGCAACGTGAAGGCTTAAAACCTACTAAGTTAAAACAAGCGAAATGAAGCAGAGATGTAGGGTTGAAAACTTCTGTTGAAAATTTCCCAAAAAGGGGTGGGGAGGAGAAATCCCATCCTTGGTTCCCTTGGAAAGTTTTCCACCTTTTAAAATTCATAGGGATGCCAATGTAATATTAGGCAAGACTGCCAATTTCAAAATTGTAATTAGTGTTCTTCAGATGACAAACTTCTAAATGACTTCTTTAATGCTTAAAAACATTAAAATAGCATTTTAATATTTCTTAGTTTTTTTAATGTCTTATTTTTATTATCTTTTACGCATTTAAAGTGGTCATTTAGAAGTTTGACTTTGGAGCAGCGCAGTGAGTGTTTCATAGCTACTATATCATATTTATTCTTCAGATTATCTTGTGGAATTCTTTGAGAGAGTACATGTAGGTTTTACTGATTTGAGTAGTGTATTAAAGTTTTCTTCCTTAGGGAAACATAAAGCTTTGAATTGTTCAGTATCACACTTAAACTGCATTAAGTGTCTCTTGACTCCCCGCCCCCATCAGAAGTTCGGCTGCTTGGCTATGTGAACTAACTTTGAGATACAGCATGGGAAGTTATGGCAGGTTTTTAAATTAAGTGTGTAGACCAAATATGCCATATCGAATTACAATCTGTTTAAGGCATCAGTAAAATGTTTGAAGAAAATTCTTTGTACAAATGAAACATTTGCATGGGACACTTCCTTACAAAATTTTCCAGTTCTAAACTTTTCGGAAAACCCACATCTCTGACGGAAAGTGCAAGTTCATATGACTGAAGGTTGTATTCCATTCATTGTTCTGCTAATAGGGCCTTTTAGAGTTCCTGACGCCATAGCATTGGGAACAGCAAACAGGCTTCGCTCTTGAATTCTTAAACGTGGGGCTAGATAGTAAAGGTAACGTGTGCTTTCGAGTCGGTGTTGACTCCTGGCGCCCACAGACTAGCCCTGTGGTTGTCTTTGGTAGAATACAGGAGGGGTTGACCATTGCCTCCTCCCACACGGTAGGAGATGATGATGTCTTTCAGCATCTTGCTATATCGCTGCTGTACTGCAAGGAATTTAATTAATGAGAGGTTCCTGTGAGCCCAGAGCACCCATTG
Source organism: Hemicordylus capensis (assembly GCF_027244095.1). Classification (NCBI taxonomy): domain Eukaryota; kingdom Metazoa; phylum Chordata; class Lepidosauria; order Squamata; family Cordylidae; genus Hemicordylus; species Hemicordylus capensis. The sequence goes on along the minus strand of NC_069673.1, from coordinate 1,845,889 downwards.
AGGAGGCTGCCTGATGTATCTCTGCAGGATTTCATTGTTTTGGGTCTGTCTCTTTCCGGTTGGTCTTCACTTTGGGGGTAGGCTGAGGGCAGTTTTGTTCTGTCTCTTGATCACCTGCAATGGAATGATGCAGTCATTCCTGATTGCTATGCAATTAACCCCTGCTAACTTGGCAAAGAGGCACCTTTTAATATGGTGATTCTTTCTTTAGCAGGGGGAGAGCAACCGGCCCTATCCATCCCCAGCACAGCATCACTCCAGTGACTGTTGCTGGTGTCTATCTTGTGTTTCTTTTGAGATTGTGAGCCCTTTGGGGACAGGGAGCCACCTTATTTATTTATTATTTCTCTGTTTAAACTGCCCTGAGCCATTTTTGGAAGGGCGGTATAGAAATAATAATAATAATAACAACAACAACCACCTCAGAGGAGAGATGATCTGAACAGTGACTCATGCAGAGAAATGGGGTGAATTTATCTTAGGGCAAGGAGTTCTAATTCTTGTGCTTTTGAGGTGTAAACAGTGCAGTATGCTTCCATCTTTTATTTTTAATTGGAGGGGTTGGAAAGAGGTTGCTTGTCAGAAGTTTGGGAAACATTTGTCTGCATTCAAACTGCTGTTCCTTAACTCTGCATTGCTGAAATGCTTTCCCTCCCTTCTCTTTCTCTGTTCTTCAGCGGGAGACCTCCTTCTTTGAAACAGTGCGTTCATTCATCCCTTGAAGCCCCCGAATCCTGGCTTGCCAGTTTCCAGAGCCATGGCAACGGAAGAGAAGAAACCTGATGCAGAATCGACCAAAACACAATTGACGCCTTCCTCCTCAACCAATCAGAGCAAGGTGTGTGTGAGGTTTTTAGATGATCATTCTGCCTGGAAGTCCCAGCTTAAATGCTCGGAGTCCAAGCTACGTGTAGCCATCTTCTTGCTGATGGGGCTTGGAATCTCGGCTGGACTCCACTTGCTTTCCTTAAGGCCCTTTAGATTCAGGTGAAGGCTAAACAGAGAGGCATTGTAGACCACCTGCACCATAAACTCGTCCAAAAGGAAAGCTGAATTGTCCCCATTGCTAAGGGTCTGCCCAGGTTTGCATTTGAATTGGAGACTCCATGTGTGAGCACTGCAAGATATTCCCCATGGGGGGATGGGGCCGCCCTGGGAAGAGCTTGCATGCAGAAGGTCCCAGGTTCCCTCCCTGGCAGCATCTCCAAGATAGGGTTGGGAGACTCCTGCCTGCAACCTCGGAGAAGCCGCTGCCAGTCCGGGCAGACAATCCTGAGCTAGATGGACCGAGGGTCTGACTCGGTAGAAGGCAGCTTCCTATGTTCATATCCCTATATTCATAACTTCCAGTGTGGTTTTATGAATGTATGGAGTTGTCTGGGCAAACTACGCAGGTTCCAGGTTCTCCAGCCTGGTTTTTCACACGATGGACTACAGCCTCCCTCATCCCCAGCCTCCCCCCAGGGTGGAGCAAGCCTGACGCTCTAGGCCAGCACGTAGCATATAAGCACAGCCCTGCTGGGTCAGGCCCAAGGCGGCCCATCTAGGCCAGCATCCTGTTTCCCACAGTGGCCCACCAGGGAAGCCCACAGGCAGGAGGTGAGGGCATGCCCTCTCTTGGGCTGTGGCTCTCTTTTCATAGCATTATGTGCTGAGTTTCCAGCTGCTTATTAATTACGAACCCTGAGCCGGCCTCTCTTCTGTGCGGCTGCGTACTGCGCTGACATGCTCAGTAACCATCATGTTACTGTAATTCATCATGTTCATGTGAATTACAACTGCCGATCAATGCCCTTTGCTTTCTTGCTGCCTGAGAGCCATGGCTGCCTTGCAGCAATTAACAGGCTTGCCAGTTAGCTGAAATTCATAACAGAACCAACTGGATCAGGGCCTAGATCCGTCTCGTCCAGTGTTTTGCATCCAGGCAGAGCTAGCTGGGTATTGCTAGAATATTCACATGGGATGAGCCTGTCCTCCTCTGCTTTTGTGAACAGGCCTGCTGGATCAGGCCCAAGGAAGCCCATCTGACCCAGCATCCTGTTTCACACAGTGGCCACTAGATGCCTCTGAGAAGCCCACAGGCAAGAGCTGAGGGCATGCCCTCTCTCCTGCTGCTGCTGCTCCCCTGCAACTGGGATTGAGAGGTACCTCCATGACTTTGTCTAAGCCCCTCTTAAAGCCACCCAAGCTAGTGGCCATCACCACATCCCATGGCAAAGAAGTCCATAGGTTAATTGTGCACAGTGTGAATTATGCGCTATCTGACCTTACTTCCTCTGGGACGATATCTGGGGTTAGCATGTCTCTGCAGCTTGTGACTACCAAGCCAAGTACATCCCACTGGCCATGTCTTGCAGCCCTCTGGGGGCTTGATAAAGCTCTGCCTGCCCCAGAAACAAGGTGGAGTCACGATTGGTGACCTCCCTTGGCTTGGTGGCTCCCGAGGTTGTTGTCAAGGCCTTTTTGGCGTCATGTGGTGGTTTCTGTTTTCTCAGCCTGCACCCGTCAAGCCAAACTACGCCCTGAAGTTCACGTTGGCAGGACACACGAAAGCCGTCTCGTCGGTGAAGTTCAGCCCCAACGGGGAGTGGCTGGCCAGTTCTTGTGAGTATCCATCACACTGGAGGTGGGAGGGCTCTGTTCTCACGCAGTGTAGAACTGGGAGCTTCAACTCCCATAATCCCCAACCAAAGTCCACTGGAGCTGGGGATTATGGGAGTTGAAGTCCAGTAACATCTGGGGACCCAACGCTGAGAATCCCTGGTGTAGAAGGTCGTCAGTAACTGGGTTCTCTTCCTCAACTTGCTGCTCTAGACAAGTTAGATTCAGGTAGAAGGATCAGGTAACAGGGAGTCCGGGTTTCCTCCCAGTGGGCAGCGGGAGCTGGATTCCGAGTTCCTCTCCTGCCCGTCGATCTCCAGTTCCATTTTCTTCACTTTCTTCAGTGTGGCGAGTAGGGATGTGGATGGGACCGGCTCCCTTGGAGCCAACAGTATAGCAGGGGTGCCTTTAAGGATGGGGGAGGGTGCACTTAACACTCGGCGGTGTTCTGAGTACAAAAGTGTGGCGGGCTAGCAGCGTGCATCCTTGCCACCCTGTTTCCGTGACCGGAAGTGACGTGTGCGCATGCACGCGACATGTGTTCACCCGCGAACAGCGTGGTCATGGAAACAATGGGGTGGCAAGGAGATACATTGCCGCCTCGCCAGACCATCTCCTTGCCGCCCCATTGTTTCCGTGGCTGCGCTGTTCGCCGGCGGGCACACACCGTGCACATGTGCACACGGCACTTCCGGTCGCGGAAACAACAGGGTGGCACGGAGGTACTCTGCCACCCAGCCACACTATTTGTACTCAGAGTGCCGAAGGGGGAAGCCCGGCAGGTTGGTGGTGGGAAGTACACCCTCCCTTGTCCTTAAAGCCGTGAACCGGTTCGAACATGGGGGTTCTGAAGCTCTTTGGCGTTCTAAGAATACAATGCCTAACAGGTTTGTGCACATTGCTAGTTGTGAGCCCTTCCCCCCGCCCCCCTTGTTTCTTCTGCTTAAAAAAAACAAAAACCCAAACCACACCTTTTCCGATCACCCCATCCCCAGCACTAAATTCTGGGTCTGTTATAAAGTTAATATGTCTGAGTCAGTCCGGTTGTATGAGTTTTAGTTAATTGATCCATGATGCCCACATGTGAGTAGAAACAGTCATTCTGAAGCAAAGGGCAAACCTCCTTGGTTAAAATGGATCCATGCAAGGCCTCATCTTGAAAAGAGACCTTCTTTCTTGTGTGACACAGAAGAGAGGATGCTTCTCTTGGGATGCCGCTTGGTATCTGGAGTTCTGATAGGTACTTTAAAAATAATACACCCTCTTTAAAGAACTTGCTGCGTGATTACTTGTGGCGCCTCTGTAGTTGAGGAGGTTTTGAAATCGGTCAATCACGCTGATGAATGAACTCAACTTTGCAGCCCTGCAAAGTTCTCAGTCTACATCTGGTCCTTCTATACCCAGGGCTCTGCGCTCTGCACTATAAAAATGCTGTTTCAATAAAATCTGAATTTTGCAACCTATATCATAATGTGAGCTTCCATAAGTTGTCGCTTCCATAACTCTTTTTAGCATAACTTATTCTTGTCATTGGCAAGTGGAGGGGCAAGGAGCTGCCTAGAGTGTTGGATTCACATCCCATGACTGTTGGAGGTGGTCTTCAGGCCCCATTCTGATAGATTTCAATAGGTGTTGACCTTGACCACATGCTTGAGCGTCTCTTGGCAGCCTTAAGAACCAGAAACATGGTTTTCTTAGCAATGAGAGAGCTGGAATTCTCAGGAAACAGAATCCGCCACATATCCTCCCCCGTGCTCCTGCAGAATCTAATTGAAAGCACAACCAGTGTTGATATATTACTTTTTGGAGGGACAGCATTATGACTTTATTTCATTTTAGCTTGATGTTGGTCCTGTCTTGATTAAATACACAGTGTGCGAGGAAGCACTTAAATAAGTCCACCATATAAACCTTCCAAAGGGACGGAACTTTCCCACTCCCCTGCTCTTTCCTCTCTCCCCCAATTTCTGCCCCGAGGTTGTGGGACTTGCTCTCGGCTGAGACCTACGTGGCTCCCTCTCTCCCACCCTTTAGGAGGAAAGTGAAGACGACCCTTTTTATTCAGTCTTTTGGCCAGCAAGCTGTCCTTTGCTCTTAGACTTTTAGCTGTGTTTGTTTTGTATGTGTTTGAATTATTTTTATCTTGTTAACCGCCCTAGGGTCTTAAGATGAAGGGCAGTATATAAATAAGGTGCAGAAAGTATCAAAATTCTCCTGTTCCCTTGGCTAAGCAGGTTTTCTGTATTAGATGCAAATTCATACTGTAGTAGGTGAACATGTGGATAAAGGGTTGTCTGTATTCATGCACAGTTTGTCACACTTGAGTCCCAAGATGTTGCTGGGCTACAACTCCCATCATCCACAGCTACCATAGCCTTTGACTGGGGATGGTGGGAGTTGTAGTCCAGTAACTTCTGGGGACTCAAGTTTGAGAGCCCCGCCCTAAGGAATGAAGGGGAAAAATGTTCATTGTGGTTTTTTTCCTAGAGCAACACATGGAGAGGAATCTAATGAGAGTCTGGGAGGAGCTTCCAGGATCCATGCCCATCAATCATGCAGTAATGCAGCCACATTAGACTTGGGCAGGACATTCAGGGGCTAAAGAGAAGTAGGCAGAGGCATGGGTTACAGTCCAGGAGCTCTTCCAGGCTAGTCTGAACACTCCTTCCTGGGCATACCTATTTGGTATCTGGCAAAATAAAATCTGGTGCACAGACTGTGGTGGAGGGGAGAGGGTGGCGAAAGGAATTAGCATGTGGAAATCATCATTTTACATCGGTGGCTTCTTCTTCCTTCTCTAGCGGCCGATAAGCTTATTAAAATTTGGGGTGCTTACGACGGCAAATTTGAGAAAACAATATCTGGCCACAAATTGGTGAGTGCTCAACTATGCTTTTTTCGGGCGTTACCTGCTGAGTTATGGCTGAGTGGCCGTTCCAGGCAACAGCAGTTTCTCCCTGAACCAACATTGGTTCAGTGGGTCTGACAAGCTTCTTGGGTGGAAGGACTTGCTACTAGCCACGAGGAGGGAGGCGAATGGCTGGCTGGCTTTGGGAAGCAGCATTTATCCAGTTCTGTGGCGTGAGTTGTCCACGTCTCTGAAGCTGAAAACATACACGTAAAGTGGGTGGTCTTGACATTTTAGAACAAAAACGGATCCCTTTTTGTATGTTACACAGATTGAGTGCTGCAAGTGTGTGTGTCCTTTTTTTAATGTGCCACCCCCATCCAGCATCAACAGCTCTCTGCGTGTAGGTAGTTGGCACATCAGAGAACAACTTAGCTTAACTGCTGTCCCTTATGCACAACATTGGCCTTCCAGCTGTTTTTTGAATACAACTCCCATCATCCCCAGCCACAGTGGCCAATAGGTACGATGGGAGTTGTAGTCCAGCTTCAGTTCAGTTTTATTGCAATCTTTGATCAAATAAAAGGCACCTTAAAGGCAAATAGCAATGCAAATGTGTATTTACACATGTGGAATCTATTACATAAAAATGGAGATAAAATAGTATAGGATAAAACAAAATGAAAAAGAAAAAGAAAAGCATGATTAAAATGGACTGTTTCTGATACACCACGTGCTGATCTTAATCGCAACCATACCAAATTTGGCTACCCTGTGCAAGGCATTGATGTATTTATCAGAAAGAAATACGTTTATATAAAATTCATCCAAATTACCGGGGTATCTAAGAACAAGACGAGCAATATATTTGGAACGCAGCTCATGATGGGCTTCACAGTACAGGAGCCCATGGCCAGCTGTCCTTCCAGCATCTGCGGGGGCGGGGCTGAAATTGTACAGCCTTACCCCTGTGTAAACACTTACTACAAACTGGAAGGTTTAATCCAATGTGGGGATTAAAAAATCTCAGCTGCGTACTGAAGTGATACCACCCAGAATGCGACTTCTCATTCTGTGGAGTTGTGTGAATAATTCACTTGCTTTTAAAGAAGCTGAACGTCCCTTTGTTCCAGGGAATCTCTGACGTCGCCTGGTCATCGGATTCAAACCTCCTTGTGTCCGCTTCAGATGACAAGACCCTCAAAATATGGGATGTGAGCTCGGTAAGAGGTTTGCCCTTGGTGCCCCCACCGGTGGGATTTAACCACATTTTAATGTTAGCTTGATTGGGGCTTTTGCTAAATTTATTTTGCTAACTTGTGGGTTTTCATATTCACAACGCGGACTCTCCCTTTGGTGACAAAGTCCAGATGAAAAGCCTTAAAGAAACTTGCCTCCATTTCCATTGTATCTGTTGGCTAGAATGCATATCAAGTACAGAGATGACAAGTCTGTGGGTTCAGCTTATTGCAGAGTTTGCTGTTGAATCCAACAGGATCAGCTGGCTGGAATCAAGACTGAGTTTAAGTAGCTATCTAACCCTGCCGCTCTGTGTGTGCGTGTGTTAAGCTTGGAGAACTGCAGGGCCCATAGCCCTGTGATGGAGCATCTGCTTGGCATGCAGAAGGTCCCACGTTCAGTCTCCGGCAACATCTCATAGGAGCATAGGAAGCTGCCATATACTGAGTCAGACCCTTGGTCCAACTAGCTCATTGTTTTCTTCCCAGGCTGGCAGCGGCTTCTCCGAGATCACAGGCAGGAGTCTCTCTCCCAGCCCTATCTTGGAGTTGCAAGGGAGGGAACTTGGAACCTTCTGCCTGCAAGCAGGCAAGTGCTCTTCCCAGAGCGGATTCCCCATCCCCTAAGGGGAAAGATCTTCCAGTGCTCACACATGGAGTGTCCCATTCAAGTGCAAACCAGGGCAGACCCTACTCAGCAAAGGGGACAATTCATGCTTGCTCCCACAAGTCCAGCTCTTCTCTTCTCTTCTTCGGGAAGGACTGGGAAAGACTTCTGCCTGAAACCTTGGAGAGCTGCTGCCAGTTGGTGTACCACTACAAACCTTAATTTACCGCTTTTCAACAAAAGTTCCCGAAGTGGTTTACATAGAAAAATAAATAAAATGGCTCCCTGTCCCCAAAGCGCTCACAGTCTGAAAGAGAAACACGAGACGATGCTGAACTAGATGGGCCAAGGCATCAGTATAAGGCAGCTTCGTGTTTTCCTAGGACAGCAACCTTAAGGCCAAAAATGTACATAAAGAAAAATGTAGTAGACCTTATAGTAAGTAAGCTGGAGATCCACTCTGGATAGTGCTCCAGGTATAAATATGAATACAACGGATATTTATATCCTGCTTTTCAACAGAAGTTCCCAAAGTGGTTTACATAGAGGAATACAAATAATTAAAAGGGCTCCCTATCCCAAAAGGGCTCACAATCTAAAAAATGAAACGTAAGACAGACACCAGCAACAGCCACTGGAGGGATGCTGTGCTGGGGCTAGTTAGGGCCAAGTGCTCTCCCCCTGCTTAATACAAGAGCATTGCCACTTTTAAAAGGTGCCTCTTTGCTCAGTTAGCAGGGGATAAGTTGATCAGTCAAATTGCGTGCTGTTTCCTTATGATTAGCAACAACAAGAACAAATATTTATATACCTCTTTTCAACAAAAGTTTCCAAAGCAGTTTACCCAGGGAAATGATAAATAAATAAGATGGCTCCCTGTCCCCAAAGGACTCACAATCTAAAAAGAAACATAATAGACACCAACAGCAGTCACTGGAGGGATGCTGTGCTGGGGATGGATAAGGCCAGTTGCTCTCCCTCTGCTAAATAAAGAGCATCACCACGCTAAAAGGGGGACTCTTTGCCAAGTTAGCAGGGGATTAGCAGACTAGATGTTACGCTGCAGTCAATCCCTCCTGCCTTGGCAGAGGTCTGGATGTTTTTTTTCTGGAGTGTCAGAATTCAGTTCCAGCTTTAGAATTCTGTTTTGGTGCCAACTATTCATTCCACTAGATGGTGCTGTAGCTGTTCAAGCCTGGGAGGGAGTTTTAGACTGGTAATCATCCCAACGGCAGCCTTGTCATCCGCTCCCTCTCGCTTTCTCCCTCCTCTGTGTGCACTTGGTGTGTTTGTCAGAGGCTGTGTGGATGGTTGCCTGCCTCTGTGACTGCCGCTCGGTCGGCCACGGAGTCCCTCTTGATACACACGCAAACGCGTTGCCGTTCTGACCACTGCTCTATCATGGCCTGTAAAGCTCGTCGATATGATTGCCGGCATTGTGGCAGTTAATTCTCTGTGTGTTGTGCATCATGTGGAGAAGGACTTCGCTTTTTGTCCAGCGGCTTCTGCCAGCCAGCTCCGTTGGGTGACCAGATTCTAGCACGCGAAGAAGAGAACTTTGATTTTCTTGCAGACGCGAGAGATGGATCACTGCATGCACTTTGCCGATTGTGAAGCTGTGGCTGACGAAGTGGAGGGTTGAGCCGTATAGGAAGCTGCCGTATACTGAGTCAGACCCTTGGTCCTTCTAGCTCAGTGTTGCCTGCACTGGCTGGCAGCGGCTCTCCATGGTTTCAGAGGCAGGCGTCTCTCCCAGCCCTACCTGGAGATGCTGCCAGGGATTGAACCGGGGACCTTCTGCATGCAAAGCGGATGCTCCACCCCACTGAGCTACAGCCTCATCCTGAAGCGAATGACAGGAAATGCCCACTGAAAGGCACGGGTTCCTCCCCAATGGCCAGAGGGATGCATGGAATTTCCGGATGGCAGGATAGAAACTCAATGAATCCCGTGGCCGTTTGGTCTGACTAGCTCAGTCTTGTCTTCACTGGCTGGCAGCGGCTCTCCAAGGTTTGAGAGAGGAGTCTCTCCCAGCCCTCCGTGGAGATGCTGCCAGGGATCGAACCTGGGACCTTCTGCATGCCAAGCAGATGGTCTTCCACTGAGTGATGGCCCCATCTCCAGAGGATGCTGAGCTGGACTTGCCCATCATGTTCACTCCCCTCTCCCCCCGCACTGTGGCTTGCTGCAAAGTTCAAGCCGTGGGCAGTCCTATTGGTCTGTAAACTCTCTTTTTATGTATTTTATTTTATTTTTTAGGGCAAATGCTTAAAGACCCTGAAGGGGCACAGCAACTATGTCTTCTGCTGCAATTTCAACCCCCAGTCGAACCTCATTGTCTCGGGGTCGGTAAGTGTGCTTTGCTGAGAGAGGCGGATGTTCTTGTTTTTGTTTTTGTAGAAGAGAAAATCCCAGGTGAAATTCTGCCAAAAATCTGTACTGGCTCCTTATCTTGGGGCATCTTGGTGTTGGCAGGCCTGGCCCCCCGAGAAGAAAGCTGCGGTAGAGCCCATGGGTGCTAAGGAACCGGGAGAAGAATCCGCCATGGCGGGAACCACTTGATGGGGTGGGCAGAGAAGTCCTAGAGGTGGACTTCCCAACAGGGATGTGCACAGTACCACGGAGCTGTGGTCCGGCGCTGGGGTGGGGGTTCCTTTAAGGACGGGGTGGGGGGAGGGTGTACTTACCCCTCCCCCCACTGGCACGTGTTTTTTGGTAAGCATTTGGGGCGGCAGGGTTTGGTGGCGCGCGTGCACGCGCAAAAGGCTTTCTCGGCTGGTGTAGGAGGTCACCCAACGTGGGATTGAACGCGCGCTGGCGGGGGGAAAGCGGCAGGAGGGGAAAGTACACCCGCCCCCTGCCCTTAAAGGAACCCGCACCCTGGTGTTCGAACCTCGAACCGCCCCATGACCGGACCGGTCCGGAGGCCTGTAAAATGGCCTCCGGACCGGTCCGTGCACATCGCTACTTCCCAACTGCATGAGCTTGCATTCTGGGTCACTTGTTCAGCACTTCTGGCAGGGACAGCTTGGGCAAGCTTCCTTGTAAAACATGCTTGTCTTATCAACCATAGCCTTGTGTGTGAATGAAACCTTTCTGCATGAAAATGTCACGCCTCATGTTATCGCCATTCCCTCTTCATGACCTAATCGTCCTTATGTCCCTGGCATAATTTATTTATTTATTTATTGTGGCTGGGGATTATGGGAGTTGTAGTCTGGCAACATCTGGAGCACCACTGGTAGCGAAACCTGCTCAGGGCAGGAAATCGCTATGGCATCTCTGACAAAGTGGGCCGTCCAGCCTCTGTTTAATACGCCTTACCTGCCCAAGATCTAACCCCCGAAATGCAGGCCACAGCAGATGCCAGGGACGAGCAGATCAGAGTAGGCCATGATGATTCAGGACAAGCTTTTGGCTCCTTGGTGCTCGGTGCCTGAGCAAAACAGGAGACGTTCACTACTGCTAAATCATGTGTATGGAAGTAATTTACAGGTGTGTGTGGGGTGTGTGTGTGTGTGTGTGTGTGGATTCCTTGAGCACTAGGAAAAGCTGCCACTTCTGAACTTCTCCCCTGCTTGCTTTCCAGTTTGACGAAAGTGTGAGGATATGGGACGTGAAAACTGGGAAGTGCCTCAAAACGCTGCCAGCTCATTCTGACCCAGTTTCGGCTGTAAGTTCTTTGGGATGCGTTGAGCCGCAGCCGCCTCTAAAGCTGGGCTTTCTGTTTCCTCCCTCCCAGCAAGAAAGCTGGAGCTCTCTGCCTCCTGCTGTTGCAAAGAGTTATGGGAGTTCCTGGGACTCCATACAGCTGGGCATGAATCGCACCTGTCCTTTGGCAGGACAGTGAGAGAGAGACAGACAGACATGAACATCTTGCCTCTTGTAGGTAGTAAGAGTAGTACTACTAATAAATAAACTTTATTTGTTAGTCTCCTCATAATAAACTTTTCTCTGGACAGCTCACAACACATTAAAACATCAAGTAGAAACACACACATGAAATCACAATACACCCCCCCTATACAAAAGAATTTAAAAACGTTTTTTCAAAAATCAGTGTTAAAAATTAAAAGAAATCAACATTTAAAAGGCCTGAGTGAACAAAAAGGTCTTTATCTGGCATCTAAAAAAACAAAGTGATGAAGCCAGGCGAACCTCACTGGGGAGGTTATTCCATAAGCGGGGTGCAACCACCGAAAAGACCCTGTCCCTAGTAGCCACCTCTCCTCATTTGCCAGGGCACTTGGAGGAGGGCCTCTGAAGAAGATCTTAAGAGCCAGGTTGGGACAGAGGGGGCAAGGTGCTCTCTCAGTTAACCCGGTCCCAAGCCACTTAGGGCTTTAAAGGTTAAAACAGCACCTTGAATTGGGCCCGGAAACGGACTGGGAGCCAGTGCAGCTGATGAAGCGTTGGCGTGATATGCTCAAAAAGTCCAGCCCCAGGTAATAATCTTGCAGCCTTATTTTGTACCAGCTGCAGTTTCCGGACTGTTTTCAAAGGCAGCCCCACGTACAATGCATTGCAGTAACCTAAGCGAGAGGTTACCAGAGTCTGCGTGATTGTGGCCAAGCGCTTTCTGTCCAGGTCTGGTCGCAATTGGCGTATCAGCCAAAGCAGATCAAAGGCGCTCCGTGGACTTGGAGGTGGTGGTCTCTGTGTCACAGAGGAGTCTAGCAGTGCCAGCTGGGGGACAAAACTGGACTACCAGGTGTAAAACCCCAATTCCAAGGTGCTTGCTTTGCTTGCCAGTGTAACGCTTTGATGCCAGCAAACTGTGTGGCTTGGGCAGAAGGCATTGGCGTGTGGCTGCTGCCGCACCTCCAAGCCACGGTACTTGCCTTCTGAAGGTGGTGCCAGATGCACAGCAAACTGGTCTGGATCCTGGCACAACAGTGTGTGTGAACCTGGGCTTTATGTGGGGCAGGTTTGAACCAGGGTTCCCAGCGGAAGGGTAGCAAAGCAGCTAGCCTTTCTCTCTAGAGAAAAGTGACTTGTACCAGAAATGCCATCTCGCCTTTTCTTGCCTCCCAGGTGCATTTTAACCGTGACGGCTCTCTGATTGTATCCAGCAGCTATGATGGCCTCTGGTAAGTGGGCAGAGGGAGAGCTGGGTTTGGATCCTGACTTGGTCCTGGGAGCAGGTTATCGTGAGCCTCTGCTTTTGCCCGCTTCCTTTAAGGTGGGGATGGGGAGGGCTGCCTTGACGGTGATCTGTATTCATGCCACCACAGAGTGCTTTAAAGAACATTTGTATGCTGCTTCTCTCTCTATGAGAACCCGAGAGAGATTCTTAGGTCCAACTTTTGTCATCCGCGATGTATAAACATGTGAAGAAAAAGGCTTGGTGGTGATTTATCTGATTCATATGTTTTTGTTTTAACACATTTTTATACCACCCCATATGTTGGTCTCTGGGCAGTTCACAATCTAAAAACACAACAGCAATTCAAACGATTTAAAATACAGGTAAAAACTGTAAAAAAAAATAAATTTAAAACTATGAACTAAAAGCCTGGCTAAACAGGTATGTTTTTCAGGTCCTTCTTTTTAAAAAAAAGCATCCAGAGAAGGGGAGGCTCTAATTTTGTGGTTCAGTTAATTCCAAAGTCCTGGGGCAACTCTAAAAAAGGCCCCCTTTTGCGTCTCCTCCAACTGAGCCGGTGGCATCTGCAACTAGATCTTCCCTGGTTCATGAAGAAGGCATCCCCTGCTTGGTTTGTGAAGGCTGCAGCACATATTGGTGGTGCTTTAACTCCAGACGTTCCTGCTGGGGATTGTGGAAGAGAGAGGCTCATTTAAATTTGAACGGTTTTGAGCTTTAAGAAACGTCTTAACTTCATTATTTGTAACATTCGTCCATTCTCAATAAACCGATCTGACTGGTGATATTGGGCTAGTTCAGGGCTGCTCAGCTTCACCCCTCCTCCAGATGTTGGCCTGCAACTCCCATAATTTTAAATGCTTGTATTTTAAATCTTTTTAGTCAGGGTTGTTTTAAATTTTAGCTTAATATTTTCATTGTGTCATTTTTATAGTCTTGCTTTTAATTTTTGTGTAAACCGCCTTGGGATTGTTTTAAGGAAAGGCGGTATTCAAATTTAACAATAAATAAAATAATTCCTGGCTGTTGGCCACTGTGGCTGGGATGATGGAAGTTGTAGTCCAAGGACAGCTGGAGGCCCTAAATTGAGCAGCCTAGAACAGCCGTCCTGTTTTGGTTTGCACTTTGGTTTGCAGTGTGCCTTTCCAGGAAAACCTGGTTTTGGACCAAGTTCTCTTGCCTAACGCTCTCCTCTTTGTGTTGCAGTCGGATCTGGGATACAGCATCTGGCCAGTGTTTGAAAACACTGATTGGTGAGTCCTCCATAAGTCATTTGGGTGCTTTTTAAAATGCACCCAGAAAGTATCTGCTAATGATCCAGATTAGCGCACTGCGTAAATAATAATCTGTTTCCGTTACAGATGACGACAATCCCCCGGTGTCTTTTGTAAAATTCTCTCCCAATGGCAAATACATTTTAGCAGCAACTTTGGACAAGTAGGTATCAATGGCTCAACAGAGGAGGAGTTTGAAGGGATTTGTTAAGGACAAGCATGTCAGTAGCGATGGGCCATAATAGGTGAGGGTTCCTCTGTCCAAGGGGTAGAGGGATCCCTCATCCATGCTAGTGGTGATGTCCACGGGCTGGGGCTGGCTTTAAAAGGGGCTTAGACAAAGTCATGGAGGACAGGACTATCAGTGGCTACTAGTCTGAGGGCTGTAGGCCACCTCCAGCCTCAGAGGCAGGATGCCTCTCAATCGCAGTTGCAGGGGAGCAACAGCAGGAGAGAGGGCATGCACATACCTCTTGGCTTCTCAGGGGCATCTGGTGGGTCACTGTGGGAAACAGGATGCTGGACTAGATGGGCCTCCTTGGGCCTGATTCAGCAGGGCTGTTCTTATGTAAATTGGAGTTCTCCAACTTCAGTCTCCAGATGTTGGGCTGCAATTCTCATAATCACCCCAAAAAAATCCAACAGCAAAATAAATATCTGAAAATTACCAATATACTTACACTTTAAAATAAGTAATACCCATTGCATAAAAATCGTATTGATAATCCTAGACCACTACTTGAAATTTGCCAGGGAAAGGAAGAAGGGCACGTGATGATGAACCAAAAGCAGTCATTGAGCTCTGGGTGAAACATTGAACCACCTCATAAGTCTCTTGCTTAATTTAATTTCCCCATTCTTCCCTCCAGCACTCTTAAACTTTGGGACTACAGCAAAGGAAAGGTGAGCTTCAGTAATACATTATTAATCCTTGAGTAGGTAAGCATTTTAATGCACATAGAGGGTTAAAAGCACCTGCATGCAGAAGGCTTAAAGTCCCCTCCCTGACGGCATCTCCAAGATAGGGCCGGATGAGACTCCTGCCTGCAACTTTGGAGAAGCCGCTGCCAGTCTGTGTAGACAATCCTGAGCTAGATGGACCAGTGATCTGACTTGGCATATGGCAGCTTTCTATGTTCCTATGGTCTAGTTTTTTTAACCAGATTTTGCGAGTTAAGCATGTACCGTGGTTTCCTCTCCTGCAAGTAAAAGTGACGTACTTTTGTTTTTAAAAATTATTGTTGGCCTCTAATCTCTGAATATCCCCAAGTTGATAGAATGTAGCAGAGCTGACAAGGAATGGGGCTCTCTTGGGCTTTAAGTGGCCAGGACTTTGGTTTCCCCCAAAGTTTATTATCTTTCCACATGATTAGTGAAAGCAAACTCGGGAAAGAGATCAGACTTGTTTAGTCTGCATAACTTGCAGAAGCTGCAGGACCTTGGTGTTTAGTTTTTCTTTGTGGTGTGCCTAGGGAGTGCCCTCTAAATCCAGAGATCCAAAGCCAAGGTATAGGTGGAAATTCCATGGATGTGCCACAAGTGTGCCTGAGGATATCTGTTCACTTTTTAAAATAATGTTGATTTCTGTTCCTCTCGTCTTCCAGTGCCTAAAGACATACACAGGCCACAAGAATGAGAAGTACTGCATATTTGCCAACTTCTCGGTTACTGGTGGAAAGGTGAGAATCTCTTAAGCTTGCAGGGACTGAATCCAAACCAGTGTTCGCTCTAAAAAAAATTTCATCTGTGTGCGGAATGAGTTTTGTTCTGGGCGACAGTATCAAGGCAGTGTGCGCACACCATTCATTCATTCATTCTTTCATTCATTCATTCATTCATTTATTGTTAAATTTATATACTGCCTTTCATTAAAGCAATCTCAAGGCGGTTTGAGATTCACATGGATTCAGAGCTGGGTTTTCTTGATTCAACTTGAGCAGGATCTAAAATTAACTGAGTGGACATTAAAAAAAAGTTGTGAGCTCGCTCACACCTTAGAGGAATCACTGGCCCAAACGCCAGGATTCCACATCGGGTGTGGCCTGCTGTAATTCTCTTCCCCATTCAAAAATTTAAAGATTGCCAAAACATAGCAAGGAATCCTCAGACTTGCTCATTGAACAAACCAAGAAAAAGTATTGAATTTTGCATAAATGCCGACTCCAGTCGCTTAGAATTCTGGGGCAGGCCTGAGTGGAGGTAGTGATGGGTTAAGGCATGGGGAAATCAGTGAGCAAGTTGTGCAAAAGAGGAAGCATCATATGTACACACACACACACACATATGGAAATACAGGAGAAGCTTGTTACTCGCCTGGGTTCCACTCCTTGCCTACTGCCGCAAGGAACGGAACCAGAGAGGAACGGAACCATCTCTGTAACCTAGAGATTTACATATCAGGTGGTATAAAAATATGATAAATAAATAACGAGTCATTATTATGGGGAAAGGGGGATTAGATTCTGAAGTGGAGGGAAAGTGGCAAGATAACTTGGAAAAACTTAGTGTGGAGTGCCCCACGCAGTCTGTATGTGCCCAGGAATGCCCCCTCCACCAACCGCGAAAAATCGTGGGGGGGGGGAGTCGGTCCATTTTTGTAAGGAAAGGAGCCACAAAATGGTGGGCAGAAGTGACCTCCACAGTTACTTCTGGTCCTCTAGGAACTGTGGATATGTGGGTTATAACCCTATCGTATCTGCGAATACTGGAAATGGGTGTCATTGAGACAATAGTGAGGTTCTCTTGTAATACGAATGGGGGAAGGCTTCCCCTGGGCTGACCAGGGTACACAACTTTGCTGTTTCCTCCTCTTTTGTGCGTCTCCCCATGTAGTGGATCGTGTCCGGTTCAGAGGACAACCTGGTCTACATTTGGAACCTCCAGACAAAAGAGATCGTACAGAAGCTGCAAGGCCATACAGGTGAGCTGTGCTGCGATCCTTTGTGTTCCCCTTGCAGGGAGAACGCAGAATACTTCTCAAACTCTGGCTTGTGGTGTGAACTCAGAATTGTCAATGGCGCGGCAGTCCTGAGAACGACTCGGCTTGTCTGACTCGGAGAGCGTGAGGTTCAGCACGGGAATCTGTCAGGTGCTGCTCTTGTCCTCCACTGTGCCATTCGAGGAGCTTTGAAAGCCGGTTCCCGGTTGCTTTGGAAATGTGCCAGATGTTGGAAATGGTGCACAGAGAGTTGGAGAACTTTGCCTCCAACTACTTGGCAGCTGTGACCGTGCCACAGGTGCTCCCTGTTAAAGCTTTGTACCCTTTATTGGATTAAGAGACGTCTGTCTTAATATAAACATGCAGCTTGCATCGAATCAAGTTGCTACAGAGGGCCAGAGTGGATCCATTGCTATACATGGCCCTTTGGAAATCCTGGGAGTGCCTGTGACTCTTTTTGTGTGTGTTGAGTCGTAATCGGTGAAACTTCCAGGAGAAGAGCTGGTCTTGTGGTAGCCAGCATGACTTGTCCCCATAGCAAAGCAGGGTCTGACCTGGTTGCATATGAATGGGAGACTTGATGTGTGAGCACTGCAAGATATTCCCCTCAGGGGATGGAGCCACTCTGGGAAGAGCAGAAGGAGGTTCCAAGTTCCCTCCCTGGCAGCATCTCCAAGAGAGGGCTGAGAGACTCCTGCCTGAAAGCTTGGAGAAGCCGCTGCCAGTCTGTGAAGACAATTCTGAGCTAGATAGACCAGTGTTTCTCGGCGTTTTTGGAGTCATGGACAGGTACATCATTCATGCACAGTTTCCTGGACCAGCAGTTAGTAAGAGGGTTTCCCCCCTCAGCCCCAATCCCACCCCCAGGTACCTCCCAAAACACAACCAACAGCTCGAACACCGGACTTCCAAACCGGTTTGGTGCTCCAGAAAAGGAGCGCCTAACTGGTTTGTGCACATCCCTATTCGCTACCACAAGACCAGCTCTTCTTGGTGTTCTCTCTTTTAGCTGTTTATTTGTTTGATTGGATTTCTATACCACCTGATATAGAAATCTCCAGGTGGTGTACAAATTAAAACAGAATATAAAATATAAAAGTCCTCAAAACAGATAGAATCACAATAGATAAAAACACATCAAAAATTTGAAATTTAGATTTCAGTTAAAAGCCTGGGGAAACAGGTACCTCTTCAGGGTCCTCCTAAAAACAAACAGAGGAGGAGAAGCTCTTCTTTCAGCAGGGCATGCAAGTTGCATGCAAGACAGGCTTGCGCGGGTGCCTGGGCCTGTGAGAGGACTAGCTTCATGATTCTGCGTGTGTCTTCTCTTATTTTCCCCCCAAACAGATGTTGTGATCTCTACAGCTTGCCACCCAACAGAAAACATCATCGCCTCAGCAGCCCTAGAAAATGACAAAACGATTAAGCTTTGGAGGAGTGACTGTTAAAACACTTTTGACATCATTTTAGAGACTGTTGGGGGGGTTCTATGGAAAATTGGGGGTGGGGGGTTGTTTTGTGTTTGTGTTGTTTTTTTTAAAGAGAGAGAGAGGAAAAAAACCCACAGGAGAACATTTCAAGCCCATTTGGCAGGGACCCTGAAGCAGTCAAGAGGGCAGTGTCTCTTATTCTTGGCCCAAAGAGAATGTTCGTCCCCCCCCCCCCCGCACCCCAATCCTTCTATTCTTGGCAACATAGTTCGGGGATTTCTTTTCCCCATATCTTGGGGGTTCTTTCATGTTGTGTTCCCTTTGCACTGGAAGCCCCAAAGATTCTGCCCTCCGATGAAAGAAGGCTGTTCCCTCCTTGGAGGTATTTCTGGCTTGTCTAATGGGCAAGTCATAAATAACTTGGATCTTTTTTTTTTAAAGTTTTTATGTACCTAAAGGTAGGCCTTTGTCAATCAAACTTTAAAGGGGAGAGCCATGTTGTTAAAGGTGCCTCCTGACAAAAAAGCGACCAAATGTGGTTCTGCCTTTTTATCTCCCCCAGCCCCTGCTCATCAGTCTACCCAGTTCCAGGACTCTGTGGTCGTGCCCCCCCCCGCTTTTATTTCATTGTGAGCTCCAATAGATGCCATAACGGTGTGAGTCTTTCCAGCTTCTCCCCTTAACTGTTACGCCCGACGTCTTTGCTTATAGTTATTGTAATTTTTTTTTTTTTTTACTTTTATGAAACCATTCTGGCAAACTTCACAATACCTGTACAGTTATTTCAATGTAAAAAAAAAAAAACTTTTTATCTTGGAAACTTCATTGTATGAACTTGTATTTGCTAATGGTATGGCTGTATTGTGCGGCGTTGGTATCCTCACCCCTTCTTTTTCCTTCCATGCTTGGCGTTTTTACACATCAGAATCAGTTGCCATTTGCCATAATAAAAAGGTGGGATTTTATTTGGATGGTCTTGGTACGATTGGGCGGATGGATTGTCTGTTGGCTTACCCCCAGCCATTCCTTGGGCTTACCTCTCACACCTATTTGCAAAGAAAAGGCTGGTTTTTAATTAATCTTTTTAATGCAGGATTCTCATGCTTGGATCTCCAGATGTTGTTGGACTTCAGTTCCCATAATCCCCAGCCACAATGGCCTGGGGATTGTGGGAGCTGAAGTCCAACATCATCTGGAGACTCAAGTTTGAGAATCCCTGTAGAAGTAGGGGTTCCCAACCTATGGTACTTATGCAACCTATGGTGTTGCTGAACTCCAGCTCCCATTGTCCCCAGGCACAATAAAATGTTGCTGCGGGTGATGGGAATTGGAGTTCAGCAGCATCTGGAGTAGCACAGGTTGGGTACCCTTGAAATAGAATGTCCAAACACAGGGCCAAAAACTGCAGGCAACTTTTGACCCTCCCAAAAATTCAAATCTTCCAGTTATGTCATGTATAGATCTGAAATTAGGCTCCCTTCCCCTTGGTACAGCCACCTAATGGCACAGCAGGGAATGACTTGACTAGCAAGCCAGAGGTTGCCGGTTCGAATCCCCGCTGGTCTGTTTCCCAGCCTGTGGTGCTGAAAGGCATCACCTCATAATGCACGGGAGGAGGCCATGGTCAACCCCTCCTGTATTCTACCAAAGACAACCACAGGGCTCTGCGGGCGCTGGGAGTCGAAATCGACTTGACGGCACACACTACCTTCTTGGCACGACTCCTGAGGTCTTTGAGCATTGCTCGGGCTGTCTCCACTGCTGAAAAGTCTGTTTTTCTAAAAACAAAAGTCAGCACCTAGCAGCTGTGTGCGCTCGCTGTGATGTTGGAATCTTTCTCTTGCTGTGCAGCAGAGAAAGACGAATGAGGCCCCATTGGAGTTGCCTGCAGCCTGTCCGTTGTGTGCTAGTGGTGTGTCCATGCATGAGTGTTAATGAAGGGGGCACTGCTCCAGAACCAGCACCCAAACTGTGCATTTTTAGTGAGTTGGGCTTCCCCCTTTTCTGAACAGTTGAGCTTCATGGCCTGCTTGCTTAGAACTGGAGAGGAGCAGGAAGGCAGGGCCAGAGCATCGGAAGCTTAGAACAGATGTCGATGTTTTTGTGTGTTGCCTTTTTGAAAAGCCCACCACAGCTGTGTGAAAGGTTCAAGAGCACAAACTAGTGTTGGGCCTGGTCCTCGTTCACATAAATCGGGGAAATACAGGCAGGAACCCCTGAACGCAACAGGCAAGTGTGTTACCGAGGCAGAGAAGCATCTTTATTCTGTCACTGCACTAATCTCCTTTGCAAAAACAATTTTTCATGATACAGCCAACTAATCCAAACTCTGACCAATGCAAACACATTTGAATGTTATTGACTATATTTACCTGAATTCAAGATTAGGGTTTTTCCTAAGTTCCTTGATGTCAGGTGGGTAGTTGGGGTTTTTCTTACATTCAGAGCCATT
The DNA here is from genome assembly GCF_027244095.1 of Hemicordylus capensis. Lineage (NCBI taxonomy): Eukaryota > Metazoa > Chordata > Lepidosauria > Squamata > Cordylidae > Hemicordylus > Hemicordylus capensis. The sequence continues at coordinate 1,825,397 of NC_069673.1, read as the reverse complement.
TTCTACTTAGATAAAAATTGTATATTTAATGTGCTGAAGCTGCTGCAGAAGATCTCTGCTACATCAGATGAAAGGATCCTGTTTCTAACACGTCTCTCCCAGATGTTTCCTGAAGAAGGGCACAGAACACCCTTTGTTTTGCCCTCATTGTGTAATGTGCCAAGATATAGTGCTTCTGAACAAGGAGGTTCTTTTGAGCTACCAAGCAATGATAGACTCGCCCTTCATGCATCTGAAGCCTCTGTTGCTAGAATGGAAGCTCACATTCTTTGCAAACCATGAAACAAATAAGAAACAAATTTGTAGTGGTTTGAAGCAACATAGTCGGCTCACAGAATCCAAGCAGCAGGATGTACAAATATTTTTGTACCACTTTTCAACAAATGTTCCCAAAGCAGTTTACATAGATATACATAAATAAAATATTCCCTGTCCCCAAGGGGCTCACAATCTAAAAACTTGATAGGCAACAGCCACTGGAGGGATGCTGTGTTGGGGATGAATAGGGCCAGTTGCTCTCCCCTTCCTAAATACAGAGAATCACCACTTTAAAAAGGTACCTCTTTGCTCAGTGAGAGTGGTTAAAGTAGGAGCAGAGAGACCTGAGTTCCAATCCTCATTCAGACATGAAACTTTCTGGGTGACTGGCCAATCAGTTATCTCTCAGCGTAACCTGCCTCAAAGACTTTTTGTGATAATCAAAATAACCATCTATATTGGAAGAAAAATGCAATATAAATGAAAATCTATTATATATTTTGAAGCATTTATGAAATAGTCATACTTCCCAATGACCTACAGATATCAAATTTTGCATACACAATACTTGCACTTGAATTAGCTGGATGTAGTACTTCTGTTGGGGGAAAGTATACTGTATAAAAGTATATAAGTATACTGCTATTCCTGGGAAGGAATAAGCAACTCGGAATATAATATGTAACTTATAATATGTCATTGTTCTCAACAGATTTTAAACAATAATTATACCAATAATTCCAAAGCAACATAATACCCCTGCAAATGCAGAATATCTTTCTCCGGTCCAATTTTACTGTGATTCAAACTTACTATATACAGTATAGGCACCTTGGCGTCCGCTTTATCGCCACATCAGTGCTGTTGCCTTCCAGGTGCTGCAGGATGCTTTGTCGTTTTGGTTTCAGCAGGCTCTCACACCTAGTGACCCCAGACACTTCTAGAGCAAAAGGCAATGGCAAAAGAACACTGCGAAGTGGGAAGAAGGCAGCGGCACCTTGCCAATGCTGCAGATAATGTTATTTCTTACTCTCTTATTTTTGCAAGATGAAACAAAAACTTGGTTAGATGCCACGAAGTAAGTGGCAATGCCTTAACCATATGCGTGTTGTAAAGGCCACTCGGACCTCTTCCATCCTTATCAAGGGGAGTGCTAACCTTCTCTCCTTTCATACAACACGGAAATCGGAGTTGTGTGCTCTGTATATATAGCTGAGTGTCGAGAAATCTTACAAGTCATGGTGACTCAACTATACCTAATTTTAAATGGGATTTAAAATAATGTTTTTGCAGCTATTTGAACCAAGAAATAAATACAGTGCAAACATTTAGTTTTAAAAGGGCGTGCGACTATGAGGACAAATTTAATAAGCAAATATAGCTGCGTTCTGCGCATGACTCACTAATATATGCAACAGCGCATCCAATCGGGATGCGAGAGATTTGAATATGGGGGAGGGCTACAAAATGCGCTCTCTCTCTATATATATATTACAATTACAAATGCAGTACAGGGCTTATTTAGATGCTGACTTTTCATTATGGTGAAATTCTTTGCGGGTTTGTCTAAATGATGGAACCTTCGTAGCTGAATGACCGCAAAATAGGGCGTCGAATCTTCAGTCTGCAAACATCAGCTAGATTTACTCGCCGCCATATTTACGGCCGGAGCAGATTTCTTCCCTGCCCTTGTCCAAGATGGCGGTCTCAGTGACGCCACGACTCTGGAAACTTGTGAGTTCGAATCTGCACTGTTTTAAAAAATAGTAATAATGTGGCTTTTTGATCTCCCATTTAAAACAAAAATTAGGTTTTATTTTTTAAATGAGAAAATAGAAAAAATGACTTTGCAATAGGAAGTATCTTTGCCTTTTGTTGCTTGCTTTTGTGCCATCTTTATTCGTATCAAGAGGTGTGCTGGTTTTGCACAAATCTAAACAGACAAAAAGTATTTAAAAACTTTAAACAATGGAATATAAAGGATAAAGATGCTGCTGTAAACCCCCTCTAGTGCCTCTCTAGCCCACCCAAGAAAGAAAGGTGGGTGGGGAATAACACAGGCTACAGGAACAGGCAGTCTTATAAAGAAATCATTGAGGCTTAAGTCGTGACAAATAGAGGCTAGTAGCAGGGGTTGGTCTAGATGACCTCTGAGGATCCTTCTGACTCTGATACCTCCTATGCAGGCCACCTTAGTCATGACTAATTTCTTCTCTCCAGACCTTTTTATTATTAATTTTATTTATTTATTTATTTATTACATTTATAAACCGCCCCACCCAGAGGCTCTGGGCGGTGTACAACAACAACAGACATAAAACCCACAATTCAAACACAATGCTAAAAACAATCTAAAAAAAAAATCAAAAATAATTAAAACTAGCGCCCTAACCCAATTAAAATACTTTAAAAAACAATGACACTTTTATTTATTGCGTAGATTAAAAGAAGATTAAAAACTGCAAACCGAGAACCGACGTTTCGACGTGCAGATGTCAACTTCAGTGTTCCATGCCTCACTGTCTAAAAACCCACACTCTTAGATCCCAGATACTCTCGCTTAAACGTAATATATGAGTGTGGGTTTGCACACACACCACTCTGCTCTGTAACTGGAGTGAGTAGCTCCCTTTGCTGGCACTTTGGAAAATAATGACAAACTCCAACAAATCCGGCTGCCCCCTGAAATGGGAGGCAAGCTGGCAATCTTTGCTTTTGGGCCCGAGCGCCACTGCAGGATTGTGACGGAGAATCACTGCAATGAAAAGAGATAAGTAAGTTGTGTGTGTCCAATAGGAGATGATCTCTAAGAGGGATTTGTGGGCAAAACCCTCTTATCTGTGCACGGTTTTTATCCATCTTCTGGGCATCCCGAAAGTTTCAGTGAGAACAAGAATGTCCTGGGCTTGTTAATGGAGTGGGTCTGCCCCCCTTTTTTTTCTCAGTCGGCGTGGGGCTTTCCCCATTTCACTCCTCAGGGTCCATGCCTTAAGCCATCTTTACATCAAGGTTTAATAAGAAGGGGAATGGGTGCTAGTGCGACTAATGCCCAAACGCAAAAACTGGGGACGAAAAGAAAAGATTGCTTTTGAACTAAAAGAAAGCCAAGTTTCCCCATGCAGGGAGGCGGAACAGTCCTTTAAGAGTTGCATAGACCAAGGGTTGCGCCTGCTAACTGAGCAAAGAGACACCTTTCAAAGTGGTGATTCTCTTTTCATTGAGCAGGGGGAGAGCAACTGGCCCTATCCGTCCCCAGCACAGCATGCCTCCAGGGGCTGTAGCTGGTGTCTACCGTATGTTTCTTTTTGGACTGTGAGCCCTTTGGGGACAGGGAGGGAACCATCTTATTTCTGTATTATTTCTTCTTCTATGTAAACCGCTTTGAGAATTTTGTTGAAGGGCGGTATGTAAATATGCATAGTAGCAGTAGTAGTAGTAGCAGAAGAAGATGTGGTTGGACTACAATGCCCACCATCCACAGCCTTCAGCCGTTATGACTGACTGGGGATGATGGGAGGTGTAGCTTACCTCTGCTACCTGGCCTCCTACCTACCATTCTTAGAGGAGAGCTGGTCTTGGGGTAGCCAGCATGACTTGTCTCTTTAGCTAAGCAGTGTCTGCCCTGGTTGCATATGAAAGGGAGACTAGAAGTGTGTGCACTATAAGATATTCCTCTTAGGGGGATGGAGCCACTCTGGGAAGAGCATCAGATGGTTCCCAGTTCCCTCCCTGGCAGCATCTCCAAGATAGGGTCGAGAGAGACTCCTGCCTGAAACCCTGGAGAAGCCGCTGCCAGTCTGTGTAGACAATACTGAGCTATATGGACCAAGCGTCTGACCCAGTATATAGCAGCTTCCTATGTTCCTCCCTTGTGTTCCTTGTGAGTGCTTTTGGGAAGGGAACTGCCTTCTTATTCCGTGCACTCCACTTCTGAGGACTCAAGATAGCCAACCCCAGGCACAGGAAGTTGAATTTTGGGTTACTGCAGGTCCTTATGTTGTATTAACAACAGCAAATATTTATACACCGCTTTTCAACAAAAGTTTCCAAAGTGGTTTACATAGAGAAATAATAAATAAATGCAGAAGTGAGCCAGGTTGCATGAACTGCCTTTGTATCTGGTCGCCTCTTGTGCAGACAGTGGGTAGGGTTGCCAACTTTTAACCAGTTCCTGCTCCTATGCCTTTGAGAGCAACTTGATTAGTGGATGACAAATTTTATTTGTGTCATGCATGGGCGTCCGGGCAGGGGAACAAGAGGGGGCAGTCTTCCCCTGCCCAGATTGAGCCAGTTCCCATTGAATTCAGTGGGGCATACTCCCAGGGCAGGGGGTATTCGATTGCTGACTTTGCCCCCACGCCCCTAGAAAAAAAATCTGGCAGACACCCCTGATGTCATGAAAACATCTGTTATTTTAATCTGCTGTTTTGCTCTCTCTGCCCATTTTAAATTCTATTAAGGAAAACGAACACTACTGTTCTGGACTTGATCAATTGATTGATTGGTTGGTTGGTTGGTTGATATAAGGGAGCTCCGGATGTTTGGCAGGATGCATTTTAGCTGCAACAGTCGACATCCAGTGCTCTGACTCCACTGAATTGAGACTGGAATTGCTCTCCGAATGAAACATTTTTGGACGTGCCTGGGATTCCTAGCACCAAATTCTTCCTGCCCTGAATTCTTTCCAGGAGCATTTCCACCTGAAGTACTTCCTCCCAATCTCAGGCTTATTTTAAGATATGGGGAAGGGGGCATTTCCTCCCTTCCTCTGACCCCTCACCCCTCCGAATTGGGAGCCATTTAGGGCAGATCCGGAGGGCGGGGGCGGTTTAAACAAGAAGAAGCACTTCCAACCTCAGGGTGCTCATCGCGATGTGGGGGCAAAGGTGGCCGTGTCTGGGCACACTTCAGTGGCCTGAGCGTCAGCAGGCCACACTTCAAGGGGGTGCAGGGAGGGGGTGGCAGCTTGGTGGACTCAGCAAGGCTGGTTAGGCAGTGCCATTGTGTGGGGGGGAGAAGAGCAAAGAGTGGAAGGCAGAGGGAGGCCAGGCAGGGGCCGGAGGAGACTCGGGTGGGTGGCCGAGGGGAGGGAGCTGCCGGCGGGGACCGCTTTGGGGTGGGAAGTGCCACCACAGCAGCCCCGGCTCTCTTCCTGGAGGCAGCCGCCTCGGCAGGAGACCCAGGCTTCGGAGCTCTACCAGAGCTTGTACGATCGGAGCTAGACTGTCTTAGGACAAAACGGTCAGCCAGAAGAGCTTGGTGGTAGCAGCAGAAGCTGGAGAAAAGGAGGACGAGAGAAGGAGAAGAAGGAGACCATTCTCCGGGGAATTGCTCCACAAAGTTTCTAACCTCTCCAGTTTGGGGGACAGAAACCCCCCCCCCCCCATTAGCAGTGTCTCAGAGGGGTGAGGAGGGAAGGGCTCCCCAAAGGCCGCCAGTGTGGTGGTGGTGGTGGGGGGGGGGAACCCTGACTCCCAACAGCCCAAAGAGACCCAGGTGGCATCGGAGAGAGACAAGCTCTTCTGGCTGGACCCGCCTGTCCCGAGCAGAGTGGGGCAGCCTCCTCCCCATCTTGACTTTAGCCCCTCTCCGTTGGGAGAGCATTTTGCCTAAGCAATTTGTCGCCACAGTCCAAAAAGGGGGCGCTGAAGGGATTCACCGCCTCTCAGCCCAGGCCCCGCCTGACTGCTGGCCTCGGGTAGACTCTCAGTGTGAGTCAGGCAGTCTACGTGGGTGTGAGTCCTTTCTTCACCCTAAGCTAATCTTCCTGGCCCCCCAGTTCCCCCCTTCCCCCCGGTTCCCCATTCCGCAGGCGACCCCCTGATTCCCTCTCAACCCGTTTCATCTCTTGAGCAGTGTCTCCAGAGGCAGGTCTTCAAGGCGGCTTGCAGAACCCGCCTGCAGCCTTGGGAGGAGGAGGTGTCATATCAGAGCCTTTTCATCCAGAATGCGTCATTCCCCTGTCCCCGTGTGGCCCGTGCAGGATGCTTGTGCTGGGAATGAGACGCTCTTGGTCTCCCGGACTGGGTCCGGCAGGAGAGAAGGGGAGAGAGCTCAGCTGGGGAGAGGGTGGAGGCCCAAGGACAGAGGGCTGGTGTGTGTCGCCTGCAGCTCAGGGACGTGGCCGAGGGAAGCCAAAGACTGCCTTCTCAGAGCCCTTTATTTTGAATTTTCGCTTTTTCACACACACACGGAAAAACCGAGCACGTTGTGTTATGTACCCCAACCTTAGACTTAAAGGTACCAACTCAGAAGTATGTGGAATTGAGGCCTGTGTCTGATTTCATTTTATTTTAAGAGTTCAATTAATGCCTGCACTCGGTGAATTGACATACTAGATCTCAACTGCTCTGTGAAGGAGGAGGCAATCCAGCATTGTATTGTGAAATGGATACTCAAGGGAGTGCAAAAGCCAGGCCTGAATGCTGAATGCTGAATATCCAAATGGTAAAATGTGACTCACTACCAGATAATGTCCGTGGAAGAGGCCAGAGGTTGATCTCCCCTCTCCTGTTGCAAGAAGTCAGCGTTAATCCTTGTCAACGATTAACTCAATTGCTCTCTATAGAGATTCAACATAGGTAGATGCATACAAAGAAAACACCTATAGACTATAATTCTTACCTCACTGACAGGATGCTTCTGCCCTAGTCAAATGTATTGATTAACTCGTCTCACACATGTACCCCTTTTAATGTTACTTTGAATATTCTTTTTTTATAAATGCACACTAGATAGAGGTACACAAGAAATAAGGTAATTGCTGTCTCACACAAATAGAACTAACTCTCTCACTAACTCCTGACTTTTAACACCTTTGGGACCAGGCTAGCAAATCTGGGATGCAGATTGGCTTGGGGCAATTTCCCCTCCTCAAGATAGCAGCTAACAGAAGATGAGATTAAGATTTCTCTGGACTGGCCAATATCCTGAATAATTAAAAGACATTATCCAGAAGGTAGCTGCAAGTTGTCGCCCTTTGGGACCCAGGAAAAGATGAGATTTGAATAGATCAAAGAAAATTCAACTATAAAGAATGAGGCTGCTGGACAGAGAGTTAGCAGTGTTGTGCCTATGGGCAATCTTGTACCTACATGCAAGACCTGCTCACACGCCATCCCAGAGTTTGCTGCTAAGCCGCGGGGCAACAAGCAGGAAATACTCTGCCCATGGACCGGAGCTGTCTGTGACTTCTACTGCACAGTGAGAAGTCAAGACTTCCCCAGCCATGGTGCTCTGGCTCTCAGCCGTGATCTGAGCAACTGCAAACGCTCCTGTCTCCAGCCAAGAAGCCTCGCTCCTTCAGCTGAAAAGACCCTCCGCTCTCAAAGCCTCTGAGCTGCCTTCACAAGCCGTGGATCCCTACTTTCCTCCTCCTTACTAATCACGGCTACCCCCCTTCCTAAGCGCCCCCCTTCCTCCTTCTTTCTCTGCTTCTCTCTAAAAGTTTTGTTAGATTATTAGATATCTGTAATTACTGATTGCACACACATATGTTAGTTAGGCACATTACAGTACAACTTGAATCGGAAACATGTTTTTATTTTATCCTGATGAGCAACTTTTTCTAATAAAGCCCATTGAATTTTCTGAGTCTGTCTCTCTCTATCTCTGTTTGCGCGCCCAGATCCTACATGGTCATCATCTCCAGGAACCAATTCAGTTTGTGTATGATGTGACTTGGCCTCTTTCCCTCTGAGCATGTACAGAGTGCGAAACCAGGCATAGTTCACAACAGTTGTGGAGCGAGAGAGACCCCTCCCCTCCCCTCCGCCACTGGCGACTCTCTTTCTCGATACCAGTCTTCTGACTGTCATCCCAAGGACAGGCGGGATTCGCACCCAGCCCCCTGTGAGCCTATTGGAAGAGTTGGCCAGCCTCATGACCCTGGGCTGGAGAGGGACAACCAGAGGGAGGCGGATCGCTGGAGCAGGCAGACACGCGGGCCCAAGACAGCGTCGGTGCCAGTGGAGGGCCCCCTTCTCGCCGCGGCCTTTGGGGGGCCCAACGGGCTTCAGGTTGTCTGCAGGGGACCCTGACCCTTCAGGTGAGAAGCAGCATCCGGGAGACCAGGAGGCAGCCGACGGAGAGGGCCTGGCCCGGGAGAGCCGCCCCCCTGGGGGCTCCGTTGCAAAGGTCTCTGTCGCAGCAGTGGACGCGGATTCCGGGCAGCTCCTGCTGCTGGCAGTGGCGGGAGGTGGCACAGCCGCTGGTCAACGGGACCCCCAGGACCACTGCGAGGCAGAGAGGGGAGGAGGAGAGCGGAGCGTTAGGAGGCGGGCTGCAGCAGGGACCCCTGGAGAAGCCACCTGCCCACACCACAGCCGCCCTGCTCAAGGACACAGAGACGGGGCCAGCTTATGGGTTTCACAGAACGCTTCCAACTTTTGAGGAACAGGGAGCAAGACCAGCAGGAGAGGCAAAGAGGCTTCTGGCCAAGGCCTTGTGGAGACCTCGCATGCCTGGCTGCAGGACTCACAGAGGAGGGAGAGGGTGGTTTGCTGCCCCCAAGCTGCCCCCCCCCCATTTCTGTGTCAGAACTCTAACAGGAGGGGCACAGACCACCGCCCCCCACTCAGAAATGTGCTGGCCTCCACTCTCCCCCAGGCAAAGACTCCTCCCCAGATCTCCTCCCCAAGCAAGACCCATTGGACTGGAGAGGTCAGGCACAGAACCTGGGGGACACACACACACACACACACACACCCCACCCCACGGCCAAGCGTTGGTGGGCTCTCCGCCCTCCAAGGGAAGCCCCCAGCCCACATCGTCGTCCCGGGACGCCCCCAGCTCCAGAGGCCGGCTGGCCTGCCACCCACTCACTCACTCACCGCTCTCCATCTTAATGCAGAAGCGGTGCTTGAAGCCTTGGTGCCAATGGGAGCAGGTGATCACTTCTGGCTGGGAGCAGCCCCTGTCCACCGACCGGGAGCCCACGAGGACGTTGCAGGCGTAGCACTGGAGGCCGGAGGCTGCGGGGGGGGGGAGCAGAAGCAGGGGCGTGAGTGGACCCCACTTCTCCAAGAGGAGGAGCCCTGCAAAGCCTGCAACCCAGAGGCTGTCAGGTGGCAACGTGGGGATCATCGGGGGCCTTCCTGCCACCCCACTGGAAGTGTGGAATGCCCCACCACCACCACCACAAAGAGAGTCACATGTCCACCAGTGGTTCTTCACCTTAGATGCTGCTTTGGCTTTGGCTTTGGGCCTATATTCTCACTGCCACTGATTATGCGGTGACGCCTCTGTGACTCTGTTGGTTCTCTGAGGCTGGCTTGTTCCACTACTGATGAGTCGGGCTGAAATCTGGCTCGGTATGTTATAGACTGTTCATAATAATGGTTGGAACTTCTCCTCACTCACAGCACTTGGTGGCTGTACACACCATCAAGGAGGCTTCTGAAAACCTGAACCCAGCTCCTCCCCAGAACTGGACTTCACACCCCAGGCTTTGCTACAGGTGGTCCTCATAAGCCAGTCCTTCTTTCTTTTCCCGGCTGCCTTATCCTTTGAGTCTCAGAACTCCTCCTCTTTGGGGCTGTCCCTAAATCCCCACTCTCCCTGAACTCCCCTTCCAACTTCTGTGTCCTTCTTGTGACTGACAGCTCCCAAGAAGCCTCAGCCAAGATGCATCCAAGTTATCCTGCAGCATTTCATCATCACACCCCACCAAAGGAGGTTCCAGAGGTTGCTCTAGGTGTCCATCGGCTGGCTCTCGGAGGTCTGGGGAAGGGTGGCTTAAGTTCTGCTTGGTGGCTCCCTTAAGGGGATGTCCTCACGGCTCTTCACCCTTGTGGGGGTCTGAATAATTGATCGGTTGATTGATCAAATTTGTACACCGCCCCAAACATTCATCCCTGGGCAGTTAACAATAACATGCATGTGTGGTTTAAAAATAAATAAATAAATAAACAAATTAAAACACAAGAAGTTGAAACTTACATAAAACTTAAAAACAATTTAAACATTTTTAAAAGTCAAAACAGATTCAAATCTAAAAACGTTAGCTTTTTAATTAATTATGAAGCTCCCTTCTCATCGTAGCCCGCTTCATAGGGACGAAGGGATCCTCCGTCAGCCTTGCAAGCAACCGTTTCCCACGTCAGGCCGTTGGTCTGTTTAGCTCAGTACTGCCGACTGGGGAAAGTGGGGCTGGGAGCTCCTCCTGCCTGAAGCCTTGCAGAGCTGCGGCTGCTGCCGGTCCGTGCAGACAATGCTGAGCTAGAGAGACCAAGGGTCTGACTTAGTAGGAGGCACATTCAGCAGGTGGCAAAGTGGCTGACTTGTTCTGCTTTGTGGGTTATTGTTGCTTTGGTGACACCCCCGCCCCCCCCGCCTGCCGTGCCTTCCGGAGGAGACAGGCCTTGGGGCTAAACTAAATAATAGGCATCCCTTCCAAAAACGAGGCAGTCATTGAGTGGGACGGAGGAGGAAGGACCAGTATCGCTCCAGCTCCCTGTCACCTCTCCTCATTACTCTTTCATTTATCTTAAGCACTCACCGACAGGAAGCAGAAAAGAAGAAGCCATCACCAGAGAAAGGATCCCAGAGGCTGCACCCAACGGGCGTCGCGCCCCCATGGAGGCCGCCTTTTGCTCTGTGCTGAAGACCAGCAAAGGTGGTCACGTCGCCTGACTGCGGACCCGGCTCCGGATTTCGGAAACCTTTACATGTGCCCGGATCTCTGGTCATGGGGCCATGCAGCACTCAGCGCAAAAGTCTTCGATTCCCAGTCTTCAGAGACCTCTCAAGGGATTGCCTCTCTCTGCGAGAGATCTTCCTTTTGAATCACGCCCAATCAGTGTTGGAAATTAGAGCAAAGACACACACCCCACTTCCTTCCTCAGAAAATCTTCCTGGTTGATGAACAGACGCTAGCATATGTGCGTGTGCAATCTTACCCTCAGCTATTCCTGGCCTATTTCTTCGACCCACGATCATTACCCGTTAATGCAAACGTGCAGAGGCTGTTAGAGAGAAATTCTCCCTAATCAAGATTTAACTCTAAATCCACTTCAAAATCCTCTAATTCAGTTGGATTAGGCGGGGAAAGCTTTCTCTCTTCTCTCCCACCCACCCCACATCCAGTCCTCCCCCCCATCCCCCATTTTAGCAAAGTGACAGGAGACCCCTGCAGAACGTGATTGTGCTACGTAACAGATCTAGGGATAATTTTATTCTCGAAAGACAAGAAAAGACCCACGTCAAGCTAATTTTAAATCCAAAAGAATGCCATTTGAGGAGTCAATGCAGGGGTAACTCTAGAACAATCAGTTTGGAAGAGCAAAGGGAGTGAGAATTTTGCCACACATAAGAACATAGGGAGCTGCCATATACTGAGTCAGACCCTTGGTCCATCTGTGTATTGGTCTATACAGACTGGCAGTGGCTTCTCCAAGTTTGCAGGCAGGAGTCTCTCTCAGCCCTATCTTGGAGACAAGTATATCTCTTCTAAACAGCAATGGGACAAATTGTGGAAATGGACATCGGATGTAACCCGCCCCCCATTAGCTGATGTGCCTTGAAATCCCCCACCCCCAAGTTACAGTACTACCTGCATATACTTCATAACCTTGTGGGTTTCCAAATCCTTGTGTGTAAATCTTTGTAGATATATCATGTACAAACAACCACTTTGTATATAATTGTGCTTTGGCAATGTACTGTATGCTCTGGTAGTTTGTTGGTTCAATTAAAAAAATCTTGTCCTATTAAAAAAAATAATAGATCTTGTCCTATCTTGGAGATGCAGCCAGAGAGGGAACTTGAAACCTTCTGCTCTTCCCAGAGCAGCTCCATCCCCAGAGGGGAAGAACGTCCAGTGCTTACACATATATATGGTCTTCCATTCAAATGCAACCAGGGTGGACCCTGCTTAGCTTAAGGGGACAAGTCATGCTTGCTACCACAAGACCAGCTCTCTCCTATATCATAGAAGACATATATATTCACACACATACACAAGATATTCACACACTGCACACTTTACCTCTATAGTTATAGGTAAAGGTAAGGTAAAGTGTGCCGTCAAGTCGATGTTGACTCCTCCGACGATTTATGAGATGATGCCTTTCAGCACATTCCTAGATCACTGCTGCCCAATATAGGAGCTTCCCATAGTCTGGGAAACATACCCCTGTGGATTTGAACCGGCATCCTCTGGCTTGCTAGTTGAGTCATTTTCCACTGTGCCATTAGGTGGCTTATATTTATAGATATAAGGGTTAGGGTTAGTTACAATCACGTTCTGCAGGGGTCTCCTGTCACTTTGCTAAAATGGGGGACGGGGGGGGACTGGATATGGGGTGGGTGGGAGAGAAGAGAGAAAGCTTTCCCCGCCTAATCCAACTGAATTAGAGGATTTTGAAGTGGATTTAGAGTTAAATCTTGATTAGGGAGAATTTCTCTCTAACAGCCTCTGCACGTTTGCATTAACGGGTAATGATCGTGGGTCGAAGAAATAGGCCAGGAATAGCTGAGGGTAAGATTGCACACGCACATATGCTAGCGTCTGTTCATCAACCAGGAAGATTTTCTGAGGAAGGAAGTGGGGTGTGTGTCTTTGCTCTAATTTCCAACACTGATTGGGCGTGATTCAAAAGGAAGATCTCTCGCAGAGAGAGGCAATCCCTTGAGAGGTCTCTGAAGACTGGGAATCGAAGACTTTTGCGCTGAGTGCTGCATGGCCCCATGACCAGAGATCCGGGCACATGTAAAGGTTTCCGAAATCCGGAGCCGGGTCCGCAGTCAGGCGACGTGACCACCTTTGCTGGTCTTCAGCACAGAGCAAAAGGCGGCCTCCATGGGGGCGCGACGCCCGTTGGGTGCAGCCTCTGGGATCCTTTCTCTGGTGATGGCTTCTTCTTTTCTGCTTCCTGTCGGTGAGTGCTTAAGATAAATGAAAGAGTAATGAGGAGAGGTGACAGGGAGCTGGAGCGATACTGGTCCTTCCTCCTCCGTCCCACTCAATGACTGCCTCGTTTTTGGAAGGGATGCCTATTATTTAGTTTAGCCCCAAGGCCTGTCTCCTCCGGAAGGCACGGCAGGCGGGGGGGGCGGGGGTGTCACCAAAGCAACAATAACCCACAAAGCAGAACAAGTCAGCCACTTTGCCACCTGCTGAATGTGCCTCCTACTAAGTCAGACCCTTGGTCTCTCTAGCTCAGCATTGTCTGCACGGACCGGCAGCAGCCGCAGCTCTGCAAGGCTTCAGGCAGGAGGAGCTCCCAGCCCCACTTTCCCCAGTCGGCAGTACTGAGCTAAACAGACCAACGGCCTGACGTGGGAAACGGTTGCTTGCAAGGCTGACGGAGGATCCCTTCGTCCCTATGAAGCGGGCTACGATGAGAAGGGAGCTTCATAATTAATTAAAAAGCTAACGTTTTTAGATTTGAATCTGTTTTGACTTTTAAAAATGTTTAAATTGTTTTTAAGTTTTATGTAAGTTTCAACTTCTTGTGTTTTAATTTGTTTATTTATTTATTTATTTTTAAACCACACATGCATGTTATTGTTAACTGCCCAGGGATGAATGTTTGGGGCGGTGTACAAATTTGATCAATCAACCGATCAATTATTCAGACCCCCACAAGGGTGAAGAGCCGTGAGGACATCCCCTTAAGGGAGCCACCAAGCAGAACTTAAGCCACCCTTCCCCAGACCTCCGAGAGCCAGCCGATGGACACCTAGAGCAACCTCTGGACCCTCCTTTGGTGGGGTGTGATGATGAAATGCTGCAGGATAACTTGGATGCATCTTGGCTGAGGCTTCTTGGGAGCTGTCAGTCACAAGAAGGACACAGAAGTTGGAAGGGGAGTTCAGGGAGAGTGGGGATTTAGGGACAGCCCCAAAGAGGAGGAGTTCTGAGACTCAAAGGATAAGGCAGCCGGGAAAAGAAAGAAGGACTGGCTTATGAGGACCACCTGTAGCAAAGCCTGGGGTGTGAAGTCCAGTTCTGGGGAGGAGCTGGGTTCAGGTTTTCAGAAGCCTCCTTGATGGTGTGTACAGCCACCAAGTGCTGTGAGTGAGGAGAAGTTCCAACCATTATTATGAACAGTCTATAACATACCGAGCCAGATTTCAGCCCGACTCATCAGTAGTGGAACAAGCCAGCCTCAGAGAACCAACAGAGTCACAGAGGCGTCACCGCATAATCAGTGGCAGTGAGAATATAGGCCCAAAGCCAAAGCCAAAGCAGCATCTAAGGTGAAGAACCACTGGTGGACATGTGACTCTCTTTGTGGTGGTGGGGCATTCCACACTTCCAGTGGGGTGGCAGGAAGGCCCCCGATGATCCCCACGTTGCCCCCTGACAGCCTCTGGGTTGCAGGCTTTGCAGGGCTCCTCCTCTTGGAGAAGTGGGGTCCACTCACGCCCCTGCTTCTGCTCCCCCCCCCCCCCGCAGCCTCCGGCCTCCAGTGCTACGCCTGCAACGTCCTTGTGGGCTCCCGGTCGGTGGACAGGGGCTGCTCCCAGCCAGAAGTGATCACCTGCTCCCATTGGCACCAAGGCTTCAAGCACCGCTTCTGCATTAAGATGGAGAGCGGTGAGTGAGTGAGTGGGTGGCAGGCCAGCCGGCCCCTGGAGCCGGGGGCTTCCCTTGGAGGGCGGAGAGCCCACCAACGCTTGGCCGTGGGGTGGGGTGTGTGTGTGTGTGTGTCCCCCAGGTTCTGTGCCTGACCTCTCCAGTCCAATGGGTCTTGCTTGGGGAGGAGATCCGGGGAGGAGTCTTTGCCTGGGGGAGAGTGGAGGCCAGCACATTTCTGAGTGGGGGGCGGTGGTCTGTGCCCCTCCTGTTAGAGTTCTGACACAGAAATGGGGGGGGAGCAGCTTGGGGGCAGCAAACCACCCTCTCCCTCCTCCTGCAGCCAGGCAGGCGGGGTCTCCACAAGGCCTTGGCCAGAAGCCTCTTTGGCTCCCCTGCTGGTCTTGCTCCCTGTTCCCCATCAGTTGGAAGCGTTCTGTGAAACCCAGAAGCTGGCCCCGTCTCTGTGTCCTTGAGCAGGGCGGCTGTGGTGTGGGCAGGTGGCTTCTCCAGGGGTCCCTGCTGCAGCCCGCCTCCTCACGCTCCGCTCTCCTCCTCCCCTCTCTGCCTCGCAGTGGTCCTGGGGGTCCCGTTGACCAGCGGCTGTGCCACCTCCCGCCACTGCCAGCAGCAGGAGCTGCCCGGAATCCGCGTCCACTGCTGCGACAGAGACCTTTGCAACGGAGTCCCCAGGGGGGCGGCTCTCCCGGGCCAGGCCCTCTCCGTCGGCTGCCTCCTGGTCTCCCGGATGCTGCTTCTCACCTGAAGGGAGGGTCCCCTGCAGACGACCTGAAGCCCGTTGGGCCCCCCAAAGGCCGCGGTGAAAAGGGGGCCCTCCACTGGCACCGACGCTGTCTTTGGCCCGCGTATCTGCCTACTCCAGCGATCCGCCTCCCTCTGGTTGTCCCTCTCCAGCCCAGGGTCATGAGGCCGGCCAACTCTTCCAAAAGGCTCACAGGAGGCCGGGTGCGAATCCCGCCTGTCCTTGGGATGACAGTCAGAAGACTGGTATCTAGAAAGAGGGACGCCAGTGGCGGAGGGGAGGGGAGGGGTCTCTCTCGCTCCACAACTGTTGTGAACTATACCTGGTTTTGCACTCTGTACATGCTCAGAGGGAGAGAGGCCAAGTCACATCATACACAAACTGAATTGGTTCTTGGAGATGGTGACCATGTAGGATCTGGGCGCGCAAACAGAGATAGAGAGAGACACACTCAGAAAATTCAATGGGGTTTATTAGAAAAAGTTGCTCATCAGGATAAAATAAAAACATGTTTCCGATTCAAGGTGTAGTGTAATGTGCCTAAATAACATATATGTGTGCAATCAGTAATTACAGATATCTAATAATCTAACAAATCCTAAATAAAACATTTAGAGAGAAGCAGAGAAAGAAGGAGGAAGTGGGGGGGGGCTTAGGAAGGGGGGTAGCAGTGATTAGTAAGGAGGAGGAAAGTAGGGATCCAGGGCTTGTGAAGGCAGCTCAGAAGCTTTGAGAGCGGCGGGTCTTTTCAGCTGAAGGAGCGAGGCTTCTTGGCTGGAGACAGGAGCGTTTGCAGTTGCTCAGATCACGGCTGAGAGCCAGAGCACCGTGGCTGGGGAAGACTTGACTTCTCACTGCGCAGTAGAAGTCACAGACAGCTCCGGTCCATGGGCAGAGTTCCTGCTTGTTGCCCCGCGGCTTAGCAGCAAACTCTGGGATGGCGTGTGAGCAGGTCTTGCATGTAGGTACAAGATTGCCCATAGGCACAAGACTGCTAACTCTCTGTCCAGTAGCCTCATTCTTTATAGTTGAATTTTCTTTGATCTGTTCAAATCTCATCATTTCCTGGGTCCCAAAAGGTGACAACTTGCTGCTACCTTCTGGATAATGTCTTTTAATTATTCAGGATATTGGCCAGTCCAGAGAAATCTTAATCTCATCTTCTGCTAGCTGCTATCTTGAGGAGGGGAAATTGCCCAAAGCAAATCTGCATCCCAGAATTGCTAGCCTGGTCCCAAAGGTGTTAAAAGTCAGGAGTTAGTGAGAGAGTTAGTTCTATTTGTGTGAGACAGCAATTACCTTATTTCTTGTGTACCTCTATCTAGTGTGTATTTATAACAAAAGAATATTCAAAGTAACATTAAAAGGGGTACATGTGTGAGACGAGTTAATCAATACATTTGACTAGGGCAGAAGCATCCTGTCAGTGAGGTAAGAATTATAGTCTATAGGTGTTTTCTTTGTATGCATCTACCTATGTTGAATCTCTATAGAGAGCAATTGAGTTAATCGTTGACAAGGATTAACGCTGACTTCTTGCAACAGGAGAGGGGAGATCAGCCTCTGGCCTCTTCCACAGACATTATCTGCTAGTGAGTCACATTTTAGCATTTGGATATAGCATTCAGCATTCAGGCCTGGTTTTTGTACTCCCTTGAGTATCCATTTCACAATACAATGCTGGATTGCCTCCTCCTTCACAGAGCAGTTGAGATCTAGTATGTCAATTCACCGAGTGCAGGCATTAATTGAACTCTTAAAATAAAATGAAATCAGACACAGGCCTCAATTCCACATACTTCTGAGTTGGTACCTTTAATCTAAGGTTGGGGTACATAACACAACGCGCTTGGTTTTTCCGTGTGTGTGTGTGAAAAAGCGAAAATTCGAAATAAAGGGCTCTGAGAAGGCAGTCTTTGGCTTCCCTCGGCCACGTCCCTGAGCTGCAGGCGACACACACCAGCCCTCTGTCCTTGGGCCTCCACCCTCTCCCCAGCTGAGCTCTCTCCCCTTCTCTCCTGCCGGACCCAGTCCGGGAGACCAAGAGCGTCTCATTCCCAACACAAGCATCCTGCACGGGCCACACGGGGACGCGGGAATGACGGATTCTGGATGAAAAGGCTCTGATATGACACCTCCTCCTCCCAAGGCTGCAGGCGGGTTCTGCAAGCCGCCTTGAAGACCTGCCTCTGGAGCCACTGCTCAAGAGATGAAACGGGTTGAGAGGGAATCAGGGGGTCGCCTGCGGAATGGGGAACTGGGGGGAAGGGGGGAACTGGGGGGCCAAGAAGATAAGCTTGGGGTGAAGAAAGGACTCACCCCCACGTGGACTGCCCGACTCACACTGAGAGTCTACCCGAGGCCAGCAGTCAGGCGGGGCCTGGGCTGAGAGGCGGTGAATCCCTTCAACGCCCCCTTTTTGGACTGTGGCGACAAATTACTTAGGCAAAACGCTCTCCCAACGGAGAGGGGCTAAAGTCAAGATGGGGAGGAGGCTGCCCCACTCTGCTCGGGACAGGCGGGTCCAGCCAGAAGAGCTTGTCTCTCTCCGATGCCACCTGGGTCTCTTTGGGCTGTTGGGAGTCAGGGTTCCCCACCACCACCACCACCACACTGGCGGCCTTTGGGGAGCCCTTCCCTCCACACCCCTCTGAGACACTGCTAATGGGGGGGGGGTTTCTGTCCCCCAAACTGGAGAGGTTAGAAACTTTGTGGAGCAATTCCCCGGAGAATGGTCTCCTTCTTCTCCTTCTCTCGTCCTCCTTTTCTCCAGCTTCTGCTGCTACCACCAAGCTCTTCTGGCTGAGCGTTGTGTCCTAAGACAGTCTAGCTCCGATCGTACAAGCTCCGGTAGAGCTCCGAAGCCTGGGTCTCCTGCCGAGGTGGCTGCCTCCAGGAAGAGAGCCGGGGCTGCTGTGGTGGCACTTCCCACCCCAAAGCGGTCCCCGCCGGCAGCTCCCTCCCCTCGGCCACCCACCCGAGTCTCCTCTGGCCCCTGCCTGGCCTCCCTCTGCCTTCCACTCTTTGCTCTTCTCCCCCCCACACAATGGCACTGCCTAACCAGCCTCGCTGAGTCCACCAAGCTGCCACCCCCTCCCTGCACCCCCTTGAAGTGTGGCCTGCTGATGCTCCGGCCGCTGAAGTGTGCCCAGACACGGCCACCTTTGCCCCCACATTGCGATGAGCACCCTGAGGTTGGAAGTGCTTCTTCTTGGGAGCGGCTCAGGCGGGCGGAGGGCACAGGGGCGCTCCTTGATCCTGTGGAAGCAGCCACAATGCTTCTTCTGCGGACCTGACGTAGTCCTGGGGCAAAGGAGGACAGAGAAAAGGAGGACCCCCAGTGGTGTGCAGAAGGGTTTGCCAAGACTCTTCATGAGAATTTGGGGCTGGGCGCTTCCCAGATTAGCCGCTCAGCAGCTGCAAAAGGCTTCCACTCAGACAAATCGCTTCCAAAACGTAAACAGCAGGGGGAGCCGTCTCACGGAAACGAACAACCTGGGGAAAGCAGCAACCTTTTTACGCCGGACACACGACGTCATCGCACTATGTGATTAAATCCGAAACAAGGCATCGGCAATGTGAACGGCCCCCTGCTGTCTGCATAGGGACTGCGGTGTCACGACACAGGAAGTGTGGAAGCACCCTTCTGAGATCCGCTGTGACCCCGTTGTCGGGTCTAATCTGGAAAGCGCCCTGTGATCTCAGTGGGCGGTGGGGTTCATAGCGAAGAAGGCATTCTCTTAAATGCCCAGGGCCCAAGCTGTTTAGGGATTAATAGGTTATAACCAAACCCTTGTATTTTGCCCGGAAACTTATCGCCAACCAGTGTAGATCTTTTAAGAGAGGAGTGATATGTTCTCTCCAAGGTGACCCAGAGACAAACCTGGCTACTGAATTCTGGATCAACTACAGTTTCCGGACAACATACAAAGGCAGCTCCACACAGAGCACATTGCAGTAGTCAAGTCTGGAGGTGACCAGTAGATGTCCTACTGATCTGAGGTCGTGTATCTCAAGAAATGGACGCAACTGGTGTTTCAGCCGAAGCTGATAAAAGGCACCTCTGGCCACTGCCTCAACCTGGGATACCAGGGAGAGTTTTGTGTCCAGAAGCACCCCCAGACGGCATACCTGTTCCTTCTGGGGAAGTGTGAGCCCATCCAGAACTGGCAGATCAAAATCTTCTCCCGAGTTCCGACCCCGCAGATAAGAGACCCCATGCTGAACTGCCTCACATGTAGTCACTCATCCAAATACAAACCCAGGCAGGCCCTGCTTGGCAAAGGGGACTATTCACGTTTGTTACCACAAGACCAGCTCTCATCTCCGCACCTGCTGTCCTGGCATCCCACCAGGGTGAAGGAGGAAAGAGAAAAATCTGTCTGCAAAAGCGTTTGCCAAGAATTGTCTTAAGAATTCGGGAGCAATTTTCCAGAGAATGCTCTTCTTCTTATCTCGTCCTCCCTTTCTCAAGCTTCTGCTGCCACCACCAAGCTCTTCTGGCTCAGCTTTGTGTCCTGACAGCCTCTTGGGAGGGCTGCGTATTAGTATCGTCTTCACAGACTGGCAGCAGCTTCTCCAAGGTTGCAGGCAGGGATCTCTCTCAGCCCAATCTTGGAGATTCTGCCAGGGAGGGAACTGGGAACCTCCTGATGCTCTTCCCAGAGCGGCTCCATCCCCTGAGAGGAAGATCTCACAGTGAATGCATGTAGTCTTCCATCCAAATGCAAACCAGGGTGGACTCTGCTTAGCAAAGGGGACAATTCAGGATTGCTCCCACAAGACCAGCTCTTCTCCCCTTCTTAGGAACATAGGAAGCTGCCATATACTGAGTCAGACACCCTGTGACCTAACCTTAACCAGCACCCGGCTGTCCGCGTAGGAACTGCGGTTGTGTCACAACACAGGAAGTGCGGAAGCACACTTCCAAGATTCGCCGTGACCCCGTTGCAGGGTCTGATCTGGAAAGTGCCCTGGAGTCCTTCCCCGCAGACGCTAGGGAACACGAGACCTTCTGCAGTGCACACAAAACAGATGCTCTTTTCACTGAGCTGCAGCCCCATCCTTGGTACAGGAAGAAGCTGCCACATACTGAGTCCGACCCTTGGTCCATCTAGCTCAGGACTGTCTACACTGACTGGCAGCAGCTCTCCAAGTTCCAGTTCGGAGTCTCTCCCAGCCCTACCTGGAGATGCTGCCAGGGAATGAACCTGGGAGCTCCTGCATGCAAAGCAGATGCTCTTCCACGGAATTATGGCCTCCTCCCCTAAAGGGGAATCCCTTACAGCACTGACATGCAGCCACTCATCCAACTACAAACCCAGGCAGACCCTGTTTGGCAAAGGGGTCTAGTCCGGTTTGTTACCACAAGGCCCGCTCTCCTCTCTGCACCTGCTGTCCTCCTTATAGCTCTGCACCTGGTTACCCATGGATGTATTGTACACATATACGCGTGTCTGATGGAACCTTCGTCCTGCAGGCTTGGCCTGTCCTTTCATTTGCCCGCCCTGTGAACGGGCTCCAATCTTCCTGAATATGCAAGGAGTTATTTTACATTTGCAAGAACATGCTTGCCCTTTTGTTTTTTTGGTTTGCTGTGGGTTTTTGTTTTGTTTTGTTTTGTTTAAAACCCCAATCACCTTAAGCTGTCTGTGCATCAAAAGCTGTTTCCCGAATAGCCTTGGTAGCTGAAGTGCTGCCTTTGTTTTGGTCTCTAGCGAGGCTGGGGCTTAAAATAATTCCAGTTTGAAGCACGCCTTGACAACCTGCCCAGACAGACGAGAGAGAGAGCAAGCAGGGAGTTGGAAATGTCCCTACAAGACACAGATCTCTGCTCAAAAAAGTGTTCCGATCACCAGTCTGCAAATTGTAGACTCTCATGTCACTTTGCTGAGCTCTTGGGGTGTGTGTTGTGTTGTGTAGTGTAGTGTAGTGTTGTGTGTGTGTGTGTGAGAGAGAGAGTGAGCAAGAGAGAGCATACCATAAAGTCCAGTAGTCTAACCCCTTGCAGCTTTGGCCTCTGCAGGATGCTTTCCAGATTAGGAAGCTGCCATATACTGAGTCAGACCATTGGTCCAGCTAGCTGAGTATTGTCTTCAGAGACTGGCAGCGGCTTCTCCAAGGTTGCAGGCAGGAATCTCTCAGTCCGATCTTGGAGATGCTGCCAGGGAGGGAACTTGGAACCTTCTGCTCTTCCCAGAGTGGCTCCATCCCCTGAGGGGGGAATATCTTCTGCTGCTCACACATGGAGTCTCCCATTCAAATGCAACCAGAGTGAACGCTGCTTAGCTAAGGGGACAAGTCATGCTTGCTACCACAAGACCAGCTCTCCTCTACACGCTACAACAGTGTCACATCGTGTCCGTTCAATGTGTTTCAAGACGATCCCACCAAGCCGAAGTTAACTACTGCTGTTGTAGCATGGAAGCTGCCATATTACTGAGTCAGACCCTTGGTCCACCTAGCTCAGTATTGTCTTCACAGACTGGCAGTGGCTTCTCCAAGGTTGCAGGCAGGAGTCTCTCTCCCAGCCCTATTTCGTTGGAGATGCTGCCAGGGAGGGAACTGGGAACCTTCTGCTCTTCCCAGATCGGCTCCATCCCCTAAGGGGGAATATATTCCAGTGCTGACACTTCTAGTCTCCCTTTCATGTGCAACCAGGGTGGACCCTGCTTACCTAAGTGGACAAGGCATGCTTGCTACCACGAGACCAGCTTTCCTCTCCTAAAAAAGATCTCAAGTACAGAGCCAGGAAAGATCTTAGGGAATATAGGAAGCTGCCATATACTGAGTCAGACCCTTGGTCCTTCTTGCTCAGTATTGTCTACCCAGACTGGCAGCGGCTTCTCCAAGGTTGCAGGCAGGAGTCTCTCTGCCAGCCTTATCTCGTTGGAGATGCTGCCAGGGAGGGAACTGGGAACCTAGATGCTCTTCCCAGAACGGCTCCATCCCCTGAGGGGAATATCTCGCAGTGCTCACACCTGTGGTCCCCCATTCAGATACAAACCAGGGTGGACCCTGCTTAGCAAAGAGGACACTCAAGCCCAGTACCACAAGACCAGCCCCCCCCCCCGCGAAGAAGAGCCTTTTGACAGCAGCAAGCTTGATACCCTGCTGACCCAGCTGCTTCTATCAACAGCCGACCCTGCAACCGGCGGCTCGCCAGTCCCCTCTGCTCATATAAGCTAGATCCCTGCTTCCTCCAGGAACCTGCTCACGGACCGCCAGCATCTCCTTCCTTGCCCCATTACCTCGTTTATCCAGCTCCGCATAACCGGCTCAAAGTCTTTCTCTTCCCCCACTCCCCGCATTGTTGTGTTTGCATCTTAACTCTGCCCGACTTGGCTGATTCTGCTGAGGAGGACGGATGGACGGATGGATGGATGGGGTGGGGGTTCCTGACAGCCCCTGGCTCTTTTTTGTCCTCCAGAAGAAGGTTGCCCGTGTGGCATGTCAGAGGGTTGGTGGGTGACACGCAGTGCCACAGCAGTGGGAACAGGACAGAGGGCTTGCCAGAAGGGGAAGGGTCATCTCCGTCTGTAGAAGGATGGCAACAGACAGAGAGAGGACCCTTTCCCCTTTGCATTAAGTGGCTGTGTCCGTGGCTCAGACCAGCATGTCTCATCAGGAGAATTTGTTGGGGAGAAGGAGACGGAGAAGAAAACTTTATTTTAAAGCCACCCCATAATTGGGCAGCTCAGAACAACAGCAAGAAGGTCCACTTAAAACACAGAATGTGGAAGAAATGACAATGTAAAGTAGAAAATCAAAATATAATACCAAACATTTCAAAACTTTTCTTTAAAAATCCATTTTCAAAAGCCCGAGTGGACTGAAAGGTCCTCCCCTGGCATCTAAAAGAACAAAGTGACGGTGCCAGGCGAGCCTCACTGGGGAGGCTATTCCAGAGCTGCGGTGCCACCACCCAAAAGGCCCTCGCTCTAGTTAGTAGCCACCCACCTCTCTTCATTTTCTACCTCTTTGGTGGAATACAGGAGGGGTTGACCATGGCCTCCTCCCGCGCAGTATGAGATGATGCCTTTCAGCATCTTCCTATATTGCTGCTGCCCAATATAGGAGTTTCCCATAGTCTGAGAAACATACCAGCGGGGATCCGAACTGCCAACCGGGTATGAGAGAAGTAGGAGGCAAAAGCATCCTACTCAGCTGGGACTTTGCACACAAGCAAGATCCCTGCCTCCCACCTTGCAAAGGAGGCCTCGTGAGAACTGCCCTCTCTTGTCATTCTTTCATGATCGAAGCCTAACTTTCAAAACTCTCTTTAGAACTAGGAGGCAGAAGATATCGAAGGCATTACCGCTGCTGGAGGCAGGGATGTGGAGATCAGCTAGTCAGAGCGAGTAGAGGAAACAGACGCAGCTGCCATCTGTTGAGTCAGCCCACTGGTCTCCCTAGCTTAGCACGGTCTACACTGACTGGCAGCAGAGTTTTTCAGACAGGGGTCTTTCCCCACCCTCCCAAGAGATGCGCAAGGGACTGAACCTGGAAGCTTCTGCATGCAAAGGACGTGCAAACTATGGTCCTCTTCCCAGTAGGAAACCATCCTGTAGGAGCGAGAGAGCATGGGCATGCCTCTGTGTACCCTGCACCCGTTGACTGGCCTGTCTCTTTTATACGATCGCATCCTTGCAGGGAGGTGCGGAAGAACTGAATCCCAGCCGGGCTTCCCTCCGCCTCTCCGGGCTCGATCCACAGAAGAGCGGCTGAGTTATTTCCCCTCCCGAAACTGGTCCTCAATGAATCAGTAGAACAAATCCCCATTGTCACCCCTCTCGAAGCCCTCGCAGGCCCTTTGGAGATGGATGGATGCAAGGGTCCCCTTCCAGGCTTGTTGCGCGCCTTTGGAAATAGCACACAGCACTATTTCAGGCTGAATTGCCGCTGTGCACCCGGCGTAAATAAAGGAAAGGGAGCGTGCCGGGATATAAGCTGCTGGCTCAGGGCTGGGGTTTTCATTCCCCTCCAGGGAAGGGGCTTTGTCTTGCCACGGAGTCAAGGAGCGAGGCTGGAAGCAGGAGGATGACGTGCTCTGAGTCGGAGTGCTGCTCCACTGAGTCGTCTGAGGTCTACCTGGATGTCTGAAGCTTTCTAAGCTGGCTATCCGGCAAAGCTCCTAGGAGAACATCAGAAGCTGCCTTCTACTGAGTCAGACGCTTGGTCTATCTAGCTCAGTGTTGTCTACCCAGACGGGCAGCGGCTTCTCCCAGGTTGCAGGCAGGAGTCTCTCTTAGCCCTACCTGGAGATGCAGCCAGGGAGGGAACTGGGAAGCTTCTACAGGCAGGGTAACTTGGAACCCCCTATGGGCTGGGCAAAGAGGCACCCTTTTAACGTGGTGATTCTCTTTATTGAGCAGGGGGAGAGTAACTGGCCCTCTCCACCCCCAGCACAGCATCCCTCCAGTGACTGTTGCTGGTGTTGGTCTTGTTTCTTTTTCGATTATGAGCCCTTTGGGGACAGGGATCCATCTTATTTAGTTAGTTATTTGTTTATTTCTCTGTGTAAACCACTTTGGAAATGTTTGTTGAAAAGTGGTATATAAATATTTTTTGTTGTTGCTGCTGCTGCTGCTGCATGCAGGCATGCAGGTGCTCTTCTCAGAACAGCCCCATCCCCTAAGGGGTATATCTTACAGTGCTCACATCAGAGGCGTATCTAGGGAAAATAGCGCCTAGGGCAAGCACTGAAATTGCGCCCCCTGTCCAAACATCTGACACCCATCTTTCACATAACTTTACCATAATATCAGCTGAAAAATGCAAGTCAAGCTTGTTAATCTTTTAATATTTCAAAAACTATTTAGCAGTGGACGTAGCCAGACCAAAAAATGCGGGAAAACTACAAATGTCAGTATGCTGGGGCTCATGAAATACCCAAAGACTATGTGGAGGTGTACTTGGAAAACTAAACAGAAATACCTGTTCTAATTCTCTACTATGCATTGTAGCATCATTATTACGTAAGTTTTAAAAATAAATGGAAAATTTGGCTTTCCCCAGCTACTCTGAAAATAATTAAAGGATATGCAGAGTAAACTGTGTCACTGCTTGGAATATATTCTAGTCTTTCAGAAAGACAGTTAAAATGAGAGAAAGAGAGCAAGAAACTCCCAGTGGGCCTTAATACTAAGGATTTCACACTGATTCAAAGACAAACTCACCATTAATAGCCATATTAGCAAGACATCACATTTAACTCACTTATCACAAGAAGCAAAGTAAGAGCAAATGAATACAATCCTAGCTCATAAGCTTCAGCTCAGTATTCACAAGCCCTGATTCTCTGTACCTAGTTCCAAACTAAATATGTGTACAGTGACTTATATTATTATTTTTTACCTGTAGCCCTTTGGGGTGCTTCCTAAAGGCTGGGGGGTCTGCAAAGGTTCCCCCTCCCCACGCTGCCCTCTAGGGCCTTGCAGGGACCATTTGAGCATGTGTTGTGGCCATTGTTTAAATTTTTTTTTAATGGCCACTAAAAACAGATGCCATTTGAGCATGTGCAGTGGCCATTTTGTTTTCGGCAACCATTTTTGTTTATTTTTTAATTTTAGAGAATGGCGCCCCCCTTCAAGTGGCACCCAGGGCACGTGCCCTGCCTGCCCTACCCTAGATACGCCCCGTCTCCCATTCATATGCAAACCAGGGTGGATCCTGCTTAGCAAAGGGGGCAATTCATGCTTTCAACTGCAAGACCAGCTCTCCTCAAATCCTGCCTCTGCTAGGGATGCCAGGGTGGGCTTGGTCAGGTTATTAGCCTCAGTTCCCCTTCTGTACAATGGGTGTCACAATGACTTAGCCAAGGCTCCTTCCTAAATTCAACTTTCAAAGTGGTGTCTCTCTTAAGAAGCTGCCATAAACTGTGTCAGACCCTTGGTCCATCTAGCTCAGTATTGTCTACCCAGACTGGTAGCGGCTTCTCCAAGGTTGCAGGCAGGAGTCTCTCCTCTTAGCCTTATCTTGGAGATGCTGCCAGGGAGGGAACTTGGAACTTTCTGCATGCAAGCATCTTTTCCCTATACGGAGACCCTTTTGCTGGAGATTGAACATAGGCAGCTGCCACATACTGAGTCAGACCATTGGTCTATCTAGCTCAGTATTGTCTTCACAGACTGGCAGCGGCTTCTCCAAGGTGGGAGAACCTGGGATGTTCTCTGTCATCGAGCTCTGGTTCAGGTCACCTCTGAAGCCCTGTTCTGTCATCAGGCTGCATGTCTTGAGACATTAGAAGCTAGTTCATATGCTCTTTAGTTAGGTAGGACATGATCAGAGCCCTTTGCCCTGAAAAGCACAGCTGAGTTGCATAAAAAGAGGGCTGGGCTCTGTCAGAAGCTCTGTTGCTGTTTGTATGGAGAAGAGGGGGTTAAAAGAACCCTTTGCCCATGTTTCAGTTGATGCCCAAGAAAGGGGTGGAGAGCTGGCCTTGTGGCAGCAGGCATGAAGTGCCTCCTTTGCTAAGCAGGCTCTACACTGGTTCCCATTTGGATGGGTGGCTACATGTAAGCACTGTCTGCAGCAAGATGTTTCCCCTAAGCGATGGGGCCATCGCTCAGTGGTAGAGCCCCTGGAGATGTGCAAAAGGCCCCAAGTTCACTCCCTGGCATTATCTCCAGGTAAGACCGGGAGAGACTCCTGCCTGAAACCACAGAGGGCGGCTGCCAGCCAGTGTTGACAGTTCTGTGCAGGATGGACCAAGGGTCTGACTCAGTATAAAGCCGCTGTGAGGCAGTCCTCGGTATCAGGGTGATGATGCTGGAGGGCTGGATTGAGCCCTTGATCCTACCAAGGGCCTATTCAACAACGATCCACCGTTTCCACCGCGGTCCACAACAAGAGCTCAGAATGACCCACTCCGCAGCGGAACGTTTATCTCCTCCGGAGCGTGGTATGTAATAACAAGTAGGTGGAAAAATCACAAGCCGAGTATAGAGAGAAGGCATGGCTGGCCCCATCCACAGGATGGTAACAAAGATGCTCCCATTGACGCCTTCCATCCTGGGCTGGGCTTTGAATTCCACTTCAAGGCCATCATCACCCAGACAATCTAGGCTGTCTCTCGCCCTCTCTTTGGGAGACTGAAGAACTCACTTTCCCCGAAGAGCTCAGGCAGACAAGGCAGCCATTGTCAGGAGTTTGAAAAGGAAGCACTGCTGTGTGTCGACGACAACAACCCAGGATAACAGCCACCCACCCTAGAGCCTGAAGTGTATGCTGGTTTCAGATGAAGTGGCATCCTCTTTCTCTCGGTCCTCCCACTCACCTGCCTATTCTTCTGTCCATCGGTTCGCTCAAGAACCTGCCCCTCCGGGGGTGTAGCTAGGGAAGGGGGGGGCCTGTGTTTGCCCCCTCCCTGGCGGACCCTTGGAGTGAGGGAGATAATGAAGAAAATAGGGTGGGGGGCCTTCAGGAGCTGGGGGGCCCTGGGTTCTTTGACCCCCCCCCACTCAATTATAGCTGCCCCCTGCTGTCCCCCCAATGTCTTTCCAATTTTGCACCCCTTTTGCTCCTGGTTGCCATGGATCTTGCTCTCTTTCCTTGGCTTGTGCGGTGACGTGGGAGGCCTGCGGAAGAAGTATGGGTCTGAGAAGGAACCTGCCCCACCTGGGGAGACTGTCCGATAATGTTCAACAGAGACATGGAAAGCCCTGCAAAAAGTCGAGGATGGGGCAGGCCTGGCTTGGTGGCCGGGCTCCAATGTCTGAGTCAGGTCATGGCTAGATTGCAGGAAGATACTGCTAGATTAGAGCTGCCTGCTAACTGAGCCAAGAGGCACCTTTTAAAAGTGGCGGTTCTCTTTACTGAGCTGGGGGGGAGCAACTGGCCCTCTCTGTCCCCAGCACAACATCCCTCCAGTGGATGTTGCTGGAGTCTGTCTTCTGTTTCTTTTTCAGATTGTGAGCCCTTTGGGGGACGGAGAGGCATTTTTTAACCCAAAAAATTATATCTATGGAAACTGTTTGGGGAACCGTGGTTAAAAAGTGATACATAAATATTCATCATAGTCATCGTTTGAATCGTGTTGGGTTTATTTGTTTAATACCTGAACCATTGGCTAGCAGGCCTGAAGTTACCTGTATTTATTTGCTTACTGGTTTTTTCACCTGAGACCAGGCAGTTATTTGCACCTGGCTTCATGCTGTGGGGTAAATGTTGAGCGAAGCCACTTTGAATCACACTTGCGGCATTGAGGGAAGCCGCCCCTCCCCTCTGCTCTCTCGGGTTTGCTTTCGATGCAAGTTCACATTGCATGCCTCCATGTTCTAGCCAATTGGTGGGGGGGAGAGGGACCTAAATGCAGCTATATCTGCATTTCTAAAGAGAGTATCCCTCTTATCATGCTAATGATTCTATGTCAGTGCCTCTCCGTTTGCTTAAGTTGCTTAAAACCAGCATTTTTAAAGACCCAGAAGTACCTCAAGATAAGCTAGAATTTGCAAGACAAAGCCCGATTTGTGTGTGGAGCCGGTCCAAGGATATTGAAGGGATTTGGGGGTAGGTTTGGCTGGTGTGTGAATGCACAACGACAACAACAACTTCGACAATGATGTTCCTTCCACCCTCTCTCTCTGTACAATAAAATTTAAGCTTTATCTAACCAATCAGAATTCGCACAGTTGATTTGAACTGCATTTTAAATATATATTTACTTTTATTTATAAATACAAGAAAAAATATCCAGAAATATTCAACATTCCAGTATCTAACCCCACTCTTTGTCATATGAATTTAAGCCAAATCATTGTTTTAAATGGAGACGATCAAAGGAAACTTTGAAAAATGAAATGATTATAGTAAACAAAAAGGGACATACCTAACTTTAAATGAAAACATACTTTTACATTGCAATCAATCTCATCTTAAATTACTCCAAGTAACATAAATGGTTCTACATTATCCTGAGCTTTAGTGTTCCAATAATGAATAAAAAAGGGCCATTTTTGAACAGATCTATCTATCTACCCATGGCAGGGGCGTATCTAGGGTAGGGCAGGCAGGGCACGTGCCCCGGGCACCACTTGAAGGGGGGTGCCATTCTCTAATTTTTTTTAAAAAAAATTAAAAATGGTCGCTGAAAACAAAATGGCCACTGCACATGCTCAAATGGCCTCTGTTTTTAGTGGCCATTTTTTAATTTAAAAAATTTTAAACAATGGCCACAACACATGCTCAAATGGTCCCTGCGAGGCCCTAGAGGCCAGTGCGGGGAGGGGGAACCTTTGCAGACCCCCCCAGCCTTTAGGAAGCACCCCAAAGGGCTACAGGTAAAAAAATAATAATATAATATAAGTCACTGTACACATATTTAGTTTGGAACTAGGTACAGAGAATCAGGGCTTGTGAATACTGAGCTGAAGCTTCTGAGCTAGGATTGTATTCAAACAGGAGTCACAGCTGAGCTCTGTTTGCTCTTCTCTCTCCCCCCTCCCACCCTGCCCCAGCGTTAATTAAAGCCAGCAGGCTGCTCATTCGTCAGGTAGAGCTGCACAGGGTGGTTGATGAAGGGCCAGCCTGCTGGCAGCGTGAGCAGGTGAGATGGGATGGGGGAGAGAGGAACAAACAGAGCTCCGAGAAGTAGTCACAGCTGTGCCTCCTTTCCACCTGGCTTGTCGGAAGAGCTACTCCCGGTACATGGTTATGTTTATACTCACAACAACCCTGTGAGGTAGGTTAAGCTGAGAAAGAAGTGACCGGTCCAGAGTCACGCAATGTGTTTCATGGCTGAACAGGGATTTGAACTCGGATCTTCCTGATTCTAGTCCAACACTCTAACCACTGCACCATGCTGTCTTTCTCATTTTACTGCAGAGGCCGTACCTCCTCTCCACTTGAGAATTAATTCCATGCACACATCCTGAGCAGAGCACACAAAAGTTGGCAAAGAAGGAAAGGGACAGTATTGTCATTTGAGCCACCCAAAGTCAAAAATGCATATTACTTAGATTCAATTTAAAAACAAACAAACAAAAATTGCTAGCCTGGAATTGGCCATTTAGCTCAAAGCGGGCAGGAAATTACTATGGCAACAATGCATCATAATCTGCGCTGATTCGAAACATCTTCTCTTTCTTTCTGAATAACAAAATGCCAGCAACAGTCTAATTATCCGTGTGTTGCCATGGCTATTTGCATGAAGGCCACATTTAACAATCCTTTTGAAACAGCAAGCAAATTGCATCCTTAAGTTTAAAAAAAAAAAAGCCAAGAAATTTTTCTAGACCTGTAACGAAACCCACATTGCCGGCTGTTTAGTGCAAAAAAGACCAATTCCCACGAAATAATGATCTGGTGCATGAGATCATCAGGACCCACTTGCCAACGAGAGGTGATTATTTGGCTCCTGGCTGGGCCCAGTTTCCAGCTTCTCGCTTTCATTTCATTTCCATTTACAAGGGCAGCAGGGGGGGTTGAGGGTGACCCTACTGAAAAATTAGAACCTCCAAAACATTTTCTGCAGTTGCTAAGTAACTTCCTGAAGATGACTTCACTCCGCTGGGGGCGGTGGGGGGGATGAAATGGACAGGCCAAGGACGACAGGCATGCACACACGCATTTATTGGCGATTTAGTGAGGAGGGAGTGAGGGTGGTGTTTCTTCCGCTCTTTGAAATGAAGAGTTGCATGCCTCCATCCAAAGCCAACGGAGATGGATAAGCAAGGAGGGTTTGGCACTTAGGATTTTCAGTAGTAGTAGTAGTAATATGGTTTCTGTTGTAACCACTGGGTGTTCTTCACATCGCATAGTTCTTCACATTTACTGCAAGTTCGAAGCTGCAGCCAGAAACTGAGGCAGACAGTGGATGTTTTAACCCCGGACATAAATCAGGCTGGGCTCTAACGAGTCGGGTTTTTCTGGCAATGAAGAACCCAAATCGTGTGTGAAGTTCGCAGGGTCTTTGGGGTAAATCTGCCCAAGGAACACCTTCCATTCCGGAGGAGATACAAACTAAAGGGCTTGAAAAGCCCTGTGTGAAAAATGCCCTGGAGGTTTTTCACATGTGGCTCTATGCCTCCGGGTATCTGAAGAGCGAATCTGCTTCACAGCAGATTCGAGGCATTTTAATTCGAGGGATTTGATGGCCCGTTCATATAGCCATCAGCACCATCATCAACACCTTCGGAGAAAGCAGAAGCCCTGGAGTTCTTTTCAAAAGCTGTGGGAAATAGAGGGTGTGTTTTTTTACCCCTGACATAACTCGGGATAAGCCAGAATTCACAGCCTCCATTCGGGGAGAATCAAAGTCTTGTCTGTCCTGGTCTCTGATAGCCCGCAGGGAAGTCAGATTAAATCCAGAGAATATGTGGACTGCCATACTCCAATCAGGAGTGGATTTGGGAGAAAAGCCCTGTTTGTAAAACCTCCGGGTCGTAACATGGCATTAAAAAAGAAAAGGGGCAGGGGGAGAAAAGGTTAAAACAAAACCTAGCATACAATAAAATCCAGCAAATGATGAAACAGTATGGACACACACACATACATACACATGCACTCTGTGCTCCTGCAGAGAAAATGATTTACCCTGATGATTTAGGTTGTGGTGCCATTTCAAACCATCTAAAATCAGGGATCCCCTGTGGACACTCTGCAAGGCATTCTGGGAAATGGTTTGGGGTGAATCCATGGTTCATGTGGGGCAGAACTCCCTGTTGCCCGTCTGAACTGCATTCAGGTAGCCCCTTCCTTAATATTTACATGTCCGGCAAAGAGCTGAAGAGATGCTACTAAAGCTTCGGCCCAGGGTATTTGAGAGGATGCCTTCTTCACTGTGAGCCCATTGAGATCATCTGGAGTAGTCTGTCTGCAGTTGCCACCAGTCTGTTTGGTGGCTACTCAGGGACGGGCCTTCGTTGCCACCCCAAGGGTTTGCAATCCACTCCCTGCTGCAGTAAAAGCCTCACCATCTGTGACAACTGTTCAAAAGTCTCTCATTGTGTGTTGAAAGATGTATATACCACTTTTCAACAAAGATTTATATGCCGCTTTTCAACAACAACAACAACAACAAAAGACGCATGTATTCACCACAGCTTTTAAACTAGAATTGTGGTTTTACATTGGTTCAATGTTTGCTTTAATTTGTTTTATGTGATGAACAAATATACTAAACACATGCTAGGAAAGGTGAAGCCCGGGGACAGGCTTGCTTTTTCCAGAGATGACGCCAGCGTGATAATTTCGGAGCTCTGTGCTCCCTAGAAACAAGATTTGCACCCTAGAGTTCCCAATGCAAATGAACCCACAAGCAGAGTCACTTCTTGGGTCAGACTCAAAAGTGGGCTGACAGCTACCCATGTCTTCTAGCGATACAAGTTCTTCTAACTGTGGAAGGGGAAAAATGAAAAATGGCCCCTTCTGGTTAGCCAGCCTGATCATGAAGATGGCAAGAAAATTAACCTCAGTGAAGCATGCAGCACGTTGGCCTGCTATGGTGTGTTTGCTCCTGGCAAAACTTAGCCCTGGAATCAATCATTAAGAGAGTACCTCAGAGCCTGCGCAAAATGCCTTAGACCAGTTTAGTTTATGGACTTTGGGGATGGGGGTGGGGTTCGTGGTTCGCCATTCTGAGCTTTTTGGAAAATGCAAAAAACCCCACAAAACATATCCATACAGGAAGCACAACTCAGACCTTACCAAACTTAGTTCACACCTTCATCTCTTGTTTATCTGTTTATATTATTTATTATTAATTTATTTATATATCACCTGGCTTTGAAGACTCTAGGCAGTTCACAACCATAAATACAATAACACTACAGTTTCTCGCCTGAGGGTGCCTCTCTGCAAAACATCAGAGGTATTTTGGAAGATGTCGAAGATCTCCTAACAAGGTTGGTAGAAATCTCTCAGGCATTTTGTTCTTCTTGTCCTTTCCAACTGTGTGGTGCAGGACAAACTCTGGCCCAAAAGCGGAAGAGGAAATGGAGGGTGCAGATCCAGGCTACAGTTAAATC
Source organism: Hemicordylus capensis (assembly GCF_027244095.1). Lineage (NCBI taxonomy): Eukaryota > Metazoa > Chordata > Lepidosauria > Squamata > Cordylidae > Hemicordylus > Hemicordylus capensis. The sequence goes on along the minus strand of NC_069673.1, from coordinate 1,791,889 downwards.
CGTGTTGGAGGGCATTTTTTGGGAGTGCATACGACCAAACCCACAAGAGATCCTCTGGATCCATGGGTCTGGGTCTGAATCTGGAATCTGTGATGAGTTGGACATGGGAGGAGATCTGGTCTTGTGGTAGCAAGCAGGAATTGTCCCCTTTCTTAAGCAGGGTCCACCTTGGTTTGCATTTCAATGGGAGACACGTGTGAGCACTGTAATAGATTCCCCTTAGGGGATGGGGCCACTCTAGGAAGAGCACCTGCCCACTTGCATGCAGAAGGTTTCCTCCCTGGCAGCATCTCCAAGATAGGTTGAGAGGAGAGACTCCTTCCTGCAACCTTGGAAAAGCCTCTGTCAGTCTGGATAGACAATCCTGACCTAGATGGACCAACAGTATGACTCAGAGGAAGCAGTTTCTATGTTCCTTGGGTCCCCCAACCTTGGAGAAGCTGCTGCCTGTCTGGGTAGACAATACTGAGCAAGATGGACCGATGGTCTGACTCGGCATAAAGTTATTTTCCTATATTCTGATGTAATTATATATTTATCAGATTTTTATACCACCCCATTCAGAGGCTCAGGCTTGCTATGGTGTGTTTGCTCCTGGCAAAACTCAGCCCTGGAATCGATCATTAAGAGAAAAACAGACACAAGAGAACAAAAACTAACAATCAATCATTTAAAACAATCAGCTTAAAACACTATAAAAACACATTTAAAAACAGTTTTAAAACAATTAAAAACAGAAACATTTAAGAGCAATTTAAAACCCTCGAAGGCCAAACCAAGCAAATAAGTTGCAAGGGCTGTTTTGCAGGCCAACAATTCTCCCAAACCACAAATTTCTGCCAGGAGTGCATTCCACAGCGAGTCGCCACCAGACGTACCGGTGGTAACTGGAGATGGACCTCTCCAGATGACCTCAACGAGTGAGCGATGAGGATCATACCGAAGAAGGCGCTCTCTAAGGTTTAAAGTGAGTAACTAGCACTTTGTATTTTGCCCAGAAACATATTGGGAGCCAGTGCAACTGTTTTAAGTGCAGGCATGATAGGGTCTCTCCGGGTTACCCCAGAGACCAATCTGGCTGCCGCATTTTGGACTAACTGAAGTTTCCAAGCTACGTACAAAGGTAACTATTTACTCGAATCCAAGATGAGGTGTCCCACCCCCCAGTTATTTCCTGTTAAGTATACGGGGGTTGTCTTGAATCCGAGTCCTTTTTCTTTTGTGTAAATACAGGTATAACCTGTATGTAAGGTCTATCTTTTAAGGCATCATCCTAAATTCAGAGTTGTTCTCTTTGGGTAAATGCAGTACAGTTGGGAGTTTTTTGGGTTTGTTTTTTTTTAAACAGAGAATGAGAACACAGTTCCCTGCCCCAAGGGCCTTCCAAGATAAAATCCACACAAGGGAGATCACAAAGGAAGAGGAGAGCTGAAGAGGCAGGGGATAGGCAGGCTGGGGAGTAATTTACTTTATAGATTTGTTTAGGTCTCGGTGCTCACAAGCGTGTTTCCTTTCATCTTCCTGTGCTTTGGGCATCATAACTGAGACTGATATTTTCTTACAACAGGGTCAATTGTTCTGTGTTGTTGCAACCCCTTCTTCCATTGTGAAGACCCCCCCCTTTAAATTTGACTGTTTTGCATCTGCTAGACCCAAATAAAGTAGGGTTGCCATATTCTGGCTTTTCAAATCTGGGTGCCGAATTTGCATATTATGTAAATTGGCTTGGAAACAATTTTGCATATGCTACGCTTTCCAGTTCACTTGTATTTGCTCTGGATATCTACCAACAATAGTTGGGGAAGATATCTTTGCCTGACCGTTTTCCTTGACACATTAACAGTAGCAATAGAATTTTTTTAAAAATGCACAGCTTTTTAATTAAGGCTGCAATTCTGTACACACTTATTTGAGAGAAGATTTTATTGAAACCAATGGTGCTTACTTCTACCTAGGCATGCATTGAACATAAAGCCAAGAAAGTCTTTAAACATTACAACACACAGCCTGGTAGACAGGGAGTGATTCACATCAAAAGCAAGCTCTCCTCGCAACTGCCCGATAGAGATCCCCTACCGATAGCAAACAAGGCAACATTCCTCAGGGGATCACTGTACTTGTGAAAGTAAAACCCTCCTAGCTAGACTCCTGTGCTCTTCCTCTCTTAATCCAAGTCCAGTGGTTGAGCAGAATAGTAACTGCACGTTTTGCTCCATAACTCCGCTTCTACAAGGGCTAGAGCTTTGTTGTTGTTGTTTTTTAAAGGAAGCTGAAATCCGGGTGAATCTGGGTGAGCTAAGTAATCTGAGTGAGATGCTTAAAATCTGGGTGAAACTCGGAATTCCAAGGGGCATGGCAACTCTAAATTAAAGGGAATAACAGTAAAGAAAACCAACAGCTATGCAGTTTTCGTTGTAACCAGGAGGCCTGTAGCTCTTTGGTACAGCAGATCTGCTCTGGATGTAGAAGGATCCAGATTTGATCTCTCAGCACCCCCAACTTAAAAGACTTTGGGTGGTGGTCTCTCTGTCTAGGACTCTGAGGAGTTGCTGCCAGTCAGAGCAGATAATACAGAACTAGGCAGGCCAAGGTCAGAGTCAGAAGCAGAGTCAGAGAGAATCAGAGCTGGAGTTGGAAAGAGCTAAGAAGAGCTGCTGGAAAGAGAGCTGAGAAATCTCTGGGAGAGCTGAGAGTCTCTGGAGGACGAAATCACTCCCCAAACAGCTGAAGGAACAGATTGAACCCCCCACCCCCACCGCGAGCTGGGAAGTGAACTGAAAAATCACTGGGAGAGAAATCACTGGCTCAGGAGGAAGGAACCAGCTTGGGGGAAAAGTACCTGTGTTGCATGCAGAAGGTCATCCCATGTCCAATAGCATGTTCAGGAGGGGTGGGGAAGACGCCTGCCTGAAACCCTGCCCAGCTGCACCCAGTCAGTACAGGGGCTCTGAACTGGGTGGCTTCCCCTGTCAAGAACTGGGAAAGATGGCCCCAGAACTTGGAATTTAGGTCAATTTGAAATCACAGGGATCTTTTCGACCACTAGATGGGACCAGTGAGCCACATCGCCAGCCTGGATTGGAGGCTGGACTCTTCATTCCGTCTGTGGAGAGAAGAGCTTAGCTGAGATGAGGCCAGACTTAGAGGTGTGTGGGGGTCTGTCTGTCTGTCTGTTTGTGTTTGTGTTTCTGTGTCTGTGTGTAGGATTTGTGGAGTTGAGCTGGTCTTGTGCTAAGCAGGGTCCAGCTTGGTTTGCATGGGGATGGGTGACAGTGTGTGGGTGCTGTCAGCGGCCCCCCTTAGAGGATGTTTTTGTTTTATTGTATTATTGTCTGCTTTTACTCTGTAACCGTATTTTAATCTCAATTTGACGTCTGAGTCAAAGTTGATCACGGTTGTTGACCAATGAGAAAAGCACAATCGCTTCCAATCAGAGGTTGAAAACGGAAATCACACTGAGATGCGGCTTGAATAAATTATTGGAGTCTCTTACACGCAGCTGTTCAGAACTTAGCAACATTTAGTGTCGCCCCTGAACATTTATCTGATAACAAAAGTGATAAGTAAAATTTGTCAGTGTGCCCTATGAAACAAGATAATAAGGGGAGAATTCAGCTCCTTCTGAGATCACGATAAATAGAGCAGTACAATAAAATATGCCCCAAATGTCATCACAAGGACATAGGAAGCTGCCACATTCTGAGTCAGACCCTTGGTCCCGCTAGCTCAGGATTGTCTACACAGACTGGCAGCGGCTTCTCCAAGGTTACAGGCAGGAATATCTCTCAGCGTTATCTGGCATTGCCAGGGAGGGAACTTGGAACCTTCTGCATGCAAGCAAGCAGGTGCTCTTCCCATGTTCTCATCTTGAGGAGTAGGAGTGCTCCTATGTATTTCTAGAGCCAGCATGGCATAGTGGTTAGAGCGCTGGACTAGGACCAGGGAGACCCGAGTTCAAATCCCCATTCTGCCATGATACTAGCTGGGAGACTCTGGGCCAGTCACTTCTCTCTCAGCCTAACCTACAGGGTTGTTGTAAGGAGAAACTTAAGTATGTAGTACACCACTCTGGGCTCCTTGGAAAAAGAGCGGGAAATAAAAATGTAAAACATCATCATCATCATCATCATCATCATCCAGCAGTCAAGAAATACACCGCAGACTAGCACTATCAGATGTTTGATAGGGTTGCAATGAAGGCTTTGCAAAGGATATTTAGATGCCGTGACATGTCTACACCTACAATGATTAGAATCGTCCGGACAATGATTTTCCCCGGGACACTCTATGGATGCGAAAGCTGGACTTTGAAGAAGCAAGACAGAAAAAGTATTGATGCTTTTGAACTTGGGTGCTGGAGAAGACTTTTGAGGAGACCATGGACAGCCAGGAGAACAAACCAATCGATCTTAGAACAAATCAATCCAGGATTTTAACTCAAGTCACCAATGACCAGGCTCGAACTATCATACTTTGGACACATTATGCAAAGACCCAGCTCCTTAGAGAAGTCCAAAATGCTGGGGGAAGTGGAAGGAAAGGAGAGAAGAGGACGACCAGCCGCAAGGTGGATGGACTCGATCAGGACAGCAATGAAGGCTCCACTGAGAGACCTTGAAGGCCAAGTGGAAGACAGATCATCTTGGAGAGAATCTATCTATGTGGTCGCTAAGACTTGACAGCACTTAATCAATCAATCAATCAATCAATCAATCAATCAATCAATCAATCAACTGCCTGCCTGCTTAAACTGTCATGGGGCAGAATCTTCAAGGGGTGTGAGAATTTTTTCTTTCCCCTTTTAAGAAAGCAGAAATCCTGCTCCACAATCAGAGAATTAAATAGACCCAGTCTTCCTTCCTTCCTTCCTTCCTTCCTTCTATTTTATTGAACTAGATCAGAACCTGAACCAATAGCTGAAATTCTCACTGCACCCAGAGCAGAATCCGATCAAAAGGAGTAGGGCTTTTGGTTCTCAGCGGAGAACCTTTAGGAGGAAAGTGAAGACTGACCTTTTAATTCAATCTTTTGGCCAATGAGCTGTTCTTCGCTCTTTTTAAAATTTTAGCTGCGTTCTGGTTTTTTTGTTTTGTATTGCATTGTTTTTATCTTGTTGTTAGGGTCTTAGCACAAAGGCTGGTATATAAATATAAATATAAATATAAATATAAATATAAATATAAATAGCTTCAGAATAATGGTCCGACTGAAAAATTGGGGTTGCATACAGCAAACATAGGTCTGAGTCATGCAGTGTTTTGAATCTGGATTCGGTGTGGGTTACTGACATTCGTTTGATTGTGTGGACCCACACCAAGGTGGTTTATGGCCAGAGATGAATCTGGAATTCCCACATTGGCATGGATTGACACAATCACGCAAATGCCAGTAACTCACATTAAACCTAGATTGCATAGGAACATAGGAAGCTTCCATACACAGAGTCAGAACTTTGGGCCATCTAGCTCAGTATTGTCTTCACAGACTGGCAGCGGCTTCTCCAAGGTTGCAGGCAGAAATCTCTCTCAGCCCTGTTTGCTGCCAGGGAGGGAACTTGAAGCGTTCTAAATGCAAGCAGGCAGATGCTCTTCCCAGAGCAGCCCCATCCCTTCAGGAGAGTATCTTACAGCATTCACATGAGGTCTCCCATTCAAATGTAAACCAGGGTGGGCTCTGCTTAGCAAAGGGGCAATTCATGCTTGCATGAATTGCATGAACACAAGACCCGCCTTCCTCCTCTAATGATTCTAAAGATTTTGTGAACTTGGCCTTAACTAGGGTGATAACGGTACTTTGGAATATCGCTTTCAGCTTATTTTCACCATGCCTATCACCTTCCCTGCAGGATTGAGCTGAGGAAAAACACTATCGTTTTTCAGCCATGCTGGCTGGCTGGCTGGCTCTCAAGACATCACAAAGCTAGCCTCCCTAGATAAACAGTTTGATTTATCAGTTATAAAAAATAGGTCTGTGTGTCTGTGTGTCTGTGTGTGTTAGGGGATACACAAGCACACCTTTTGTGATGATGCCTTTTGCAATACATGCATGCATTGGATACACACAAAAAATAAGTGGTTTCCCTCCCCCTTTGAGAGCTATTCTTTTGACGTATGCAGATTTAATCAATCAGTTAATGGACTGAAGCACAGCCCATTGGCTAAGATGCCTTTCCATGACTGGCAGGCATACGGAGAGGGGTTCTTTTTCCTTAAAAAGCACCTAGCAGATGTTTGATTTGACAAATTTGCAGAGAGCTTGAAAACAAATTAGAAAGGAGGAGAATCTGCTAGATGTCTAGGGGGAGGAGTAAAACGGAAGAAGGCATCCGTGCTGGAGCGGGAGGCAAATACAGAGGAACTTGTCCCACAGCAGAAAACCTCACACAACTCATGGTTGTTACTTACATCTGTACACAAACCCATGAGCACATAAACAGATGTCTGGAGTGGTCTGCAATACACCAGGAGTTTTCAGCCTTGGGTACCCAGCTGTTGTTCAACTCAGGGCCTTGGAAGATTGTACCTGGGGATGATGGGAGTTGTAGTCCAAAGTTGGGAACCCCTGAAGGACAGGGGTTTTGAGTTGTCTTGGCGTCGGCCTTCTTGAGAAGCTGGAAAGTGGTGGGGAGGATTTGGGCAATTCAGCGTAATTGAGTCATACAAATTTAAAACTGTGCTACTGATGGAGTGTTCGATCAGACCATGGCTTTTATTTCATGCATGCTTCGTACTGTTAATAGTTTATGGGAGCATATATAGTGGCATCAAGTTCCTCCACCTGGAAAGATGGGATGGGGCGGTATCTTATTGGTAGGGAATTAGCTTTCCATGCAGAAGGTCCCAGGTTCACTCCCTGGCAGCATCTTCAGGTAGGGCTGGGAGAGACTCCGGCTTGGAACCTGGGAGAGCTGCTGCCAGGGGCGTATCTAGGGTAGGGCAGGCAGGGCACATGCCCCGGGCGCCACTTGAAGGAGGGCGCCATTAAAAAAAATTTTTTAAATGGCTGTTGAAAACAAAATGGCCACCATGCATGCTCAAATGGCCTCTGTGAGGCCCTAGGCCATGCCAGGCCTCACAGAGGCCATTTGAGTATGCGTGGTGGCCATTTTGTTTTCAGCAGCCATTTTTTATAAAAAAATTAAAAAATGGCCACCGCATATGCTCAAATGGTCCCTGTGAGGCCCTAGAGGCCAGCGGGGGGGGGGGAGAGGAAATCTTTGCAGACCTCCATGGCCATTAGGAAGCCCCCCGAAAGGGCTACAGGTAATTTTTTAAATAATTAATATAATATAAGTCACTGTACACATATTCAGATATGTGACTTGTATGTGACCTTCAGACTTTTATTTTTCGGCTGATATTATGGTAAAGTTATCTGAAAGATGAGTGTCAGATGTTTGGACAGGGGGTGCAATTTCAGTGCTTGCCCTAGGTGCTATTTTCCCTAGATACGCCTCTGGCTGCTGCCAGTCAGTGTTGACAATCCTGAGCTAGATGGACCAAGGGTCAGACTCAGTAGAAGGCAGCTTTCTATGTCCCTACGTCAAAATGGTCTTAAACTCCCAATATTTTAGGAAATGGGCCCATAGCTCAGTGGTAGAACATCTGATTTCAGGCAAGTGGGCAGCCTTTATTAGGGTCTTTGACCAATACCAGTGCACCTAAAACAATTACATACTTTTATACGCAGCATGCTGATTACATAACTATACATTAATCCTACCCATTAGCAAGCAGAATATGTTCCACTCCTATTGCAGAAGAACAAAACTACACAACTGAATGTGTAATTGACGAATTCATGTTTATTAACAGATATTTGACATCAAATCCATCCAATCATCCAGGAAATCTTTTAGAACAGGATCAGCTGATTTGCATGCGGAGTGTCCCAGGGTTTACTCTCTGGCAGCATCTCCAGGTAGGGCTGGGAAAGTCTCCTGCCTGGAACCTTGGGTAGCTGCTGCCAATCTGTGCAGACAGTACTGGCCTAGACGGACTGATGGTTGGACTCAGTAGTCGGCAGCTTCCTCTGTCCTATATTCCATTCCATTCTGAACAGCAGCACCACAGTATGAGTCCCATTTAAGATTTCTCATGTGATCCAGAAGTCAGCCTGACTTGAAGGTGTACTTGGCGGGCGTGAGCTGGAGCTGAACTGGAATTATGCCGGTCTTAGCTGACCTCATGCCAAACTGTTGAATGGCTCAGCTCCCTGCCCACAACCATCCGTTTTCCCCAATTGAAAGAGGTAAAATGGGAAACAATGCGTGGAACGTCGAACCAATGAGGAAAGCAAAGGCTACCAGAAGCTGTGGAAGCCGGTGATTAATAATCAAACTCAAAACCTTTCACTGGGCATCGTGTGGACAATGAGACATCAGGAAGGTCTGACTCAGTCCTGAAGAAGTGCAGATTCTCCTCTTTGTTTCCTCCCGATTTTCTCCTCCCACTTTGCCTGGTATGAATGGCTCCTCATCTTCTTTGATTGGAGCAGGGAAAGAAATAACTGACCAGATAATGGATGATCTTCAGGACCTCTTCCACCCAAAGGCATTTCGTTCCAATTTTTCTTTCCTTGTTGGCTGTACTTCCTGCTATCCTGGGAAACGAACACACACACACACACACACACACCACACACTTTTGTGCCGAAGTAGGTAATGATTAAGGGTGAAGGAGAAAAATTACTTAAGTGTATAGTAGTGCTACAAAAAAGATGATTCAGAATAGGGGTTCCCAACCTTCAATGCCAAGATGTTGTTGGACCACAACACCCATCAACCAATGGCTAGGCCATTGTGACTGGGGATGATGGGAGTTGTAGTCCAACATCTGGGTTCCCTAGGGTAGGAACCTCTGATCTAGATAGGACCATCAGAAGCTGCCTTCTACTGAGTCAGACTCTTGGTCCCTCTAGCTCAGTATTGTCTATACTGACTGGCATCGGCTTCTCCAAGGTTTTAGGAAGGTGTCTCTCCCATCCCTATCTTGGAGATGCTGCCAGGGATTGACCCTGGGATTTTCTGCACGCAAGGCTAGGTAGTAAGCCTAAAATTAGAACACACACACACACACACACACACACACACACACACACACACATTTTGTGCAACAAATGGCCAAATTTGCCTTCAGGCAAGGAGGAGGAGGAGGAGGAGGAGGAGGAGGAGGAGAAGAAGAAGAAGAAGAAGAAGAAGAAGAAGAAGAAGAAGAAGAAGAAGAAGAAGAAAGGAAGGAAGGAAGGAAGGAAGGGGAGGAGGAGGAGGAAGGAAGAAGAAGAAAGAAGAAGAAAGAAAGAGGAAGAGGAGGAAGGAAGGAGAAGAAGAAAGGAAGGAAGAAGGAAGGAAGAAAGGTAGGGATGAGGAGGAGGAGGAAGAGGAAGAAGAAGAAGAAGAAGAAGAAGAAGAAGAAGAAGAAAGCCCACAGACTGCCCAGAGATTTCTTCCCGAAGTGGCAATCCTTTAGCACTGCCTGCTAACTCCCATTTCCATCTGCATCTCCGCTTTCTCAGGTTGTCCGTTTTGGCAAATGAGAACCAAAGCCCAAAGCAGTGGGCTGCTTGACCTCCGGAAGCGGAGGGGCCAGCAGAGAGAAAAACAGGCCCAGGTTCAAGGGTGCATCTTTGAACCCCGGTTTCAAAGAGGTGGTGTGGGGGGGGGGAGGTCAGGAAAGGGTCAGGCAGAGAAAGAGGGCTGGTTTCCATTAAGAGCCTGCCACGGCGCTCAGAGGCCTTGCTCCATTGTGTGCGCTGTGGGGAAACCTCTTTCTCCTGTCAGCAGGAATGACGGGGGGGGGGGGGGAGGAGGAATTGGAAACAGTCAGCCTTAAGCGTTACCAGCTGAAGCGCTTCCAAAACTTTGAAAGATGTTAAAAAAAAAAAAGAGGAGGAAGAGGAGGAGAAGGGAGAGGTGTGTGTGTGTGTGTGTGTGTGTGGTGGTGGTGGTGGTGGTGGTTTCTCTTCTCTCGCTTTGCACTGTCCCAAGACAGGCGGGATTTCGCCGGCAACTCCCGCGCCGGGCGGGCATACTGGGTGCAGTTCATTAGCCGTGATTTGTTGGAGTGCGGGCGCTTGGCCGGCCCATTACAGGTCCATTTGCTTCACGGGTTGCTCTTGATGGGGACAGTCAATAGTTTTTAACTATGATGACGCATTTAAGAGCCCTGCGTGGGGGAAAGATATTTATGACCTCAGTCGGGTGGGAGAAAGAGAGAGGAAAGACCACAGTGCCTGCGAGCTTTGTGAGAAGTGAACATGGTGTTGGGACGAATTATTATTTCTTGTTTACACAGTCAGACAGGTGCTATTGGCTGGTTTGTTTTATCCAGACATCGAGTCCTTCCCAAGGACCTGGGATGGCTGAATTTTGTTATCAATATCGTTGTTGTTATCATTATAAATATCGTTGTAGAATATAGCCTGTTCCCAGAAACATTGGTTTTTGTAATTGGCTGATGGTGATTTCTGTGGCCCCTCTGGTGTTGAGGTGCTCTTCAAGGTCTTTTGGAACTGCACCCAGGGCGCCAATGACCACTGGGATGATTTGGGTCTTTTTCTGCCACAGCCTTTCAATTGCAATTTGTAGATCTTTGTATTTGGTGATTTTTTTCTATTTCTTTTTCTTCTATTCTGCTATCCCCTGGTATTGCTATGTTGATTATTTTAACTTGTTTTTCTTTCTTCTCAACTACAGTTATATCTGGGGTATTGTGTGGCAGTTGTTTGTCTGTTTGTAGTCGGAAGTCCCATAATATTTTTGCATCTTCATTTTCTACAGCTTTTTCAGTTTTATGGTCCCACCAATTTTTGGCTACAGGTAGCTTGTATTTTTTGCAGATGTTCCAGTGTATCATCCCTGCTACCTTGTCATGCCCTTGTCTGTAGTCAGTCTGTGCGATCTTTTTACAACAGCTGATTAGGTGGTCCATGGTTTCATCTGCTTCTTTACAAAGGCGGCACTTGCTGTTTGTGGTGGATTTTTCAACTTTTGCTCTTATTGCATTTGTTCTTAGTGTCTGTTCTTGTGCAGCCGGTGTTAAACCCTCAGTTTCTTTCTTCAAGTTGCGATTCTTAAGCCATTGCCAGGTCTTGGTGATGTCTGATTTTCCAGTTATATTGTGCAAATATTGACCATGCAGGGGCTTATTTCTCCATTTTTCTGCTCGGTTCTTGACTTGTTCTTTCTTGTAGGCCTGCTTTGTTTCATTGGTGTTGAATAATTTCGCATTATTGACCGTTTGAAGTGCATCTTCTTCACTGCCCTTGATATATTCTTCAAGGCCTCTTTTCTCCTCCTCTACTGTTTGATGGACTTGCAGCATTCCTCTTCCACCTGAGCTGCGAGGGAGGTATAGCCTATCGACATCACTGCGGGGGTGCAGAGCATGATTGATGGTCATGATTTTCCTGGTCTTACGGTCTAGCGTCTCTAGCTCTGCCTGGGTCCAGTCTATTATTCCTGCAGTGTATCTGATAACAGGTATAGCCCAGGTGTTTATAGAGTGTATGGTGTTCCCGCCATTGAGTTTGGACTTGAGGATTTTTCTAACTCTCCTCATGTATTCACTTCCAATTTTTCTTTTAACTTTAGTGTGTGCAATGTTATCAGCCTGGAGAATGCCCTTGTATTTGTAATGTTCTTTCTCTTCCAGGTTCTTGATGTTGCTTCCATTGGGCAGTTCTATTCCTTCTGTTTTTCTTATTTTTCCTCTGTTCATTATTAATGCAGCACACTTGTCTAGTCCAAACTCCACTGCTATATACTGAATATACGGACAGTGTTTAGCAGTGATTCGATTTCTGACTGGGACTTTCCATACAACTTCAGATCGTCCATGTACAGCAGAGGGTTGATTTTACTGGATGTTTTAGATGTTTGGTATCCGAGGCCTGTTTTGTTTAGTATTTGTGAAAGTGGGGTCATGGCGATTACAAACAACGGAGTGGATAGTGAGTCCCCTTGGAAAATGCCTCTTCTAATGCTAACCTGTCCAAGTGCCTCGCCATTGATTGTTAACTGTGTACTCCACATGCTCATTGCTTTTTAAATAAATATCTGAATGTTTTTGCTGACACCAGTTATTTCTAAACATTTTAGTATCCATGTGTGAGGCAATGAATCGAAGGCTTTCTTGTAGTCAATCCATGCAACACTTAGATTTGTTTTTCTTCTCTTGCAGTTTTCTAAAATCATTTTGTCAATCAGCAGCTGGTCTTTTGTGCCTCTGGTGTTCGGGCAATTTCCTTTCTGTTCAACTGGAAGCTGTTTGTTAGTTAATAAGTGTTACATTACGTCATCTGCTATTATTCCAGTTAATAATTTGAACATGCTTGGCAGGCAGGTTATTGGTCTATAATTACTTGGAACTGCACCTTTTGCTGGGTCTTTCATGATGAGATGAGTTTTCCCAGTTGTTAGCCATTGTTCAATATCACCTCCTTGCAAAATGTGATTGAACTGTTTTGATAGTTGTTTATGAAGGCTTGTTAGGTGTTTAAGCCAAAAGCCATGCAGTTCATCGTCGCCTGGTGCAGTCCAATTTTTAATTTTCTTTGCTCTTTCACATATTAATTCTGGTGTTGTTATTAGATCTTGCATTTGTTGGTTACATTTTTCGACCTCTTTCACCCAGCCTGCTTTTTTGTTATAATCTATAGGATTGTCCCATAATTTCCCCCAGAATTGCACTGTTTCTTCTTTATTTGGTGTTTCTAGGTTTCTTGTAGTTTCTCCTTCTATGCTTTGGTAGAACCGTCTCTTATTCGACTGGAATTGGAGATTCTGCCTGTGTTGTGTAATTCTGGCTTCGTATCTGCTAATCTTCTTTGACACTGCTGTTATTTGCTGCTTTATTATTTCCAGGACTTCTCTAATTCTCCTTGAATCTAGGTGGTATTTTTGGATCAGATACTGGTTGGTGTTTTCATTCTTCAGCTTCTTGTCTTTCATATCTTTCAATTTACTAGCATCTGATCTAAGCCTGGAGATTTTATTTTCTAATCTAATCTTCCATTTAGGTTATATACTGCTTTCTTTTTTGACAGGTCCACTGATCTTCTATCCGAGCTCTTGTGTTGTTATTGTTGCTGCACTGTACATTAGTTGGTTTGTTTCTTGCAAATGATTGGTTGTTATTTCTGCAAGTGCAACGCTGACATCTTTTAATGCCTGAGCGAGTTGCTTTTTGGCAACTGTTTTTAGAGCTGGAAGTTGAACCCTGGTGGTTGTTTGGTTCATGTGCTCAGATAGTTTTTGCTTTAGTTCTTGTTGCTTTTCTGTTAAACGGCATTCGGGTTTTTGAGGTGAAGGCAAAGGGGAGGTTGCCTGGTTTTGATTTTGAAACAGTTCAGCAACAGTGGCATCCTCTATTTCCAACACCTCCTCTACCTGCGCCTGAGCAACTTCTTCAATTGGTGGTAATTCTTCTTCCATATCTTGAGCCTGTGTTGCTCTTTGCAGTTCTGCCAGCTCAATTCCTGTGAATACTCTATTTCTTATTATGAATCTTCTCTGGTCTTCTAGCCTTTGTTCTGTGATTTCTGTATCTGGATGTTTCTCTTTCCAAATCTGGTACATTCTTTTTAAATAGCCTCTTCTAGTTGGACTAGACTTGTAATAGCAGATCATTATTTCCTTGTTGGCGTTTTCCGTATATTTTTTTCGGTTAAGCGACATTTCTTCCAGTAACTTTGCTGTCTTCAGCCCTGGTTGCTCAACTGAAGATCCTGAGTCCTGTTGCCCACTTGCCACCAGATGTCCAGGGACTCCAGCACCTGGCGCGGTCCTTGTTGACCCGGGCGACAACCGATCCGGTATAGATTTATTAAAGTTACTTCTCACCATATTGTTGATGGGAGAGGCACTCTTTGTCTGGGTCCTCTGGTGAGACCTGTCCAGTATGGTTGGACCTCTGGCATAGCTCTCACCTTCCTCAGATCACACAAGCCCCACAACCACGCCAAGGTAGTGCCTCACTGTGGGGGGGGGACATGGTGTTGGGACTAATAATAATAATAATAATAATAATAATAATTATTATTATTATTATTATTATTATTATTATTATTATTTTACACACAGTCTATCCAGTGTTATGGACTGGATTTGGTACTTTAATTATCGGGCCTTTTCCAAGGGTCTAGGATAGAGATGGTGTTCAAGTTCTTTTGGTACTGCACCAAGGCCACCCACAATGATTGGCACCACTCTTGTTTTCTTTTTCAACAACAGCCCTAACAAGTACTACTACTACTACTTATTAATAAACAGTAGCATTCATTGATTGATTGACTGATTGATTGACTGATTAAGTGCCATCCAGTCGGTGTCGACTCTTAGCACCCACCTAGAGAGATTCTCTCCAGGATGATTTGTCTTCAACTTGACCTTCAAGGTCTCTCAGTGGTGCATTCATGGTTGTCACCATCGAGTCCATCCACCTTGCTGCTGGCCGTCCTCTTCTTCTCTTGCCTTCAACTTTCCCCAGCATTAGGGACTTCTCAAGGGAGCTGGGTCTCCGCATAATGTGTCTGAAGTAGGATAGTTTGAGCCTGGTCATTTGTGCCTGGAGTGAAATTTCTGGATTGATTTGTTCTAGGATCCATTTGTTTGTTTTCCTGGCTGTCCATGGTCTCCTCAAAAGCCTTCTCCAGCACCCAAGTTCAAATGCTTTTTCTGTCTTGCTTCTTCAGAGTCCAGCTTTCACATCCATAGAGTGTCACTGGAAAGACCATTGTCCAAATTTGTTAGGGCTAGGCAAGTTTGGATTGGGGTGGCCACACTGGATGATGCTGGAGAAAATTTGAACCTGACCGTAGAAAGCCTAGGTTGCTACAGAGTTTGATGTGGTTTGGTAAATTTTGGAGCATTTCAGAACTCCAAAAGGTGGCAGGAGTCCCTTTTTTTTTTTTTTTGGCAGATCACAGCTGTATTTTTTTTAAGGGCATCTGTCAGTCCACCCACCTTCTTGCCTGTCTGCCCATGCATTTATTTTTTTAATTTTTAAAAGTTTTATGCTGTTTTTTTAACTTACAATTTTAAAATGAAAGTGGCTGATTTCTGGGTTTCTCCTGTGATTCTCTGATGTTACATCACTTCCCCTGTGATTCTCTGGTGTTTCCAGATTTCACAGTGAGTGTTTTCTGGTTACTTTTATAAACTAATAAATACCCCAACCCCAACATTTTCCTGACCCCAACATTCTATAGGGTCCGACATTTGTGGGATCGGGTCAGATCGAGTTGGACCCGATGCCAACATTTGCAAAGGTGTGCAGCCCTGGAATTTGTATCCAAAGAGCTCGGAATAGCTTATCATGTCACCCAAAATAATTGTCATTATCTTCTAATAAGCCCTGTTTAGACCTTACACTGTGCATGCATCAAGGCCCCTATTCACATGGG
The DNA here is from genome assembly GCF_027244095.1 of Hemicordylus capensis. NCBI lineage: Eukaryota > Metazoa > Chordata > Lepidosauria > Squamata > Cordylidae > Hemicordylus > Hemicordylus capensis. The sequence goes on along the minus strand of NC_069673.1, from coordinate 1,776,487 downwards.
ATGGTCGACACATCCCATTCAATGGCCGTTCAACATGGCGATTCTCTTTATTGAGCAGAGGGAGAGTGGAAGGTTCCAAGTTCCCTCCCTGGCAGCATCTCCAAGATAGGGCTGCGAGAGATTTCTGCCTGCAACCTTGGAGAAGCCTCTGCCAGTCTGTGAAGACAATGCTGAGCTAGATAGACCAATGGTCTGACTCAGTATACGGCAGCTTCCTATGTTCCTATCAGAGAGCACTTGACACACAATTCGGGTTTTTCATCCCACATTAGAGTATTGGGGTAAAAAAACCTCCAATTTTTGCATCCGTTTTGGGAGGCAACCTTAAACTCGCAGTAAAGCCTGGCAGAAACCCGGCGGTAATGCCTGCTGTCTGAGAAAGCTCAGGTGACTATGGTTATGAGACTACCTAGAGCCTACAAAGACCTTAATCCAGCCCTGGGCGGACCAGCATCATGCAGGTGCTGTCATACCTTGGGCCGCCCTTGGGTGGCTGTTTCTGCTTCCGCTCAGTCGAGGTCACCTTTGTTTTCTCCGGGGACTGCCTGCTCTGGGCGGCCACAAAACCCCTGATCTGGGCTGCCTCGTGCCACCTCCGTGGTGATGGAAGAGGTGTACGGCCTCCCCCTTCTCTCACCTTCTCCTGCCACACTGGGACGTACAAGAGGCAGACCTGGAGTGATCTGATTGTTCTTTACCCAAGCAGTGGCCATTTGCTTGAGCTGCTCATTTCTCACGACAGCAAGGCCCCCCAATAAGTACTGCGATCAGGCAGCACAAGGTCAAGGGCCTTGTATTGTCTCCGTCTAATGGGATGCTATTAGGCCGGGGCCATAATGCGGCAGCTGCAGCAAGGCTGACGCTGTGAGATCAAAGCTCCGGCAATTTCCTCCCTGTCCTCCCACGGTGATCTTATCAAAACCTGAGTGATCTCTGTGCACAGGAATCAAACTGGGAAGCGTTTGCAGCCACTCAGAGCTCGGCTTCCACGCGGGGCAGATGAATGGCCGTCTGCTGGGCGGCCGCGAATGGCCCTCCTTTAGCCACGCGTGCCGCCGCTTTCGCTTCCCCTCCAGAAAGGTCGAAGCAGCGATTGCTTTTTGGGGGGTTGAGGAGAGGCCATCGCCTTCTGAGAAACGCCAGCCGGGCGGCGTTTCCAGCCCCGTCATTTGTTTCCAAAGTTCGATCTTCGCTCAAGCACTGATGAAGCTCTCGCCGCTCAACTCCGCATTTCCAGGAAAAGGAGCGTGTTGGCGGGTGTCACAGAATGGCTAATTTTGCCTCCATCAGCAGTCTGAGGGCTGACATTCCCTCCCCCCCCTTTTAAAACAGAGGTCAACCGCTGAACAGAAAGAGGGGGAAGGGGTGGGGGGGGGGAGAGCGTGAGTTTGTTTCTGTTCACATCCATGATCATTTCCGAGCATCGCTCTGGAGAGATGCAGAAAAAGGCCATGGAGGTGGCCAGTGATCTTCTCAAGGAGGAAGAGGCTCAAGTGTTTGGGGTTCCGGAGTTTCGGGGGGGGGGAGAGAGAGAAACAGCAAGTCAACGTGCAGGTTACAAGAAATGCACAATGGTTGTTTCACGAAGGGAGGTGCGCGGGAAGTCCATTTTTGTTTATTATGATTGTTAATGGTTACTATTGTTAAAAATTAATAAAAATTGAATTTGGGAAAAAAAAGAAATGCACAATGGGCGCTGCTGTGCTTCGTTTGTATTTGTGGCTGACCGAGAGAGCAAGGAGGCAGGGGTGCAGTGAGAGAGCTGCCTAACAGAACGTCCCAGGTGACTGCACCCGACCCAACAAGGTTCTGCTTATGTTCTGATCTCTCTGCTCTCCAGACTGGGAGGTGGAGCCTGGGAGGGATAGTTGGAGCCTGGAGGTATTTAAGGCTCCATCCCTCCTCTGGCTCTCATCAGAGCACGTTTCTCTACGGGAGCTCTCCAGGGTCCTAAAACCCTGCCTTGCCTTGCCTTGCCTTGCCTTGCCTACTGCTTCGGAAGAGGGGGAAATACCAGATCAGTGTACTGGGAAGCAGTTCCAGGCATAAGAGGCAGCAGGGGATGAAAAGCAGAGACCTTTGAGAACAGGATGGTAGAGGTATCCTCAAAAGTCTTCTCCAGCACCAAAGTTCAAATGCGTCAATACTTTTCCTATCAAAGTCCAGAAGAATCCTTGCTTCTTCCAAGTCCAGCTTTCACATCCATAGATGAGGCAGCATAGCAGGACTTGGGTGGGTGGGAATCAAGAATTATGATGCCCAAATTCTCTTGCCATTAAAAACACCCTCTCTACAGGAAAGGAAAAACAAGAGTCTTTTGAAAGAGAAAGTTCTGTAGCAGATTCATTCATTCATTCGATTTCTATACTGCCCTTCCAAAAAATGGCTCAGGGCAGTTTACACAGAGAAATAACAAACAAATAAGATGGCTCCCTGTCTCCAAAGGGCACACAATCTACAAAGAAACATAAGATAGAAACCAGCAATAGTCACTTCAGTCATATGTGCATAAAAAAGGCCCAGGACACATTAGTGGACAATGTCTCTGCTATCCAGACTTATCACACACATTTCAGTTGGGGAGCATAAAGGTGTATCTCAACTGCTCTGCTGTTATCGGCAGCCTTTGACATTAGCTGTTCTAGAAGGAGGAAGTCACTTTTAGCTGGCAGTGAATTATTTTGTGGCTCTCTCATGTGGTTTGACAAAACCATCATAGTGATGAAATATAGATGGCCTTTCTTTCGTGGTGTCCTCTGGACATTTGCACCTCTGGTTCAGAGGAGAGCTAGTCTTGTGGTAGCAAGCATGACTTGTCCCCTTAGCTAAGCAGGGTCCACCCTGGTTGCATATGAATGGGAGTCTAGAAGTGTGAGCACTGAAAGATATTTCCCTCAGGGGATGATGGAGCCGCTCTGGGAAGAGCAGAAGGTTCCAAGTTCGCTCCCTGGCAGCATCTCCAAGATGTGGCTGAGAGAGATTTCTGCCTGCAGCCTTGGAGAAGCCGCTGCCAGTCTGTGAAGACAATTCTGAGGTAGATAGACCAAGAGTCTGACTCAGTAAATGGCAGCTTCCAATGCTTCTATGTTTCATCCTTTGCAGGGTCAGACTCATTAGACACCTCACATTATTAATGAGGTATTAGCTGCAGTTTCTCCCTGGAAAACTTTAGCCTTCCTTTTTAAATTTTTTTAAAAACGTACAATTCTTAGGAACATAGAAAGCTGCCTTATGGGTCCATCTAGGAAAAAGTTTATGCCTGCATTCAGATGTAACGACTGCGGAACCGCAGGCCCATTTAGTCACGTGTGAATGCGGCCACAGTGTGTCTAGGCTCACTCGCTCTCATCCTCAGCCCTGCTTCTGCAATATGGGGCTCAAACTGGCCTACCTTGCAGGGTTCTGAGGACTGTTGCGATAACAGCCAACACCTTCCAAACTCAACCACTGCTAGCGTTTACACATGTCGTATTTTGGCCACAGAGCTCTGTCTTGAGCATCATGGTCTCCGTTGGGCAGCTGGTGGCCATTTTTGCGCTGGCCTCTGTGTGAAATTTCAACATGTGGGCTTGTATTTACAGTTGCTGGCTTGAAAGGCCTGCTTTTTCTGCCCAAGTCTTTCGGCGTTTTCGAACTGGTTTGAAAGGGAGTCATATTGCCCACTCCTTTCTTCTGCCACGTGTGTCTCTAATATAGCTGCCTCGATCACCACCAACAAGAGTGGTGTGATAAATCTGTTGTGACATCGTGCAGCTTTGAACGTTGTTGGCTCTTCCTTCGCTGGCCAGTCAATGGTCTCTCCTGCCATGCCAAAAGCTCATGTTGAGCCAAATCAGGATATTTGGGGTGTGTGTGGGGGGGAGGATAAGATGGCTAACGCCTTATTCGCTGGCATGTTAGACCTGCTCTTTTAACAGCCCCATTGCCTTGGAATCTCATATTTCTAAATGCTGACAAGGGAAGACGTTGGCCAAAGGAGGGAGGCGGGAATTTGCCCACTTGCTCCAGAATTTCTCTTGGGATGGTCATTCATGCTTCATATTTGAAGCTGGGGGCAGGTTTTCTTGTAAGCAAGGCAGATGCTGGAGCCACTCCCGTCTGGACCTTTGCGGGAGGAGAGTAGCTAGAGAGGAGGGCAAAGGTCTTGGGGCAACAGCTGTCTCTCCAAAGGCAGTGCTGGGGCTGAGCTTATTTCTTGTGCCAGGATTGGGGCCTAGCATCTGTGCTCAACTGTCAGGGCTGGCTGGACTCGTTGTTGTTATTATTAGGGTCAGAGGCTTCTCCCACCGTCGTTTGGGAGCTGTGTGTGCTCCCGATATCTGACGGTGTGTTAGATAGGGACATAGCAAGCTGCCTTATACTAGATGGTGCCTTATACTAGGTGGACCATCTAGCTCAGCATTGTCTACCCAGGCTGGCAGCGACTTCTCCAAGGTCGCAGGCAGGAGTCTCTCTCGGCCCTATCCTGGAGATGCTGCCAGGGAGGGAACTTGGAACCTTCTGCTATTCCCAGAGCAGCCCCATCCCCTGAGGGGAAGATCTCCCAGTGATCACACATATAGTCTCCCATTCAAATGCAAACCAGGGCAGACCCTGCTTAGCTAAGGGGACAAGTCATGCTTGCTAGCACAAGACCAGCTCTCCTCCTTGGCTCCTGAATCCAATGGTCAACAAGTCAGGAGGGGAAACTCCCTGCAGTGTCGACCTCTCTGCAGAAGAGGAGGTGTTGAGTTGACTCTATGTCAGGATCTCGCAGCTCAAACCTTTCAGAGGAGGGGTGTAAATCAGCCTTCCCACTCTTTAACGTTCTTTTTCAAAGTCCTCGAGATAGACTGCTAAGCCAAAGCTACTCAGCTAGATGACCATGCACAATTTCATGCTGGAGTGCTTCTGCCGATTTATTTATTTATTTATTTATTTAGCACATTTTTATACTGCCCCAAATGCAAGTTCTCTGGGCAGTTTACAAAACAATAAAAACAACCAATAAAAAAGATTAAAACATTTCAACAATTAGAATTAAAAAGTTAAAACTATTAGAACACAATTGAAGCAGTATCTAATTAAAAGCCTGGGTGAACAAATCCGTCTTGACTGCCCTTTTGAAAGTTGTCAGAGACGGAGAGGCTCTTATTTCAGCAGGAAGTGTGTTCCAAAGCCTCGGGGCAGCAACAGAGAAGGCCCTTCCCTGAGTAGCCACACGACAAGCCGGTGGCAACTGCAGATAAACCTCTCCAGATGATCTCAATGGGTGGTGGGGTTCATATCTCATTTAAGAGCTCAGAGGCGCTTCTGACTTGGTTGGACCCACATTGGCCTTCCTTAGGCCCTCTCCCACCTTAACGTGCCTCAGAGCAGAGCGGGGAAGCCATGCTTTGCGGAATATAGAGAACAGTGCCTGCTACCAAATCAGATCCCTGGTCCAACAGTATTGTCAGCACAGGCTGGCAGCGGCTTCTCCAAGGCTGCGGTCAGGAGTCTCTCTCTCTCTCAATCCTGACTGGAGATGCTGCCAGGGAGGGAATTTGGGCCTTTCCACACGCAAAGCAGATGCTCCAGCACTGAGCTACAGCGCCATGTACAACCCAGAGGGAGACCAAAATGGCAGCTGGTCTCTAGTGGTGGATTCCACATCTACTTCAGCTTTGCCCCCTTGAAAACTGGCCTCACCCATGAAGGTTCCCCGGAAAAAGAGTCTGCGGGGTGGGAGGGTTTCAGCACAGCTCAGCCATGGGATGCGGGATGCGAATGGGCAGTGCTGTCTTCTAGCAAGGAAGGCTTATGAGAAGGGGGACCAAGCACAAGATCGGATCGAAGCCAAGACAAGAGAGAGAGAGTCATTCTTGGGAAACAGACGGGATTTCAGTGCATTTCTCTGCATTGTCCTTTCCCCGCCTGCAGCGGTTTTCGCTCATGTGCGATGTGCTGTCACAACAATGTTGCCACTGCTCACAGATGATTGCCTAATTGCAGCCCAGAAGAAACTCTGTGGAAATCCAGAGAGGCTCCTGTAACTCTGTTGGGAAGAGATGAGGGTTTCTGGGAGGAGAAATCGCACCTGCCCTTGGTGGCCCGGCGAACATCTTCTGGGAAGCTCCAGGAGGCAGCCTAGGGTAGTGGATAGGTCAGGGTCGGAATGCCTGGTCAGAGTTACTTGGGCAGCCACAGGAAGTCTCACTGTGTCTCAGCCTGACCTACCTTGCAAGGCTGTTGTGGAGAGTATGTATCCTTTGGATTTAAATTTGACAATGAAGAGGAGAGGAGAGGAGAGCTGGTCTTGTGGTAGCAAGCATGCCTTGTCCCCTTAGCTAAGCAGGGTCCACCCCGGTTGCATATGAATATGAATATGTGTGAGCACTGAAAGATCTTCCCCGCAGTGGATGGAGCCGCTCTGGGAAGAGCAGAAGGTCCCAAGTTCCCTCCCTGGCAGCATCTCCAAGAGAGGGCTGAGAGAGACTCCTGCCTGCAACCTTGGAGATGCCGCTGCCAGTCTGGGTAGACAATACTAAGCTAGATGGACCATGGGTCTGACTCAGTATACGGCAGCTTCCTATGTTCCTATGATGAGTCTATAGCTATATGAAATCTCCAATGAGATTTTTTGAAGAAGAACAGCCCGGCTGGATCAGGCCCAAGGAGGCCCATCTCGTCCAGCATCCTGTTTCACACAGTGGCCCACTAGATGCCTCTGGGGAGCCCACAGGCAAGAGTTGAGATTGAACAGGTCTGCTGAAAGAGTAGGTCAGTTTCACCTCTCTCCTGCTGTTGCTCCCCTGCAACTGGGATTGAGAGGCATCGTGCCTCTGAGGCTGGAGGTGGCCCACAGCCACCAGAATAGTCATCATTGATGGACCTGTCCTCCATGAATTTGTCTCAGCCCCTTTTAAAGCCAGCCAAGCTAGTTCTGCATATATGCGAATGCAGCCAATGAGTGTACAGTCTGTGTCTGTGTGAATGACTATACCTGGGTTCATTTAAAAAGTGAACCTGGATCCAGGCCCTTCTAATGCATGGCACAGATAGAAAGGGTACTTCTGTACCTGCATTCGGGATAACATGTGAATAGATCTGCACAGATCTGGGAGGTATAGATCTGGTGAGGCCTTTGGTTTTTATAATTCTCAGTTTTTAGCTTTTAAAATAACTTTTAATTTGAAACTTTAAAAAAAATTTTTTTTTAATTTTAAATGTAGTTTGAGCCTGGTGGTTAGAGTGTTGGACTAGGACCAGGGAGACCCGAGTTCAAATCCCCCTTCAGCCATGAGACTTGCTGGGTGACTCTGGGCCAGTCACTTCTCTCTTAGCCTAGCATACCTTACAGGGTTGTTGTGAGGATGAACATAACCAAGAACAGCTCTCTGAGCTCCTTGGGAGGAAGAGCGGAATAGAAATGCAAAAATAAAACAAACAAACAAACTTAAATTTGGTTAACTTTATTGATCTTATTTTGCATCGTATCTTTTTTATTGATGTTGTGAGCTGCCCCCAGCAATAGTGTAATGGAGGGGCAGGGTATACATATTTCAAATAAATAAATAAATAAATAACAGCTACACTGTATGCTTGTTGAATGAGTGTTGAACATCATGTGTGAATGGGCTTCTGGAGTGTAAAGAAGCCTATAGAATTGTCTTCTGAACATACACGCCGACGTTCCATATCTCAGGGTCCCGGAGAGTGGCTGGGTTAGAAACAAAACCGGCTACTTGAACCGGCGAAGGCCTTGCTTCACTCAGCCAAAAACAGCAAAATGCGTCATCCTCGTTCGCTGCTTCCAAACCGCTCCGGGTTTTACAGCCCTCTGATGAAACCACCACCATTTTAAAAGTGAAGGGAGAGTCATTCTTGGCTTGTGGGAAACCATATGAAACCCTCGGGTTCATTGCTTGAACTCTGCCACCTGTAGGTAGGCTCGCTGTCTGGACGCAGGCAGTTCAAATAAAGGTTGTTCTCTGCTGCAGAAGAGCCGCAGGCTTGCTTTAATAATATCTGGGAACAGCTGGGCTGGGTCCCTCTCTCTGGTTCCCCTTCTCCTCCCTTTCCTCCTCAGCATGACTTGCTTACCATCTCGGAGGCAAGACCACAAAATCAACATTTTGGCAGCTTTCTTCTGCATTTGGCTCCGAGGGAAAACGAAAATTGAAAGTCTGGTTGGACGAGCAGTTCTGGAAAAGCTGGCGCACGGGTCTAAGAATGCGAAGGCACGGATCGTGCCAAGGGCCTCCAAAGGTGGTCTGGGAGGAGCCGCTTTGATCAGCGCCGGATCAAGCCCTCCTCAGCTTACAACCGGCTCAGTGCAATCAGGGCTGTGCATTGATGCTGTCCTTTCTCAGTCCAAGCCATGTGGTCAGGAAACAGACGGTAGCCAAGTTCCAGTCAGATGTGGAATTCAGAAGCCTGCCTGACCGATCCGCCCTCATGGTGACCTGGAAGTCTTAAGAAGTCACCCTTAGGAACATGGGAAGCTGCCATATACTGAGTCAGACCCTTGGTCCATCTAGCTCAGTATTGTCTTCACAGGCTGGCAGCGGCTTCTCCAAGGTTGCAGGCAGGAGTCTCTCTCCCAGCCCTCTCTTGGAGATGCTGCCAGGGAGGGAACCTGGAACCTTCTGCATGCAAGCAGACAGATGCTCTTCCCAGCTCTTCTGGCGGCTACTTAGGGACGGGCCTTCTCTGTTGCCTTCCTGAGACTATAGAACGCACTCCCTGCTGAAAGAAGAGCCTCCCCGCTGCTGCCAACTTTTAAAAAGTCCCTAAAGACGCATTTATACACCCAAGCTTTTTAACTAGACACAGAGGCACTCTTACCCCTGGACTTTGGGGCCAAAGTCCAGAGCCTCCACAGCCCCTGGGGGTCCCCTAATCCTCCTTAGTCTGTCCCGGGTGGTGTGGTAACCCGGCAGAGCATGATGAAGCTTAATTTGCAGGGGCTCCAAAGGCCTTTCGGACCAGGCTCCTGAATCTTATGAAGGTCAGTTTCATCGGGTGATGCTGAATTTAATGAGATGACGGGGGTGGGAGATGCTGGGCGCTGTCGTTCAGCAACCGCTGGAGGGCCAAGTTTGCCCACCCCTGCTGGAGCAGATTCCTGCACTGAGAAGTGGGTTGGACTACATGACCTCTGAGGTCCCTCCCAACGCTCACGTTCTATGATTTGGATGGGAGCAGGCTGAAGGGGCACCTGGCCACTTTCACAGGTCCACCGCCTCCTTTTAGGATGATTTCAAAGCAGGCAACGCCACAGCTGGGAGGTTCTAAGTGCACAGACAGACAGCTGCATGCTACGTGGCTAGCTCCCTGGGCCACTATTGATCGATGCAGCCGCGAACAGTAATGCAACCAGACAGCCTGGGCGGAAGGGGGATCCCGCCCGGTACATGTGTGCCCAGCTGGGACCTGCTGAGTCAGGCATGATCCTGCAGAGAGGAACCGTTTCCCTGCTGGAAACGCAGGGTTCGAATCAACCACATCCCTCCCTTCAGCTGGCCAGGATGCTACTTTGGGCAGCACGGCTTCTCTGGAGGAGGGCATTGTCATGGCACATTCCAGGCTGGGATTCACAGTGAAACACAAGCCAATGTGTTCTTTCACCCAGTTCCTTGCTTTAGGAACACAGGATGCTGCCATATACTGAGTCAGGCCCTTGGTCCATCTTGCTCAGTATTGTCCACACAGACTGGCAGCGGCCAGTCCAAGGTTGCAGGCAGGAGCCTCGAAGAACATAAGAACAGCCCAGCGGGATCAGGCCCAAGGCCTATCTAAGTCCAGCATCCTGCTCAGGGGCGTAACAAGGCTGGAGTGGGCCCAGAGACAAGATTTTAAAATGGGCCCCTCGCTGATATACACAGGGTCGTATCTAGGGTGGGGCAGGCAGGGCACATGCCCCGGGCACCACTTGAAGGGGAGCACAATTTTTTAAAATTAAAAAAAAAAATTTAATGGCTGCTGAAAACAAAATGGCCACCATGCATGCTCAAATGGCCTCTGCAAGGCCGTAGTATCTGAGAAAAGTCAAATTCTCCATTTATTTTTAAAACTTATGTAATAGTGATGCTACAATGCATAGTAGAGAATTAGACAGGCACTTCTGTTTAGTTTTCCAAGTACACCTCCACATAGTATTTGGGTATTTCATGAGCCCCAGCATACTGAAATTTGTATTTTTCAGCATTTTTTGGTCCGGCTACATCCACTGCTAAATAGTTTTTGAAATATTAAAGGTTAACGAGCTTGACTTGTATTTTTGAGCTGATATTATGGTAAAGTTATCTGAAAGGTGGGTGTCAGATGTTTGGACAGGGAGCGCAATTTCAGTGCTTGCCCTAGGCGCTATTTTCCCTAGATACACCTCTGGATATACACACACACACTTCACAATATATAGTCATGTGACTTGCCTCGGAGGGGGGGCCTTGAGGCATGGGGGCCCCCAGGCAGCCGCCTCCCCTTGCCTAAGAGTAGTTACGCCCCTGATCCTGCTTCACACAGTGGCCCACCACATGCCTCTGAGAAGCCCACAGGCAAGAGGTCTGTGCATGCCCTCTCTCCTGCTGTTGCTCCCCTGCAACTGGGATTTGGAAACACCTTGCCTCTGAGACTGGAAGTGGCCTATAGCCCTCAGACTAGTAGTCATTGATACAGTAGGCCTGTCCTCCAGGAATTTGTCTAAGCCCCTTTTAAAGCTATCCAGGCTTCTGGCCATCACCACATCCTGTGGCAGAGAATTCCATAGATTAATTATGTGCTGTGTGAAAAAGTACTTCCTTTTGTTGGTCCTCAATTTCCCGGCCTTCAGTTTCATGGGATAGCCCCTGGTTCTCGTGTTGTGAGAGAGGGAGAACAATTTCTCTTTCCACTCTACTCCATGCATACTTTTAAACACCTCTATTATGCCTCCCTGTAGTTGCCTCTTTTCCAAACGAAAAAGACCCAGATACTCTAGCCTTGCCTCAAAGGGAAGGTGCTCCAGGCCACTGATCTAGGAATGTGCATGAATCGAAAATCTCAATACGATTCAGGTTCAAATCCAAATGTGCTGTATCAATTTGAACACAAATCGAATCAGCCCGAAACAGGCCAATTCGATTCAGACTTGATTCGACTGGAATTGAATCCATATCCACCCAACCTGTATGGGGGGAGGGAGGGGGGATAGTGTCTCCTTTTAGCATGAAAACACTACATTTGAGCACTACAAGTTCTTCCCCTTAGAGAATGGGGCTGCTCTGCGAAGAGCCTCTACATGCTTGCCTGCAGAAGAGAACCTGGCATCTCCATGCTAGGGCTGAGAGAGATTCCTGCCTGCAACCTTGCAGAAGCTGCTGCCAGCCTGTGTAGACAGTGCTGAGCGAGATGGACCAAGGGTCTGACTCAATAGGTGGCAGCTTCCTATGTCCGTCAAGCCTTGCGTTGGACACTTCACTGCACTCCCCCCCAATGTGTGTTGACAGGCGGCTCTTCAGAAGCCAGTTTGGATCGGGTGTTTGCCATCTCTCTCCCCGCTCTGAAATATAATCTGCTCCCGCTGCATGGGATCTTCTGTACTCTGCCTCTCTTTGCTGAGTCCCGACTCCCTTTGAAGTGAGGTTGCCCTTTGCACAGTCACAATGTCACCGCCCGGACTTTCCCCTCCCCTCCCCTCCCCTCCCCACCCCCTCCCGGGGGACCCTGGCTGCCAAAGCAGTGGAGAGCCGTCCCCTGTTTGTCCAAAGAGCTGGCTGTCTGAGGGCAGGCCACATGAAATCCGCATGGCCTCCGATGGGGCTGCTGCATGCTCGGGACCTGGGCCCACTGCCACGGCTGTGGACAGCAGAAGCCGAGGAAGAGCCTCCAGGACCCGGGGCTTTTTAATCCAGAAAGGAGAAAAGAAGGGATCCAGGCAGAAGAAGGGGTCGTGGTGTACAGACATGGGGGTACAGACGTGGTCCTCCCCACCCTCCCTCTCTCACTATACTCAGTCATTCGATGGAAGTGACTGGCATAAGATGAAACAAACAAGAGGAAATATTTCTTGACAACACCCAATTGACCTTTGGAACTTGCTGCCACAAGATGTGATGATGACCACTGGCTTTAAAACAGGGGTGGGTGGGCAAAGTTGGCCCTTTTATGTATGTATTGTTGCTGGGGGTGATGGGAATTGTAGTTCAGCAACAGCTGCGGGGGCAGGTTTTCCCACTCCTGTTTTAAAAGGAAGTTGGGCATGTTAATGGGGGAGAGGCCTCTGATTGTTACATGGAACCCCTATGTTCAGGTGCAGTCTACCTCTCCATACCAGAGGCTGAGGATAATGGACAGAATATAATATTCTGTATCGTAGAGTTGTGCACAAATCAGATTCTGCCATTTGTTTTGAGTTAGAAGCGAGTAGCAGAATCATCAAATTGATTCATCACAAAATCCCAGCTTGGCCGGCTGTCTTGATGAATCACCCCCTGATTCGGCCTGAATCAATTAGGGTGATTTGAGTGCCATTTTGAGGCCTGTTTTTCCCGGGTAGAGCTGTCTACCAGTTGGGATTGGTGGGTAGACCAGCCCTCTACTCCAGACTTGGTGCATCTGCCCACCTAGGAGGATGAATCTACCAGGCAGAACAGCCCTCTGAGATGGGCTGATACATGAAGTACAGAGTGGATGGCTGGTCTACCCAGCAACCCCAATTGGTTGACTAGCTCTCCCTAGAAAAATGGCACCATTTTGAGACCTGTTTTTCCAGCTCTTGCAGGAAAAACGGGCCTCAAAATGGCGCTCGAATCACCCGAATTGATTCGGGTCAAAATCAGGCATTATTCTCTATGACCATGAATTGGGTCCTTTATTTTGAGGGCAATTTGACTCCAAGTTGCATCACCCAAGTAGTCCTCAATTCGACCCGAATCGATTCAAGGTCAAATCGGATTGCACATCTCTACGGTGAAGCCCCTGCGAACTGAGCAAAGAGGCTTCTTTTCAAGTGGTGATTCCCTTAAATTTAGCAGGGAGAGATCAACTGACCCAATTCCACCCCACCATCTTTCCAATGGCTGTTGCTTGTTTCTACCTTACGAGCCATTTTGGGACAGGGAACCACCTTGTTAGTTGTTTACTTTCCTATGTAAAACTGCTTTGAGAACTTTTGTTGACAAGCAGTATATATGTTGTAAATATTTGTCGGAAATCATCAACATGGCCTGATGTGCCATCTGATAAGCTGTCTCTGTCCTCACTCCAAAGAATGGGATCTAGCCCCAATTATCCATGCCTTTGTAGGGGTGGTGGCATTTTTCTGAATCGGAATTGGTGGCACAATACACTATTTACTGTTAATGAAATTGGCCACCTTCAGTGTAGGCTATGCCCTGGGTTTCTGCACTAGCTCAAAACAGGGACTCATAGAATTGCACAATTCGAGAGCTGGAAAGGACTTCAGAGGTCTTCTCGTCAAACCGCTTTCTCATTGCAGGATTGCCAGGATCCAATCACTGCTAATACAGAAACACAGCAAAATGGCCCACCCCCAATGCAAACTGGCTGGAAAGTGACTCAGTGCTTTGCACTCACAGGAGATTTTAACAGTTTCTTAATAGTGGCACAGTTAGAGCATGAGCCAGCTGGGGTGGGCTATACCACCTGGGGAGGATTCATGCTCACTGCGATTTTTGACAACAGCAGGGCTTCTCAACTTCAGCCCTCCTGCAGATGCCGGCCTACAATTCCCATAATCCCTGGCTATTAGCCACTGTGGCTGGGGATTATGGGAGTTGTCATCCAAAAACAGCTGTGGGGAGGGCCTAAGTTGAGCAGGTCTGGTCTACTCCCTGAAAGATGGAAAATAGCTGATAACATGGCAAGACTTTTGACTTTGGGTGTGTTGTTGTGTTTCTATTGTCCTGGCCATCGAGGCTGCAGTGGCCAAATTTGCAATGGTGTTTTAAAAGCTTTGAAAAGTTTTAAAAACACAAAAATGGCGATAACATTTTATTGAGGTTGTCAGAGGAATGGAAAAGAACATTGGCAGGAGCGTCCTCCAAAGATGCCTCCATGGAGAGAGGACAGCAATTTGTTTGTTGTCACCCTGACCCTTTCCTCTGTGCAAAATTGACAGCAATTTTACTCTGATTATTTGGGGATAGGGATAGAGAAGGGGTGATAACACTCAGAAAGCTATAAGTGTAATAGGGATGTGCAAATCGATTCACATTTGAATCGATTTAATTCAAATCTGGGGGATTCAAATTTGAATCGATTTAATTCAAATCTGGGGGATTCAAATTTGAATCAAATCACTCTGTCAAAGGGCAATTCGATTCAAATTTGAATCAAAATTCCAAAACTCGATTCGAATTCAATTCGGGAGCCATTTGGCACCTTTGAAAAACCATTCAGGCCCCCTGATTGGTAAAATAGGTGTCCAAATAGGGTCGAATCAATTAGTATTTGATTTGAATCGAATGTTCGGACCAGATTCGAGTTTGATTCGAATTCGAAAAGAATATTCGGAATTCGAATTGGATTTGAAATGAATCAAAAAGTTCATTTTGTGCTCCTCTCTGTAGTGCAACTGTGCCATCACCTAGTTCCTATCTCTGAGGGTTAGACATTGCCAAAAATAACGGTGAGCATTAGTCCTCTGAGATGGTACGAATGACCATAATGCGTGGACCTGCCTCACGGACTCAGTAGGGTGACTCAGCAGCAATATGGCAATTACTGCTCTGGATTAAATCAACCCTATTATGACCCTTGCTCATTGCTAGTTTGTGAGCATGCCAGCCGAGGAAAGCACTCTGTGAGACATTTTTTTTAAAAGCTGAATAAATACTCAATATTGCTATTATTAATCAAAGCCATTTAAGTAGGATAGCATAATTGCACATAACAGCGAGCGAAATAAAGCAACACAGCCATTAATATTCGTTAATATCTGTTTCTTTGCTCTCTGGAATATAAACTCTGGCAGGCTCTCAAAAACTGCAGGGAGTTGTGTTTGTTCAGTGGGAGAGGGCCGAACTGACATCATAAATGCCTCGCTGAGGGGAGGGCGGGATGCCTCCATGTTTGAAGGAGGCAATCGAGAGACCTTTTCTTCCTCCTTATACCGAGTCAGACCCTTCGTCTATCTAGCTCAGGATTGTCTTCCCAGACTGGCAGCGGCTTCTCCAAGGTTGCAGGCAGGCGTCCACCTGGGTCCATCTTCTGCATGCACAGGGAGAGTCCTCAGTGTAAGTTTTCTGAAGTCTGTCAATCAGGCTGAGGGGAGGGGTATGCGGAGCTTCAGCATGTAACTAGCCAATCAGGAACCGAGGAGGAGGGGTCCTAGAAATCAAGAGTCCTATAAATTTCAAGGGGAGCTGGAAAGGGAGGAGAGCTGGTCTTTTGGTAAAGTGTGCTGCTGAGTCGGTGTCGACTCCTGGCACCCACAGAGCCCTGTGGTTGTCTTTGGTAGAATACAGGAGGGGTTGACCATTGCCTCCTCCCATGCAGTATGAGATGATACCTTCCAGCATCTTCCTATATCCCTGCTGCCCAAGATAGGTGTTTCCCCTAGTAGTATTTCCAGGGGGGATTCAAACTGGCAGCCTTTGGCTTGCTAGTAAATTGTCCCTTTTGCTAAGCAGGGTCTGCCCTGGTTTGCATTTGGATGGGAGATTACATGTAAAAGTACTGTAAGACATACCCCTTAGGGGATGGGGCCGCTCTGGGAAGAGCATCTGCCTGCCTGCCTGCCGAAGGTTCCAAGTCCCCTCCCTGGCAGCATCTCCAAGATAGGGCTGAGAGAGAGACTCCTGCCTGTAGCCTTGGAGAAGCCGCTGCCAGTCTAGGTAGATTAACCTGAGCTAGATGGACCAAGGGTTTGACCACTGCAAAGCAGCTGCACTACCAGTGAGCTATGGCCCCACTGCAGAAGACAGCCCCAGTTCTTGCTAGGATTGGGGCTGCTCTCCCACTCTAGTTCAACCAGAGAGCAGGCTGAGCAGAGTTGGGGTGGAGCACAGCTCTCATTTCTGCTGCCAGTGGTTTTCTCTCCCTCCCTCCCTCTCTCTCTCTTCCATTGTTCCTGTGTTCTCAGAAAGATTTTCTACTTTTCCAGCCATAAAAGGAAGCCCGGGCAAGGCCAACATGACCTTCCGCTTTGTGAAGAGCGAATGATGATCAAGCAAGATTTCTCTCGAAGGACCGTCGCTCTTGAAACTGCTGACTTCATCGCTGGTTGGAGCGGGGAAGCAGGCGGCTCAAAGGGAGGATCTTTTGACAAAGCTTAATTTGTGGCAGGATTTCATGGGAGTAACTTAATCTGGAGACCGGTCAGTGATTGGAGTAGCCTGTCTCATAAGGGTAACTTTTAAGTGTGGGTCTGGGTCTGTGTGTACACAAAAACAAAAATCTAAGTGGCACAGTCACTGGTTCATAGGAAGCTGCCGTATACTGAGTCAGACCCTTGGTCCATCTAGCTCAGTATTATCTTCACAGACTGGCAGCGGCTTCTCCGAGGTTGCAGGCAGGGGTCTCTTTCTCAGCCCTGTCTTGGAGATGCTGCCAGGGAGGGAACTTGGGACCTTCTGCATGCAAGCAGGCAGGTGCTCTTCCTAGAGCGGCCCCATCCCCTAAGGCAGGGCTGCTCAACTCCTGCAGGTGTTGACCTATAACTCCTACAACCCCTAGCTGGTCTTGTGGTAGCTGGTCTGTGGAGAGCTGGTCTTGTGGTAGCCAGCATGACTTGTCCCCGTAGCAAAGCAGGGTCTGCCTTGGTTGCATATGAATGGGAGACTTGATGTGTGAGCACTGCGTGATATTCCCGTCAGGGGATGAAGCCGCCACTCTGGGAAGAGCAGAAGGTTCCCAGTTCCCTCCTTGGCAGCATCTCCAAGATAGGACTGAGAGAGACTCCTGCCTGCAAGCTTGGAGAAGCCGCTGCCAGTCTGTGAAGACAATACTGAGCTAGATAGACCAGTGGTCTGACTCAGTATATGGCAGTTTCCTATGTTCCTATGTTCCTATTGGCCACTGTGGCTGGGGATTATGGGAGTTGTAGTCCAAAAAAAGCTGGGCAACGTTGAGGAGGCTTGCCCTAAGGGGAATACTGAGCTAGGTGGACCAAGGGTCTGACTCAGTAGAAGGCAGCTTCCGATGTTCCTATGTTCTCTCCCCGAGCTTGCAGGATATTTTGCTGGTCATTATTATTTGAAAGAATTTTTAAAAATAAAAAACCCAAAATCACAACAGGCTGCTTGTCATTTCTCCCAAAGTCTGCACCCCCACTTTCATTTTTTTCGTATCTTTGTTTTCCAAGGAAAGGCTTCGCCACTCATAGAGCTGCTGACAAGGACAATCTGCCCTCCCACAACACCAAGTGGACAAGACACATTTTAATTTAATTATACTTTAAGCATGAATCATGTCACTCCTCCTGGAGTTTGTTGTCTGGTGTGTAATTACTTTACGGCCCTGTAAAAATATATGGCACGACAGAGCTGTGCTCAAATGATTTATAGCCCGGACGGTGTCACGAAGATCCATCGGGAACTAGACAGACCTCCCTGGCCTTTCAAGAGAGAAGCAAGCCCCGAGGAGAAGAATGGCTCGATTCAATATCACTATTTGGTGCCTCGGATGAAATCTATATTGAAATACACATTGGTGGCGATTCGGAGGTCTGTCTGAGACTGGCTAGCTGCCCTCATGTGACCAAGGGGGCTGGGCAGTCAGAAGGGACTCTGGCCATTGGCTGAGCTGCTGTGATGTCAGAAAGGGTCTGGAGATGGCCCAGGCCTAGGGAAGGGAGAACAGAAGGAGCAAGGAAGGCCTGCCTCCTGGTCTTTCTTTCAAGGAACTGTTGATTATTTAGGATCAGAACAGTGGCCGCATTCACACGTAACTCGGAACTGAGGGTCCAACAGACCCACGGTTCCTCCCCGCCCACCGCACACTCACGCATCTGCATTCGGATGTATCACCCAAGACCCGAACTGCAGTCAGGGAGACCAGGCCTCCTTTCCATGAAGGACAGCCATGGCAGCCAATCGGAACGGAAAGAACTTCCTCCCTCAACTCTAGTTTTGGAGAATGCAGCCTCAGAATGCAGCAGCCGGCTGCTTAACCTCAGGTAGGAGCAGCAAAACTTGCAACAGGGTTCAAATTGGAGTTTGGGGAGGGAAACCTCGGGTCATTTTCCCCAGTGGGGCAGAGGTTCCACGTATTCAGAACTGTAGCTGGGTGTGGTGGTGGGTGTTGTAGTTTAGCAACCTCTGGAGAACCAAGAGGTTTGGAACCCCTGTTCTGCTCCATCTGGGCCTAGGGATATCCAAGCCCCCAGAGTGCTAACACAGCCCCAACGGATCACACAGGCTTCCGCTGCAAAGTGAAAACTGTCCCCCCAGGTTCTCTCACATGGCCTGTCTCATCTTGAGGCCTTCTGGGCTTGGCTCTTAAAGAGGCAGTGCGCAACAGAAAGCACCTGTTTTAACTCAGGGAGGCTGGTAGGCAAAAACAGCTTCACCTCCGGGGTGGCCCATGATGGTCATGACAGATGCCAGTGAGCATTTCCTGGAGAGCTGCCTGGAAGTGAGGCTATCCCTTATAACGGCCAAGACAGGTAAGAGCTGCAAGAGGAAGGCAGGACAGAGCGTGCCTGGGTTTGGGGCATCCCCTCTTTATTCTGAAGAGCTGAAACCCCATTCCTCTCGCTAGTGGTCCCAGCTGCTTCCTCCCCCTTGCCTGATTGACCCTGGTTCTAATTTGCGTCCTTGGGGCTGGTCCAAGGCAACAGCACTGGTGGGGCCCCCCTAGATGCATCTTCCACAAAGAGACTCATAAATGCAGTCTGCGACTGAAAATCAATCCCTTAAAGTGGAAATCAATCGCTATAACTAATATTAATAGTGATTATGCTGCCTCTATTGCGCTCTGCAGCTGGGAATGAATTCTTTTTAAGGATTCAGCGGCCGCTGAACTTTGTAATGCAAGACAAGGCCGGAGATTTACGTACGGAGGAAAAACACTCCGCAGAGCAAGAAGAAGCAAGCCGGGCGGATCTTTTATGAGGCGAGTTGAGGCAAGGGCCTCCGGTGGCGTATTATGGGGCCCAATGTTCCCTGTAACAGGGATTCCCAGACGTTGTTGACTACAACTCCCATAATCCCCAGCTGCAGTGGCAAAGGACCCTTGCAGCTGGGGATTATGGGAGTTGTAGTCAACAACACCGGGGACTCCCTGTTACTGGGGACACTCATGGGGCCAGCAGCTGGGAGGCAATTTTCTCCCCACTACCTCCACTGGAGCGGCTTTTGGGGACTGATCTGACCCTTGCAGGTTTTGCACAGAGTGCCAGGAGAAGAACTCAGGCTCAGAGGCGCTCTTACCCCCTGGACTTCTGGGTGGCTGTCCAGGGTCTTCACACCCCCGGGGGGGGCCAATCCTCTTTAGTCTGTCCCAGGTGGTGTGGCCGATGGCTGAGCGCAACTGTGACCTGCACTGGATGACCAAGTGTGACCTCTGCATTAGAGCCGGGGGGGGGGGGAGAAATACGTGGGATGGGAATATGTGGAGACGCGGGTTGAAATGTTTCTGCTAATGCAGATTTGCGTCAATAGACCTGTTTTATATTCTTACATTCTTCAGTTGCTGTTTCAGCCCTCAAGAACCCACATGCTGAAAATACTGTGTGTGTCATGGTGTGTGTGTGTGTGTGTGTGTGTGTGTGTGTGTAGGAGGAAGATGCTTACCTTGCAGCGGGGTGGGGTGAAGCCTCCAAAGAGAGGTGCTCCTAAGTAATTTTGGAGCCTGGACCTAAAGGCCTTCGGAGGCTCCCCTCCCCTACAAATAATATTTATTTATTTATTTATTTATTTATTTATTTAACGCATTTCTACACCACCCAAAATTCACATCTCTGGGCGGTTTACAACAAGCAAACAAACACAAAGTGACAGCATTAGTTACAATCAATGACAACAAAAAACTTAAAAAGCAGTCGTTAAAACAAAAGAAACGATCTAGTACCAGTTAAACCATGACAACAATTTAAATTTTAAGACGGCGTTAAAACGATTAAAGCAATATTTAATTAAAAGCCTGGGTGAAGAGGTGCCTCTTTAAAGAACTTTAAAAAAGTTGTCAGAGATGGGGAGGCTCTTATTTCTCCAGGGAGCGCAATCATTAAGCTTTATCATGCTCAGCCGGGCGACCACACCACCAGGATTTGGGGGCCCCCAGGAGCTATGGCGGCCCTGGACTCTGGCCTCAAAGTCCAGGGGGGAGAGTGCCTCTGCCTCCAAAGGCCATTAGGTCCAGGCTCCAAAGATACCTCGGTGCACCTCTGAACAAGCGGCCCGCTTCTCCTCATGCCCCCTTTGCACATGAATCGAGCTCACACCTTCTGGCCCTGGGGACCATCTCAGTGCTCTAAATGATCTTTGACATCATCTGCAGCTGATTTTTTGACACTGTTCCCACCCCTACAGACGGGAAATAGGTGATCACATTGTTGCAAATATTCCACCCCCACCCCTCAAAGATTAGAGGAAAATTGCAGACATTTTTGCACA
The DNA here is from genome assembly GCF_027244095.1 of Hemicordylus capensis. Classification (NCBI taxonomy): domain Eukaryota; kingdom Metazoa; phylum Chordata; class Lepidosauria; order Squamata; family Cordylidae; genus Hemicordylus; species Hemicordylus capensis. The sequence continues at coordinate 1,755,965 of NC_069673.1, read as the reverse complement.
GAGCAAAAGGATAGAGGCAGAGTTAAGGTAACACTGACTCAACAAACGGACGCACCTTCTTCATGGAGTCATCGTTGGGGGAAATTCCTGCCTGTTGTCGTTCCCATTCCTCTGACAACATCGTTGACATTTGACAGTTGTTGCAGATTTTTCAAAGTTTCCAAAACACCAGGGCATGTTGGGGGGCACCATGATCGGCATGTCAGGTCCTGATGGAGAGATTGCTGGTCTTGTGGTAGCAACCATGACTTGGCCCTTTTGCTAAGACGGGTCAATCCTGGTTTGCATTTGAACGTGGCCCTTTTGCTAAACAGGGTCAGCCCTGGTTTGCAGTTGAATGGGAGACTACGTGTGAGCACTGGAAGATCTACATGTGAGCACTGGAAGACCTTCCCCTTAGGGGATGGGGCTGCTCTGGGAAGAGCACCTTCCTGTTTGCAAGCAGAAGGCTCCAAGTTCCCTCCCTGATGGAGAGATGAGAGAGACTCCTGCCTGCAACCTTGCAGAAGCTGCTGCCAGTCTGGGTAGACAATACTGAACTAGATGGACCAAGGGTCTGACTCAGTATATGGCAGCTTCCTATGTTCCTATGGTCAGGACAATAAGAGCATGAGACCACACCAAAAGTTGCAAGTCTTGCATGGCGATCGCCTCTTTTTCATCTCTAGGGGTGTTGTAGACCTTGTCAAAAAAATCACAAGGAGTATTCATCCCTGCAGGCGGTACCAACCACTCCAGCCGGCTTATATGCTACCAAAGTCTCGATTGCTCTTTCTCCTTATAAGGAAATTGTTTTCCTCAAGATGTCCCTGGAATTTCCTACCATTTGGGGGCATTTAAATGACTAGGATTAAGAGCAGAGTTCCTCGTTCGCCATACTCACCACCCAATATGGGATTATCCAAGAAACGATCTGGTTGCTGGCTTCAGATGGAGACATGGCAGAAAGCTGCCTTAACAATTCCCCACTAATCTGTTTGGCTGTGGCCACAAATATAACTTGGGAACGATAAATAAACAAAGGGGGATTAATTAAATGCAGCTTCTTAACCTTCGGACCAACCAATCCGCCTGCCTCTCTCTCTCTCTCTCTCTCTCTCTCTCCCATCCCGAGCTTCCTTTCTGTCTTGGTCTTCCTGATTGTTGTTAAAAAAGCAGCTTAGCATCAGGAAAAATAAAGAGTAACTAGCGGAGCCTTAAGTGGTGCAGCGGGGAAATGCTTGACTAAGAAGCAGAAGGTTGGAGGTTCGAATCCCCGCTGGTACTATATTGGGCAGCAGCAATATAGGAAGATGCTGAAAGGCATCATCTCATCCTGCGCGGGAGGAGGCAATGGGAAACCCCTCCTGGATTCTACCAAAGACAGCCACAGGGCTCTGTTTGCCAGGAGTCAAAATCGACTTGATGGCACATTTTACCTAGGGGAGCTAGTCAGAATTCTTAGGACCATAGGAAGCTGCGTAGCTGCCTTATACCGAATCAGATCATTAGTGGTCTATCTAGCTCAGTGTTGTCTACACAGGCTGGCAGCAGCTTCTCCAAGGTTGCAGGCAGGAATCTCTACCAGCCCTGTCTTGGAGATGCTGCCAGGGAGGGAACTGGGGACCTTGGAATAAGCATGCAGATGCTCTTCCCAGAGTGGCCCCATCCCCTAAGGGGAAGATCTTTTAGGGCTCACACATGCAGTCTCCCATTTAAATGCAAACCAGGGGAGACCCTGCTTAGTAAAGGAGACCATTCATGCTTGCTACCAGCTCTCCTCCCTTTCTTGCTGTTGAAAAGCAGGTTCTGTCCAAGGGATTTACTGAGCACAGACTATGGGCGAATTGAAAACAGAAGTAATATAAAGGATTAACGGTGAGGGTTGCCAATTCTGTCTGAAGCGATTCCTGCAGATTCAGTCACCGCCCCATTCCCACCCCCACCCACCCCAAAATATCAAGCCACTATAATCTGCAGGACAGCTTTTTAATTTTTCCTGGTGGCTGATGCCAGTTCTTGGTCCAGTCCAGGAGAGTTGGCAACCCTAATCACTACTTGTTGCACAGCAGGAGGTGAAGGTCTATTTTGCAACGAAAATGACGGCCAGTTCTACGAGCAAACAGAGGACCAGCTCATCAGACAGGCGGGTTTCTCCACCCACGCTCCAGACAAACAAAAGCGATTCTTCAAAAGCATCACCTTAACACTCATGTATTCTCATTTGCGCTTTCTGAACTGAAAAAGGAAACTCTTTCCAAAGTGCTTCTGCATGATGGCGCATGCAGTGATGGTGGAGCAGGGCAGTGTTCCCTCTAAATGGGATTCCCTGATGTTGTTGACTACAACTCCCATAATCCCCAGCCAAAGGCCATTGCAGCTGGGGACACTGGGAGTTGTAGTGTTGTCGACTGGGAGTTGTCACCCCCGCTAACTCAGCAAACAGGCACCTTTTTAATGTGGTGGTTCTCTTTATTGAGCAGGGGGAGAGCAACTGGCCTAGTCCATCCCCAACACAGCATCCCTCCAGTGGCTCTTGCTGGTGTCTATCTTTTCTTTCTTTCTTTCTTTTTTAGATTGTGAGCCCTTTGGGGAACAAGGAGCCGTTGTGTTTATTTATTTATATCTCTGTAAATCGCTCTGGGAACTTTTGTTGAAAAGTGGTATATAAATATTTGTCGTCGTCGTAGTGAGCAACATCTGAGAATCCCTGCTGGTTGGTGCAGGGGTTCAAGAGGGCTCTGTTTCCCTTAAAAGCAACATAAAAGTGCAAAGCGCAGCTCTGAATGGGGAGAAGGGTTGTCTACGCATGGTGCCAGGGGGACCGTGCAGAGTATTCAGCTGTGGTCGAAGCTTCATGCGGGCTTTGATAAACAATTTGATGGGGATCCACCCTTGGGGTTGACGGGGGCTGCCACTGGCCCCTTCCCTGGGCCTTGCCACCAAGAACACTGAACGAGTCAGTTCTTGTGGTTGCAGGTGTCCAGTTAGCATAGGTCTGGTGGTAGAGACTGCAGGCAGGTTTTAACTGGTCCAGTCCAAGTGGGAAGAGTCTTATGGGGACGTCGCCCAAATATCTCCAAAGAAATATCTCCATTCCTGCTGCTTGGTGTGTCTACCATATGAAAAACATGCATTTTTCTCTTTAACCTCCCTATAAAAGGAGATTGAAGCATTCCACGACTCTATCCCTCCCCCCTAGATTGTGAGCCCTTTGGGGACAGGGATCCATCTTCTTATTTCTTTATTATTTCTCTATGTAAACTGCTTTGGAAACTTTTGGTGAAAAGCAGCATCTAAATATTTGTTGTTCTCTCTCTCTCTCTCTCTCTCTCTCCCCTCCATGCTCCTTGCTTGGTGGTTTTAACCCCCGTTTATATGTCTGGGGGTGCTGGTGAATTTATTTTCCAGTGCATCCTCCTTCATCCAAATCCACATAGGTAGGGATGAAGCATAGCTGTTTTCCTCGATGAGTGAGTCTGCACTCCTCTCTCTTCCTGGAGGTGGCAGATTAATTCCTGCATATGTTTAGCCTCACCCCGTTGAACTCGTCTTCCTTCCCACTTCAGAGATGACTTGACTCTCTGTCCCCCTGCCTGCCTCAGCCAAGGAGCAGCCATGATCGGAACTGGCATTGCCAAGATACAAGGTGAGGTGGAAGTGTCAAGAATACAGGAAGCTGCCTGGGGATGATAGGAGTTGTAGTACAACAGCTGGAGGACTGTTTGCCCATCCTTGGTCTGCACTGACTGGCAGCAGCTTCTCCAAGGTTTCAGGCAAGAGTGTCTCCCAACCCTACCTGGAGTTGCCAGGGATTGAACCTGGGATCTTTTGCATGCCTTGTATACAGGAGAGGAGATCTGGCCTGGTGGTCGCAAGCATGATTTGTCTCCTTAGCTAAGCAGGGTCTGCCCTGGTTGCATCTGAATGGGAGACTAGAAGTGTGAGCACCGGAAGATCTTCCCCTTCAGGGATGGAGCCGCTCTGGGAAGAGCAAAAGGTTTCAAGTTCCCTCCCTGGCAGCATCTCCAAGAGAGGGCTGAGAGAGATTCCTGCCTGCAACCTTGGAGAAGCTGCTGCCAGTCTGGGTAGACAATACTGAGCTAGATAGACCAATGGTCTGACTCAGTATATGGCAGCATCCTCTGTTCCTATGTTGCCAGCACACACATGGCCTCCACCTGGGCATGGCTGCTGACCACGCAAATACCTACTGCGCATGTGCAGAGGCCATGTGAGTGCTGGTATCACGTGAGGCCAGCTGGGGGAGAGCACCGCTGGTGCGCAAAGGTAGCTGGGAGGAGCGCTGCCAATTCAGGAAGTGGCAGCGAGTAGCAGAGGAACAGGTATGCACCTGCTCTCCTCCATTTTAAAGGTGCCGGGGATGTGTTTCGAATCGCGCATCGAATCACAATTCGTGCACATCGCTAGACAGGTTCATAAGTTCACATATATGGAATGGTTAGCCCTGTGTAGCTCTGGCAATACCAGGATAGGAACATAGGCAGCTGCCATATACTGAGTCAGACCTTCAGTCCATCTAGATCAGTATCGTCTACACAGACGGGCAGCGGCTTCTCCAAGGTTACAGGCAGGAGTCTCCCTCAGCCCTATCTTGGAGATGCTGCCAGGGAGGGGACCTGGAGCCTTCTGCATGCAAGCATAGAGATGATCCTCCCATCCCTTACAGGAAATATCGTACACTGCTCGCACATGTTGTCTCCGATTCAAATGCAAATCAGGGTGGGCCCTGCTTAGCAAAGGGGGCAATCCATGCTTGCTACCACCAGACCAGCCCCCCTCCAGGGGTCTTTGATGGATCTTTAACTGGGATTGCCCACCCAATAGGAAATGTCCCTGGAATGATGAATCGTCTCTCATGGCGACGCACGCACATTAATACCCCGATGGCACGCTGCCTTTGGGCTTTTTTGGGCATAGCTCCAAAATGGAACAAACTTGCCATAATAACTGAGTGCGGCTCACTTTTTCCACTGCACGGGTCTTGGTGGGGGGGGGGAGCTGCTGGCTCTGAGCCTCCAAGGACACAAAGGAGCTTTCTTCCAGGCAGCTCAGTCTGAAGGGGATGCTTTGGCTGAAGTCACACAGGGAGAGACTGGTCATCATCTGCTGGGGCCAGAGATGCTATGTGGGCGAGCCTCGGCTCTTGGATTTTGAGGGACAAGGAGACTCCGGTTAGTCCCAAACGTTTTCACCCTGATAATGTTCAATCCCTCAAGAGTCATTAAATGTGTTTTAAAAGTTTCTAATGTTAGATGGCTGGTAAGATTCAGGGCTCTGAGCCATTCATTGGGGGCCCAAGCCCCATGGACCAGGTTACCCGAGAGAGCGCCTTGCTCCATATGTCCTGACTCAAGATCTTCTCTGGAGGCTCTGCTCCGAGTCCCCCTGCCAAATGAAGTGAGGCGGGTGGCTGTTAGGACAAGGGTCTTTTTGGTGGTGGCTCCCCATCCATGGAATAGCCTCCCCGGCAAGGCTCACCTGGTGTTGTCACTTTGTTTGTTTACACCCCAGGAGGCTTTTCAGACAGCAGGCTTTAAAATGAGGCTTTACTGTGAGACTGTGAGTTCGAGGCATAACAGATACTCCAACGCAAAAAGAGGATTTTTCAACCATGGACATAAACAGGGCTCGGTTCCAATACGGAGGGAAAAAACCCCAATTGTGTATGAAGTGCTCTCTGAAATATCGCACGGACTTCGGGGCAAATCGGGCCGATTTGTGAACGCACCTCCCATAGTGAAGTCGCAGTAAAATCGCTGTCTAGGGATACACATATCAGGCAGCATACAAACATGATTGATGAATGACTGAAAGAGAAACAGAAAAAGAGACCACCATCCAGCTCCTTGTCCCAGCTGGAGAGCACATACACCCCCACCCACCAAATGCCACCACAGAACAGTTAGAGACCATATTGCTCCATACAGTAGGAAGCTGCCATATACTGAGTCAGGCCCTTGGTCTATCTAACTCAGCATTGTCTTCACAGACTGGCAGCGGCTTCTCCAAGGTTGCAGGCAGGAGTCTCTCTCAGCCCTATCTTGGAGATGCTGCCAGGGAGGGAACTTGGAGCCTAGATGCTCTTCCCGGAGTGGCTCCATCCCCTAAGGGGGGAATATCTTCCAATGCTCACACTTCTAGTCTCCCTTTCATATGCAACCAGGGCGGACCCTGCTTAGCTAAGGGGACGTCATGCTTCCTACCACCAGACCAGCTCTCCTCTCTCCTAAAGTGAAACTAAAATAAAAAGGTAAAGTGTTCCGTCAAGTTGATTTCGGTAGAATATAAGAGGGGTTTACCTCCTGCTCTGTCTGAGATGATGCCTTTCAGCATTTGACTATATCGCTGCTGCCTAATTTAGTACCAGTGGGGATTTGAACCAGCAACCTGCTTGTTAGTCAAGCAGTTTCCCCGCTGCGCCACTTAAGGTGACCATGTAAAGATGTAAGTGTGTGGCTTCATCTCTTGTCCTTTTTAAAAGTCTTTTGTAAACCGCTTTGGGAGGTCCGCCTACAAAAGTGGCATATAAATGCAAAAACAAGCAAACGAACAAACAAATGGATAAACAATTGGCAAACTTTTCCAGGTGGAAGAGCGGAGAGAGACTCCACAAAGAAGGTGTGCCTCGAGGGTCTCAAGAATCCTGGGAAACCTGAGAAATGTTTGCAATTTATTTTTCAACGGTGTTGTGTCTGAGGCGCAGGGCACCTGCAGGAACTTGGGGAGACGCCAGGATCAAACGAGCAAAGGGGGAATGTGCTGATTCCTTCGGCAAGCCAATCTAAGCTTTCTCCGCCGCCTCAGGTCCTGTTCCTACCAATCCAGGCCTTCACGTGTTCACCCAAGGCCAAGGTGTAGAGTCTATAATAGAATCACCAAAGACTTTATCGTTGAAGGAAACTCAGCCAAGAGCCTGCCAGGTATTGCACTGTGCCTAGATTGTAAATTATCTTTTATGGCCCTTTCAGTCTAATTGCGAATGGAGATTTACAGCCCGGAGGTGGAGGGGCTCACACTCTTAGCCTAATTAGGGCTATTTTTAGACCCGGCCAGAGCAGCTGCGTCGGCCTCCGGCATGGCGTCTGGCTTTAGTCCTTGGCTCTTGCCAACCTTGGGGGTGAGCATGACACATTTTGCCAATGCAGAGAGTGAGCCCACAAATCCTGGACGCAGGTGGGGCAGTTAAGGGGGCCAGGAAAGGGTCTAGCTCAGGGAGGAGAGCGTGTCTGGTGGGAGGGAGCATGAATGGTCCCCTTTGCTAAGCAGGGTCCACCCTGGTTTGCATTTGAATGGGAGACCAGAAATGTGAGCACTGTAAGATATTCTCCTTAGGGGATGGAGCCGCTCTGGGAAGAGCAGAAGGTTCCAAGTTCCCTCCCTGGCAGCATCTCCAAGACAGGGCTGAGAGAGGCTCCTGCTTGCAACCTTGGAGAAGCCGCTGCCAGCCTGGGTAGACAATACTGAGCTCGATAGACCAATGTTCTATGGCAGCTTCCTATGTTCCTATCCCAACTCAGCCAAAAACCTACATGAAGGTTGTCTCATGTGTTCGTATCCATATCAGTATTCGAGGACAGCTAGCAAGAGACTCCAGTAAGCATTGGCAGCAAAGTTAACAATTAAGCGAGCCTCCACTCTGGCTGGAAAACCCGGCAGCCCCCACGCTGATCATAGGTCGGGGAGGAAACCAGCAACTGGGAAGAGCCTTGACTCTTAGCAATCATTAGGGAAAATGCATCCCTGCCCACACTTGAAAGGGGGAATTACATGCACGTGTTTCCCACCCTGGAAACCCTGACTGTGCCGTGTTTCTTAATACAGACAGCAGGCTGCTCTGTGTGTGTGGCTTTCTGTTCAGAGGTGGAGGAGAGCTGGTCTTGTGGTAAAGATAAAGTGTGCTGTTGAGTCGATTTCGACTCCTGGCGCCCACAGAGCCCTGTGGTTGTCTTTGGTAGAATACAGGAGGGGTTGACCATGGCCTCCTCCCGCGCAGTGTGAGATGATGCCTTTCAGCATCTTCCTATATCGCTGCTGCCTGATATGGGAAACCTACCAGTGGGGATTTGAACCAGCAACCTCTGGCTTGCTAGTCAAGTCATTCCCCCACTGTGCCATTTGGTGGCTGTGGTAGTGGGCACAAATTGTCCCCTTTGCTAAAGCAGGAACATAGGAAGCTGCCATATACTGAGTCAGACCGTTGGTCCATCTAGATCAGGATTGTCTACACAGACTGGCAGCGGCTTCTCCCAGGTTGCAGGCAGGAATCTCTCTCAGCCCTATCTTGGAGATGCTGCCAGGGAGGGAACTGGGAACCTAGATGCTCTTCCCAGAGCGGCTCCATCCCCTGAGGGGAATCTCTATTAGTATTTGCTTTCTTTTTGTTTTATTGTATTATTATCTGCTTTTACTCTGTAACCGTATTTTAATCTCAATTTGACGTCTGAGTCAAAGTTGATCACGGTTGTTGACCAATGAGAAAAGCACAATCGCTTCCAATCAGAGGTTGAAAACTGAAATCGCACTGAGATGCGGCTTGAATAAATTATTGGAGTCTCTTACACGCAGCTGTTCGGAACTTGGCAACATTTAGTGTCGCCCCTGAACATTTATCTGATAACAAAAGTGATAAGTAAAATTTGTCAGTGTGCCCTATGAAACAAGATAATAAGGGGAGAATTCAGCTCCTTCTGAGATCACGATAAATAGAGCAGTACAATAAAATATGCCCCAAATGTCATCACAAGGACATAGGAAGCTGCCACATTCTGAGTCAGACCCTTGGTCCCTCTAGCTCAGTATTGTCTACACAGACTGGCAGCGGCTTCTCCAAGGTTACAGGCAGGAATATCTCTCAGCGTTATCTGGCATTGCCAGGGAGGGAACTTGGAACCTTCTGCATGCAAGCAAGCAGGTGCTCTTCCAATGTTCTCATCTTGAGGAGTAGGAGTGCTCCTGTGTATTTCTAGAGCCAGCATGGCGTAGTGGTTAGAGTGCTGGACTAGGACCGGGGAGACCCGAGTTCAAATCCCCTTTCAGCCATGAGACTTGCTGGGTGACTCTGGGCCAGCCACTTCTCTCTCAGCCTAACCCACTTCACAGGGTTGTTGTGAGGAGAAACTTAAGTATGTAGTATACCGCTCTGGGCTCCTTGGAGGAAGAGTGGGATATAAAATGTAATAATAATAATAATAATAATAATATGTTCCTGCTTAGCAAAGGGAATGCTTGCTACCACAAGACCAGCTCTCCTCCCTAAACTTGACATCTGGAGTTCTCCTCCAGACTTCAATTTGGCTGTTACACCTCTTTTGAAAATGCCCCCCCTCCCCACTGATCCCCACAAGTCAGTTTGATTCTAAACTCTGTGAGAACGCAATGCTTAGATGCTGCACAATATTTAGAGCATCTCTTGTCTAATTTGCCTTTTGATGCTAATCAGTCTGGTTTACATCCCTTCCACTTTACTGAAATCACTTTAACTTCTGTTACTGGCTTTCTTCTTTGTCTAAACAGTGTCATCTGTTTTCAGTTCGCCTGTTGTGGTTACTTCTTTCCTCGGCTCTTCTTTTGTCAGCTTTGCATAAACGTGGCTTCCTGGCTCCTTGTTCTTGCTTGCTTTTCTTTTCTTGTGTGTCCAAATGTCCCTCTGCATTTCCTGGACGAGCCCTTCTCAACCTCATGTCCGCAAACTGTTGGTGCTAGGGGTGTGCACGAACCAAAAATCTCGGTTCGGTTCGAATTCAGTTCGAACCGAATTCTGCCAAACCAGTTTGGTCAAACCGACAGGCCGGTCTGGCCCGTTTGACTGAACTGGTTCGGCGATTCGGGTGGCCTACACTTGTAAAGGGGAATCTGGTGAGGATTCTCCTTTACAAGTAGAGGGGTGAGGTCCTGAATCCAACCTAAGGGGCAAGTGGGCAGGGGCAGTGAGGAAAGTAGTAAGGGTCTTATCAGGCAGGTGCATCGGCCAGCGCGGCTGTTTGCCTCTCCTGGCGTGACCCCAAGTCCATGCAATACCTCGTTAGAAAGATCTCTGGCATCTCCGGATAGGGCTGAGAAAGACTCCTACCTGTAATTCACTCTGTTTTCATGTTTTAATTGAATTGTTTTTATCTTGTTGTTAACCGCCTTGGGGTTTAGGATGAAGGACAGTATATACATAACAATAAATAAAAACCTTGGGGGAACCACTGCCAGTCTGTGTCGACAATACTGAGCTAGATGGACCAATGGTCTGACTCAGTATATGGCAGCTCTCTCTGCTCCGATTCACTCTTCTTCCCAGGCTTGATTATTTTAATGCTGCTTGTATTGGTCTTCTTTCATCCTGCCCTGAAACAACTCTTCATTCTGCAGCTCATCTCATTTTTCTTGCCTGTAAATATGACCATGTTTCTCCCTTGCTTTGTTTTGTTTTTTTTAAACACTGGGGTCTTTTTCCTTACCATGTTCGATTTAAATTGTTATTGCTTACGCTTAAAAAGCTTATATTCATTTCCCCCCTCAATTTCCTCTTCTTATTCCTCCCAGAGCCTGATGTTCTTCAAAAACCAATCTTGGCTACGGCAGAGATTATGCTGGCTGCGTCCTGCCTTTATCCAATTTCTCTGGGTAGCACCTTATCTTTAGAAATCACGGCTTCCAGATGTTTGTGTGTCTTCAGTCCATTCTGTTCTTTAAGAAACACCTAAAGACAAGCTTTTTCACTCAGCCTCCCTTAGTTTGTTCTAATCCTTGCACCTCTCTTCCCCCACTGTATTTCCTTTGTTTTTCTTTGACTGTTTAGATTGCAAGCTTTCAGGCAGGGACTTGTCACTATTTTATGTATGCAACAGCACCTTATTTCTTAGTGACTTGAAAAATGTTATTTAGGTTAGTTGCCATATTTACTTGAATAGAAGATGATTCTGAATTTAAGACAAGCCCCTTAAAAATAGGGATTAAATTCAGGTCATACCTGTATTTACCCCAAAGGAAAAAGAATCTGAATTCAAGATGACCCCATGATTTTTAAAATCAAAGAACTTAGGAAAAAAACATAGTCCTTGATTCAGATAAATATGGTAATTTTTCTACCCCTTTTCAACAAAGGTTGCAAAGCAATTTACATAGCTAAAGAAATGAGAAAAAGTTCCCTGTCCCAAAAGGGCTTGCAGTTTGAAGACGCAGACTTTGGGGACCCTAGCAACTAGCCATTGGAAAATATGCTCTGCTCTGCTGGGATTATAGGTCTTTGTTAGTGAGGGGAGGAGGAGAACCTCCTCTTGAGGGGAGGAGAGCTGGTCTTGTGGTAGCAAGCCTGACTTGTCCCCTTAGCTAAGCAGGGTCCACCCTGGTTTGCATTTGAATGCGAGACTCCATGTCTGAGCACTGGAAGAGATTCCCCTCAGGGGATGATGGACGTGCTCTGGGAAGAGCAGAAAGTTCCAAGTTCCCTCCCTTACAACGTCTCCAAGATAGGGTTGAGAGAGATTCCTGCCTGCAACCTTGGAGAAGCCACTGCCAGTCTGTGTAGACAATACTGAGTGAGATGGACCAAGGGTCTGACTCAGTATATGGCAGCTTCCTATGAAGGGTGAGAGACATCCAGACTAAATTACTTGTGGAGTGGTCCCATTTTCAATGTTGTATGTGGCCAAGCAGACAACTAAAGGTTTCCTCCATGTTTAGGTAAAGGTAAAGTGTGCCATCAAGTCAGTTTCGACTCCTGGTGCCCACAGAGCCCTGTGGTTGTCCTGGGTAGAATCCAGGATGGGTTTAAAGAAAACCACAGAGCTCTGTGGGCGCCAGGAGTCAAAATCGACTTGACGGCACACTTTACCTTTTATCCTCTTTAAGGCAGATCTTGTCAAGAGGGATCCTACATGTGGCCAGAGACATTTCATTGGCTACTGGGTGAGATGGATATTGATCTGAATCAACAAGGTCTTCAAAGATTTTAGTATGATCTTGGAATAATTATAGATCAATGGTGTAGGTGGGGGGCGCAAATTATTGCAGGTACTCTTGATCTCAGCCATCTGAGAATGACCACATTCCAACTTGGAACACTCGGAACAGCCCAAGAGCCATTTTATGTGCGGTCAGCAACATAATGGAAATGGCTGCCCCACATGCTCAGAGGCCCAAAGAGCTCGACTGGTTTTTCCAACAGAACGTTTTGCAGATGTTGTGTTCCATTCCGAGCTAAGAATGGAATGAAAAATCAGTTTTGTGCGTATCCCTAACAGCTACTAGCGGATTTACCTGAATCTAATACCAGGTTTCCCACCAAGTCCTTTCTTGTTAAAAACCATGGGAGTTGTCATAAATTCAGAATCCTCATTCTTTCAGGTAAATACAGGTATAACCTATTTTTAACCTCTGTTTTTTAAGAGAGTCATCTTACATTGGATAGATATGGTCTGTCTGTCTGTCTGTCTGTCTGTCTCTCTCTCTCTCTCTCTCTCTCTCTATCTATCTATCTATCTATCTATCTATCTATCTATCTATCTATCCTTCCATATGAAGATATATCTCCATATGAAGAGCGTCAACTTAATTTGGATAGATATGGTCTGTGTCCAATACTGTCAGCTTTGGATTCCTACCACTGATTCCTTTGGGATCTCTCAACGGCTTTCGATACCATCAACCATGGCATGGTATCCTTCTGGATCACCTGGGGGTACTGGGCATAGGGGGTACTGCTTTGCACTGGTTCCGCTCAGAAGCTTTAACATCTACATGAAACCGCTGGGAGAGATCATCAGGGGATTTGGTGCAGGGTGTTATCAGTATGCCTTTGACACCCAAATCTACGTCTCCATATCAGCATCATCAGGCAATTGCATAACTTCCCTCAATATCTGCCTTGAGGCAGCAATGGGCAGGATGAGGGATAACAAACTGAGACTGAATCCAAACAAGACAGAGGTGTTCACTCATTCATTGTAGGAAGCCTCAGTTTGGGAAATAGGATAGATCTGCCGGTTCTGGATGGGGTTACACTCCCCTGGAAAGAACAGGTCCGCATTTTGGGAGTACTTCTGGACCCAACCCTCTCTCTGATACCTTAGGCTGAGGTAGTGGTCAGGAGTGCTTTCTACCAGCTTTGGTTGATTCACCAACTGCACCCTTTTTTGGAAGTGAGTGACCTTAAGACAGTGGTGCACAAGCTGGTAATCTCCAAGCTTGACTACTGCAATGTACTCTATGTGGGGCTGCCTTTGTACATAGTCCGGAAACTGCAAATGGTGCAGAATGCTGCTGCCGGTTTCCGGGACATCCCAAAGAGACCGCATCACTCTGGTTTTAAAAGACTAGACTGGATGCCAGCAGGTTTCCAGGCAAAATACGAAGTGCTGGTTATTACCTATAAAGCCCTTAATGGCTTGGGCCAACAGTATTTAAGAGAACACCTTCTTCGTTATTAAGCCTGCCACCTATTAAGATTTTCGGGGAGGGTTCATCGGAGGGTGCCGTTGGCTCGTCCGATAGTGACGCAGAGGCGTGCCTTCTCTGTGGTTGCCCCGGGGGCTGTGGAATGCGCTTCCTGCTGAGATTAGATCTGCTCCATCCCTGATGGTTTTTAGGAAACAACTGAAGACACAGCTCTTCAGCCAAGCTTTTTAGCTATCTGGTGGTTTTTAGGGGTATTTTCATTTGATATTTTTATATGTTTTAATGGTTACCATTGCTTGGTTTGTTTTGTTGTTGTAAACTGCCTAGAGCCTTCAGGAGTGGGTGATCTACAAAGATGCTAAATAAATAAATAAATAAATCTCCAACATTTCCCCAGGCCAGGAGAGACCTAGAGAATGGTCGTCCTCAGCATGGGGAGAGGGAAGCTTGGGAGAGCATTTCCTGGGGCGAACTTGTTTCAGCTCTGCTCCAAGAGACGGCAGCGAGGCTGTTTCTGCCTGGGAAAGGCAGGCTGGCCATGCTCCCTGCCTCCTCTCCTCCGCCAGGCGGTTATGAATTGTCTGGCTACACCAGGTGAAATCAAGCAATCTGTACAAATCATATTAGCCGTGCAGCCATGCCGGGGTTCAAGAGGTGAGAAAGTCAAAAGGTGAAGCCGATGCCCTCCAGATGACTTGTGCGGGGCTGACGGCAGCACTTTGTAAACCTGCTTGGCCGTGAAGCATTTCCCATCTTGCTTCTCATTCACCTGTGGTACTGCAGGCGGGAGAGAGAGCAAAAACTAGCCAGTAGGGAAGATCTGGCCGTCACTGAACGCCTGAGACATCCCCTTTCAAGTTCTGGGTTTTAAAAAACGGATTGAGCACGCTGAACCCACATGGCTCAGAGGAAGCTTCTATTTGCTGAGTCAGGTCCTTGGTCCATCTAGCTCAATATTGTCTACACTGACTGGCAGTGGCTCTCCAGGATTTCAGACAGGAGCCCCTCTCAGCCTGTCCTGGAGAGGCCAGATATTGAATCTGGGACCTTCTGCATACAAAGAAGATGTTCCATTATTATTTCTTGTTTGCACAGTCAGGCAGGTGTTATTGACTGGTTTGTTTTATCCAGACATCGAGTCCTTCCCAAGGACCTGGGATGGCTGAATTTTATTATCAATATTGTTGTTATTATTATAGATATTGTCATTGAATATAGGCTGTTCCCAGTAAAGTTGCTTTTTGTAATTGAAGGATGGTGATTTCTGTGGCCCCGATGGTGTTGAGGTGCTCTTCAAGGTGTTTTGGAATTGCACCCAGGGCACCAATGACCACTGGGATTATTTTGGTCTTCTTCTGCCACAGCCTTTCAATTTCAATTTGTAGATCTTTGTATTTTGTTGTTTTTTTCTATTTCTTTTTCTTCTATCCTGCTATCCCCTGGTATTGCTATGTCAATTATTTTGACTTGTTTTTCTCCATCATCATCATCATCATCATCATCATCATCATCATTATTATTATTAATTCAATTTTTATACCGCCCATCCAAACATGGCTCAGGGCAGTTTACACACACAGAAACAATAAATAAATAAGATGGCTCCCTGTCCCCAAAGGGCTCACAATCTAAAAAGAAACATAAGACAGACACCAGCAAAAGTCACTGGAGGTCCTGTGCTGGGGGTGGAGAGGACCAGTTACTCTCCCCCAGCTAAATAAAGAGAATCACCATGTTAAAAGGTACCTCTTTGCCCAGTTAGCAGGGTTTGCGCTTTGGACCCATTCCCAGGATGATGGAGGTTGTAGTCCAACAACATTAGGGGAATCCAGCGATGGAAACACAGGGAGCTCCCCTCTATCACAGACTGGCAGCATCTCTCTGAGGTTTCAGAGAGGTGTGTCCCAGCCCTACCTGGAGATGCTGCCAGAGAGTGAATCTGGGATGTTCTGCACATGAACATGAACATGCTCTTGCACTGGAAATGTGGCTGGGAATTATGGGAGTTGTAGTTCAACAACAGCTAGAGAGCCAAGGATGCCGACTCCATCCCCTCAAGGGAATCTCTTCCAGTGCTCACCCATGTAACCACCCATCCAAATGCAAACCAAGGCAGGCCGTTCTTAGCAAAGAGGACCATTCATGCTTGCTACCACGTATTCATGCTTACTTTTTTTTTGAAGTTCAAAGGTTCAAAAGTTCTTCTAAAAGTTCTCAGTCTAAAAAAGAAACATAAAATAGACACCACACTTCCCTTAGCAGCTCTGTCCTCTGAGGGGAAGATCTTCCAGTGCTCACACATCTAGTCTCCCTTTCATAGGCAAGCAGGGTGGACCCTGCTTAGCAAAGGGGACCAGTCATGCTTGCTACCACCAGACCAGCTCTACTTTGGATTGTTTTGGCTGGAATCCAATACAGTAAAGGTCCTCCAGATTTCCTGCTCGCTTCTCCCAGGAGAGCAGGCTGGAGAGGGGAATCTTCGGGCACTCCAGTTCTCCTTCACAACTTCAGTCATGATTTTCTCTGGGAGCCAAGACCTTTCCTCCAGCCATGTCTCCCTCTCCTCCCCTCAAGGGGGTCACACATAGCTCCTTCTGGTGGATTGTGCTCCTTCAGGCTTTCTCTGGCTCTGCTCTCTCTGTGCTGCTGGATTAATACAGAGAAGCCAAAATCAGCCACCCAGAAAGCACCTGGTGATTACTATTTGGTCCACCAGGCAGGTGGTCTTTGGCCTCCCTGCTCAGAGTGCTTATTCACCATAAAATACGCTGTCGAGGCATTGATTGCCAAAGCGTGTGGGAACTTAAATCAAAAAGCA
The DNA here is from genome assembly GCF_027244095.1 of Hemicordylus capensis. Taxonomy (NCBI): domain Eukaryota; kingdom Metazoa; phylum Chordata; class Lepidosauria; order Squamata; family Cordylidae; genus Hemicordylus; species Hemicordylus capensis. Next base: position 1,739,761 of record NC_069673.1, on the reverse strand, counting down.
GGGGAGCAGCGCTCTGGGAATGGAGTCGTATGCTTTCAAAAAGAGTGGATGGAATTTGGAAACCTTTGGGGAGCACCAACCTCAGCAGCCTCTCTCAAGAGACTAGTCTGCCAGTTTCAAGGCTGCTTGCCTGCTGGGAAGGTCTCCCACCTGCTGGGACTCCCACACCAACCAGAAAGCTGGTTTTGTGGGAGAAAGCATGACTTGTCCCCTTTGCTAAGCAGGTTTGCTCTGCTCTTCTCTGGTTTGCATTTGAATGAGAGACTGCATGTGAGCCCTGGAAGTGAGTCCCCTCAGGGGATGGAGACACTCTGAGAAGAGTACCTGCGTGCTTGCAGGCGGAAGGTTCCAAGTTCCCTCCCTGGTGGCAGCTCCAGGTAGGACTCTTCCCAGAGTGGCTCCATCCCCTAAGGGGAATCTCTGACATTGCTCACATGTCTAGTCTCCCATTCCTATGCAACCAGGGCGGACCCTGCTTAGCTAAGGGGACAAGTCATGCTTGCTACCATAAGGCCAGCTCTTCTCCCTCTCCGTGGTAGCCAGCACAAATTGTCCCCTTTGCTAAGCAGGGTATGCCCTGGTTGCCCTGTGAGATATTCCCCTCAGGGGATGGGACTGCTTTGGGAAGAGTATCTAGATGCCAGATTCCCTCCCTGGCCGCATCTCCAGATAGGGCTGAGAGAGATTCTTGACTGCAGCCTTGGAGAAGTCAAGTTGTCAGTCTGTGAAGACAATACTGAGTTAACTGGACCAATGGCCTGACTTGGTATAAAGCAGTTTCCTATGTTCCAATGTGCCAGGCACCCTCCCAACTGGCAGTCTTAAGGTAGGAGGCAGGGAGAGTGATCGTGTGCAAGGCAACAGCTGGAGTGAGTCCTACCCAGATTCTGTCCCCAGTTTTTATTACTGAGGTACGAGGGAAAGCTGTCCTACCCAACAGCTGCCCATGACCACTCTCCCTGCCTCCTACCTTAAGACTTTCATGCACACAGCCCCCAGTCAGGAAGTTCCTCGGCTCTCCCACCCAGACTGGTTCTCCTCTTACCTACAAATGCTCGTGCGAATGACACCAGTGTTTGCACACCTTCTACTGAAACCTTGGGTGGGTTTTTGTAGGTCAAGAGGGCTTTGGAAGATGCTCCCTGCTGAAATAAGAGCATAAACTCACCTTTAATTAGAATTATTTTTAATAATTCTTGAAACTTGTTTTAATAGCTATTTTATTCCATAGTTTTTACTGTGTCATGTATTTTATCCTGTGACTTTGGAATATTTTAAATTTTGTGCACTGCCTAGAGTCACCTTTAGTGGCGCAGCGGGGAAATGCTTGACTAACAATCAGAAGGTTGCCGGTTCGAATCCCCGCTGGTACTATATCGGGCAGCAGCGATCTAGGAAGATGCTGAAAGGCATCATCTCATACTGCGTGGGAGGAGGCAATGGTCAACCCCACCTGTATTCTACCAAAGACAACCACAGGGCTCTGTGGGTGCCAGGAGTTGAAATCGACCTGACGGCATACTTTACCTTTACCTTTACACCACCTAGAGATGTACATAGATAGATAGATAGATAGATAGATAGATAAGAGAAAGTGCTTTTATCTGTCTCTTGAGTGTTCAGGCATTACTCGGTAGGAAGCAAATTCACGCTCTTAAGACACACCTGGAATTTGTCAGGTGTACAGACAGGTGAGTGTCACCCAACCTTGGGTGCAGGCCCTTGAGATCAGCAGGCAGCCTTCTTCCTGGTCACCTCCAAGCTCTGGAAGGGGAAGGCAGTCAGAATGTGCGTTTCCCTTGCAGTGAAAAATCTGGCCTTTTAGTAGCCTGCAAGGCATGAGAGAGCCAGGGAGGGTGTTGGGTGTTTCTTTCTTTTTTTTGACTAAGTGCCTTTTCATCTGCTGTCCCTTTGGGAGCCGGAGCTCAGTAACCAATGAAATTATATCTGTTGTTTTAAGCGGTGGAGAAAACTTCCCCTGATCTTTATTGAGATTTATGGCTCCCTGGAGCTTAATTGTCTTTGGGAGACTTGGATGTTCTTAACAGTTCACTGTAAGTGGTGCTAAGAAGGATGATAATGGCTTGGAGGGCCAGCCCCTCCCTGGTCAGCCTCCCTCCCCTCTCCTCTCCCCGTAACGTGAGAGGCCTAAAATCTCCTGGTGCAGAAAAAAGACCCAACCACAGAAAACACGGAGAGGGGTATGGGTTTGATGCCCAGCCCAGGCTTAATTTGGGGGTTGTTGTCTCTGCCTTTACAATCTAAGGAGAGCAAGGGTGCCTCTGGCCATGTGCAGAGTGTTTTTTTTAATCCACACAAAGTAAAGCCAGCCAGCTTGGTATTCTGAGCTGGAAGCCCAGGCTTTCAAGCATGAGCTTAGTTACTGGCACTGGCTGGACAGAAGGGGTGCATCCTTTCCAATTAATGAACCAGAGGAGAGATAATATTCCTCTCAATCTGATTGGGCTCAAATCCCACTTCAGTAATGAAGGCACTAGGGCTAATGAACAAGCCGAGCCTTCCTGATTACTGCATTTACCTCCATCCAAGAGGCGCCCCCCCAATTTTTTTCTGGGGGGAACAGTTGTCTTGAATTTGAGTCTTCTTTCTTTTGGGTAAATACAACCTGTATTTAACCTCTATCTTTTAAGGCATCGTCTTAAATTCAGAGTCGCCTTCTAGTGGGGTAAATACGGTATATACTAGCCTGTGGTACAGGGTTGTTGTAAGATTACTGGGCCATGTGCAGGCAGCATTCTGGACCCCTGCTAACGGAGCAAAGAGACATCTTTTTAAAATGGTGATCCTCGTTACTAAGCAGGGGGAGAGCAACTGGCCATATCCATCCCCAGCACAGCATCCCTCCAGTGGCTGTTGCTGGTGTCTATTTTATGTTTCTTTCTTTTCTTTTCTAAGATTGTGAGCCCTTTGGGGAACAAGGAGCCATTTTATGTATGTATGTATGTATGTATGTATGTATGTATGTCTATGTAAACTGCTTTGGGAACTTGTGTTGAAAAGCGGTATATAAATATTTGTCGCCACTTCTGCCGCCTTAAAGGACAGTAGAAATGAGTCAGGGCTGTAAGACCTAATCAGGAGATTGGCTAAACCAGTTTCGTGCCCTCCAACGGTTTTGTAGCTGTAAATAAGAATACGCTTGTAAACTATCTTGGAGCGAGGACGACTCCCCAAACCGGCTTTCCCCTGGGACGCCTTGGCTGATGTCTCCTTCTTGATGTCATCTTTCATGGACTCTGCTACAACTGGTCCGGCACTGATTTAAGAGCTGGGGAAGGGATGGTTCTGTGGACTGGTGATCTGGCCAGGGACAGGTAAGGTGGCCAGCCCTCCAAGATGGGCAACAATTGGAAGCATTGGAAGCATTCCAATTGGAATTGGAAGCATTCCTGGAGATGCCTGCCAAAGCCATGCAGCACATAGAAACATAGGAAGCTGCCATATACTGAGTCAGACCATTGGTCCATCTAGCTCGATACTGTCTACCCAGACTGGCAGCGGCTTCTCCAAGGTTGCAGGCAGGAGTCTCTCTCAGCCCTCTCTTGGAGATGCTGCCAGGGAGGGAACTTGAGACCTAGATGCTCTTCCCAGAGGGGCTCCATCTCCTCAGGGGAATATCTTACATGTAGTCTCCTATTCAGATGCAACCAGGGCAGACCTTGCTTAGCTAAGGGGACAAGTCATGCTTGATACCACCAGACCAGCTCTCCTCTAGTAAAGCTCCAGTAAAGCTGTTTTAGGTTGAGTGCTGAGATCTATGCTTTGCTTCTCTCTTTCTCTCTCTCTCTCCATCTTCAGAAGTGATGCAGAACTGCAGGTCCTTCCCATCCTCTTTCGGACGTTTGGGAGAACTGCCTCTTGGGAGTCAGTGAGCCTGGAGAGAGGTGGGAGAGCTGTCTGTGCGGGCTTCCATCTTGACAGAAGGACAACCCACACAGCCAATCAGGCTGGAGTGAAGGAGGAGCTTTCTCCCTCAACTCCGGGCCCATTGGGCCGAAAATGCGGTACGGTGCCAGTGTTCGGCTGTAACGCTGGTGCCGCAGAACCGGAGGTTAGGGCGGCAAAACTCCATTCTGACCGAAGGCTCAGAGTGGAGTTTGGGGAGGGAAAACCACTGGTCCCTTTTCGCCCGTAACTCCAGTTTCCTCAATTTGGCAATTGTGCGGCTTGGGAAACCGGAGGTGAAGGGAACTCCAGTTTCCTAGTATGCCTGAATCTTCACACACACACACACACACACACACACACACACACACACACACACACACAGTGGCCCACTGCTCGCCCTCTCCTCTGAGATCACAGCTCCTTGTGGGTGTGAAATCATAAGAGAAGAAAGGAGGTGTGAAAAGCTCTCGGGCAGGCTGGGACATTCCCTTCCCTGCTAGCCAAAAGCTGCCGTTTTTGCTGCTCCTCCCCTGCTTGCTAGAAGTCTGGACTGTTGAAGGATCCCTTCCTGCACCACTAAAGGGGAGTTTATGGGGTCCCCAGGCCCCTGCCTGCCCTCTCTGGCTGCCTGCAGGATGCGTGGATGGCAAGGCCCTCAAGACTGCAGTAGAGAGATTGCAACACTTAAAACTGCATGCCCTTGTGCAATCATGGTCTGCTAAATGACAAACACACAAAACCAAGCCAAACAGAATCTTGTCAGCACTTGAGGCAGCTTGCTGAAGTGCCACCCCCATGCTCCTGCACAAAGCATGCCCCCATGGAGGAATTTCCTCCCGCCTCCTGCCTTCCCCCAACCTGGATCTCTCTCCTTATCACCTCCCAAGCCCTCTCCACCCCCCACCTCCCCCCACCGGTCACAACCCTCTCCCCCTCCTCATCTTGTGCTGATGTCAGCAGCAGTCTTGAGGGCTATGTAGAACCTCCAGGTCCAGTGGCAGTGTACCTGTGATTACCAGTTGCAGGGAAGCAACCATGAGAGAGGGTGTCTGCCTTCCTCTGCTCGTGGGCTTCCCAGAAGTGTCTGGTGGGCCATTGTGGGAAACAAGATGATTATGTAGAGGTCATGAGTGGCCCCGAAAGAGGAGGGCAAGTCTAATGATAGCTGCTATGTTCTTATATAGCACATAATCCATAGGATTCTCCGCCACAGGATGTGGTGATGGCCACCAGCTTGGACGGTTTTAAAAGGGGCTTAAGCAAATTCATGGAGGACAGGTCTATCAGTGGCTACTAGTCTGGATGGCAAAAGGCCACCTCCAGGCTCAGAGGCAGGATGCCTCTGAATCCCAGTTGCAGGGGAGCAACAGCGGGAGACGGGACATGCATACAGAGTCAGACAGTTGTTCCATTTAGCTCAGGATTGTCTGCACAGACTGGCAGCGGCTTCTCCAAGGTTGCAGGCAAGAGTCTCTCTCAGCCCTTCTCTCATCTTCCACCAGGGAGGGAACTTGGAACCTTCTGCCTGCAAGCATGCAGGTGCTCTTCCCAGAGCGGCCCCATCCCCTAAGGGGAAGATCTTACAGTGCTCACATGTAGTCTCCCATTCAAATACAAACCAAGGAAGACCCTGCTTAGAAAAAGGGACAATTCATGCTTGCTACCACAAGACCAGGTCTCCTCCTCCTCCTATAGCTCAGAGAGTCTGCTTTTTATGCAAAAGGACCCAGGTTTACTCCCTCCATCTCCAGGTAGGGCTGGGAAAGACTCCTGCCTGAAGCCTTGGAGAGACACTGCCAGTCAGAGCAGACCTTACTGAGCAAGACGGACAAAAGGTCTGACTCGGCATCAGGCAGCTTCCTATGTCCGTCCCCTCTGAATGGCCGCTAACAGCCACAGGCAGTTGCATCAAGCGAGCCACTTTGGTGGTCCCACAATTCCTCACTGGAGCCCACATGAGTCATAGGAAGCTGCCATCTACTGAGTCAGACCAATGGTCTGACTCACAGACTGGCAGCGGCTTCTCCAAGGTTGCAGGCAGGAGTCTCTCTCAGCCCTAGCTTGAGATGCTGCCAGGGAGGGAACTGGGAACTGAAATGTTCCATCCCCTCAAGGGAATCTCTTCCAGTGCTCAGACATCAAGTCTCACATTCATATGCAACCAGGGCAGACTTCCTATGTTCCTAAATAAATAAAAACAGGGAAGAATACACAGAAGAGGGAATGTGTGGAGAAGAAGATGGCAGATTCCTTCACCTCTGTATGCCTCTCCACCTTGAAACCAGATTGGTGGTGGTGGTAGTGATGGTGGTGTGTGTATGTGTGTGTGTGTATTTCTGTGTGTGTCAAACCATTTGTATTTCAAATAAAAAATTATGTCAGGGATGCACCTTCTAAACTTCATTGTCATTGTTTCATGTTGCCATTTGGTTTATACCTTTCCTTTCTGGGCCCCCTTGAAAACAGGGCCTGAGAAGTTGAGTTGGTGTTTTGAACTCAAACTCTAGAATTGTGCCCTGAATATACATGCCACTTGACATTCAGAAATTTCAGTAGACCTTTTCTGGCTTTCTCACTCTAAGTATGCTACACCCAGGTAGGGAGGGATGTCAGCCCACCAGCTAGCCACTAGGGCTGTGCAATATGTTTAGACCTTGAAATGTTTCGACTTGAAATGGGTCATTTTGAGTGTTTCAAGCTCGGAACAAAACACCCTCTAAATAAAGGGCTTGTTTTGAGCTCAGAAAAAAACAACCCCATTTTGATCGAAATATTCCAACATTCCGGGCGCCATTTTGGAGGCCTTTCCCCCCCCATTGGTTCACCATCTCCTTGCTTATTCATTGGCTTGTTATTGTACAAATCAAGGGTTGTAATGGGCAACTGCGCCCCCATTGGCTGGTGGGGGGGAGAAGGGAGAGGGCAGCCTAAATGGAGGGATTTTCAAAAATGTATTCAAAGAGACTGGGTGGCAGTGAGAGCCCTTATAGTGCGCCTCTCTTGAAGAGGATACATCAGGCGAGGAGGAAGGTAGATTTGGCATTGTCATTTTCTCAGCACCAATTATAATATGCTTTGCTATTCTTGCTATAACTATCTGGTTTTGCTGGATCTCAGATTGGCAAAGGCAGAACTCTGGGGCCTTCCTTCCTTGAGTTGTGGTTTGTTTGATTGTGTTGTGGCAATAAACTGTTGTGGCAATAACTTGAAAATTTCAAAAGGAGGAAATAGTAGTCCCAGCAGCACAACATATGCAGGCTTCCTCAGAAACAAGTTCCACTATGTTCAGTTGGGCTTACTTCCAGGAAAGTGGACACAGGATTGCGGCCAAATCATTAAAAAGGGATGACTGGGAAGGATTTCAGGAAGTGGTTAATCAGCATCAATGGCCAGAGAACAAGGGAACACTTAAAATCACATTTTGTTTCTTCTTTTTTTAAAAAAAAAATCATTTAGTTTCCAGAAACAGATATACAATTCAAATAACACCAAAGAAGATCCATTATAAATAAGTTCAGAAATTATCGAATTTACACATGCTGCAGAAACAGTGGCCACCTTCAGACATCATGCTAAACCAGAGGCGAACACACTTCCGGTTCACCCGCCGTGATGTCCATATTATCGGCATCATGGTTCCCAGAAACAACCACAGTTCCAGTTTGACCACCCAACCTGGGAATGAACCCTTGGTCTGTTGTGAGTTCCACTCACCCAACTGAAGGTCCATTCCCTCTCCCGTTATGTCCAGATTGGGATTTCACCCTAAATTGGAAGCAGGAGAGGAAGATCCTCCCATGGGTGGCCAGCACATTGGCTGACAGAGGCTGTCCTTCCAGGGTTGGAGGAAGCCTACGCAGCCAGTCCCGCCCCCTTTTCCGGCTCCAAGACTTCAGACTGTGACTGCCAGGGAGCTCACGGTAGGGGTTGGGGGCAAACCACAGGTCTTCACCATTGTATCCTCCCCCTCTTCCTCTCCTCTTCCTCTCCTCCCCTCCTCCTACCCTCCCCTCCTCTTCCTCTACTTCTCTCCTCCTCCTCCTCTCCTCCTCCTCCCCTCCTTCTCTTCTCCTTCTCCTCTCCTCCTGCTCCTCTCTTCCTCTTCCTCCTCCCCTCCTTCTCAGCTCCTCCTCCTCCTCTCCTCCCTTATTCCTGCTCCTCTCCTCCTGCTCCTTGCTCTCCTCCTCCCGTCCTCCTCCTCTCCCTCTCCTCCAATGCTCCCTCTCCTACTCCTCTTCCCCTCCTCTCCTGCTTCTCCTCTTCCTCCCCTCTCCTCCCTCCTCCTCCTCTCCCACCCCTCTTCTCTTTTGCTTCACCCAGGATTGTGTCTCCGAAGTATTCTGGAGCAACAGACTCCTTGGACTTGCCTCTCTCCCTCAGCAGTGCACCCTAGACCTTTCATTGGACCCCCCACCTGTTCGTCAACCCTGCCAGGGCCTATTTAATCACATTACAGGAACAGAGGAAGCTGTTTTACACTGAGACAGAACACTGGTCCATTGCTTGGGATTGTCGGCACGGACAGGCAGCAGCATCTCTAGGGATTCAGGCAGGAACCTTGCCGGAGATGCTGCCAGGGATTGAACCTGAGATCTTCTGCATGCAAAGCAGCTGCTCTTCCACTGAGCTATGGGCCCATCCCCTGAGGGGAAGATCTTACAGGGCAGGGGAGGAGCAGACAACTGATTGGCAATGTCCTCCTTCCTGAAGTGGATGGGAAATAGCACCGTGATGACAAAAAATAAAGCTGCAAGGGCTGTTTTGTTGGGAAGCAGGGAGGAGAGCTCCTTTTGTGGTAGTGAGCTCTTTGCTAAGCAGGGTCTGCCTTAGTTAGAATTCGGATGGGAGGCGACATGTGAGAGCTGTAAGCTATGCCCTTAGGGCTTGGGACCATAGCTCAGTGGCAGAGCAGAAGGTCCTGGGTTCATTTCCTGGCAGCATCTCCAGACACGGCTGGGAGCGACTCCTGCCTGCAACCTTGGAGAACTGCTGCCAGTCAGTGTAGACAGCCCTGAGCGAGAGGGACCAAGGGTCTGACTCAGTATATGGCAGCTTCCCATGCTCCTAAGTGCCTTTTCTCTTCTGTATGCAGCTCATGTTGGAAAGCCATGGAAGAGGCAAGTGGAAAGGGGTTTGGCCCCAGAGCCCCTTCCCCAGGACCCCCAACAGTCAGCCCTCCGCCCGTGCTTTCTGCTGGGAGGCTGCACCTCTCACACTGAGCGCTGTCAACTTCTCCACCACTGGCGCTTGTGGGAATTTCCCGGGCGTGCCGGGCACGGAGGAGTCACCCAGCAGCAGCTCCGCGGCAGAGGCCTGAGCATGAAGCAGCTTGTCGCTGTCATTAAGAGGCAGCTGGGGCTGGCATCAGACCCTGGTTGCAGCTGCACCTCAGAGGGTGTTTTTCCAAGCCTTCCTTGACAAGACCGGCTGTGGGGTGGTGGGATGGGGGGGTGGGTGGGAGTGAAACTGAGCTGCTGATCTTGGCATCGCCCCAACTTGCAGGAGCAACCAACGGCCGGGGAAGCCAGGTGTGCAGGGGGGATGGAAGGCCGAGAGGGTTCCATCATTAAATTGTGCACCAAATCCTCTGGCCTCCCCAAATGGTTTCGCAAACGTGCCTAGTGGGGGGAATAGGAAGGAGGGAGCCAGGACCACGCCAGGCTTGTGCATCTTAAGGCCCACAACTCCTGGCATAAGAAGATAAGAACAGCCCTGCTGGGTCAGGCCTAAAGAAGCCCATCTAGTCCAACATCCTCTATCACAGGGATTCTCAGTGCTGAACGGGATTCTCAGATGTTATTGGACTTCAACTCCCACAATCCCCAGGCCCAGTGGCTTTTGGCTGGGGATTATGGGAGTTGAAGTCCAATAATATCTAGGGACCCAACACTGAGAATCCGTGCTCTATCCCACAGTGGTCCATCAGATGCCTCTGGGAAGTCCACAAAGAGGAGATGAAGGCATGCCCTCTCTCATGCCATTGCGCCCCTTCATCTGATATTCAGAGGCACCATGCCTCTGAGGCTGGTGGTGGCCCATAGCCATCAGACTAGTAGCCATAGATAGTCCTGTCCTCCATGAATTTGTCTAAGCTCCCTTCCAAGCCATCCAAGCTGGTGGCCTTCACCACATCCCATGGTAGAGAGTTCCACAGATAAATTATGGGCCATGTGAAAAAGGACTTCCTTCTGCTACTCCTCAATTTCCTGGCAATTCATTTCACAGGATGACCACTGGTTCTAGTGTTGTGAGGGAGGGAATCCCCCTAAGGCTGAAACAGGTAGGCCCTCTGGCACCTTTGAGCAAACTCTTTTACTGGGGGGAAAAACCATGTGGGCAGTGCACACGATAAGGACTTGGGTAGGAGATGCATCCTCCCCAAATTTGGGAGCTCTGTGTGCTCCTGTTTTCTGACTGACTGTGAATTAAAATCAAGGTCAGAGGCAGGGAGCTTGATCGTGAGCTTAGCCCCAACCAAGTAGGACAAGCAAACCCTACCCAGCTTCCATCCCCAGTATGGATGGAATGAGGTAGGAGGATTATCCCTCCTACCCAGCTGGGGCTTTGCTCCGTATCAAGCTTTCTGCCTCCGACCTTGTTTTTAACCCACAAAAGTCCAGAAAACAGTAGTGCACACAGTTCCCAAATTAAGGAGTAGGGATGTGCGAATCAATTCACATTCGAATCAATTCGACTCAAATCTGGCTGAGTCAAATGATTCAAATTCAAATCAAATCACCCCCCAAAGGGTAATTAGATTCAAATTTAAAATGATTCAGATCGATTTGATGGCAGTTGATGGGCATTTTGGCACCTTTAAAAAACATTCAGGCACCTTGATTGGTCAAAAAAGGCACCAAAATAGGTCAAATCAATTCAGGCCAATTCAAATTCGAATTGAATCTACTGGTTTCGATTCAAATCAAATCTGAAAATTCAATTTGTGCATGTCCCTTTTAAGGAGAACCCGTCTCCTTAAAAGTTCTGAGCGTGTGAACTGACCCCTCCTGTGTTCTTCCTCTGTTCAATTATTTCAAGATATATGTATTTTAAAGTTCTTCATGGTCAGGTGATGTTCAGGCACAACAACGAGGAGCAAATGAGTACATCCTCTCTGTTTTATTTAATGACAGATGTAGCAAAAAAAACCAGCCTTTCACAATAATAAATCAGGGGGAGGATGGAATTTGCAGGGCTATGGTGGCATCTTCTATCCCCCCACCCCAACTCATGCTCTGTCCTGACTTCTTGAAAAGAAAAGCGAGGACCAGCTTGCAGCCCAGGAGGTATTTAACCTTAACTCCAGTTTAATGTCACATCAGGGTATCTTGATTCCTGCTTGCCTGAGATCACCTGCCTGTAAGGAAGGCTTTGTTTCCAAGACGCAACCAGCCGATGCGACATTAGACCTTTAAGCGGGCAGAAATGAGATGGGAGGGAAATGGCTTCATATGATCTTCCAGCCCCGACCTGAATCATTATTTTTCATACAGACTCTGTTGGCATTGTGATCTGACGCTGGGATTCTATGTACTAAAGACTCAAGGCTCACCCGGAAGAGATGGATCCTGGCCTGCAACCTCTGCAGATTATGAACATTACGCTGATTTGCAAGAGAACATTGAAAGAGTCTCCCTCCCTCCTGTTGTGATTTCTGGAAGACTGGTATTCTGAGGTATACTGCCCTGGAGATGGATGCTTTACATAGCTAGATAACAAATAGTCAGGAGATCTCTAGTCCTCCATGATGGGTCTAATCTCATTTTGTTTTGTCTTGTGTTTCAATATTATTATTTTTTTAAAAAAACAACCCATACAAATATAATTAAAGCATACAAAACATAAAAGATCCCTCATAAACAAGTTAATCAGAACTAGACATGCTACACAATTCTTATAGGTTTAGACAATAGAGAAGGTAGGAGATCATTTTGGATCCCAGAAGGATGCTGTTAACCAAAGAGAATAGTACTGTTGATTAGCTAAACAGAAATATAATGGGCAGGAACCTTCAGTTCAGAAGAAGGCGGAAGCCAAAAGGATTTGCCCATAATATCCTCTCTCTCTCTCTCTCTCTCTCTCTCTCTCTCTCTCTCTCTTAATTGCTCTTTATCCCATCAGATTAAGAACCCAGATGATTCATAAACAAAACCAGATTTTGAACATCTTCTTTAGATGCCTCCCATTTGCGGGAGGTGTGGGGAGGTGGTCTTGTGGTAGCAAGCATGAATTGTCCCCTTTGCTAAGCAGGGTCTTCCCTGGTTGGCATTTGAATGGGAGACTACATGTGTGAGCGCTGTAAGATATTCCCCTCAGGGGATAGGGTTGCTCCGGGAAGAGCCCATGCCTGCTTGCATGCAGAAGGTTCCAGGTTCCCTCCCTGGCAGCATCTCCAAGAGAGGGCTGAGAGAGACTCCTGCCTGTAACCTGGGAGAAGCCACTGCCAGTCTGTGCAGACAATACTGAGTGAGATGGACCAAGGGTCTGACTCGGTAGAAGGCAGCTTCCTATGTTCCTATGTTCTTTCTCATCAGAAACGTTTGCGACCGCATCTGTAATTAATTAAGAATATAACAGAACAGCCCGGCTGGATCAGGCCCAAGAAGGCCCATCTAGTCCAGCATCCTGTTTCCCACAGCGGCCCACCAGATGCCTCTGAGGAGCCCACAGACGAGAGTTGTAGAGCTTGCCCTCTCTCCTGCTGTTGCTTCGCTCCCACTGGGATTCGAAGGCCTCCTGCCTCTGAACCTCAAGACTAGTAGCCCTTTGAAAGACTTGCCCTCCATGAATATGCCTAAGCCCCTTCCAAAGCCATCCAAGCTGGTGGCCATCACTACATCCCCGGGACAGAAAATTAATTACATGCTGTGTGAAAAAGTATGACCCCGAACTTGCTGGCCACCAGTTTCATGGGATGACTCCTGGTTCTAGAGTTCTAGGGGAGGTGGGAATCTTTCTTTCCTTTCTCTCCACGCCATGCATAATTTTATAAACCTCCTTCAGGCCCTCTTGGCCTCCTTCACTTTCGGTTATCTTGCCATTAGGTTTCTCCAGGCTTGTTTTAAAAAAAACAAAAAACCCACTGCCCTGAGAGATCCAAGGTGCAGGTTTAGCTGTGTTCTCTATTAGCTTCCTCACAGGTCAGGAATCCCAATACGGCGTGGTCATTTCCCTCTACAATTCCCACTGCTTCAACCTCATTCACCCAGGGCACATCCAGTCGGAGGGATTATTTTGCGGGAGCTTTATTGAACTACCATGAGAACAACCTGAGCAGGGCGTGTGGCAGTTGCTTGCTCCTGCTTTTTTCGGTCTGCACAGAGATGGACGTTTGGGGGTTGTGTTCTTTCCCTTTGTGGTCCCCCTCTTAGCTGCACATTGTTAGAACCAGGGAGTTCTAGCTTCATACAGCAGGCTTGACCACACGTTTTCTGTGAGGCTTTACTGCAAACTTGAAGTTGTAAAAAAAAAAAAAAGATGCAAAAAGTGGATTTTTTAAAACCCCGGATATAAATTGGGCTGTACTCTAACGCGCAGTGAAAACCCCAGATTTAGTGTGAGCTGCTCCCTGATTGCTCTCAGGGACTTTGGAGTAAATCTGCCCAATATGTGAATGTACACCCTCCATTCCAGAGGACATGGGAGCAAAAGGGCTTTAAAAGCCCCGTGTGAAATACTCCCAGGGGCCATCCCATGGAACTGATGGCCAGGAAATGTAGGACCAACAAAAGGAAATACATAGGAAGCTGCCATGTACTGAGACCATTGGTCTATTATTATTATTATTATTATTATTTACATTTATATCCCACTCTTCCTCCAAGGAGCCCAGAACGGTGTACTACATACTTAAGTTTCTCTTTCACAACAACCCTGTGAAGTAAGCTAGGCTGAGAGAGAAGTGACCGGCCCCGAGTCACCCAGCAAGTCTCATGGCTGAATGGGGATTTGAACTCGGGTCTCCCCAGTCCTAGTCCAGCACTCTAACCACTACACCACGCTGGCTCTATCTAGCTCAGTATTGTCTACCCAGACTGGCAACGGCTTCTCCATGATTGCAGGCAGGAATCTCTCTCAGCCCTATCTTGGAGATGCTGCCAGGGAGGGAACCTGGAACCTAGATGCTCTTCCCAGAGTGGCTCCATCCCCTAAGGGGAATATCTTACATGTGGTCTCCCATTCATATGCAACCAGAGCAGATCCTGCTTAGCTAAGGGGACAAGTCATGCTGGCGACCACAAGACCAGCTCTTTTCTCCAAAGTAGTTTTTCACACAGCACATAATGTATGGAATTCTTTGCCACGGGATTGTGTGATGGCCACCAGCTTGTATGGCTTTTTAAGGGGCTTAGACCAATTCATGGAGGACTGGTCTATCAGTGGCTACTAGTCTGAGGGCCATCCCCAGCCTCTAAATACCAGCTGCAGAGCAGAAAACAGAGGCGAGAGGGCATGCACATACCCTCTCAGGGGCATCTGACGGACTACTGTGAGAAACAGGATGCTGGACTAGAGAGGTCTTGGGCCTGATCCAGCAGGGCTGGGTTTTTGTTGTTGTTGTTTAGGGATGTGCGTTTCGTTTTGGATACAAAATGTTTTGTGAACAAAACAGGCCATTTCAGCTGTTTTGTAGCCAAAACAAAACACCCAATGCTCAAAACAGAAAATTTTGTAGCCAAAACAAAACGGCCCTGTTTTGGATACAAAACGTTTTGTTGTTTCGGCTGTTTTGGAACTCCATTTTGCAATCGCAAAAATTGGGGTGTTTCGGATTGGCTGGTTTCGAACAAAGAACAAAACGGGGGTATTTCGGATTCGAGCCAAAAACAAAACAGAAAAAAAGACAAAACGCACAACCCTATTGTTGTTGTTCTTATGCTGCTCCCACCCCCAGGGCTTTCTGAATGCATGTGTAAAAAGCCACATTGTGGACTTTTTAAAAAACTTAACACAATAGTGCTCTTCCAGAACACTGTGCTTCTGGAAATGTATTTCTGTTCACTGTTCCACTGCTCTGAAGTAATAACTTCCTTCCACCTATCCACGATGTCACGAAAAAGGCTGAAATTATCGCTGCGTTTGGTTTTTTCCTGCTATCTGGGCCAAAGTGTAGGGATGTTGCCTCACCGGCGTTGCACAAGAATACTTAAGTGACAAAAAGCCCACCTCCTCTCCTTCCAAATGAACCAGACGCCACTGAAATGGGTTAATCAGCAATAGCTGAGATGAGCCTGTGAAGTTCAGCTGAGGTGATCAATTCTGCAGCCCCTCAAAGATGGACCATGTCATTTTCCAGAAGCACGCAAAACCAGAGAAATTTTGTTCCATTAGAGGGCCATATAACAATGAAAAACCAAAGCTCTCCGTTGATGTTTTCAATGTTGTCTGTTTCTCTGGACATGGTTGCTTCATAATTAATCGTTTCCTCCCAAAGAACCTTTAATGACTTGGCTGCAATCTTATGCACACTTTCCTGGGAGAAAGCCCCATTGACCTCCGTGGGGCTTATTTCCAAGTTAACATGGTATCTCTTTCCCCACTGAGAGCACGTCCTTTCCAAATTTCTAGCGCATACTTCAGCTCTGTAAGCCTGCACATCTTAGAACTGGGTTGTTTCATGTCAGAAAGGATGGGAAACCGGATGCATGGGAGACCTTTATGAGGTCATTATACACTTGCCACATTTCCACCACATAGCTCAAATTGGCAGCCCTGCCGGAGCATACAAAAGAATCCCGCTAGACCAGAATCCTCTGCCCCCCACAGTGGCCAATCAGCTGCCTCCAGGAAGCTCACAAACAGACCGAAGCCAAAAGCCCCAATTGAAATTAATTAATTAATTAATTAATTAATTATTCATTTATTCAATTTCTATACCGCCCTTCCAAAAATGGATCAGGGCGGTTTACATTAAAACAAAACAATTAAAACCAATTGACAGTTAAACACAGAGACTATAAAACACTATCGAACAATGAACAATTAAAACATGCCACACAGTTTTAAAAACCCCAGAAAACCAGGTTACAGCAGATAAAAAAAACATTTACAACAGTTTAAAAACCTTGGAAGGCCAGGTCAAAGAGATAGGTTTTGAGGGCTCTCCTGAAGGCCAATAATGAATTCAGATTACGGATTTCTGCATTAAATTAAAAAAGATATACTGCCTCTGCATATGGAGGCTCCTTCAGCTATTATGGTTAATAATAATAATTTATTGATTAAAATTGTGTTTTAACTGTGTTTTAATAGTTTTAACTTTTTAATTTTAATTGTTGAAATGTTTTAATCTTTTGTTGGCTGTTTTGATTGTTTTGTAAACTGCCCAGGGAACTTGCGTTTTGGGCGGTATAGAAATGTATTCAAATAAATAAATAAATAAATAAATAAATAATAGCAATTCTAGCCCTCTCCTCCTCCGTAAATCTATCCACTCCATGTTATTTCTTTATTTCGTGCCTTCATTTTATTTTATTTATTGAGTGGTTTTGGAAGTCTCCTAAGCCAATGGCCATCTCGTTTTTGAGAAGAAGAGATCTTTATCGGAGGTTTCCAGCGCTACCTGTTCTTCCACTGAGCCGCCAAACAGGAGTGCCTCTTCCCTCCCCACCCCACTGCCCCCCAGGCACCCGGCCGCTTCCAATTCAAGACACTCCACCCTTCCATTACATAATAGCTTCAGCAAAGCCAGCCAACCTGACATTTGCCTAACCTGCCCCCACTTGTTTCCGCAGGCATAACAGCCGGGTAGGGTTTCTTAAGTCGCTTCCCTTTCGTGTGCATGCAGGGTGTCACAAACATTATATCTGTACATTTAAAAAATAATAAAAATCCACGGTGCAAACTGCAGAATGCAGACACTGTGAGTGGTATAGAAAAGGAAAAGGGGCCGTGTAGGCTTTCGGCAGAATTCAGTGGCAAAGCTTTCCTTGGCTTCAAGGAGGAGTGCTCAGGCCCCTTTGGACTACAACTCTCATCATGCCCTGCTGTTGTGACAGGGGATGATGGGAGTTGTAGTCCAGAAACATCTGGAGACCTGAGGATGCTGGGAAATTTTTGGGTTTTGGGGACACAAGTGTTGGGCGGTATAGAAATATTTTAAATACATTTTTAAAAAAAAAATGCTTTCAGGCTGCAGGTGAGGGCATCCTGTCCTGTAGTTGAATGCTGACTGACGATGGATTGATTAAGGGCCGTCAAGTCAGTGTCAACTCTTAGCGACCACATAGATAGATTCTCTCCAGGTTGATCAGTCTACCATTTGGCCTTTAAGGTATCTCAGTGGTGCATTGAATGCTAAAGGTAAAGTGTGCCATCCAGTCGGTTTCGATTCCTGGCGACCACAGAGCCCTATGGTTGTCTTTGGCAGAATACAGGAAGGGTTTACCATTGCCATCTCCCACGCAGTATGAGATGATGCCTTTCCACCAATGTTCCCTCTAAGAAGGATTCCCAGACGTTGTTGACTACAGCTCCCAGAATCCCCAGCTTCCATGGCTTTTGCTTGAGGATTCTGGGAGTTGTAGTCAACATCTGGGAATCCCTCTTAGAGGAAACACTGCTTTCAGCATCTTCCTATATCACTGCTGCCCGATCTAGGCGTTTCCCATAGTCTGGGAAACAGACCAGCAGGGATTCGAACCGGCAGCCTCTGGCTTGCTAGTCAAGTCATTTCCCCGCTGTGCCATTAGGTGGCTGCATCGAATGCTACTCTCTGGGAAAAACAAAACGGAACACCTCTCCCTAAACACACAAAAGCTGATTGTCACAGCAGAAAAGGCTACGCTGCACTGAACTCTCCAACCAGCTAAGTGTGTATATACAGTCAGCATTTTACGTAAACCTAAAGATTTATATCCCGTCTTTCTGCTTTGATTAGCAAGGCCGCTGACATCAAAGGACTTTGAAAACAGTAACACTGTCAACGTCAAAAAACCAAGGCAACAGAATTTCAGCACACGTACACAATTGGGCAGTGCCCATTAAAAACCAACAAACCTAGGCAGTAAACGTAAACACCACACTAGACAGGCTGCTTCATTCACTTTTAAATTTTATTTCCAAATGTGTATACTTTTGCACTCGGAAAAGATCTTCGAAGCAGTGAACAAGGTGAAATCACGGACTGGCAGCCGCACTCCAAAGTTCCAGGCAAAGAGATGTCTTCCCCAGCCCTACCTGGAGATGCTGCCAGGGACTGAACCGGGGACCTTTTGCATGCAAAGCAGATGCTCTGCAACTAAGCGATGGCACTTCCAGTACCTTTGTGCACACTCCTTGTTTCTTCAGATAGCCAAAGGTTTCTGGGCACTGAAGAAATTTGAGATGCATTTGGAAATGTCCTATCCTTGATATTTTTTTGTAGCGTTCAGTTTTTTAAAATTCAAATTGTCCTGCTGCTGCTTCATTTCCATTATTTTACATAGTGAAAAGTCTTAACAGATTGCTGTTTAAGGAATCAAATCTTACAATGGCATGATAAAACCAAAAGCCAAGCCGCATCCTTGAAATCCATAAAATAGCAGCACCTAAAACCAGAGGAGTTAAATGCATAAAACTGAACACCAAGGGCCTGGGGAAAAGAAACCAGTTTAGAAAAAACTGAAATCTGTGGCTGGACTCCTCTGACGTGTGTTGTGTTTGGGTCGTCAGGCCGCCTTCGCACATAACGCAAATGCAAATGCAACCAGAGGAAAACAAGCCAGAGGTTCCATTTCGTGGTCATTTGAAGGCATGAAACCGGGGTTCTTCACAAAAGCGACCCGGGTTTTTTGAGCTGAAAGTGTAATCTGAACTTTTGGTTTGTAGTGAATTTCGCTGTTCCAACCTGAGGTTTGAAAGCAGCATCGTGTCGTCTGAATTCTTCCGCCACCGTAACTTAGGTTTTGTGCTGTGGCTGCTGCCCAGACCAGCCCTGTGCCTGTTGTGCTTCTCGCTGGCCACCTCTTGGAGCATTTATTTATTCATTCATTCATTCATTCATTCATTCATTCATTCATTCATTTGATTTATATACTGCCCTTCCAAAAATGGCTCAGGGCAGTTTACATCAAAATAAAAACAATTACAATCAATTAACAATTAAAATCAAAACTAAATCAATTAAAACCATTTAAACATGAAAATTATTAACATTAAAATGCCCCACTTGCCCCATCTCCCGCTGTCTCTACTAGGGGTGTGCACGAACCAAAAAATAAATGTGATTCACTTGGAATCCTAATCAATTTGAACCTAACTGCATTACTTCGAACCGGTTCGCTTGAACCGACCAGCTGGTCTGGTCTCTTTGATCAAAGCAGTTCGGGCGATTCAGGTGGCCCGAACTGGTTTCTTCTAAAGGGGAAATCCGGTGGGGAAACCAAGTGGACCTGGAAATTAACAGCATTGTGAGTGCTTATGCAACTTACAGAAAAAGGTTTTCTCTCACTTCGAAAGGTCTTGGCCAGCACGATGCCTTTTGAGTCTCTCTGCTCCCTAAATGGCTAATTGCCATTCTGAGCTTTAGCTGCGTTGAAAGATGAGAGCATTGTCTTCTCTTTCTCTCTCTGAAAGAAAAGAGATGTAGGGAAAAACACCCCGGTTCCTCCAGCAAGCCTCCCTTCCTGCTCCTCTTACACCTTGAACTGCCAGAGCACCTGCTATTCTGAGCTCCAGCTGTCAAATTGTGTTTAGTGCCTGTCGCTGGAGTGCTTCGAGAGAACTCGCTTGCAAAGACGACGCTCACGGTGCTGACATTCAGGTCACCAGATGGAGGACAACCAAGCAGCCACACACTCAGAACACAAACAGCAAACACAAACTTCCTTTTCGTTTTCTTGCACACACGTCTGCAGTTCCTGCCCGGAACGTAGGAAGCTGCCTCCTTTTACTGAGTCAGACCCTTGGTCCATCTAGCTCAGTATTGTCTACCCAGATTGGCAGCGGCTTCACCAAGTGGCAGGAAGGAGTCTCTCAGCCCTAACTGGAGATGCTGCCAGGAAGGGAACTTGGGGCCTTCTGCATGCAAAGCAGATGCTATGGGGAATGGACTAAAATGGATGGCAGAGAATACCCACTGAAAAGCCCTGGTTCCTTCCAAGTGTCCATGGAATGCATTGAATTTCCAAATGGCCAAAGGCCAACATTCATATGGCCCCCTGGACGGAACAACATAGGCAGCTGCCGTATACTGAGTCAGACCCTTGGTCCATCTAGCTCAGTATTATCTACCCAGATCGGCAGCAGCTTCTCCAAGGCTGCAGGCAGGAATCTCTCTCGGCCCTATCTTAGAGAAGAGTGTGGCAGGGAGTAAGCAAGCTGTTAGAGTGGCCTGATTTGGAAAAACAGACTTGGGAAGAACTAACCTCGGGTTTGAGCGATAGAACCTCCTTTCGAGGTCCCAGAAAGAAACCTTCAAGGAAATGGGACAGAACGGGTGCCCCCATACTAGGGAACTGGAACATTCCCCTTCTCGTAATCAGGTTAGTAAACTTGTATGTCATTTCTGCAATGCTCGTGCATAGGAATAGGGAGGGAAGACGCGACCAAGAGGTTCACGCAGATGAAACAGTAAATTTCTTCTGGAAAAGTTTGTATGGTTATGTGCAAAAAGAGAAGAGTATCTCTTCTAAACAGCAATGGGACAAATTGTGGAAATGGACGTTGGACGTAAACCACCCCCCCCACATTACCTGATGTGCCTTGTAATCCCCCACCCCCGAGTTACAGTACTACCTGCATATACTTCATAACCTTGTGGGTTTCCAAATCCTTGTGTGCAAATCTTTGTAGATATATCATGTACAAACAACCACTTTGTATATAATTGTGCTTTGGCAACGTACTGTATGCTTTGGTAGTTTGTTGGTTCAATAGAAAAATCTTGTCCTATACAAAAAATCTTGTCCTATCTTGGAGATGCAGATGCTCTTCCCAGAGGGGCCCCATCCCCAAAGGGGAATATTTTACGGTGCTCACACCTGTAGTCTCCCATTCAAATAGGGAATGGGGCAACCATAGCTCAAAGGCATCACTGATGGGCCCATTATATCCAGATCACACCTGCATCACCATCAATCTAACCTTCCTTCCTTGAAGCATTCAGCATTTGGGCTCAGTTCACAGCTTATATAAATTCCCAAAATTGTATAAACAAGAGTTCCAAAAGCGGATTACATAGATAGATAGATAGATAGATAGATAGCATGGAGAAGGTTCCAAGTTCCCTCCCTGGCAGCATCTCCAAATAGGGCTGAGAGAGTCTCCTGCCTGCAACTTTGGAGAAGCCGCTGCCAGTCTGGGTAGACACGAGCTAGATGGACCAAGGGTCTGACTCAGTGTATGGCAGCTGCCTATGTTGCTCCTTCCAGGGGGCCATTTGGAAATTCAATGTATTCTATGGTCACTTGGAAGGAACCAGGGCTTTTCAGACCCTGGTTGCATATGAAAGGGAGACTAGAAGTGTGAGCACTGGAAGAGATTCCCCTCAGGGGGATGGAGCCGCTCTGGGAAGAGCATCAAGGTCCCAAGTTCCCTCCCTGGCAGCATCTCCAAGAGAGGGCTGAGAGAGACTCCTGCCTGCAAGTTTGGAGAAGCCGCTACCAGTCTGGGAAGGCAATACTGAGTGAGATGGACCAAGACTCAGTATAAGGTATCTTCTTATGTTCCTTTTCTAAGATTCAAAGCCATAAAATTTAATTAGATACCTAGAATGCCAGAGTTGGAAGGGACATAAGCGGTCCTCTATCCAACCCCCTCCCCCAAGCTCAGAGCAGGAGACGGCTACCGCGAATTTCTTCCTTTGTCATTCAGCTGCAACACCTCACAAAGTAGCTTACAGGAAAACACCCCTCTATAAAACATATCAGCTTAAAACAAACAACTTACCCCACCCCCAGCCATTTACAAAACCAATATCAATAAAACCCCAGAGAAGAACACATTTGCTCTCTGAGGTTTTTTAAAGAAACAAGTGAAGAACCCATCTTTTTAAAGAGGCTTTTTAGTGTTTTGTTTTTATTTTGTGTCAGTTCCAGTACATTCTCATTCCATACATTTGAGTTTAACTGACCCTAATTTTTAACAAGCCACCTAATGGCGCAGTGGGGACGTAACTTGCCTAGTAAGCCAGAGGTTGCCAGTTCAAATCCCCACTGGTATGTTTCCCAGAATATAGGAAATTCCTATATCGGGCAGCAACGATACAGGAAGATGTTGAAAGGCATCATCTCATAGTAGACAGGAGGAGGAAGTGGTCAGCCCCTCCTGTGTGCGCCAGGAGTCAACACCGACTTGACGGCACAACTTTACTTTAATTTTTAGCTGAATTTCATTAATTTTGTTTTCTCTGTTTCACTGTTGTCTACACCCTGAACAGTGTTGCGCTGGGTATGTAAATATTTAAGATAAGTAAATAAAAAACAACTATCATACTTTGGACACATTGTGCAAAGACGCAGCTCCCTTGAGAAGTCCATAATGCTGGGAAACGTTGAAGGAAAGAGAAGAAGAGGACGACCAGCAGCCAGGTGGATGGACTCAATGACGACACCAATGAATGCACCACTGAGAGACCTTCAAGGCCAAGTTGAGGACAGACCATCCTGGAGAGACTCTATCTCTGTGGTCGCTCTAAGAGTCGATATTGACTTGACGGCACTTAATCGATCAATCAATCAAAATTAAAAGCAGGTTTGATGGATGATGAGGATCAGTTAACTTGGGCTTCTCAAGCTTGGTCCTCCAGATGCTGGACAGGACTACAACTCCCATCATCCCCAGCTGCAGTGGCCAAAGGCCATTGGAGCTGGGGATGATGGGAGTTGTAGTCCAACAACATCTGGGGGCCAAAATCTGAGAAGCCCTGAACAAAAGGCATCCTGGAAACGAAGGTTTTTCAGGGCTCTTTTGAATGTTGCCGAAGACAGATTTTCACCTGGGACATAGCAGGCTTAACCGCAAGTTTAATGGAAGGCTGTAGTGCGAACTCGAAGTTGTCCCCCAAAACCAACACAAATAATAGATTTTTTAACCCTGGATATAAATCGGGCTACACTCTAACATGCTGTGAAAAACCCGAAGTAAAGTCCCATGTGTAAAACTACCGGGGGGGTGGGGGGGGGAGGCATTGCACAGGTGTGGCACCATCACCCCAAACACCCTATCTCTGGTCCTTGGCAAGGCATACTAGTTTGGGATAATGTTGGACCAGGAAGCAAGGTTGGAAAAATTGACCTTAAGGCCCAGAGGTCAAAAGGATCAGATTGGTAACCAGGGAAGCAATAATAGCAAGAGTATCAATAAGCAGGTGCAGGCAATAAGAGCTCCCAGCCCATAATTTCTTGATGGGGGTTGTTTCCCACAGATCCCTATAGAGCAGTCAGTTCCTTATTTTGGTCTTTCTGGATTTCTTATGGTGCCCTCCACACTGACATTTTTGTGACAAATAATATATCAAGACCACATCTGGTTTTTACCCTTTATTACAACGGCTCTTAAACGATAATCCCTAGACCGCTGTAGAGATGTAGGGAAATGCTGAGGACCCCGCAGTTGCTTTGAAGTCCCCGCTACATGCTGAAGAGGCAAGCCACTTATCAGTGCTGATTTTAAAAGCCCAGTTGAAAGGAGGCTTGCCTCTTCAGCAGAGTAGGAGGTTCCAAGAGAAACCCGAAAGTATACACACACTGCTTGCCAGTTTTGTGCACAAATCTCTCCTGAACAACAACAAAAAATATTTATATACCGCTTTTCAACAAAAGTTTCCAAAGTGATAGAGGGATAGATAGATAGATAGATAGATAGATAGATAGATAGATAGATAGATAGAACGTAAGTATGACTTTCAGTGGTCACAGAAGACAAATGCTGTCGAATTTCAATTCAGGGAATATTTCAAGTGTCCAAGATAAGAAATTGTGATGAACAAAGAGCAAGTGAACCAGAACGGTGATTAAAAATAATAATAATAATTCAAGAGTTTGAGAACTGGAGCATGCAAAAGCTACGTTTCCTTCATAAAACTGAAGGCTAGAATTTATTGTTTAAAATGAGTCTGATTTCTGCATACTCCAGGCTCTGAGATCGTTGTGACAACCAGCCTTCCTAGAATTTCCCCACTAAATTTGACATCTCTTTTGAAAGCTGTCTAGTCTTGGTTTCTTCTTAACCAATCAAAGTTCTCCACTCAGTTTTTATTGCAGTCTCTTGACAGCTCACTTCTGTCCTTCCAGCAATCCCTCGCATTCAGACACTCCCCTCACCCCACCCAGGGCAACAGAGGAGGCAGATTGTGTAACCTCAGCCTTGGAGTTGGAAGTTCCTCACCCTGGGAACTTTAAAGTCAGCAGCAGGCGTTCAGGCGAGGGGCCTTTCATGCAGCCCTGAGTGTGAATCATGCCATAGGAAGGGACGGGACTTGCAACAACGTGGTGACTCTTGGTCAGGACCCACTCGGACTCCTACCCAGAAGAGTCCGTTTTGGAAGACGATGGGCCTAATGAGGATAATGAGCATAAAGGAAGCTGCCACCTGTTGAGTCAGACCCTTGGCCCATCAGACTGAGAATTGCCTGCACTAACTGGCAGCGGCTCTCCAAGGTTTTGGACAAAGAGGAGTCTTTTCTATCCTACTTGGAGATGCTGGAGAGAGAACCCGGGGTCTTCTGTATGCAAAAACGGGGGTCATCTGCATGTGCTCTACCACTGAACTACGAATACAACAAACATTTATATACCGCTTTTCAACAAAATCTCTCCAAATGTTTTACATAGCTATAAATAAAATAAAATAAAATAAAACAGCTCCCTGTTCTTAATGGGCTCACCATCTAAAAAAGAAACATAAGACAGTCACCAGCAACAGCCACTGGAGAGACGCTGTGCTGGGGACGGACAGGGCCAGTTGCTCTCCCCCTGCTCAATAAAGAGAATCGCCATTTTTAAAAGGTGCCTCTTTGCTCAGTTAGCAGGGCATAATTTGTTAACTATGGCCCTTGGGGGCTGTTTTGCAGGAATGACTTGCATTAAAGGCTCCTCAGCTGTCAGTCACAGGGGCAGAATTCTTCTCCCTCAACGCCAGGGCTTTTAAATTTAATTTTTTCCACAAATCATCTAGAAATTGGGGTAAGCAACGAGGTGGCCAGAATAGTAGATGACACCAAACGATGTAGGGTAGTGGGATCAAAACAGACTGTGAGGAGCTCAAAAAGGATGTCTCCAAATTGGGGGAGTGGGCGACAAAATAGCAGATGTGGTTCGATGTTAGCAAGTGCAAAGCGAAGCATGTTGGGGCACAAAACCCGAGCAACTAAGAGGAGAAATGACAGAGGCCCATAAAACTATACAAGGAAGTAGCTTTTCACAATGTGCATAATCGACGGAATTCTCTGGTGCCAGATGTGGTGATGGCCACCAGCTTGGATGGCTGGAAAAGGGGCTTAAAAGGCCCCTGCTAACTGGGCAAAGAGGCACCTTTTAGCGTGGTGATGCTCTTGATTTAGCAGGGGAGAGTAACTGGCCCTATCCGCCCCCAGCACAGCATCCCTCCAGTGACTGTTGCTGGTGTCTATCTTATATTTCTTTTTAGATTGTGAGCCCTTTGGGGACAGGGATCCATCTTATTTACTTATTATTTCTCGGTGTAAACCGCCCTGAGCCATTTTTGGAAGGGCGGTATAGAAGTCGAATTAATAATAATAATTAATAATAATAAATCCACGGAGGACAGGTCTATCAGTGGCTACTAGACTTGATGGCTAGAGGCCACCTCCAGCCCCAGAGGCAAGATGCCTCTGATTACCAGTTGCAAGGGAGTAACAGCAGGGCAGGGGGCACGCCTTTATCTTCTGCCTGTGGGCTCCCCAGAGGCATCTGGTGGGCCACTGTGAGAAACAGGATGCTGGACTAGATGGGCTTCCTTGGGCCTAATCCAGCAGGGCTGTTCTGATGGTCTTATGTTATGTTTTTAGAGGAGTGCTGGCTTATAGCAGAGGATGCCATGTGGGTAGGGTTGCCATGTCCCCTGGAATTTAGGGTGGCCCCCAGATTTTGGCTCCTCCCCCTGGCTGCTAAATTCCACCAGGACTTACACGGATTTCAAATGTGCTGCCCGGATTGCCTGGATTTTATTCTGGATCTGATCACATGGGAGGGCAGAGAAGGAGGGGGGACGTAGACAAATCGGTTAGATCAATAAATAAATGAATTGCAAATCAGTTGCCGCATAATTTGCATAATGTGAGAATTTGCTTGAATATGGCAACCCTCCATCTGGCTGGTTGGGCTGTGACCCCGAATTCCTCCCATTGCACAAGCCCACCCAGAAAACCCCTGCAGGCAGCCTCTCCCAAGATGAGGATGGCAGATTTTGGCATGAGGCTGCCAAGTCTTTGGCACTCCGACGCAGGCAGCCTCCAGTTTTCCTCATCCGCTCCTCTTTTCCTGTACGGCAAGGATCTAATTAAGCCGGAGGAAATCTGAAAGAGGCCGCTCTTGATCACCATGGCAAAAACCCTCCAAGCACCTCTCCTCGCTAACAGCTCTTGGGGAAATGTGAAAGATCTGAAGTGTTTACTCTTTAGAGTATGAAGTGTCCAGTTTATGCTTGGGGGCTAGAAAGCCCTTAGCCAAGCCTTCCTCGTATCTCTGTCTATGCTGTACTCAAACTACAATGTCAATATTCTGCACGGAAGAGCTGAATTCTGCAATCTCTTTTGTAGGCCTGTGCAGAATTGGATCGGTTATTGATCCCTTTGCCTGGTTCGGCTCGGACTTCTCCAACCCCCTTCATAAAACATTGGAGCTTTCCAGAGCTTCAGATGGCGGTGAGAAACTGTTCTTCTCTCTCTCTCTCTCTTTAGCAATCGTAGTTGGGCGGGGGAACCCATCTTCTGCCCGCTCTGCCTGCCCGCCTGCCCATGCATAACATAAATCCCATCTTTTAAAGTTTTTAAAAGTTTTAACACCGATTTTTAATTCACAAGCAGCTAATTTCCAGGTTTCTCCTGTGATTCTCTGAAGTTACATCACTTCCTCTGAGGATCTCTGGTATTAAGTGATTTTTATTCTGGTTTACAGTGAGTATCCATGGTTACTTAGAAAAAAACCTGTTTTGAGGTTTGTCTCACCCCAACACTGATCCGACCCCTACTCCAATCCCGACCCTGACATTTCGTAGGGTCCAAAGCAACCCAAACCGACATTTGTAGGGTTGGACTAGGTTAGGTCGGACCCAATTCCCGCACTTTAGCATGATGCCAAAGAGGCAAGTTTAATTTTGCACCATTTCTTCTTCTTCTTCCCAGGGTTCCCAAACTGTGCTACTACAGATAGCTGAACTACAACTCCCATCATTCCCAGCTACAATTTATTGTGGCTGGGGATTATGGGAGTTGTAATCCAGCAACATCTAAAGGACTGAAGGTTGGGAACCCCTGCTGTAAACCACCTTGAGATTTCACCTGGTTGTGAAAGGCAACATACACAGTTAACCATTAATCCACGGAACCTCTTTGTTCAGAGGCAGTCTATCTGTGCTGATTCTGGTACAAAAATGGCCATCACTTTCACATCTTATAACAAAGGTCGGCAAACTTGGCTCCTCCAACTGTTGTTGAACTACAACTACAATTGAACGACACTTTTGCCCACCCTGCCTTTTAACCTTCTCTGGAGTATCTGGATGACCACGCTGAGAAGCAGGACCAGGACTCTTCTTCTGTTCTGAAGTGCATGAAGGTCCCCCCACACAAAGTGCAGTAGATCCTGCACTGGAGGGCTACAGCGGAGAGAAATCCTCTCCAAGATCTCATCTGAGAACAGCAGTGCTGTTCTTGTTTTGGGCTATGTAAGCCACCTAATGGCTCAGCGGGGAAATGATGTGACTAGCAAGCCAGAGGTTGCTGGTTTGAATCCCTGCTGGTATGTTTCCCAGACAGGCCTTCTCTGTTGCTGCCCCCAGACTCTGGAATGCTCTCCTGGTGGCTGTTCGCTTCCCAGGCTCCATCACAGCTTTTAGAAAGAGTGTAAAATCATGGCTTTTTACCAGGACTTTTATGTGATTGTCTCTTTGTACTTTGTATTGCTTTTATGCTTGTGTTTTAAAACTTTTTAATCAGATTTGTTTTGTATTTTTAGCTTAATATTTTAATTGTGTCTTGTTCACAATCTGGTTTTTAAATTTTGCTGTAAACTGCCTTGGAATTGTTTTAATGAAAGGCGGTATATAAATTTGAAAATCAATCAATCAATCAATCACTCAATCAATCAAACAATCAATCAATCTCAGACTGCGCGGGAGGAGGCAATGGTCAACCCCTCCTGCATTCTACCAAAGACAACCACAGGGCTCTGGGTTTGCCAGGAGTTGACCCTGACCCGACGGCACACTTTACTTTACTTTTGTGGCGGTTTGCTTCCCATTCTCTTGTATGGATTCAATTGCCATACTCAACAATACAGCCTGGGAATTTTTTACACAGTAGGCTTTACTGCAAATTAAATGTAAGGTTTTACTGCGAGTTTGAGGCTGCCCCCCAAAACCAACGCAAAAAGTGGATTTGGTTTGTTTTTTTTCTACGTCGGATATAAATCGGGCTACACTCTTAACGTGCAATGAAAAACCTGAATCGTGTGTGAAGGGCTCCCAAATATCTCGCAGGGACTTGGGGGTAAATCTGCCCGATATGTGAACGCACACCTCCATTCCAGAGGAGATGCCAGCTAAAAGCCCTGTGTGGAAAATGCCCAGGAGGTTAAATTTTAACTCCTTTCACGCGGCCGGGCGAACTTTGCCTGACATCCAGGGGCATGAAGTGCTGTGTCATCAGGCCGTGCACTCCTGATCTCTGCAAACAGATCATCCTCCTGTCCCCAGGCCCAGGACAACTGCCCTCACGAATCAGGGGCCATGCAGGATGCAGCCCATTTCGCCAAACCTAACCAAGGCCCACGATTCAATTTTTCAAGAATTAAAATTGGAGGCTCACTTCACTAATAACGGAAAATGTTGTCCGAGGGTATAAAAGAGAGAAGAGCTGGTCTGGTGGTACCCAGCGTGACTTGTCCTCTTAGCTAAGCAGGGTCCGCCGTGGTTGCATTTGAATGGGAGACTAGAAGTGTGAGCAGTGGAAGAGATTCCCCTCAGGGGATGGAGCTGCTCTGGGAAAAGCAGAAGGTTCCAAGTTCCCTCCCTGGCAGCATCTCCAAGAGAGGGCTGAGAGAGACTCCTGCCTGCAACCCTGGAGAAGCCGCTGCCAGTGTGTGAAGACAATACTGAGCTAGATAGAGCAAGGGTCTGACTCAGTATATGGCAGCTTCCTATGTTCCTAAAGGGAAGAACTGCCTCCCACAATGCAATCCTCCTCTGCTTATAGCATCTCCCTCCAGAGTGGCAGGAGACCACACACACAGCGACTGAGATATTAAAACCTCAAACTGCTGAATGAACCCTCCAGAAACAGTGGGACAGCTCTCCTAAAATGGGAGAATGCAGCCATTCATTTGGAACGCCCATGCAACGTTGTAACACTAAAACGTAAAGATAAAACCCGGTAGAAGGCTTCCCATGTGCAAACGGCACCTTGCTGCCATCACACCCAGGGCAGCGGTAGGATCCACAGTTACTATGGATGCACATTTAGCAGATACATCGTGAATCCATTATAACGTGTAATCTGGAAAGTGCTCAATCCCGAACAGTGACTCATGCAGAGATGCAACAAGTAGCCTCCTCTGAGGGCTGCTAATTCTGCTGCTCCTCTGGATTGAATGCAATTGGACATTTCAAACACAGAGGTTGCTGCAAAACTCTTTGTCCCCAGCGAAGGCTGATTGGAATGAGCAGGGACTCACACAGAGACAGGATGGGCAGCCTCCTGTGTGCGGGCACTCCAAGCTCACAGTATCCCTTAGCTGTTGTTATTTTTTCCTTTTCACAGCATGCGGACAGCTGGCTGTTCTTTAAGAACATAAGTGGCGGTGGCCTCCAAATAGTAGCCCTTGATAGACCTCTCCTCAGTGAAGTTATCCAAACCCCTCTTAAAGCCATCCAGGTTGTTGGCTGTCACCACGTCTTGCAGCAGAGAATCCCACAAGTTGATTATGCATTGTGTGAAAAAGTACTTCTGTTTGTTGATCCTAAATTTCGGGGCCATACTGTTTAAGAGTGATCATGTTAAGACAAACTGAAGCGCAAGTTTAAGATTAAGTTTCTGGCTGTGTTGCTGAGAATGACACTTGGTTTTTATTTTATTTTTGTTTTAAGGAAGCCAGATTCACAAGCAGTTCAAAGAAACACTCCCTGGGACTTTTACACACAGCAGGTTTTACCACGGGTTTGAATGTTGAATGACTTGAATGTTGCCAAAGACAGATTTTCGCCTGGGACTTTTACAAACAGCAGGCTTTGCTGAGAGTTTACTGGGAGGCTATCTCCCCGATATCTCTCAGGGACTCAATATGTCAGATCAACACCCCCTTCATTCTGGAGGAGACGCAAGTTAAAGGGCTTCCAAAGCCCTGTGTGAAAAGCTTCCTGGGCAAAGAAACTGGGATTAAGGGAAGCCTAGAACAATGGTGAGATAAACTCAGAGGAGAGCAACCCAGATAGGAAGGCGTCTGGACAGCAGATCATGCGAGAAATGGTTGAAGGAAGTGGGGATGGTTAGTCTGGAGAAAAGACTGTGGAAGGCGGGGATGTGAGAGCTGTCTTCAAATAGCTGAAGGGCTGGGAACCTTCAACTCTTCCCAGAGCGGCTCCATCCCCTGAGGGGGAATCTCTTGCAGTGCTCACACTTCTAGTCTCCCTTTCATATGCAACGAGGGTGGACCCTGCTTAGCTAAGGGGACAAGTCATGCTTGCTAACACAAGACCAGCTTTCCTCTCCTAAAAAGATCTCAAGTACAGAGCCAGGAAAGATCTTAGGGAATATAGGAAGCTGCCATATACTGAGTCAGACCCTTGGTCCACCTAGCTCAATATTGTCTTCACAGACTGGCAGCGGCTTCTCCAAGGTCGCAGGCAGGAGTCTCTCTCCCAGCCCTATATCCTTGGAGATGCTGCCAGGGAGGGAACTTGGACCCTAGATGCTCTTCTCAGAGTGGCTCCATCCCCTGAGGGGAATCTCTTCCACAGCTCACACTTCTAGTCTCCCATTCAAATGCAACCAGGGCAGACCCTGCTTAGCTAAGGGGACGTCATGCTTGCGACCACAAGCCAGCGTGGTGTAGTGGTTAGAGTGCTTGACTGGGACCGGGGAGACCCGAGTTCAAATCCCCATTCAGCCATGAATAGTAGCTGGGTGACTCTGGGCCAGTCACTTCTCTCTCAGCCTAACCTACTTCACAGGGTTGTTGTGAAAGAGAAACTCAAGTATGTAGTACACCTCTCTGGGCTCCTTGGAGGAAGAGCGGGATATAAATGTAATAATAATAATAATAATAATACCAGCTCTCGTCTCTCATGATTAACTGAGTGTGGATGTAAACCAGTGACTGGGGTAATTTGTCTCATAAATGTAACATTTAAATGTGTGTGTGTGTGTGTGTGTGTGTGTGTGTTGTGTGGGTGTGTATACAAACACATACACACACTATGGGGCACCTGAGCTGAAGGTTTGTGACAGAAGGGATACACTGGTTAAAAGGGGTTGGAATCCCTGCCTTAAACACTTAAAGAGGTGCTGGAGACGTCTCTTTCCCTGAAGACCTTCAGAGAAGAAGATCGCAGCTCTGGAATACGCTGTCAATTCAGCCCTTTTCTCCGTCAAAGTTACATCTTCATCAAGCACCCAACAACCGATATAAAATTAGCCCTGTTCACTGCACATCCAACTGTAGCCAACTTTAGGGAGAGGATTAATCTGAGATCAATGGATTTTCTCTTCCCCCTTCTTCTCCCCAGCTCCCCAAAGCCGCAAAGAATGGATCTGTTTCGCTGGTCAAAGGCAGGGGGCTTCATTTATAAAAAAATTTCAGGATGGAAATTAGTTCTTAAAGAGCTTTTATTTTTCAAAAGTCCCAGCTTGCAATAAAAATCTAGGTGACCTAGACTTTCTTCTTCTTCTTTTTTTAAATCAAGTTTTCATGTCAGTGGAAATAGCTTTTGTTCAGAATTCTAAGAGCCACAGAGCTAATTAGGCACTTTTTGAACGCTGTCTATGAGCCGTTGAGACGTTAATCCTGTCAGATGATACTTAAAGACCATGCACTCCATGATAATTACCCAATGTAAGAATCCTTCAGGGATGCAAAAACAACTTTTGCAAACATTGCAGTGTATTATTGCAAAACACAAAAAGATACTCTGCTTAGGAGGGTAGAGTTGTAGTGCTGTAAAAGCCCCTCTAGAAAAGAATGAGAACAAAGCATAAGAGAAACACTCGGGTTTGTGGATCTCTGCAAGAGTCAGGGTACTGAGAAGGCCTCCTAATCCGTGCTTGACAGCTGGTCTTGCATAAACTGTCCCCTTTGCTAATCAGGGTCCACCCTGGTTTGCATTTGAATGGGAGACTGTAAGATGCTCCCTTTACGAGATGGGGGGGCATTCTGGAAAGAGCCTCTACAGGCTTGCATGCAGAAGGTCCAAAGTTCCCTCCCTGGCAGCATTTCTAGATAGGACTGAGAAAGACTCAGCAACTTTGGAGAAGCCGCTGCCAATCTGTGTAGAGAACACAGAGCTAGATGGACCAAGGGTCTGACTCAGTAGAAGGCTGCTTCCTTGGTTCCTGTGATGGAGTTGCTGCAAGGATATTGCTGGGGCTTTTTAGTTTAGAAAAAAGACGACTGTGGGGAGGCATGATAGAGGTCTATAAAATCATGCATGGTGTGGAGAAAGTGGAGAGAGAGAAATTCTCCCTCTCCTATTGCACTAGAACCAGGGGTCATCCCATGAAATTGATGGCCAGGAAATTTAGGACCAACAAATGGAAGTACTTTTTCACACCACGCATAATCAACTTGTGGAATTCTCTGCCACAAGATACAATGACAGCCAACAACCTGGATGGCTTTAAGAGGGGTTTGGATCACTTCATGGAGGAGAGGTCTAGCAAAGGCTACT
Source organism: Hemicordylus capensis (assembly GCF_027244095.1). Lineage (NCBI taxonomy): Eukaryota > Metazoa > Chordata > Lepidosauria > Squamata > Cordylidae > Hemicordylus > Hemicordylus capensis. The sequence goes on along the minus strand of NC_069673.1, from coordinate 1,706,812 downwards.
ATAAGCCACCTCCAGTCTCAAAGGCAGAATGCCTCTGAGTACCAGTTGCAGGGGAGTCACAGCAAGAGAGAGGGCCTGCCCTCAACTCCTGCCTGTGGGCTTCCAGCAGCACCTGGTGGGCCACTGTGTTAAACAGGATGCTGGACTAGTTGGGCCTCCTTGGGCCTGATCCAGCAGGGCTGTTCTTATGTTCTTTTATTGCTGTCCTAACCCCGATGGGGAGGGATGAATCCAAGGGGTAGTGCGGGGTAATGGGTAAAAGGAAAGGAAAGATTGTGCCATTGAGACGGTGTCAACTCCTGGCGGCCACGGAAAAAAACATGTGGTTTTCTTTGGAAGAATACAGGAGGGGTTTACCACTGCCATCTCCCATGCAGTATGAGATGTTGCCTTTCAGCATCTTCCTATATTGTTGCTGCCCGACATAGGAGTTTCTCATATTCTGGGAAACACACCAGCGGGGATTCGAACTGACAGCCTGCTCCTGCTCTCTAGGCAGGTTGCTTCCCCGCTGCGCCATTAGGGGGCTCGGGGTAGTGGGTACTCCCCCCCAAAAAAGCATATTTCCTGCTCCCCTATCCATCAGCAAAGTGTCAGATGACAGAATCATAGTACTGTATATTATCGCTTGAATTAATTATTATAGAAGGCCTCCGTTGTGTTAAGAAGATCACTTCATTTATTCCTCTGCCAGGAGTCTCTTCCAACCTCCCAAGACCCAGCCCATCCAATTTGCTTCCTCCCTGGCAAGGAACTAGGCTGGGTGAGAGACCAGGTGTGCAGCGGGTTGCAGGCCACATATCCCCTGCAGATTTTGGCTGGCCTGGTATTCTGTCTCCCAGCCCAGGGCTCTCCTGCTACAGGGTTTTGGACGGGAAGAGAAAAGCACACGAAGGCCAACTGGAAGCTTTGGCCAACTCCAAAAAGACTGTATTTTCCATCACAGTTTTTAAAAAGCAAGTAAAAGCTTGGCTTTTTACCCAGGTTTTTAAATGAGTGTTTTTATTCCCCTTTCTTTCTTTCTTTCTTTCTTTCTTTCTTTCTTTCTTTCTTATATTTGTATACTGCCCAAAACGCCAAGTCCCTGGGTGGTTTACAACAAAACAAAAACAACAAGTAAAAAGGTTAAAAAACATTACAACAATGTAAAACCTAAAACACAGTTAAAACAATTAAAATCATCAAACTATTAAAACAGTATCTAATTAAAAGCCTGGGTGAACAAATGTGTCCTGATTGCCTTTTAAAAAGTTGTATCTTATGGTTATATTGCACATGTTTTTGAAACGTTTAATTAGATTTGTATTTTCATATTCCATTTTAATTCTTATTATGTGGTTTTTAATATTTTATATTGTTTTAAATGTTTTGGTAACTGCCTAGAGATTATTTTAATGAAAGTTGGTACAAAAAATTAACAATCAATCAATCAATCAATCAATCAGCATTTGGTGTGTTTTCTGAATAAGTTTGAAGATGTCAAGCAAGTAATCATGATTAAGGTAAATAAACTAACAACATTAAATTACCTTACCTTTATAAGTATTTGATATATAGCAAAATCCTCACTCCCCTAACAATATTCTATGCCAGCCCTCTGATCTCCCAAACTAGTTGTTCTGGAGTTGATCCTGGTGATGGGACATAGGCGAAGAGATCAGGAGTGCTCTTTGCTATGCTTAACGGACATCTTGATTTGGCACTGGATATTTATCCCTTTGGGTTTTCATATCAATTCTGGCAAGCTGGGATGGCTAGAGATGGTGCCGAACAAGTTACCTTTGCTCAAGCCTGTTGGATGCTGCTGTTTGCCTGGGCGTGACTTCTTCCTTCTTCCTGAATTGGTCATATGGGGAATCCTGTGCAATCAGGGAGCACATAATGAAAGGGATAATGTCACTGTGTGACATCTGCCTTGAGGATGTCTCTGGACATTAGTCAATAGAATCATGTGAGATGATTGAACGGATTAAAGTTGGCTGGATGATTTTGCCACTGAAGACAATTGGGAGTGAGGGCTGTCTAAATGAACAAATGTACATTGGGAGTGAAGGCTATCTAAATGAGCAGATGTACATTGGGAGTGAGAGCCATCACAATGCAACATCTGCCTTGATAATATCTCTGGACATCAAATACAATCATGTGAGGTGGCTGAATGAATGTAGAGTGGACTGGATGATTATGCCACTAAAGGCAATTGGGAGTGAGGGCTGTCTAAATGAACAGATGTACCCTGGGAGTGAGGGCTGCTTAAATGAACATTTTTGCTAGGAGAGCTGAAAGATTTCCAAAAAGAGGAGGACTTTCCCAGCGCTGCTAAAACATCTTTGCAGAAATGGGGATGGGTTTTGTCTCACTTCTGGCTTTGAACCAAGACCAGAAGTCGGTCGACACCTAAAAATGCCCTGTGAACCATATCTAGATCCAGCTTGCGAGCCAAATGCCGCCTTCCCTCCCCAGCCACTGAAAGCACCCGCAGAGAATAATGTGCTTACCGATAAAGAAAGAAATCACCAGAGGGTCACCGTAGCTGACCTTGAGCAGAAAAAAAGGACCGGCGGTGATTCCGGTAAGGCCCAGAAATGGTGGACGTGGCGTCTAGACCCACGGCGGCTCCAAATTCAGTACCTCTGGGGCATTCGGGATCACAACTTGCTTTGGGGCGGGGGGGGGCTGCCAAAGGGACCAGAAGCCACCGCAGGCTGGCAAGTGGCGACAACCCAGGGAACAGATGCAACCCATCACGCTAACGAGCTTTTCCTTCCCAGCGGCATCACCCCATTGAGAGCGAGCGGGCTCATTCCGGTCTCATGGCAACCCTGAAATGGATAGAATGGAGGAGAGGGTGGCCAGTGGGGGGCGGGAGGCTTTTTATTTAATTTTTCTCTGTGTGTCTTTCACTAGCATCACTGGTGAACAAAAGCCCACAAGAGAAGGGCTGCTCATTTTTCGCTCTCTCCCAACACCCTGCAACTCCTTTTCAGTCTCTCTCTCTCTCTTTTAAAGGGGTTAGAGCAAGATAGATGGTCCGCCTGGCCATCATCGCATTAAAGAAATTGATGGCGGTTTCTATTAAACGTGCCGGTTTGCATGTGGGCGGATGGCTGAGGGTCCCTGTGCCTTAAAGATGCTGGCTTTTTGCTGGCTTTTGCACAAACCAGATTGGACTCCAGGCCTCCATTCTCCTTTGCCCTTTACACCTCAGGAGCACTCCGCCCCTAACAATCTCCGGTCCATATGCTTTCCCAGAGCAATGAGGAATCTGGTTAGATAGATGGGGGCCTCGTCAGCAAAAGTGAGAGGTCAAAGGGTTGGGACGCCTTGAACGCGGCACGCTTGGAGTGAAACGTCAAAAATCTCTTGCGCGCGCACACTGGACACGCATCTGATGAAGTCAACTGTAGACCATGAAAAGTCTGCGCTACGTTTGCTGCGTTTTTGTTTGTTTTTTGCTAGTGATGGCATCACTAAATTCTGTCATTTTTGCTCTGCTATCATGGCTATCCATTGTAAGTGATGCTCTGGAAGGGGTATCCTATTTTATTTTATTTTTATTTATATACCGCCCCATATAAAATATCTGGGTGGTTTACAAATTAAAAGCACAGCAATTAAAACCTTAAATCCTATTAAACAAATTAAAATAACCATCAGCAGCAAGACTTAAAAACCTTATAAACGAAAAGCCCGATCAAACAGGTGTGTTTTCAAGAGTCACTTAAAAATAGCCAGAGATGGGGAGGTTCTGATTTCATTTGGATGCATGTTCCAGAGATCAGGGGCCACCCCGAAGAAGGCCTTGTTTTCCGTTGCTACCAAAGAGCCAGTGGTACCTACAGCTGGAACTCACTTGATGAACTTAATAGGTGTTAGGGTTCATGAAGATTATTTCTGTTGGCTAACATTCTGGCTAATGCTGTCTTTGCACAACACAGGCTGTGTTATCAGGTCCAGAATGATCATGGTTAAAAAGTTAACCACAATCAACCAGCACCCACGCCCCCATGGAGCATATTGTGAGAATTTCTGCACCGTCCCAGTTAAATTGTTGCAGTTAATCAGCATTTAATTAGGCTCGCTAACTAGGTGGTATAGTCATTAGGGTGTTGGACTCAGATCGAGGGGGAGCCAAGTTCAAATCCCCGTTCAGGCATGAAACTCACTTTAGGCCAGCCACTTCTCTCTCAGCCTAGCCTACCTCACAGGGTTGTTGTGAGGATAAACATAACCATGTACGCAGCTCTGGGCTCCTTGGAGGGAGAGCGGGATACGAACGTAAAAACAAACCAAACCAGACAAACAAACAGCCCTTAAATGGCGACCACTTTGGTCACGGGAACGTGGCCGAACTTATGTGGCTCATGTTGAGGCACTAAATTCCCGCGATTTCCAAAACACCACTCTTGCACACTCGCATCCAGATTCCCTGCAAGGTGTGTCCTGCACACTGTGGAGCAAACACAAGTATCTTAGCACCAGGGCAAGATGGGTCTGGAGCGCAGCTGGCTGGCCTGGTGTTAGTAGGATCTTGGCCATTGACCCCTTATTTGGTTATGTGTGGATGTATTATTTATTTATTTGACTGATGACATGTTTAGGGGTGTGGAGGCAGAAAAATGCATCCCGTTGCCCCCAGAATCCCGACAGCCACGTTGCTTGTTGGCAAGGTCTGGCTGGGCCCAATCCCAATCTCAATCTCTGCTGTCCCCAGGGTCTCCGATGAGCAGCAATGGGAGGGAGCCCTGGATTTGGGGCTCCATCCTCCCCCCCCCCACTGCTGGCCCGCCTTTGACCTGTGGGGCTCTGGGATAGCAAGATGACTTCGCTCTCTAATGGGGGAGGGCGAGGGGAGGCCAAAAATTAAAGAGGGGCAGAGAGGCCAGGTCCCCTAACCAAGGGGGGGTTGGGACGGGCCCACCTTCGGGCTGTGGAATTCAGCAGAGAAGAGGCAACCTCCCGGCTTATCCGTTCCCAAGCTATGCCTTCTGCATCGCGCCCCCCCCCGCGCCCGCTTTAATTCTTAAAACGCTTTTGTCATTAGTTTCATTTCAGTGATGAATTTTTAAATGGCTTATACATTATAGAGGTCTCCTCACATCCCTCCTTGCTTCTCCCAGCTGCGTGCGCTCTGCACACGGCGCTGAATTGGCGCTCAGTGACACCCGGCTGCATTCAGAGATGCCAGGCGGAGTGGCGAAGAAGACCCACATGCTGATGAGCACAACGTCTTCCGCGCTGATTTAGGATTCGGTGGCTGGAGGGCGTGAAAGTAGTGCCGAAATCCATTCTACAGGCTACGCCTGTTATCCAGACATCTGTATGAAATAGCCAGTTCCCCATTTGTCTGTCTTTATTTGTAGTACATGTAAAGTGGTGCCCTCGAGTTGATTCCTGGCGACGACAGAGCCATGTAGTTTTCTTTGGTGGGATACAGGAGGGGTTGACCATTGCCTCTTCCCGCACAGTATGAGATGATGCCTTGCAGCATCTTCCTATATCACTGCTGCCCAATATAGGTGTTTCCCTTAGCCTGGGAAACACACCAGCAGGGATCTGAATTAGCAACCTCTTGCTTGCAAGGCAAGTTATTCCCCCGCTGTGCCATGTTGTTGTTAAATGGCTTGGGGCCAGGTTACCTGAGAGAGCGCCTGGCCCCATATGTCCCTAATCGGATCTTGAGATCTTCTTTGGAAGCCCAACTCCGAGTACACCTGCCCAATGAGGTGAGGCGGATGGCTACCAGGGAGAGGGCCTTTTTGGTGGTGGCACCTCGTCTATGGAATAGCCCCCTCAGGGAGGCTTGCCTGGCATCCTCTCTTTGCTCTTTTAGACGCCAGGCGAAGACCTTTCTGTTCCTTCAGGCTTTTTAAAACTGAGCTTTCAAAACAAGTTTTAAAAATATTGTGTATTGTATTTTGTATGTTTAGCTTTGGAATGCACTCCCTAGTGAAATAAGAACCTCCCCATCTCTGACAACTTTTAAAAAGTCTTTAAAGGCGCATCTGTTCACCCAGGCTTTTAACTGATATTGTTTTGATGGTTTTAATGTTGTTTTTAGCATATTGTTTTAAAATTTTAAATGGTTGTGTTTTAAATTCCTTGTTTTTAAATTCCTTGTTTTTCTTTTTAACTGACGTTTTACTTTTGTTTTTATCTTCTTGTAAGATGAGATGTAAATTCTGGGCAGTGAGATGAGATGTAAATTCCCAGAGATGTAAATTCTGGGCGGTATAAAAATATGTTAAATAAATAAATAAAAATAGCCCACTTTCCTTAAAGAATGTAAGTTTATAAGATCACCCAGCAGGGACACATTGTAGGGATACATAGGGACACCTCAATGGCATAGATTGTGAAGATGTCATCCAGCTCAATTAAAGATGGCAGATGCATGAACGTTTGAAACAAAATGGGCTAACTTGTGACTGTGGTAATTCTCTATTAAGATTCTAGTGAGAGGAAAGCAGACAGATTCGTTCTGACCAGAATGTCTTGTTTGTCCTGTGTTGTAATTTGTTTGTCTTGTTTTATGTGTTTTTACTGGATTTTTTTTTTTAAACTGTTGTGTTGTGAACCGCTCAGAGAACAACTTGTTATGGGGTGGCTAACAAATAAAGTTGTGGTTTTTAATGGTTGTTATGCTGTTCAACAAAATAGGTTCTGAAAGCAGTTTGCATAGCAGAAGGAATAAATAAATGGTCCCTGGTACAAAAGGGGCTTACACACCCAAAAGAAAGCAAGGGAGACGCCTGCAGCAGCCACTGGAGGGATGCTGTGCCAGGGATGGATAGGGTCAGTGGCTCTCCCCCTGCTACAGAGAAGACAATCACCACTTTGAAAGGTGCTTCTTTGTCAGTCATTTCCATCTCCTCTAGTTGTAGGAGATCATGGAGATGCTGCCAGGGAGGGGGCTTGGAGCCTTCTGCATGCAACACGCAGATGCACTTCCCAGAGCAGCCCCATTATCCCCTAAGGGGAATAACTTCTAGTGCTCACACACGTAGTCTCCCATTCAAATCCAAACCAGGTCAGGCCCTGCTTAGCAAATGAAACAATTCATGCTCGCTACCACAAGACCAGCTCTCCTCTCTTTGGACAGACTGGGACTAAACGCTGCAGTGAACACAACAGGTTTCTCCTATCACCTAGCAGGGGCTGTTAGACCCCCATTTAGACCCCCATCTGTCGCAATGACAGGCATTTTGCTAGACTTACCTAACACTATTCTGCACATGCTGGGCTTCTCAAACCGTATTAATTAATTAATTAATTAATTAATTAATTCTATATCCTGCTCTTCCTCCAAAGAGCCTAGAGCGGTGTACATGGTTGATGTTTATCTTCACGGCCACCCTGCGAGGTGGGTTAGGCTGAGAAAGAAGTGACTGGCCCAGAGTCACCCCGGGGCTGTGATCCCTCTAAGGTGTGTGCATGTGCATGTATGTGCACACACATTTTTTGAAGTCCGTTCAGTACATTTCAGATCCCACTCAGGTTGAATCCAGAAGGCCCCACTCTGAATGCTGGTGCGCCCACACTGTCTTGATACTGCTGCCCAGAACAAAACTCATAAGAACATCGGAAGCTGCCATATACTGAGTCATGCTTGCTGCCACAAGACCAGCTCTCCTCAAATGTGCAGATTAAAGTTATTTAATGTAAGGAACTATTTCAGGGGAAAGAACATTTCATCTTAATAAAACCAGTGTTTTCCAGTTCTCCCCTGGGCCTCTCCACTCCCAAGGCAGCAAAAAGGAGCGACAGGCGTTTGGTTCTCTCACCCCGTCAAAGAAGTTGGTGTACACATTTAGCCTCCACGACTCCATTGCCACAGGGGTTCCTAACCCTAGGTCCCCAGATGCTGTTGGACTACAACTCCCATCATCCAGTGGATGTCCATTGCAGCTGGGGATGATGGGAATCATAGCCCAATGACGTCTGGAGAGCAGTGTTCTCTCTAATTTTTTTCCCCATCTCTGCAGAATGAGAGGAATGTGTGGAATGGAGAGGAGAGCTGGTCTGGTGGTAGCAAGCATGACTTGTCCCATTAACTAAGCAGGGTCCGCCCTGGTTGCATATGAATGGGAGACTAGCAGTGTGAGCATTGCAAGATCCTCCCCTCAGGGGATGGAGCTGCTCTGGGAAGAGCAGAAGGTTCCCAGTTCTCTCCCTGGCAGCATCTCCAAGAGAGGGCTGAGAGAGACTCTTGCTGCCTGCAACCTGGGAGAAGCTGCTGCCAGTCTGTGAAGACAATCCTGAGCTAGATGGACCAAGGGTCTGACTCAGTATATGGCAGCTTCCGATGTTCCTATGACTCCTTGGTTGTCATTAATCCACACCGTTCCCCCAATGTGCACTTATCTCTCTCCGTCACCACCAATTTCGGCCCACCAGTTTGGGCTTCTCGCAGGATTGGGTTTCCTCTCCAACTGCATTTTTGACCCCCGCCCCCAACTCCTTAAGGCAGCGTCCCCTGGATCAACGCCCCCTCCCCTCATAAAGACCAACTCCAATTTTAAAAAATCAAAACCATTTGGGAGTGATGAGGGTGCTGGGGCCACTTCTACACTCATCCCCCCCCCCACAGCTGCCAGTTCGCACCCCAGCCGGCCTCCCACCTCCAGAGAACAGCAAAAGCCAAATTAGGCATCTAGAGAGTGCAAATGTGGAAGACATTTCGGAGCGCCGTCAGCCCAAACGGAGAAGTGGCTGGGGAAAGAGGAAATTGACTTCTCCTTGATAAAGACCCATAAATGCATGCAGACTTGTATTGCGCGTGGAAATATCTTCATTAAAAGTGGGAGGGTTCTCTCCCCTCCCCTGCCGCCCCCACCACCCCCAGCCAGATTTTTGCAGATACAAATGTGCAATGGAAAATGAGGGTAAAAGGAAGTGGCGGGGGGGGGGATGGAAATGCAGCTGTGCCTTGCCCAACGAAGAGAGAAGGAGAGGTTTTTGTATGCCCCGTGGCTGAAAAGGATTCTTCCGTTACTTTGACGGCCAGTGGCCACTAGCGACCGAGTGCTGGCCGTGACGCTTGGAGGAGAAATATCTAGAAATGATACTTGGAAGCTGGAATGGAGCCAGTGAGATGCAGGCGGGATATTTTGTGGCTGGCTGGCTGGCTAGAAGAGGGGCTTGGCCGAGGGCCAAGGACATGCTGTTTGATTTGGGGAACGGACATTATTTTGCAGACTCACAGTGTCTGCCTGGATATTCGCCTTCAGTCCTTGCCCAACCTGTAATGTCTGTAAATACACAGATTTACATCATAAAGCCTTTATCCGTCATGAGGACTGTCTCCTCAGAAGAGAAGTGACCCCTGTCAGAAATGACAACACTGCTGGATAAGTTGACTGGCGAGAAGCAAAACCAAGCGCACTTCATTTGCGGATTCTCTCTAGTCTGTAGTAACCTGGGACAAGGATTCTGCCGATCACTGAGGAGTGTACGCAGGCCAAGCTGCTCACATAGGCTTCGGCCGCAGAACAGTGTTGTCTTCATTTCTCTCACAGGGCCATTCTCATCCTGAGGCCTTCTATTCCCACCTCGTAAAGAGGCAGCACCCCCAAACCCCCAGGAATTTCCCATAGAGAAGCCGTGAAAAGGGAAGCTTTTTGTATGACTATCTGGCCCTTTCTTCACCCACAAGAGGCGTCTGCTGAGGCCCTGATCAATGTCACATATGAGCCAGGCATTCATGCAACTCAGCAGTGCTGGCTTCAGCATTCTCCAGAAAGTCCCAAATGAGCTTACTGATTGCAAGGTTGCTACAGCGGAGATTGCCAATGTTTCTTGCACTGGGATGGGGCCGTCGCTCAGTGGAAGGGTATCTGCTTGGCATGCAGAAGGTCCCAGGTTCACTCCCTGGCAGCATCTCCCAAGTTCAGCTGGGAGAGACTCCTGCTTAAAACCTGGGACAAGCTGCTGCCAGTCTGTGCAGACAATGCTGAGCGAGAGGGACTGAGGGTCTGGCTCAGTATGGCAGCTTCCTGTGTCCCTATGTCTGTGCACATATGCCAGTTAGCTTTAGCAATGACCACTAATGAGACTGATTGGAAAAATAAGCAGACCAGACAAAAGAAAATAATTCTTCATACAACTTAACAATAATTTACGTTGTTATAGGAATATAGGGAGCTTCCGTATACCGAGTCTGACCTTTGGTCCACCTAGCTGAGTATTGTCTTCACAGACTGGCAGCGGCTTCTCCAAGGTTGCAGGCAGGAATCTCTCTCAACCCTGTCTGGGAGATGCTGCCAGAGAGGGAACTGGGAACCTCAGATGCTCCTCCCAGGGTAGCCTCATTATCCCCTAAGGGGAGGTGCTCACATGGATTCCTCCATCCAAATGCCAACCTTGGTGGACCCTACCCTGCTCAGCAAAGTACCTTACTACCACAAGACCAGCTCTCCTCCTCCTCCTAGTTCGTTGCCTAGACTGGCCGCGAGCTCAGATGGCTTTGAAAAGGGATTCTGGAAATGATGGAGGAGAGGCCTCTCTGTGGCCATGGGCCCTGGCAGCTAAATGAAACCTCAGGCACGTACCAAGACTGGAGGCAGAGGGACATTTGTCCCTTGTCTAGCGGTAGTTATGCCCCTGTGGAGGCTCCATGAACAGAGGCATTCTACCTTTCAGTAAAGGATGCTGGGGACCAGCAGCTAGGGAAGCCAGGACTTCCATGCCCTGTTTGTGAGCTCCCAGATGCATAGGGCTGACTGCTGCTGAAGACAGTATACTGGGGAGCTGAAGACAGAGTGGTGAGGGGTGGGACTAGAAGACCTCCAAGGTCCCTTTCAATGGACTGATTCTAGTTCCTCAGTCCCCAGATGCTGGGGAGAAACCGCATACTCTGCTTGTATAAACTCCTGGCTGGGCTCTCTTGGGAACAAAATGCTGCCTGGACGGACGGAGCTGGATTCCCCAAGGCGCCGGTGTGAATCTCTTGCTCTCCGTCCGGCAGGGCTGCCGCCACCCAAACCAGAGGCGTCCCCAGGTCTCGCTCGCAGCACCCTGCGAACCGTCCCCGTCCCTGCTCAGCTCCGGGAAACGCACCCAGTCCAGGTCCGTGCGCGTACGAGGCCCGCACGTGTCCTCCCTGGCTGCCAGCCAGCCGTTTGGCGGATGCAACAAAGACCTGGAGTCTCCCAGACAGAGTCCTGGGGATTCCCTTGCTCGGAGGAGTGTGTGTTAAGCTGTCCCGTCAGTTGCACGGCGAGGCTGTGACTTCATTAAGAAGCGAGAGCCTTTGGAAGGGAGGGCGTGGGGGGGTTTCCCAGGGGCAGGGGCTGGGAGAGCGGCTGGGAATGGGCCCCTTGTAAATCACAGCCCCTGGCTTGCCTCTTTCTTGGCCTCTTGCAAAGGCTGTGTTTAATTCAAAGAAAACATGAATGGGCAGATCGGTTCTTCAGGGAACCGTTCAGAACATCGGGACCCAGGAAGCTGCCACATCCTGAGTCAGACCCTTGGTCCAGCTAGCTCAGTATCATCTACCCAGCCTGGCAGCGGCTTCTCCAAGGTTGAAGGCAGGAGTCTCTCTCCCAGCCCTGTCTTGGTGATGCCGAGGAGGGAACTTGGAACCTTCTGCTCTTCCCAGAGCGGCTCCATCCTCTAAGGGGAATATCTTACAGTGCTCACACATGTAGCCTCCCATTCAAATGCAAACCAGGGTGGACCCTGCTTAGTAAAGGGGACAATTCATACTCCCCACCATGACGGGCTCTCCTGCTTCCCACACAGGAAGCTGCTTTGAACTGAGTCAAATCCTTAGTCCATTGAGCTCAGAATTGTCTACACAGACTGGCAGCAGCTTCTCCAAGGTTGCAGCCCAGCCCTATCTTGGAGATGTGTTTGGTTTTTCCCTGCTATCGGGACCAAAGAGCATGGATGTTGTTTCGCTGTTGTTTCTTATTAAGAGAAGTGTTTATTAGGGCTGTGCAAAGCATTAAGTATTTGATTTGGAAATGGTTTTGCCCGTTCAGAAGGGCCCTGTTTCTATCCAGAGATTCTGTTTGTTGTGGTGATTTGATTTGACATGGTTTGGGTCCAAAGTTCTAATGGAATATTCGGACTGAATCTCGTCCAAACCGAATATCCCATGGAAGCTTTGCCCAGCCTTGATGTGTGCCTTTTGTCGGTGTCGACTCTTAGCGTCCACATAGATAGATTCTCCCCAGGATGGTCTGTCTTCAACTTGACCTTTAAGGTCTCTCAGTGGAGCCTTCATTGCTGTCATAATTGAGTCCATCCACCTTGTGGCTGGTCGTCCTCTTCTTTCCTTTCCTTCCACTTCCCCCAGCATTTTGGACTTCTCTAAGGAGCTGGGTCTTCGCATAATGTGTCCAAAGTATGATAGTTTGAGCCTGTTCATTTGTGCCTCGAGTGAGAATTTTGGATTGGTTTGTTCTAGGATCTATTGGTTTGTTTTCCTGGCTGTCCATGGTCTCCTCAAAAGTCTTCTCCAGCACCCAAGTCCAAAAGCATCAATACTTTTTCTATCTTGCTTCTTCAAGGTCCAGCTTTTGCATCCATAGAGTGTCCCGGGGAAAGCCATTGTCCGGACGATTCTGATCTTTGTAGGTGTAGACACGTCACGGCATCTCAATCTCCTTTCCAAAGCCTTCATTGCAACCCTACCAAGTGCTGGTCTGTGGCGTATTGCTTGGCTGCTGGATCCTTGACTGTTGATGGTCGATCCTAAAAGGCAGAAGCTACCCACCACTTCAATGTCCCTGCCAGAAAATCCCCCAGAGCCCTCAGGAATCCACTGGAGTCCATCAGTCTCAGAGGGCGGACCATTTTTATAGGTCACCCCAGCTCTTGCAGAGAGGTGTAGCTGCTAAGACTCTAAACCTCAGAAGGAAGTGATCCGGTCATGATAAGGGCATAGATGGCATAGATCCCCCACTTTCAAATCACCGCCCTCCTGTCCTGTCCAGTTGAAAAAAACCAGATCTAGAGTCTTCCCCAGTTCATGTGTTGAGCCAACAACATGTTGGGACAGCCCCATGGTGGTGCTGGCAGCCATGAGGTCCTGAGCCACTCCAGACCTGGCAGTCTCAGCATGGATGTCGTCACCCCAGAACAATCATTCTGAGCATCCTCAACACCAGATCTGAGACCACCTCTGGGAGCTCAGGGAGGGAGACGTCTGTGCAGTACACCAGCAGCTTAGCATAGTGGTTAGAGTGTTGGACTAGGACCGGGAAGACCTGAGTTCGATTGTTTGAATCGCCCTTCAACCATGAAACTCACTGGGTGACTCTGGGCCAGTCATAGTTAGTCTTAGCCTAACCTACCTCACAGGGTTGTGGTGAGGATAAAAATAACCATGTATACCACTCTGAGCTCTTTGGAAGAAGAACAGGATATCAATAAAATAAAATAAAATAAAATAAAATAAAATAAAATAAAATAAAATAAAATAAAATAAAATAAACAGAATCCCCATTCTGTCCCAAGAGCCCAACGCCAGGTACAAACACTCTGAACCAGCACTTATTTGGGCTGGGGTCCTCGAGAGGCAAATAGAGCTTGTATAAATTACAGTGAACCCCACCCCCACCCCTGCCCCCCCAGACTATGTTGATGCTGCACTAAATATCCAGGTGGCCACCACTGGGGAAGCCTAATCTCTGCCAGCCAGGGGCGTATCTAGGGGTAGGGCAGGCAGGGCACGTGCCCCGGGCGCCACTTAAAGGGGGGCACCATTTTCAAAAAATATTTTTTTAAAAAAGTATAATGTATACCTCCACATAGTATTTGGGTATTTCATGAGCCCCAGCATACTGAAATTTGTAGTTTTCTAAATTGTTTTTGAAAAATTAAAAGATTAACAAGCTTGACTTGTATTTTTCAGCTGATATTATGGTAAAGTTATCTGAAAGATGGGTGTTGGATGTTTGGACAAGGGGTGCAATTTCAGTGCTTGCCCTAGGCGCTATTTTCCCTAGATACGCCTCTGCTTCCAGCTCCCCCACCCAGGTCTCCGTAATACAAACCAAGTCATAAGAACAACAGAATGACGTGGTTGGATTGGACAAAGGTGGTCCATCTCCTTATCCGCTTCTAGTGGTGACCCACCAGGACCCTTCTGGGAAGGCTACAAGCAGGCCACGAAGTCAACAGCATGTCCCCAACACTTGGTAATTGGAGGTAGACTACTCCTGTGCCATGGAATCCCCATCTTGCTACCGTGGCCAGTCGATTGGTCACCGCACTGATCTGCGACGGACCTCTCTGGGCAAGTGGAAGCCCCTGCACAGCTCCATTCTGGGAGTGGTCCTGGGTTTCGAGCCAGCTTCGCAGAGAGAGTTGTGAGCGGCCCAAATCAGGCAACGGCCAGCCTGCCCTCCCTGCAATGCCCTGGTGCCTTCTCGGTGGGGAAGAGGGCGAGAAGGCAGCCTTGCCGACCCCGGCAGGACGGGAGCTTCGCGGCCCTGTGTTGGACCGCCCTGGCCTGCCCTCCTTGGAGGCAGCGTGGGCTCATTTTCCGTCGGGGAACAAGGCCAGGGTTTCAGCTGAGGCGGCAGTTTAACGAGCAACACCCACTGCAAGAGTTTCCAGCGCACATTTGACAAGGCAATCCAAGATCAACATTACGAAAGAGCTGCAGAGAAGAAACTGGGGTAAAGAAACCTTGGCTGGTGATGGGGGTCGGTTTGGGGGTGGGGAGGATCTGGTTCTCTTGACGCTTCTCTGCTCAGTGCGTCGAGGAGAAATCGGCGCTTCAGCAGAACAAACCAGCAGAACAGGCTGCGCTGCCTTACGCGAGAGGTTCGGGGAGGGCGGCGGGATATCACCTCTGAGTGTTCCCCTGGGTGGAAAAGCTCCCTGCAGAGAGAAATCGACCAGGTCAAGGAGGGGGCTGGGGCAGAACATTTTCTCCCTCTGCCGGTTTTCCATGTGAAAATGCTGCTGTTCATTTAACATGTTTGGGGTGGGTGGGATCAACGTCATTTTGCTGATGCAGCCTAGAGGCTGCTTCACGTGATCTTTTAACAGAAGAACTTGTCTTACCCAAGTTTCATAGGAAGCCGCCGTATGCTGAGTCAGACCCTTGGTCTGTCTGCCTTAGTATTGTCTACCCAGATCGGCAGCGGCTTCTCCAAGGTTGCAGGCAGGAGTCTCTCTCAGCCCTATCTGGAGATGCCACCAGGGAGGGAACTTGGAACCTTCTGCCTGTAAGCAGGGAGGTGCTCTTCCCAGAGTGATTTCCCCAGCAGCCAAGGTTCAGAAGTGGCGTGCAGTCCCGTTACGTAAGTGTGTGCTTTTAAAAAATAAGATGCAAGGGGTGCGGTTGTCTGTGAGGCTCCCACTGGGTAGGAGGGCTTTTCCTCCCACCTCTGTTAACTTTTTTCAAAATGGTGATTCCCTTTTATTTAGCAGGGGGAGAGCAACTGGCCCTACCCAACCCCAGCACTGCATCCCTCCTGTGGCTGTTGCTGGTGTCTGCCTTATGTTTGTTTTTTAGAATATGAGCCCTTTGGGGACAAGGGACCATCTTCTCATTATTATTTTTTCTTATTTAAAGACTTTTGTGTTTGTTTGTTAAAGATCGGTAGATACTATATTTACCTGAATCCAAGATGAGGATTTCCCCAACTTCTTTCCTGTTAACTATAGGAGGGTCATCTTTTATTCAAAGTCCTCTTTCTTTTGTGTAAATGCAGGTATAACCTGTATGTAACCTCTATCTTTTAAGGCATTGTCTTACATTCAGAGTCACCTTCTACTTGGGTAAATATGCAGCGGGGAAATGACTTGCCTAGCAAGCCAGAGGTTGCCGGTTCGAATCCCCGCTGGTCTGTTTCCCAGACTATGGGAAACACCTCTATCGGGCAGCAGCGATATAGGAAGATGCTGAAAGGCATCATCTCATACTGCGCAGGAGGAGGCAATGGTCAACCCCACCTGTATTCTCCCAAAGAAAAACCACAGGGCTCTGTGGGCGCCACGAGTCAACACCGACTTGATGGCACACTTGATGTGTGCCTTTTGTCTCAAGTTTGATGCCCAAACCTTGTCACATCAAACATGTCCTTGGCCCTGAGGTCTTTTTCGTTTCGTTTTGCCCGACAGCAGCCATGGGGGTGGAAGTGGGAACTCCAGAGTAGGGATACAGGATCTGGCAGGGATTTTAGCCCAAGCTAGATCCCGCCTGGCTCCTCTTGAGCAAAGACAAATTGCCTCTCTAGCTTGTGCATCCTTCTTGTTTACCAAGTCCTTTGGAGGCCAAAGGATGGATGGGAACCGCGGCATGCCGCAGGGTTTTATGGCTCTGCTGGTGCTCGGATGCTTTTTATCGCTTTGAAATTGAGTTTACAGTATCAATGTTTTTTAAATAATCTTGTGAGCTGGCTGGGGCATCTCGGAAAGGCGGGATGGAGATCTCTCCAAATAAACAAGCCAGCCTCTTGGAGACTCTTCCTTTTGCCAGAGAGGAGGCAAGGATGACAAAGGTTTGATGGAAATAAAAAGGAGGGGGAAGGGGACGCTCTGGGAGCTGACAGAGCCTGGTCTGAAGGGAGACGGATGGCCAGTGGAAGAAGATCAGGGGGAATCTTCCTCGGAAGCCTTCAAACAATCAAACCTAATGGGTTTAATGTGAGGGCCGAGAAGTAATCGCTTTTTCCTCCCCACCTAATTCAATTCCATTTATTTTTATCTGGCAGCTTTCATACCAACTGTCTTGCGGCTGCTGTGGCCAGGGACCGGAGTGATGGAGGGGTAATGCTGTCCCATCAGCACCCCGAGGGCCTGGAGGGGCAGCTCCGGAAAGGTCAGGGCCAGAGCTAAAACTGGATTTCAGAGGTGAAAGAGTCCCTACGACAGGCTTCTCAAAACTTGAGCCCCGGATTTCACACAACGACAGTTCCCACCATCTCCTCCTGCAGTGGTCCTCAACCACGGTGGCAGGGGATAATGGGAGTTGTAGTCCAACAACATCTGAGGACCCAACTTTAAGAACCTCTGCCCTACAGGCATGCTGGGAGGGGACCAGAAGTCAGTGCAGGTCCACCAAAAGCTAGAGTCAAGAAAGGTAAGAGTAGCAATAACAATAAGACTTCAGACATCGTATCTATATAGTACATATTGTACAATACATACCATAGTACATAGGAACCTAGGAAGCTGCCTTCTACTGAGTCAGACCCTTGGGCTGTCTAGCTCAGGATTGTCTACCCAGACTGGCAGCGGCTTCTCCAAGGTTGCAGGCAGGAGTCTCTCCCAGCCCTCTCTTGGCTTAATACCAGTCTTATGACAGATATTCTGGAGTGGGTGGGGTAAATGAGCTTCTCTTTATCCCCTTTACAAGTAACAGACTTAGAACAGAAAGCAGGCTTCCTGGGACAAAGAGGGATATTATTCAATAGCTGGCTGTGCATCTGAATATCCTAGTCTAGGTGCCATGGTTACATTTCTAGGTGCAATAATAAATAACAACTTTATTTGTTAGACGTCCCATAAACTGTTATCTGGGGCTGGGATTTGTCATGCCTTGATTAATAGCTTTGCATTTGTGTTCTGTTGTATGATTTAAAATATTTTTATTTTAAATAAGCTATGTGGGGAATTTTTAGAGCTTAAAAGACAGGGTAATATTTTTTACTTTTTAATAAACCAAAGTATTTATTATTAATTATGATTATTATATTGCTCAAATCCATATATCACCTTTTCAACCAAAAAAAGTTCTCAAAGTGGTTTACACAGATAAAGAAAGAAGATGTCTCCTTATCCCACAATATCTCTCCCTTTCTCTCTCACACACACAGGGTTGGATGTAGGGGTGTGTACAAACAAAAGAATGCAGTTCGGTTCGAATGGGAAACAATTCGAACCGAACCGCGTTGCTCCGAACTGGTTCAGTCAAACCGACTGGCCAGTCCATTAGACTGAACTGGTTCATGCGGCCACTTTTAAAGGGGAATCTGGTGGTGAGGATTCCCCTTTGCAAGTACAGGGGTGGGCGACTCTGCTAATGGTGAGGGGTGGTGAAAAAGCTAAAAAGCTGATTATCACACGTGCACACCCCTACTGGATAAGGACAGACTCTCTCCCCTTCTAAACTGAAGAGACTCACCACTTTGAAAGGTGTCTTTTTGCCCAGTTTACAGGGCCCGGCCGATTCCCAAACTGTATGCCCGAAGAGGGCCGAAAGAGAGTTCCCTTTCCCAAAGCGGCTCAGCCTAAACAGAAACAATGGAGAGCCCAGCAACAGCTACTGGGCCAGTTGCTCTCCCCCTGCTCAATATGAGAGACTCTCGTTCTAAAAGGTACCTCTTTGCTCAGTTAACCTAACAACACGCAGCTTATGATATGTCCAAACAGGAAAGGTCCCACGTGCCTGCAACCTTGGAGAAGCCGCTGCCAGTCTGTGAAGACAATACTGAGCTAGATAGACCAATGGTCTGACTCAGTATATGGCAGTTTCCTATGTTCCTATGTCCTATGTCCCACTGGGTTAGCATAAGCCCCTTACATGAACCTAAATTCTTTCAATCCATCCTCTGCAACTTCATCAATCATCTGTCCAAGGCTGAATATTTGCCCTACTTTATGCATCTCCACCTGCAATGCCGTTCTCATGGCCGGTAAGTTAAAAAGCAATGCTGGAGCAATTCTATCCCTAAAAACATCTATATCCCACCCCTCCAGTACAATATTGCTCGCAATGAAAATGAGTGACGGAATTAGTGGCGCTAAAGGAACCGGATCCTGACCAGAACAATGTTAGGCGGGTCTGACTCAGAGGAACCTCCACTGTTTTTTCTGAGCAGACCTCGTCCACTATATGACATCCGTGAGTCCACCTCAATGATGTTTTAGCAGAAGGTTCCCACCATCCCGGGTAGCAAACAAAGGGCAGAGCTACAGACTGTGCATTGGGTGTGTGTGTGTGTGTGTGTGTGTGTGTGTGTGTTTAAATAATCCCATGGTCTGTTGGTAATTAATGACCGCGTATTCATGGAACATTCATGGAATATAGAATCTCTCTCTCTTGCTCTGCCGGAAAGGACTTTCTCTGAGATTGGAGTGGGGGGGGGGTTGCTTGTGGGAGGGGAAATTAATAATATCCATGTTTTCCATTATTAATGTCCACTCTGTCCTCTAGACACCGTGCCTATTAAGCCTGGGAAAGTAAGATTTGAAAGCTTCCCCTTCAATGAAAATGAAAGTCGGCCTCTGCGTGGATGCTATAATTCCATCCTTGCATGGGGAAAACCTTGTGGGTAGAATTCTGCTCCCAGTCTCAGCTTTCGTGCTTTAAAAAAGGATCGAGTTTCTAGCCCTTACAGTGGACCAGGTTGCTTGAGGGTAGGCCTGTTGGCACCATCCTTTGCATCTAAGTTGAATGTTACCAACATTTGCATGGTTGTGTGAACCCAGGCCAAGGTGGTTCATGCCCGGAGATTCCCACTTTGTCATGAGTTGACAGCAACAGGCTACTCTTGGTAGTCCAGATTAAACCTGGATTCAAACAACTGTGTGCTGTATGGGTGAACAGTGGTGGAAATGGGACACAATTCCATTTCCAGTGGTGAGAATTCCACCAATTCCAGGGTGCAACCTTCTCAAAACGTTTCAGGGCAGTTGGTAGCAAGCATGATGTGTCCCCTTAGCTAAGCAGGGGGACATGATGTGTCCCCTTAGCTAAGCAGATTCCAGGTTGCACCCTGGAATCGGTGGAATTCCCACCACTGGAAATGGAATTGGGTCCCGTTTCCACTCCCTGGTTGCATATGAATGGGAGACCACATGTGAGCACTATAAGATATTCCCCTCTTAGGGGATGGGGCCGCTCTGGGAAGAGCAGAAGTTTCCAAGTTCCCTCCCTGGCATCATCTCCAAGCTAGGGCTGAGAAAGATTCCTGCCTGAAACCTTGGAGAAGCCGCTGCTTGTCTGGGTAGACAATACTGAGCTAGATAGACCAATGGTCTGACTCAGTATTTGGCAGTTTCCTATGTTCCTATGGTTGGTGGGCAGATGCATAGCTAGGACCTCAATTCCCGGACCTCAATTCCCAGCACCTTCACTGTTGGCTGAGTGTCTTCTTTTTTCTCTTGGGGAGAACGAAGGAAAAAACCCTGCCGACGATAAAGCCTGCTGGGAAATAAGGACAGCTGGAGCTTGTGGGAGAAGGGGGAGGCAGGCGGCTCTCAGGAGCTGGGCGACTTGGGTTCTTTGGACCCACCTGCCCAAGTATAGGTCCGCCCTGTAGGTGAGGGTCGGGAGCTGTGCCCTTTTCTTTAAAAGGTGTTTTAAATCTCTTCACACATCTGCAGGCTTCTTCCGCCCCAGTGTCCATCGCGAGAACAGCCCTGCTATCAATTCATTTTCCAGCCCTGGGGCAAGAAGTGAAGAAGGGTTCCCTGCCCCTGGGCCCACGGCCTTCTCCTCCCTTTCAGTCCGAGGGAGGGAGGGAGGGAAGGGTGCTGCCTGACACCCCTCCCCTCCCTCCTGCCCCAGTTGTCTTGCTTGAAGTCAAGATGAAATGGCCAGCAATGACTATTCTTGTTGGGGAGAGCAAAGACGACGTACCTGTTTCCCCAGGCTTTTAACTGAACTTGTTTATTTATGGTCAACGGCCAAATAATTGAACTGAAATTTTAAATTTTAATGTGTTTTGATCTATTGCGATTTTTATCTGTTTTTATGCATTTTCAATGTTTGGTATTTTATACATTATGTTTTAATCCGTACACTGCCTACAGATTTCTGTATTAGGCGGTATAGAAATTCAGTCAATCAATCAATCAATCAATCGTGAGCTGCCACCCAGTTGGCCGGCTGGCCGCCCTCCCTCCCGCCCTCGGGAGGCGAGGGACCTTGGTCCTCTTTCTTCAATTATAGCGACGCCCCTGGGGCCAGCATGTTTGCGGAACAATCCTGCTGCTTCCGACTCCTGCTTTGTGGCGCAAACGGAAAGTTGTGCAAGTTCGGCAAGTTTAAGCAGCCCGCTGCCTGGGATTCTTGCACGTGGGAAGCCACACTTGAAGCCCCCTTTTCCTTTCAGCGCGGTGCCGGGAAGAGCATCAGGCAAGCCGTTGGCAGCTGATTTGTCACGTCTCTCGGCGCAAAACCGTCTGTGCTTTATGAGCGCTATCAATAATGACGATCATCTCCTTAATGCCGCGGTTGCCACATATATAATATTTAAATCACATTTTCCTCTGGCGGAGACGGGCGGGCGGCCACAGCCTCCAACAGGCCATGATGGTTTGCGCTGGGCCTGTCATATCCCTGTTATGAATCATCCCCCGCGATCTTTATGGGGGCCCTGTGCTGACATCCCTGGGAAAGGGGGCAGACGCCTGGTCTCTCTGCATATTATTAACACTCACCTGACATGTATGTATGCAAAGACGGCAGGGTGAAGATATATACGGCCATCACCGGTAATGGATGCCTCTTGTAAAGTATATCGTCTTCGCGCTTAATTCACAGGTGGCACAATTTTATGATTGGAAAGTCAGAATCTGCAGGTCTGGTCACTCCCTGTACTGCAGGCAGTGTGGTGTAGTGGTTGGACTAGGACTAGGGAGAGCCGAGTTCAAATCCCCATTCAGCCATGAAACTCACTCGGTGACTGCAGGCCAATTGCTTCTCTCCCGGCCTAAACAACCTTACAGTGGCGTTGTGAGGGATAGATAACCCCTGCTAACTGAGCAAAGAGGCACCTTCCAAAGAGGTGGTTCTCTTATATTTAGCAGGGGGAGAGCAACTGGCCCGCTCCAACCCCACCACAGCATCCCTCCAGTTGCTGGTTGTTTAACAGATTCCTATACTGCCCCCAAACCTGGTGGTTTACAATAAAAATACAATTAAAAGAAAATGTAAAACATTAAAAAGATTTAAAATGTAAGACAATGTCAAAAGTGTTAATGCTATTCAAACTGTTGGTGTCTGCCTTGTGTTTCTTTTTAGATGGTGAGCCTTTTGGGCCAGGGAAACATCTTGTTTTTTATTTCTTTATTCTTCCTATGTCAACTGCTTTGGAAACTTGTTGAAAAGCAGTATATAAATATAAATAAACACCACCACCATTCTGGCCTCCTTGGAGGAACTGTGGGATATCAATGTAAACACAAATAAAATGAAATAGAAGCAAGGACATAACAGCAGCCCTGCTGGATCAGGCCCAAGGAGGCCCATCTAGTCCAGCATCCTGTTTCCCACAGTGGCCCACCAGATGCCTCTGGGGAGCCCACAGGAAGCCCACAGGCATGCCCACTCTCCTGCTGTTGCTCCCCTGCAACTGGTATTGAGAGGCATCTTTCCTCTGAGGCTGGAGGTAGCCCACAGCCACCGGACTAGTAGCCATTGATAGACATGAACTCCATGAATTTGGCGAAGCCCCTTTTAAAGCCATCCAAAGTGGTGGCCATCACCACATCCCATGGCAGAGAATCCCATAAGTTAATTATGACAATGTGTGAAAAAGTACTTCTTCTTGTCCGTCCTCAATTTCCCTGTTTCCAGTTTCATGGGGTGACCCTTGCTTCTAGTGTTATAAGAGAGGGAGAAAAATTTCTCTCTGTCCATCCTCTCCACTCCATGTATAATTTTATACACCTCAATCATGTCTCCCCTTAGTTGCCTCTTTTCCAAGGCAAAGAGCCCCAGATGCTGTAGCCTAGCCTCCTAAGAAAGTTGCTCCAGGCCCCTGACCATCTGGGTTGCCTTCTTCTGCACCTTCTCCAGTTCTCCAATATCCTTCTTAAGATACGGTGGCCAAAGCTGTATCCAGGACTCCAGATGCGTCCGCAACATAGATTTGTATAAGGGCATTATAAGAGGAACATTTCTATTTTCAATCCCCTTCCTAATGACTCCAAGTAGAAGAACTGCCCCCAGAGCAAGGATTCCCAAACTGGGCTCTGCAGGACTCACCCTCCCACCATCTTTTCGGTCAACCAAAACGTTCTGCATCCATTATCTTCACCAATTAAGTTGACGTGATGCAGAAGTTCTGACTTTGGCACCTGAAACAAAACAAAACACCCAGATAGCATGCCTCCTCCCACATACGTACAGTGAAAATTGAGTGTTCAATTAAACCACAGCTAGTTTGCTGTCCTCTCATGCGGGCTTCGAATGAGCTGCTCATCCAGTTGAAGACGGTTCCCCTAGGCAACCCAGAAGGGAAGATTTAAACTGCAGGAGGGGGTCTTTTGCTTTCAGACCAAAAGCTGTGGATGATGGGAGTTGTAGTCCTGTACAGCCACCCAATGTTAGAGCTCCTGAATTAATCTGTGGACAGATTAATCTGTCCATCAGCCAAAACTCACACGATGAATCAACTAAAATTTATTTCTCTGGGCATCAGCCTGAATCAAAATGAATTAGGCCAAAAAGAGGGAAAGGGAAGGGTGTAGTGAGTACCACAGGACAAGAATGAACTCAGATATCTGATTTCCTTTCTCTGTCGCTTTCCCAGGAAAAGCTTTGGCAAATTTCATTTTTAAAACAGAGTGAGTAAAGGGCTTTGTTAAAAAGGGAGGGGAATCCAGATCTCAGCTGTATTCCACTTTTAAGACTTCTGGCTTCCAACGCTTCTTCCTGGCAACTTGAAGTCATAGGAACATAGGAAGCTGCCATATACTGAGTCAGACCACTGGTCCATCTAGCTCAGCATTGTCTTCACAGACCGGCAGCGGCTTCTCCAAGGCTGCAGGCAGAAATCTCTCTCAGCCACATCTTGGAGATGCTGCCAGGGAGCGAACTTGGAACCTTCTGCTCTTCCCAGAGTGGCTTCATCCCCTGAATGGAATATCTTTTGGTGCTCACACATGTAGTCTCCCATTCAAATAAAAACCAGGACAGACCCTGCTTAGCTAAGGGGACAAGTCATGCTTGATACCACAAGACCAGCTCTCCTCTGTTCTCCCAATACAATTTATTGTGGCTGGGGATGATGGGAGTTGTAGTTCAGCAACATCTGGAAGCTCCCAGGTAGAGAACTACGGTACTGCTCTAGAGAATCACCCCTTTAAGAAGGCATCTCTTTGCTCACTTAGCAGGGGACCATCTAGATTAGTCTGCACTGGAAGATTAATATATAGTCGCCGAGATTAGTCTCCGTTGGAAGGATGCTGGGCTGAATAGGGACAGTTGAATAGGGATAGTTTTAAAAGATGTGTCTGGGCTCAGTTACTAGGCCAGATTCCCAAAGCGTGTGCCACCAATTTAGGACTGACAAAAGGAAGCACTTTTTCACACAACGCATAATCCACTTGTGGAATTCTCTGCCACAAGATGTGGTGACAGCCAACAACCTGGATGGCTTTAAGAGGGGTTTGGATAACTTCATGGAGGAGAGTCTATCGACAGCTACTAGTCGGAGGGCTACAGGCCACCTCCAGCCTCAAAGGCAGGATGCCTCTGAGTACCAGTTGCAGGGGAGTCACCGCAGGAGAGAAGGCATGCCCTCAACTCCTGCCTGTGGCTTCCAGCAGCATCTGGGTGAAACAGGATGCTGGACTAGATGGGCCTTGGGCCTGATCCAGCAGGGCTGTTCTTATGTTCTTAGGAAGGAGGAGGAAGGGATGGATGGAAGAATGGCTAGCAATGGACACAGACAATATCACCCACAATGGAGAGAGGGATCCAAGCTAGTGGACTTCACCACATCCTGTGGCAGAGAGTTCCAAAGGTTAATTCTGTGCAGTGTGCAATGTCAGTTTGGCCTTCCTGTCCCTCGAGCCCCATGTTTGAACCAAGATTTGCAGTGTAGCCAAAAAGCACAGCCAGACAAGATTTTGAAGATAACCAGGCAAGAGACGCTCAGATTCCAATATGTTTTGAACATATGCTACAAAGCAAACCCAAACGACATGATTCATATGGCAGTGCTTTAAGACTACAACCGGATTTAAAGCTTTGTCAGGCTGTCATGCTAGGACTGTGAATCTAATATCTATGTTTCCTAGTGAAAGCCGTGTGAAGTCATAGAAGATCTTTATTCGGAGCTGAATCACAGCTCACGTTTAGCAAAGTCTACCTTAAACTTGCAGAGGAGCTGGGGTTTTGCAGCTCAGGTCTGGCATGCCTTGGCTCACATTGGAGGAGTTTTGATACAGCAAGCTCAGCCTTTGCAAGAGTAGATGTGCAAAATAGCCAAGCAGCTTGTTTCGGAGGCTTCTGGGTAGATCCCATTTAAATGAGAGGGAGCTGGTCTAACTGTCATGGCTTCCTCCAAGGAACTCTGGGAAATCTAGAGCGCGAGGGTAGGTTAGCAACCTCCTGGTCAGACTGCAGTTCTCAGGGTTCCTTGGCGAGGAAGGAAGCCACACTAGTCAAGCAGGTTTCAAACCAGTTTGTCATGCAGATGCACCCTTCAGGAAAAGGAGATTTCAGTTCTTTGGGAGGAAGACCATTTGTTAGTATTTTTTTAAAATAGCGATGGAATGATAGGAAGGTTATGTGAGGGATTGTGACTCACAAGCCTTCCTCCTGGCGTGTGAGTCAGGAAATGTGTGATTTTTATAGCAACTCCAATAAGTTGCCAGAAATTACAGGGAAGATTTCATTTCCACGGGTTACTTGGAAAACAGCAGGCTGTGGACAGTGAGTCCAGGCGCTTCTCTTGAGGGAGGCCCAAGAAGACCATGATTTCGACATCTGAAAAGAAATAATAATGGAAAAAAATGGGAAAGGCAGCCAAGGGAGGGGATAAAGCTCACCTTTTCTCCTCACTGTCCTGATATCACCCTGACTGAGCATAGAGACAGTTGCTTCTCCTTCTGATAGGAGGCTAAAGGTGCCACTTGCTGGAGAAGAGGGAGCGAGAGAAGAAGGAGTTGCATGTGATTAGCTCTTGGACATGTTTGTCCCAAATGTGTCACTTGTGGAACTCCCTGCCACAAGATTGCTCACTAGCATTTCTAATGCACATATAGATTAATTTTTTAAAAGGTTCACATATACTATTTCTGATATAATCCATCAACAGAGATGATACCCAAATGGAACCCAGAATAACAGAAAGAGTTGGAAGAGACATAAGAACAGCCCTGCCGGATCAGGCCCAAGGCCCATCTAGTCCAGCGTCCTGTTTCACACAGTGGCCCACCAGATGCCGCTGAGAAGCCCACAGGCAGGAACTGAAGGCAGGCCCTCTCTCCTGCTGTTACTCCCCTGCAACTGGGATTGAGAGGCATCCTGCCTTTGAGGCTGGAGGTGGCCTATAGCCCTCAGACTAGTAGCTAATGATAGACCTCTCCTCCATGAATGTATCCAAACCCCTCTTAAAGCCATCCAGGTTGTTGGCTGTCACCACATTTGTGGCGGAGAGTTCCACAAGTGGATTATGAGTTCTGTGAAAATGTACTTCCTTTGGCCGGTCCTAAATTTCCTGGCCATCAATTTCATGGGATGACCCCTTGTTCTAGCGTTATGTGAGAGGGAGAAGAATTTCTCTCTATCCATTTTCTAGTTTGTAGACCTCTAGGTTTATAGACCTCTATCACGTCTCCCTGCAGTCGTCTTTTTTCTAAACTAAAAAGCCCCAGGTGTTGTAGCCTTGCCTCATAAGGAAGGTGCTCCAGGCCCTTGATCATATGGGTTGCCCTCTTCTGCACCTTTTCCAGTTCTACAATGTCCTTTTTTAGGTATGGAGGTCTTCTGTATCCATCCCCTAAATCTCTCCCTGAAATGGGGAATCACAGTCGTCCCTTGCCAAGGGAGTTTTTAGTATCCGCGACTGGCAAATTGTGAGCGGTCTCACCAACCGCAACCCGAGTATCTGCAGTTTGGCAAGACTTTATTTCAGTGATTTGAGGGGGGGTTGTGTTTCTACAATTGGGGGGGGGGTTTCAGAGGTTCAATCCACTCATTCCTCTTGCTGACCCGGCCAATTCCTCACAATTTAAGGTGACTTTGTGTGGTTTTGGGGGGTTCAAAAGAAACTTTGAGCAATTTGGGGGAGTTCAAAAATATCCAATTTGCTCACTCTTCTACTTATGCTCGGTGGTTTTAAGGGATTCTGGGCATTTTTTTGACAATTTTATTTATTTTTTCTTTGAATCTTTGGTCTTTTCTCAACTGCAGTTCCCCTAACCCCCTGTTCCCTACTGAATTCAACTGCTCGCCAACGGCAAGGTTTTGCTGGAACAGAACCCTTGTGGTTGGCAAGGGATGAACCGTATTGCAAAATGCTGATTTGGGGGCAGACGAATCCTTGGGTGATTCCAGGGTGAAAAGAGTATAGGAGACAAGTTCTAGACTCTCTCTTTCATGCCGTGCACTAGCGAGGCAAGTTCTAGACTCTCTCTCTCACCACACACTACACCCCCATCCAGATTGGGACCCCATTTGACATATATATATTTTAAAGAGAACAAGACTGCTTCTGGTCCACTTCTAGGTTAAGTTGATCTTCTAACAATGCATCTATTGTCACATGCAGTTTGACCCATCTTCATCTTGCACGTTGAGTCCGGAAGGAGCTCAGTGGTAATCTTGCACCTGTCCCTTTTTGCCATGGGATTGCCTGTAATATTGTGGGGTGGCCGCACCCAAAAGCATACAGAGGGTCACCTGTGATCCATGGACTCACAGGTGACGTGTTATTAAAGCGGGACACTAATAACTATCCCTTGAAATCTGTCCTCAAAATTTACATTTTCTGCAGAGTCTTTGGCTTCTCCTTAGTCCCTGATAAGCATCGGAACACAGGAAGCTGCCATATACTGAGTCTGACCCTTGGTCCATCGAGCTCAGTATTGTCTACCGAGACGGGCAGCGGCTTCTCCAAGGTTGCAGGCAGGAGTCTCTCTCTCTCTTTCTCAGCCCTCTCTTAGAGATGCTGCCAGGGAGGGAACCTGGAACCTTCTGCAAGCAGATGCAAAGGCCCCATATCCCATAAGGAACTGGTCTTGTGGTCGCAAGCATGACTTATCCCCTTAGCTAAGCAGGGTCTGCCCTGGTTGCATATGAATGGGAGACTAGAAATGTGAGCACTGGAAAATATTCCCCATCAGGGCCGCTCTGGGAAGAGTACCTAGGCTCCAGGTTCCCTCCCTGGCAGCATCTCCAAGATAGGGCTGGGAGAGAGACTCCTGCCTGCAACCTGGGAGAAGCCGCTGCCAGTCTGTGTTGACAATCCTGAGCTAGGTGTACCAAGGGTCTGACTCAGTATAAGGCAGCTTCCTATGTCCGTATGCTTTCACATGGTGGCTCCTGTGCAGGGGCAAAGTGGGCACAGCCCCCCTAAAGATCTCCACCTGCAGCTGCCATGCTGCTTACCTAATTACAAGTGGCAGGCATCCTGTTGAATTCAGCATCTGCAGCAGCCTCTCTATCTCTCCAGACTCTTCTGCTCCAGGACCTGCAGTTTGGGGACCTCCAGGCTCTCTCTGCCTTTGAGGGACAATATTAGCATAAGAATTCCCCCCCCCCCCCGATTTGAAGATGAAAAGGCCTCCTAGCCAATAATCAGCTTGTGGGTTGTTGTCACAAGGTGGGCTGGTCCTCCTGGGGCCTCAGCCAATAGGGAGAGGCTCAGCTGTGATTGATTTACTGGACCATTAATTAGGAGCACCTGGAGGCAGGCACAGGTTTTTTTTTTTGAAAGGAGCTGGGAGGAAGCTGGATTTAGGAAGGAAGCCCCCTTTTAAATTAGAGATGGCATCCCCCCATTTGTGAAGTGTGGTTGTAGTTTGCACAAGATGGCATCTGGAAGCAAATGGAGTTCAGGAAAGGTAGGAGCCCAACCTGAGGAGCAAGCCCTCAGAAGGTGTTGAGTTTCCTCCAACGTTTGCTGGGAGCTTTTCTCTTTCCCTTTCCTCTTTTCTGTTTTAGAATTGCACTTAATTATCTTAGTAACATCCAGAGACCTGGAAAAGGGGGTAGGAAAGGGACGTGAGGTGGTGGACAGGGGCCTAGCAAGGTTGGAGTGGGCCTAGGGACAGAAAGTGAAGAGGGGCCCCCTTCCTCCCCGTCTTCTTTGTTTCCCCCTTCCCCCAGATATTTTTTTTGCCGACAAACGGCGAGGAGACCATGAAAACAAGATTCTTCGAATGCCCTTTCTTTCCCTTCTATGCATATAATATTACATCCTCTTCATAGATGCATACACTTTCACACACACACTTGTGCACACACAGTCCCCTAGCTCAGAAACATTTTTAATATATGCCTCCTACTGTGACCCGATATATACATGCATGCAACTCCTAGCAATGCTCCTATCCCTATTTACCAATTTGTGCGCTCTCTCTCTCTCTCTCTCTCACACACACACACACACACACACACACACACACACACGGTTCATGTATGTCAGAAAGAGAAAAACACACAGGGAAGAAATCACATTCACAGAAAAAAAACAGATACGGGTTGTCTGTTTGTTTGACTTTCCTTTCCAGCTCTCCTTGTGGCCGTGCTTCCTTCCTGATACCTTGTCAACTCTGCATTGAATTGCCAAGCGGAGGAATACAACTCAAGGAAGAGCAATCCCTGGGCTGGTTTAACCGTTTCCTTTCTCAGCAGCCGTCATCCTCCTGCCTGAAAGAAGAGGAGCAGCTCACTGGCCGTGACTGGGAGTCATGCCGCTGGAGTGAGGGGAAGAGAAACATTTGGGGGGCAATATCACACCCTGGCCGTGGGTCTGCAGAGCCTTGTGGGGCCCCTTGAGGATGCAATCGCACCTCTTTGTAGAATCGACCCAACGCCCCTGGTGGACCGACACTTCCTCTGGGTTTCTCTCTCTTGCTCTCTCATCTCTCGGGAGGGAGGAGTTTTGTAGCTTCCAAATAAAACTTGGAGGTCATGCACACAGTCACAAACTGTGTTCTCTCCAGGTTTGGGAGCTGTGTGTGCTCCCAGTTTTTGGTTGTGTGGAAGCAAGGTCGGAGGAAAACCTGGGTAGACGTGATTGTGTGGAAGCCAGGTAAGAGGGAAAGCGACCCAGGTTTTCCTCCGACCTTGCTTCCGCACAACCGAAAACTGGAAGCACACACAACTCCCAAATCCAGGTAAAACACAGATTTTTTTTTTATTGTGTGAATGACCTCATGGTATTTTAACTGAAATCCTTAACTGGACAATTTTGAACTTAACCTGTCTGAAATGTGCATCTTTAATATAGAAATATTTGTCTTAATTTTTGAAGGGTTCTGAGACTATTGCCTTCTCTTCATGGACAACCGAACAGGCACAACTTGGAAACCAGGTAAGTCGAAATATTCAAGTACCTGCATCTTTCTCTCTAGTCCTTATACCAGTTTTTGCTTGCTGTTGTTGTAGTTGTAGTTGTGTGTGTTTGTTTTTTAACTCAGATCTTCAGCATAAATTAATTGGTCAGGTCTGTGATCTCTATGGCTTAATTTTCAAATCTGAGAAAGTAAATGTTGTATAGAATTGCGGCTAATTCTGTGGGGGTTTACTCCCAAGGAACTGTTGTGTGCATAAGATGGCAGCCTAAGGATTTTTTTCTTAGAAATGTTTATATTGTGAGAGAGGGAGAAGAAAGGCTTGCAAGTATGCATGTGTGTATTTGAGAGGAAACGTGTGGGCAAATACCTCAAGTGGTGTGAAAGTTGAAGATGCAGTGAAACTGCAAACAGGTGCTCAAGAACTCAAGCCTCTCCCTAGTTTAGGTGGTGGTCTTAGCTCAGTCCTGCATGTGGGGAGAAATGGAGGCGATGGTCAATTTCTGAGAGAGAGAGAAAGAGAGAACATTGCCATGAAGCTACTAAGTGCTGGTATAAATGATGGAGCCTTTGGCTGAGAAAAGTAGGCAGGTTTAAAGACTGCAGAAAACCATGGGCTGGTGACTGTCCTTCCACTTCTTTTGAACTTTGCTAAGCAGGGCCCACCCTGGCTTGCATTTGAATGGGAGACTACATGTGTGAGCACTGCAAGAGATTCCCCTGAGGGGATGGGACCACTCTGGGAAGATCAGCTGCCTGCTAGCATGCAGGAGGTTCCAAGTTCCCTCCCTGGCAGCATTTCCAGGAGAGGACTGAGAGGGACTCCTGCCTAAAACCTGGGAGAAGCCACTGCCGGTCTGTGAAGACAATACTGAGCTAGATTGACCAAGGGTCTGGCTCGGCATGTTCCTAGTCTCCCATTCAAATGCAAACCAGGGCAGACCCTGCTTAGCAAGGGCACAAATCATGCTTCCTACCACAGGACCAGCTTTCCTCAAAACAAAGCCTAGGTACATAACATTTGGGGCTGAATAAAAATGTAAACTATGCATATCTGTTTGCACTCGTCCCTTGTTGGCTCTTCCTCCTCCCTCCTCCTTCGGGGTGCCGTCACCTTGGCCGGGGGCCCAGGAGGACCATCATAACATCCACAGCACAGCTCTGGGCTGTCCCGAGTGCCGGACTCAGCTGAGAGCCTACGATCGGGGATGCGTGTAGACTTCGAGAGCGCTTTATGGTGGCCATATTGGTCGACACCATCTTGGCTGCAGCTATCCCTGTGTTGCATGGCTGTGATACACTGAAGTTGGGTTGTTGTTTTTTAAATGGAGGTGGCCATTGCTGCGGTCATGAAGCATTTTCCCTGCTTCATATGGTAATATGCTTCTTCTAAACCCTTGGTGGGAGCCTCTGGACCACTGGATGGGGGATTGAGGCCCCAGTTCATGCAGGCCATTGGGGGTGGGCTGGTGGACGGGGAGACAGTGCAAAACTGGGGGTCCAGCACAGGACTTCACCCTAGTGTACCCCACAAGCTGAGCTCATCCTGCCCTCCCTCTATGGTCTCTCTCACTGTCAGAATTTAAGGCGCGGTCCTGTCAAAGTTGTGGGGCCTCTTGTGTGGAAAAGCAAAGTAAATCTGAAACTGTGATAAGATTTGAAAAGTGAATCCTGGCTGTTCACCTCCTGATGCTGTGGGTAGATTTCCTTTGAAAGAGAACGTCATCAGTTATTCCTCTGCGTTTGAGTCCATTAATTCATCGATTAAGTCTGCGTATATTTGCATATTTGAAAAAGCAAGTTTTCTAATGGGGGGAAAAGATGTATGATTGTTTGTTATTTATTAAAGTCTCCATTATTTTTAAACGACACCCTAACCCTGCATTACAACAGGTATACGGATTGTTGTTGGTTTGTTTATATTATTTATATACTGCTTTTCAACAAAAGTCCTCAACGCCGTTTACATAGATATAAATAAATAAAATGGCTCCCTGTCCCCGAAGGGCTCACAATCTAAAAAAGAAGCATAAAATAGGTACCAGCAACAGCCACTGGAGGGATGCTGTGCTGGGGATGGATAGGGCCAGTTGCTCTCCCCCTGCTAAAAGTAAAGAGAATCGCCACTTTTAAAAGGTGCCTCCTTGCTCAATTAGCAGGGGTGTCGTGTTTTAGAACAGGGGTTCACACAGAGAACGTTGCTTCTAAGACAGGGATAGGCAGCCGTAGTTCTTCGGAAGTTGTTGGACTACAACTCCCATCATCCCTCTTCAAAGACGGTGCTTGCTGTATATATTTGTATTTAAAGATGTTAAGAATCTTTTGAAACCAGGGGCACACCCTTAGCAGGCTGCAATACATTTTAGTCAATTAATCCACCCAGTTAATTGGTCCGGAGGCCTGCTCTGAAGCAAGAGCCACTGAATTCAATGAGGTCTAATTCTCACAAGGATTCAGTGGTG
Source organism: Hemicordylus capensis (assembly GCF_027244095.1). NCBI lineage: Eukaryota > Metazoa > Chordata > Lepidosauria > Squamata > Cordylidae > Hemicordylus > Hemicordylus capensis. The sequence continues at coordinate 1,674,185 of NC_069673.1, read as the reverse complement.
ATTACTCTCTTGTAATAAGCCACCTAATGGGGCAGTGGGGAAATGACTTGCCTAGGGAGCAAGAGGCTGCTGGTTCGAATCCCCGCTGGTCTGTTTCCCAGACTATGGGAAACGACTTGCAGTATCGGGCAGCAGCGATATAGGAAGGTGCTGAAAGGCATCATCATTTCATACTGTGCAGGAGGAGGCAATGGGAAACCCTTCCTGCATTCTACCAAAGACAACCACAGGGCTCTGTGGGCTCCAGGAGTCGGCACGGACTCCATGGCACAACTTTACCTTACTCTCTAGTAAGCATGCTCAGTATTCTAGCTTTGGTCCCATGCATTTCAACAGAAGAAATTTGCAGTGTGGTCTTCACCCGGAGGGGGTCTGGCTGAAGTTGCCACCAGCCCTTCTGGTGGCTACCCGGGGAGGGGCCTTCTCTGTGGCTGCCCCGAGACTCTGGAATGTGCGCCCTGCCGAAATAAGAGCCTCCCCATCTCCGGTAGCTTTTAAAATGTCTCTAAAGATGCATCCATTCACCCAAGAATAAATTGTGGTTTTAAACTCTTTTAATGTTAATTTGTTCCATGTTGTTGTGAACTGCCCAGAGACGTAGGTTTGGTGCAGTGCACAAATATCTATATATTAAAAAATTGACTGTCTGTCCCCTGTGCATTCCTTTGCGCTATTGGCACCAAACTTGGCACAGTGACTGCCTAGGACTCTACAAGTAACATAGGGTACCCGGGAACCCCGACAACTGCCTCGCACAGACAGACAGATATTCAACGGGTATATCCACAAAACGGATATGGATGCAATAACAAAGAGAAGCTCGCACCATAAGCCCGAGCAACGCCGGGTACTCAAAGCTAGTAATAAATAAAAACAAATATTATTAATTATTATTATTTATTCGATTTCTATACCGCCCTTCCAAAAATGGCTCAGGGCGGTTTACACAGAGAAATAATAAATAAGTAAGATGGATCCCTGTCTTCACAGGGCTCACAATCTAAAAAGAAACAGTAGATAGACCCCAGCAACAGCCACTGGAGGGATGCTGTGCTGGGGGCGGAGAGGGCCAGTTGCTCTCCTCCTGCTAAATAAAGATTATCACCACACTAATGAAAAGGTGCCTCTTTGCCAAGTTAGCAGGGGATTTAACCTTGAGTATTCTTCTGAGACACCACATTTCAAATTCATGGAGGACAGGTCTATCAGTGGCTACTAGTCCTGATGGCCAAGTTAGCCAAGTTTGCAGGGCTATATTTATTAAATGAATAAATAAATGCAGGGCTGTCCTTAGAGAGCCCTGGTGGGGTGTTGGGCCTGGGGCAAATCGCATCCGAATCTCACCTGCGGCAAATTGCCACCCCTTGTGGTGGGGTGTGGGGTTGGGTGGGGGAGACCCGAGTTCACATTCCTGTGGAACTGAATGGGTTGTTGTGGGCCGGTTACTTATCTCTCATCCTGGCCTACCTCGCAGTGTTGTTGTGCCGATAAATATAAACCATGTACGCCACTCTGGGCTCCTCGGCGGCAGAGTGGGATATCCATGTAAGTAAATAAAATGAATACCCATGTTAGGTCTGAAGCGTGCGATTCGGCCACCTTGCTGAAGCTAAGTAGGTTTGGGGCTGGTCAGTAACTGGCTGGGAAACTGGGACCCTCCCCACCATTGCTGCCTTGAGTCCCACCATGGAAGAAAGGCAGGGCAGAAACTCCAGCCCAGCAAAACTCTTCTTCGGAGTTCTGGTGGAAGCTTGCTCACTACCGATTGCCATTTGAGGGGGGCAGAGGTTTCGCTCAGCTGTCCCCCCCGTCCCCCCCGGATTTTTTCCGGCTGGATCGGCTGGATCTCTTCCGTCCCTGAGAAAGAGGGGCATTGCCCAGCCCCGTCGCTGCTAGCCGGTCGGCCCTCAGGTTCCCCCTTGGCCGGGGCCCTTTTGCAATTGCAGCTCCAGTCTCTGGGAGAGGGAGAGAGAGAGAAGCAGACACACACACACACACACACTCACACACACTCAGAGACACACAAGTACTTTAGTTACATTGTTGGGTGAGTTTGTTACAACTCCTATCGCCTCGGCCTTGCGCGCACCCCGTGGGATTGGATTTGCTCTTCTCAGCGTGGCGTTTCTCTACACTTATTGTTGTTGTTGTTGTTATTATTTCCCCCCTCCAAGCGGGGGAGGGGGGGGCAAGGCAAAAAAAAAACCAAAAACCCCACCAACCACCCCAAACCAAAAACAAAGCAGCCGAGGAAGGCAAAGAGAAAAAGGAAAGGAAAAAAGATACAAGGACAACCAGCCAAGCCCCCCCTTCCTTTCCCTCCCTCCCTCCAGCTTTGACTTTGATTTTTCTTTTTTAATACACAGTGCGTGTGGGCTTTTTTTCCTCCCCCCCCACCCTGTGTGTGATTTTTTTTCTCTCTCTCTCCCCCTCCCCTCCTCCTTTTTCCGCCACCGATCTTCATCACAAATCTCTCTGGCATGAGTTAAACGGCGAGCAATGGACACGAAACATTTCCTGCCTTTGGGTGAGTTTCTTTGCAGAATTTCTTTCAAAATCAGCCGGAGCTGGGGCGGGGGGGGGGGGAGGCTGCGAAAGGGAGGGGGGTGGAGAGAGGAGGGTGATTTTCCTCTGGTTCCCCCCCCCCCCCCGCACAAGTCAAGGCGATCCCCCCCCCTTCGCTCTCTTGCTTTTTAATCGTATTTAGATCCCGGCGATCGTGGAGGGGGGAGGAGGAAGGAAAGAAGGCAGGCAGAAGCGTCTGGGAAAAGGGCGCGCGCGGGGGGTGGTTGGGGAGCAGAGCGGGGGGGGAGTGTCTTTATTACCCAGCCGATCTTTTTATCCCCCCCCTCCCTAGTGGGGGCGGGGCTGGGAGCACCCCCTGTTTGGATGCAGGCCGGCTGGAGAAAAAGCTGGTCAATTTCACCACCCGGCGAGCCTCCCCACCCGATCGCTTTGAAATTGACAAGCTCGGTCCAGGCCGGGGTGCCTCTCCCTGGGTTGGCTGTGTGTGTGGATGCCTCTTTGCAAAAGAGGATGCCTCCTCCAGATGCCTGCCGAGTTGGCAAGGGGGGGCGGGGGGGGCAGGCAGCCGAAGGGGCGCGGGGGGGGGTGTCCGGGGGCTGCTCCGAAGGCAAAGGGGGCCGCTGGCTCCAGCCACACGGACCCCCCTCTGGGAATCTCAGTCAGGGCTGGATCTTCGCGTCTTTGGAAGCGGGCATGGCTCAGAGCAGGCCGCAGGAGCGGGAGGCGTTTCCCAAATGTAGCCGAGAGAGAGAGGCTTAATTTGCAGAACTTGGGGGAAGTCGAAAAGTAACCCAGGCTGGGAGGCAGCTCCCAAACTGGGCAGAAGTTCGTTTTCTCTCTCTCTCTCTGTCTCTTTTAAAAGTATGTTTTCTGAGTGCGGCTTGAAAAGCCAGTTCTTGGCATTCGAGGCGGAGCGGGGGGGGGGGGGGAGATGAAAAGCGATGGCGATGCGACTTTTCCTTGGAGCAATTAAAAGTCTCCTCTTTGGGGTCGGAGAAGTATTAACAGTGTGCAATCCGCCCCGCCTTTTAATTTTTTAAAATGGGAATCTGAGTTGGTTTTGCTTGCATCGCTTAGGAAACTTTTTCTTTTGGGACTGATCTGCCTTATGGGGCTGTATTCCGGGGGGAAAAAAATTGCTGTATTGGAAAAGGCCGTTTTCTAAAAGAATGCCGTTTGGAATTTTGTATTTCCCTAAATATATATATATAAGAATCTCGCTTTCCCTCCCTGAGATGTTCATCCCGCCCTTGTTGTTCCCCCATCTGTAATTGTTTTTCTTTTTACCCTTTAAATCCCGCCCTTCTTCGAAGACTCAACCCCCCCCCCCCCGCAGGCTCAGTCTAGCAGAAGTAAATGTAATTGCCCAGGGTTAAAGAGGACAGCGTGTAACACACCCACGGTCAAGTGTTGATCTAAAGCGGGGTGCTTTCAGCCTGTGCCCTTGTCAGAATACAATATCTGATGGCTGGGAATTCTCCCCACCTCCATGTCACCTTTCGAATGAATTTCCACCTGTCGGGTTGGGTGTGTGTTCTTTCCCCCTTTTTCTTTCCGAGCCAACATTTCGGTGTTTGAGTCAAGCTCTGGCTTTGCTAAGAGTCTTCTGGGCCTCCTCCTGGTCTTGCGTTGTGTTTTTTTGGTTTTGCCTGGCTTCTAGGAAGTTTTGAGAAAGGGCCACCCCAGCCCAGTTCCGCTTGCCTGGCTCCGTTTGGGGTACTCTGCCCTGTCTTGGCCAGAGTGCCGGCCCTTTGGGGAAATCGGCAGGCATTGTTCCTACAGGTGAACAAGCGGCAAGGGGGCAAATTGCTGGACGTGGCCATCAACATAATGTGTGAATGTGACCGATTAAAGCTCACCACATCTAAAAAAGGGCATTGTAGAACTGGAAAAGGTGCAGAAGAGGGCAACCAAGATGATCAGGGGCTGGAGCACCTTCCTTATGAGGCAAGGCTACAACACCTGGGGCTTTTTAGTTTAGAAAAAAGATGACTGCAGGGAGACATGAAAGAGGTCTACAAAATCATGCATGGCGTGGAGAAAGTGGACAGAGAGAAATTCTTTTCCCTCTCCCATTATAACACTAGAACCAGGGGTCATCCCATGAAATTGATGGCCAGGAAATCTAGGACCAACAAATGGAAGTATTTTTTCACACCACGCATAATCAACTTGTGGAATTCTCTGCCACATGATGTGGTGACAGCCAGCCACCTGGATGGCTTTAAGAAGGGTTTGGATAACTTCATGGAGGAGAGGTCTATTGACGGCTACTAGTCGGAGGTGCTGTGGGCCACCTCCAGCCTCAAAGGCAGGATGCCTCTGAGTACCAGTTGCAGGGGAGTCACAGCAGGAGAGAGGGCCTGCCCTCAACTCCTGCCTGTGGGCTTCCAGCAGCATCTGGTGGGCCACTGTGCGAAACAGGATGCTGGGCTAGATGGGCCTCCTTGGGTCTGATCCTGCAGGGCTGTTCTTATGTTCTCCATCAGTCAGAACCCACCTTGTCTGGGAAGCCTTTACCACCTCCTTAAAGGATACACATCCCCAGGCCCCAGATAAGTGGAACCACGCTTGCCAGCCACGTTTCTTCCCTTCCCACCTCTTTCTTCCGTTGCCAAAGTCTAGATTTGTATGCCCCTTGAAGCAAGGGACCTGGTTTATTTATTTGCTGACGAAGCAGGACGGTGTCATAGGAAGTACTACGACTGATAATACGCCTTAAGGTTTCTGTGAAAATAATGCTGGCCTGCCTCAGTGAGGTGTTCTGTTTCTATGAAACTGCTTGTGGCGCAACAGGCCATCGGGCTCTGGATTGCCATCACTGACTGGCAGCAGGCTCTCCGAGATTTCAGGCAGGAACCTCTCCCAGGCCTAGCTGGAGATGCTGCCAGGGATGGAACCAGGGACCTTCTGCAGGGAAAGCAGACGCTCTGCCACTGACCCCCAACATATATGACTGACCTAGTACTGATAGAAGCCTGTGTGCTCTTAAGCCTTTATCATATGCCTTTCTCTGGGATTTCTCCTGGCGTTGCCACTTTCCAGAAGCCTCCTTGCGAAGGCTGTGTGCCTAGTAGTGAAGTCGGGATAGAAGTCTCATAACTACAGAGATTATAGGAAGTGCTCTAGACATGCCGAAGCATGACACAGTTTGCATTTTTATTATTGCAACCAAGTGCCTGTCATTGTGAGAGGGGAGAGCTGTGTCTGCAAGGAGCTCTTCTTTGTGGCAGAGACTTTTATGATGTGCCACCCCTTGCACAGGAAGAGTCCGACCCTTGGTCCATCCAGCTCAGTCTCGTCTACACAGACTGGCAGCGGCTTCTCCAAGGTGGCAGGCAGGCGTCTTTCCCAGCCGTATCTGGAGATGCTGCCAGGGAGGGAACTTGGAACCTTCTGCCTGCAAGCAGAAGGGGAAGATCTTCCAGTGCTCAGGTGTAGTGTTCCTCTAACAGGGATTCCCAGATGTGGTTGACTACAATTCCCAGAATCCCCAAGCAGAAGCCACTTGCAGCTGGGGATTCTGGGAGTTGTAGGCAACCACATCAGGGAATCCGTCTTAGGGGGAGCAGTGCTCAGGTGTGGTCTCCCATCCAAATGCAAACCAGGGCAGACCCTGCTTAGCAGAGGGGACAAGTCACATTTGCTGCCACAAGACCAGCTCTCCACCCTCCTCTCCTCCCTTGCCAGATCTGTGTCTGTCACTGAGAGCCGGGCTTCCCGGGGTCCAGGGTTGAAGCCAGATGATCCACAAGGCTCTACACCCCACACTAATGTGGGAGAAAGGCAAGGGAGGGCAGGCTAGATTCTTCCCTGCCTCACTGACCTTGGCCATTGAGAATCTAGCCTTTGCATGGCCCCGTCCCTTCATCTGCATAGCACCGCCCTGGATCCTGTCTACAGGGAGACATGATAGAGGTCTATAAAATCAGGCATGTGTTTCTCTCCTCACTTTCTGCACCCCATGCATGATTTGATAGACCTCTCTCATATCTCCCCGCAGTCGTCTTTTTTCTAAACTAAAAAGCCCCAGCTGTTGTAGCCTTGCCTCATGAGGAAGGTGCTCTAGGCCCCTGATCATCTTGGTTGCCCTCTTCTGCACCTTTTCAAGTCCCACAATGTCCTTTTTTAGATGTGGTGCTGGGGGTCCTGCTAGCCAGAGCGCTGGGGGCACTTGCCACTGGCGAGCTGGCAAGTGAATTTGTAGATGCCTCTGTGTAAGTATACTTATATTCGTATCCATATTTGCATGTTTGTATGCGTATATAAATGTAGTGTACTGGTGCTGATTATATCAAGCAGCGTGGACATAAGGTGACACTAACCCTCAAAGATATAAAACAGAGAAGGAATTAAGTTTCTCCTAGTTGCTATGGGTCAAAGGGCCCCCTGTTTAAAATTGTGGTCAGATCTGCAAAGACGAGACCCCAAACGAGTGCATTCCAGGAGTGACCGAGCTGAGAGCATGGAGCTGTTCCATCTCAAAGGGGTGTGACATTGACTCCTAAAGAGGTTCTGGAAGTTACACTGAAGTCCGTGAGCCTGGCTGCTGTGGAGACCTGTGAGCAGTTGACTTGCGTCTTGCGATGTGGGCAAGGAGTGTGCATGAAGGGGGTGGGAAGTGGTCTTAAGATAGCATGTGGATAGCTCATCGGGTTCTTACAATCTCTTTTGGCTTCTTAACAGGCCTGCAAGCTGGATAAATGGTTCAGGTTTAGAGTGAAGGCACACTGCTTGCAGTTTCTGGTGTAGCATGTTGAAGGGTTCAGTGTGGATAGGGTGCTTGCTGTAGTTGTAAAGTGTGCCGTTGGGTCGGTGTCGACTCGTGGCGACCACAAAGCCATGTGGTTTTCTTTGGTAGAATACAGGAGGGGGTTGCCATTGCCATCTCCCGCGCAGTATGAGATGAGGCTTTTCAGCATCTTCCTAGATCGCTGCTGCCTGATATAGGTGTTTCCCATAGTCTGGGGAACATACTTGCGGGGATTCGAACTGGCAACCTCTGGCTCGCTAGTCAAGTCATCTCCCCGCTGCGCCATTAGGTGGCCACCGTAGTTGTAGAGGTGTTAATTTAATGCACAGAACACGCAAATGTGGCTGTTGAGTTCTAAAAGAGACTGAACGGGAGCCCTCTTTCTTCTGGGCCCTTCCCCACCAGGCCTGTAGGCCCCCTCTGGCCATTGGCTGAGCTGCTGTGATGTCATGGAATGATCACACACATGGGAACCACATGGGGCGAATTACTGGCGCGAAGGAAAAACGGACAGGCGAGACAGAACAATTACGAAGCCCTGGAATTTGGGGTGTGTGCCTAATTCCAAGCTACTCCTTTTGCTTGGGATATTGGAAACGGTTCCTTTGGTGTACAACAAAGCAACTCTGGCGAGTAGATGTTACTTCAGCCTTGTTGACTGACTGGCAAAGGAAAACCCAGAACCCTTGGGGGGTGTGGGGGGGGGATGAAAGCAGGCTAGGGGAAGGAGAAACAGCCTCGTCCACTCCCCGCTTTGCAACTTGGAACGCTGGCTTTGGGCTGGAGTCCCAAGTTCTGGAGTGCTTGTAACTGGGTGACGGTCTGGTCTGTCTTGGTCGACACTCTTGTGCTCTCAGTACAGCGTCTTCCATAATGAAATGCTAACAGGTTGTTGATGGTGGGAGAGGTTCCCAGGGGCAGTTTTTCTCAAAAACCGGGGATGGTGCTGAAAAGCCCTTGATGTGTAAACAAGAACCTTGCAGGTTCAGCTTGCCAGACCAGATAGAGCCTACCCCTTGGGAGGGTGGGCCTCCTGTATCTCAGAAGCCACCTTTGTGCTATCAGGTCGACTGCTCCCTCTGTGTGTGTGTGTGCACGCATGCGTGTGCACACACACACAGACACACACAGAGAATGGTCCTGGGTTTATGAGTCCGCAGTTAAGAAGATAGGAAGCTGCCAGATACTGAGTCAGACCCTTGGTCCGTCTAGCTCAGTATTGTCTACCCAGACTGGCAGCGGCTTCTCCAAGGCTGCAGGCAGGAGTCTCTCCCATCCCCATGCCATCTCTCTTGGAGATGCTGCCAAGGAGGGAACTTGGGGCCTTCCGCATGCAAGCATGCAGCCAGCTGTTTCTCCCTAACCCTATCCATTAGGGGGAATATCTTACAGAGCTCACACATTCAAATGCAAACCAGAGCAGACCCTGTTTAGCAAAGGGGCCCATTCATGCTTGCCACCACGGCCAGTTCTTCGCCTTCCCACATAGGAAGCTGCTTTGTACTGAGTCAGACACTTGTTCCATCAAGTGCAGGCTTGTCTACACAGACTGGCAGCGGCTTCTCCAAGGTTGCAAGCAGGAGTCTCTCCCTGCCCTATCCTGGAGATGCTGCCAGGGAGGGAACTGGGAACCTTCCGCATGCAAGCAGGCAGGTGTTCTTTCACTGAGCTCCGACCCAATCCCCTAAGGGGAATCTCTTACAGTGCTCACACATGGAATCTCCCATCCAAATGCAAACCAGGGCAGACCCTGCTTAGTAAAGTGGACAATTCATGCTTGCTAACACAAAATCAGCTCTCCTCCAGTGGTAACAAAGAGGTCAAAAGCACAAGTATGGATTTTTATTTTTACATTTATATCCTGCTCTCCCTCCAAGGAGCCCAGAACAGCTGCGTACATGCCTATGTTTCTCCTCACAACAATCCTGTGAGGTAGGTCAGGCTGAGAGATACATGACCGGCCCAGAGTCACCCAGTGAGTTTCATGGCTGAACAGGGATTTGACCTCGGTTCTTCCCGGTCCTAGTCCAACATTCTAACCACTAGGCCTTGCTGGCGCATTTCGGCGTACCATCCTGTTTTTGAACCTGCTGAAGACGTGGCAGCTTGAAATGTGAGTAAAGTAAAGTGTGCCGTGGAGTCGGTGTCAACTCCTGGCGCCCACAGAGCCCGGTGGTTGTCTCTGGTAGAATACAGGAGGGGCTGACCATTGCCTCCTCCTGCACAGTATGAGATGATGCCTTTCAGCATCTTCCTAGATCGCTGCTGCCTGATATAGGTGTTTCGCATAGTGAGTGCCTCAGGTAAAAGGTGGGATGGATCCCCCCCTGGATGAACTGAGTGCAAAAAAGAAAGAAAGAAGAGCGCACCCCGGCTGAGAGTGTGGCGTCACCGTTGCGTTACTATTTTGTTAACTGTCTTATTTATAGAGAAGCGAGAGAGTCCCAGAATTTTCGTTATCCATTGCAGATGTTGTTCTTGGCATTTTGAGGCAGCAAGAAAGGAGAGAGAGAGAGAAACCCAGTCGAGGCAGAATCAACACAGCTAGCTTCATGGAGACAGGAGATTCTGCCGCTATCCTTGCCAAGTTGGGGATGCGCGGACAGATATTGGATTCTGGGGTGGTTGGTTTTTTTGGTTTGTTCTTAAATACTTTCAATTGGATATTGTTTGGGGAAAGACGATCCACGGTTCTGGATTTTTCACAGTGCTCTCCGTACAGGAAAAGAAGAAGCCGGTGGCGCCGAGCGGCTTGCTAGAGTGATGAGGAATCCTTGGGCTTATGTTGATGCTGCCGCGACACCCCCCACCCCTCCAGATCTGCACTTGTGAACATCCTCCAGGCCTCCACAAGGACAATGTTTTTGTTTTCATTTCATTTCATTTCATTTTGGCCAATGACTGTAAATAGAAAGCTGTGCCTTCCTGGCTGAGGAACAGATGGCTTGCAAAGAACAAGGGAGGGAAAAGTGCATGAAAACCTATTTTAATTGCTGTGAGAATCGGAAAGGGATGCATAGAGCCTGGGATTGATGGAAAGTCAATCTGGACCAGTTGCCGCGTTCTCTCTAATTTTTTTTTTTCATCTGTGTGCGGAATGAGTTTTGTCCTGGGCGGCAGCAGTATCAAGGCAGTGTGTGTGCACATGCATTCAGGGTGGGGCCTTCCTGATTCAACCTGAGCGGGATCTAAAATCAACTGAGCAGACATCAAAAAAACTTGTGAGCACGTACACATGCACACGCCTTAGAGGAAACACTGGGCCATCCAAACACTGGATGGCTTTGAGGACAGGGCTGTAACTCATCTCCTCGTAGGGCTCCCCCATGAAACCTCGGAGAGCTGCTGCCAGTCAGTGTAGACAGTACTGAGCTAGGTGGACCAAGGGTCTGACTCGGTATATGGCAGCTTCCCTCATTTCTATATTTCCTTTTGAGAATGGCCCAAATTCCTCCCGATGGAAATTCATCCAATTGATCACAATGCTATGTTGGATGAGTCTCTAAGGTGGTTTTGCTGAAGTTGGGGCACTCTAGATTCTTTGCAAAATGCCAGGTGGTTTTTTTTTTTTGGTTTTTTGGCAGATGATTGCTGCCTCCTTCAAGGTAGAAAGTCTGGAAATCAGCCCTTTGGGCCATTCCTTTCCAGCAAGTTGTGGTCAGATGACACTCTCTTCCCGTCTCTCTCATCCCACTCTCAAATCTGTGTCCGTCATTTTGGTAAATTACTGCAAGAAGTGGGGAGGGCTCTTATGCGGAAATGTTGCTGAAGAGAAATTTGCTTTCAGCTTTCCAAAGTATGTTCCCCGGTATCTCCGTGGTGAATATGATGCTGTCTCAGAGCATGCCGTGATGTCTCTACGAGGGGAAATATCGCCCAAGGGTTAGGCAAGCTTCTGTCATTTTAAGACGACACTTCTAGCAATGCGGCGTGTATGTTGCAATCCTGTTTGAGTGTGTGTGGTGGGGGGGAGCGCAGAATCTGGTTTTGGGTGCAGAATGTCCTTTTAAACAAAACAAAACGGGTTTCTAGCGCTTCTGGTTGTGAAGCTACGATGTGGGGCCGTTCCTGTTGGATTCTCAGAAGTCAAAAGAGTGGATCTGTTTTTTCAGAGCTTCCATTCCCCCTCTCCCTCCTCATTGTTAATGGAACCCAAATAAATGGTCCAAAATGTTGGCAGAATTGGCGAAATTGGCCAGAGCATGCATGCTTGCAGAATTAATATACAGGTTGCAGAACTGAGTTTTCTTGGCACAGAACCTGGCATGCCTGGATGCAGAATTACCTTTGCGGCCCAACCTCCTGTTCTCTAGTGGTCTGGTTTGGATGCATTGCCACTGGGAATTTTCCTCTGGCTTCTGTAGTTCTTTGGGCAATTGAAAACATTTGAAATATCCCCCTGCCTTTCCTGCATATTATAGCCTAAAGACGTGGGAGTGGGCTGTAGTAATCTAAACTGATGATTGTTGTCAAAATGTGAATTGTATGTGAGAGCTGATCCTGAGGTAGCGGGCATTAATTGCCCCCTCTGCTAAGCAGGGTCCACCCTGGTTTGCATTTGAAAGGGAGACTACATGTGCGATCACTGTAAGGTCTTCCTCTTAGGGGAGCGGGCCACGCTGGGCAGAGCGCCTGCATGCAGAAGGTTTCAAATTACCTCCCCGGCATCTCCAGATATTTATTTATTTATATTAATATTATTTTATTTTGCATTTATATACCGCTTTTTTCTGGATAGGGTTGAGAGAGACCCCTGCCTGCAACCTTGGAGAAGCCACTGCCAGTCTGGGTAGACAATGCTGAGCTAGATGGACCAAGGGTCTGACTCAGTATAGGGCAGCTTTCTATCTACACACACACACACCCCTGTCTGTTCCCTGTACATTCCCACACCCTTTGAGCTATTGGGATGAAACTATGCAAAGTGACTTCCTAGGACCCTACAAGTAACAGAGCGTACCTGGGGATTTGGAACCCCGACAACCACCTCGCATAGACGGACAGATGGCTATACAACAGGCATATCCACCTATGGCTCAGTGGGGAAGTGACTTGACTAGGAAGCCGGTGGATACCGGTTCGAATCCCCACTGGTATGTTTCCCAGACTATGAGAAACAACAATATTGGGCAGCAGCGATATCGGAAGATGCTGAAAAGCATCATCCTCTCATAGTGCGTGGGAGGAGGCAACGGCAAACCCCTCCTGTATTCTACCAGAGACAACCACAGGGCTCTGTGGTCGCCCCGAGTCGACACCGACTCGACGGCACACTTTACCTTTATATGCACAAAACTTATGGAAGAATTAACAAAGAGAAACTCACACCATAAACCTGAACAACGCCCAGTATGTACTCAAAGCTAGTGTCCTTATGTCATTTCCCCGGGCAAGGACTCCCCATTTAAAAGTTGTTCTGTAAAGCACGTTTTCCAACAATGCTGCTCTAAAGCATGATAATGCTGATGATTAGAGCTCTGGGTAGGGACTGGGGTATTCCGGGCCGCTCCCGAGGGATGGTCTTGCCTCTCTAACTCTCTGTTAAATGGCCGAGCCACAGTCATGGGGATGGGCTTGTTTTGCTGACTTAATGGGGCACCAGGGCACGCCAGTAAGGCTTGAGAGAACTGTGTATGGGCTGTGGGCAATTAATTTAATGGCATAATGACAGTTTCCCATGGGCCTAACGTATCCATTTGCAGAGGAGGCCTGCCTGTGGCATCTCGGGACAAGTCACTGCTCCTCACTTAGCGTCCTTCCAGTCAGGTGCAGAGATGCCAAATCCCGCCCTAAAGCAGAGGCGTGTTGCTCGCCCTTGGGAGTGTCTGTTGTATCTCTGCGTGAGTCCCTCATCTGGGTGTGCTTTTCCTGGTTGCAGGGAAGCCAGCCCCGAGCAGGGACTCATTTGATGGTGGAGTCCTCCTCCAAAGCTATTCTTACGGACCACAAACCAGTCTGTGGAGAGCCGGTCTTGTGGCAGCAAGCATGGCTGGTCCCCTTAGCTAAGCAGGGTCTGCCCTGGTTGCATATGAACGGGAGACTAGAAGTGTGAACACTGCAAGATCTTCCCCTCAGGAAGAGCAGATGGTTTCAAGTTCCCTCTCTGGCTTCTCCAAGATAGGGCTGAGAGAGATTCCCGCCTTCAACCTTGGAGAAGCTGCTGCCAGTCTGTGAAGACAATACTGAGCTAGACAGACCAATGGTCTGACTCAGTAGATGGCAGCTTCCTATGTTCCTATGTCTTAGATGCAAATTCTAACTGAGTCGAGTAGAGTGTCTTGCAGTTGAGAGCTTAGATCGGCTATCCAGGGGAGATTCCCCCCATGTTTTTTTTATAAATAGAGATTTCAATAGTGGAAATAGCAGTGGCAATGAGAACCCCAAAGTCCATATACCAGGGCCCCCATCTGGATTGGGGGGTTCCCCACACTGCTGCTCTACCTATTTTAGCAAGCAAACACTCACGCACAATATGTTAATTTCCAGTCCCTTAGGAACACAGGAAGCTGGCGTATAGTGAGTCAGGCCTTTGGTCCATCTTGCTCAGGATGGTCTGCAAGATACGATGGCACTCCAAGGCTGCAGGCAGGAATCTTTCCTGTCCCGACCTGGCGATGCTGCCAGGGAGTGATGGGAACTGTAGTCCCACCTCTGGAGACCCAGCTCTTCCGGTCTTTCCATGATTCCAAGGGATATCTGAGCGGATAAGGTTCATTTGCACCATTGTCTACCTCTGGGTGACCCTCTGAATCCACTTTGACATCCAGCACACTTTCATATTCAAGTTGCTTAAGCTGCATTGGAAGCGGCCTTATACAGACCATCAGACCGTTAAGCTCCGTATTGTGTAGACTAGGATCCCCAAAAGTTGGACTCCAACTCCCAACATCCCCAACCGCAATGGCCTTCGGGGTGATGGCAGCTGTAGCCGAACAACATCCGAGGACCCGAGATTGGAGTGCCTGGTGTGCACTGACTTGCAGCAACTCTCCGAGATTTCAGATCTACGTTGTCTACCCAGACTGGCAGCGGCTTTTCCAAGATTACAGGCAGACGTCTCTCCCAGCCCTACCTGGAGATGCTGCCAGGGGTTAAACCTGGGACCTTCTGCATGCAAATCAGATGCTCCACCACTGTTCTCTTGCCCCCTCCCCAAACTGGAATGTAGGAAGCTGCCATATACTGAGTCAGACCCTTGGTCCATCTAGCTCAATATTGTCTGCACAGACTGGCAGCGGCTTCTCCAAGGTTGCAGGCAGGAATCTCTCCCAACCTTAGCTGGAGATGCTGCCAGGGATTGAACCCAGGACCGGATGTTCTTCCACTGAAGGGGAATATCTTGCAGCACTTACCTTGAGCCTCCCCTCCAAATGCAAATGTTTTAAAACATTTAAAAATAACTTTTAAAAGTTATTTTGTTGGCTGTTTATAATAATACGCTTCATCTTGAAGAGCACCTCAACACCATAGGGACCACAGAAATCACCACCAACCAGTTACAAAAAGCAACCTTACTGGGAACAGCCTATATTTTGCGACGATATCTATAATAATAACAATATTGATAATAAAATTCTGGCATTCTAGTTCCTTGGGAAGGACTCGATGTCTGGATAAAACCAACCAGTCAATAAAACCTGTCTGACTGTGGAAACAAGAAACAATACACTTTATTTGTTAGCTGCCCCATTACAAATTTTTCTTTGGGCGCCTCACAACATAGAATTAAAACATCAAATAAAAACACATAACACATGAAATCACAACACAAGGGAAAACATATAAATTACAATAAAAAACAATTTAAAAGACATTTTTTTAAAAAAATCAGATCAAAAATTTAGAAGGCCTGGGTGAACAAAAAGGTCTTCACCTGGCGTCTAAAAGAACAAAGTGATGAAGCCAGGCAAACCTCACTGGGGAGGCTGTTCCATAGACGGGGTGCCACCACCGAAAAGGCCCTCTCCCTAGTAGCCACCCGCCTCACCTCGTTTTGCAGGGGCACCCAGAAAAGCAAGAGACCCTATTCTGAGGGTACTCACCTCTGATTTAAAGAGCAGTTAACTTTAACAGTGGGCGGCTCTAGTGAATTTATTATTAATTTATATCTTTGTTCATTCAGTGCAAACGTCTTTGAGAACCTTTTATGAAAAGTGGTGTATAAATAGAAGCATAGGCAGCTCAGCTGCCATATACTGAGTCAGACCCTTGGTCGATCTCGCTCAGTATTGTCTGCACAGACTGGCAGCGGCTTCTCCCAGGTTGCAAGCAGGAGCCTCTCTCAGCCTGATCTTGGAGATGCCGCCAGGGAGGGAACCTGGAACCTCAGATGCTCTTCCCGGAGCGGCCCCCATCATCCCCTGAGGGGAATCTCTTGCAATGCTCACACTTCTAGTCTCCTTTTCAGCACTCTCCCTGTGCATATAAGAGGATTGTTTTCCTTGGGTCTTCAGGAGAGCCCTAAAGTCCCATCTTTTTAGCCTGGCTTTTAATGATATCTAGTTTTAATTGTAATTTCAATTTGTTTTTAGTTAGTTTTTGATTTTGTTACTTTTAAATTTGATTTTAGTGATTTTCTTTTTTGAGCCACCTTCGGAAGGGCGTTGTATAAATCCAATCAATCCAATCAAACCAATCAATCAATAAGTGCAAACCAGGGTGGACCCTGCTTAGCAAAGAGGACAGTTCGTTCTTGCCACCCCAAGACCAGCTCTGCTCCGTTCTTCGTAGTGGTCATTGTGAATGAGCCAGGTCACGCTCTGCAGCAGAAGGCAGGTCACTAGCCAATAGGGGCTGACCTCTTTCTGGTTACCAGTTGGTTTCAAAAGGGTTCCCCCCCCCCATTCTCCTCCTGCTTTTGCAAAAATCCTTCTGCTTTACCTTGCTCCTGCCATGAGTAGAAGCAGAGGTTGATGCAATTAGATATGCATTTAATCTATGCACAGACACTTTGCGTAGAAGAAATGGGGGAGACCGTTGTCCCCCTCTTCTGGCGGGCGCTCGGCCAGGACCCGTCTGCACGCCGTGTTGCCTGCCTGCGTTCACGTTGGGCTCACAGACGGTCAAATTGTCCCCTTGAGTTATAAAGCAATTGTCTCCCTCTTCAGCAGGATGAGCACGAAATGGTGCAGAAAAGGAATGGAATAAAATTGGGAGGCAAGCACACACGGACAGGAGCAGATAATGACGTCTCGCCGCTCTTTCGCCTGCTGCTCCAGAGAAACTTCTGGAGCTGCGCCAGCATTTTTCGTTCTCCTCTTTTGGCTTTTATTTTATTTTCTCTTCTCTTCTCCCCTCGGAGCTCTGGCAAGTGGGAAGGGGCTGTGTGTGTGTGTTGATGTCGCATGCGGGTGAGGAACCCAGAGCTGTTGACAAGCCATCCATGTGAACGGGAGGATTGCTGGTCTTGTGGCAGCAAGCATGCATTGCCCCCTCTGCTAAGCAGGGCCTGCCCTGCTTTGTATTTGAATGGGAGACATGCACAAGCATTGTAAGATGTTCCCCTTAGGGGATGGGGCTGCTCTGGGAAGAACATAGGAAGCTGCCGTATACTGAGTCAGACCATTGGTCTCTCTAGCTCAGTATTGTCTTCACAGACTGGCAGCGGCTTCTCCAAGGTTGCAGGCAGCAAGAGTCTCTCTCAGCCCTTTCTTGGAGATGCTGCCAGGGAGGGAACTGGGAGCCTAGATGCTCTTCCCAGAGCGGCCCCATCCCCTGAGGGGAATATCTCACAGTGCTCACACATGGAGTCTCCCATTCAAATGCAAATCAGGATGGACCCTGCTTAGCTAAAGGGACAAGGCATGCTTGCCTACCCCAGGACCAGCAAATTTAGGCTAGATATTAGGAAGAATTTCCCAACTGTAGGAGCCGTTGGACAGTGGAACAGCCTGCCTCATGCAGTGGCGGGCTTTCCTTTGCCGGAGGTTTTTGACCAGGTTGGGCAGCCATCAGTCAGGGGTGCTGGAGCAGTTTCCTGCACAGAACGGGGGCTGGATTAGATGACCTCTAGGGACCCCCCCAGATCTCAGATCCTGAGGTTCTGTGATATCTCTGCTGGTGATAACATGGCTCCGAAGCCAGCAGCTTCCTGTTGTTTCCAGATGGATGTGGGCTGTCTCCAAATACCCATTCCCTGCAAGGGGCTGTTTTGGAGAATGAACTGGTGACTGGTTAGGCCTGGTTATTAGATGGGGATTTCTGCTGTGGAGCCGCTGGAAGTCTCTTCTCGGGGAGAAATTTAAAGCCTGGCCTTTGGACAGTAAGTACCCACCTAATGGGCCCATATATTAACATAACGATCTCCTTTCCTATGGAGCAAGGGCCATAAGATCCTCCAGCTGTTTCTATTTGCAGCACCGCAGTATTTATGGGCGCGCTCGCGGAGATACAGATCTGGCTTATTGGCTTGCTATTTATGAGGGCTTCACCTGCCTCTGGAAAAGGGAGCTGGGAAACACAGAAGGAAGGATGGCGAGGTGGGGCTCCCTTGCATAACCCAGGGGTTCTCAGCCTTGGGCCCCTTGGTGGTGTTGGACTACAACTCCCATCTCCCCCTGCCACTGCAGCCATCAATGAGAGTGGTAGTCTTGCAGTAGCGAGCATGAATTGCCCCCTTTGCTAGGCAGGGTCTGCCCTGGTTTTCAGTTGGATCAAACGTCATTTGAGCTACCTGCTGTAAGATACTCGGCCAAAACCATTGTGGTTGGGGATGATGGGAGTTGTAGTCCAACAACATCTGGGGACTCAAATTTGAGAACCCCTGCCAGCTGTGTGGGAGAGCATCTGCTTTGCATACAGAAGGCCCCAGGTTCCCTCCCTGGCAGCAGCATCTCCAAGACAGGGCTGAGAGAGACTCCTGCCTGCAGCCTTGGAGAAGCCGCTGCCCGTCTGTGCAGACAACGCTGAGCTAGATGGACCAAGGGTCTGGCTCAGTATATGGCAGCTTCCTATGTTCCTAATCCACCAGGCTGACACCATGCATGTATAATCATGTAGACGCTAGGGAATGTATTAGAATGAATGGCAGGGAATGCCCACTGAAAGGCACTGGTTCCTTCCCAATGGCCCTAGGGAATGCATGGAATTCCCAAATGGCCTTGGCCATTTGGAAACCCAAAGCATTCCATGGCCATTGGGAAGGAACCAGTGCCTTTCAGTGGGCATTCCCTGCCATTCACTTCAGGATGACCTGACACTTGATGGTTCCAGGCTCAATCCCTGGTAGCATCCCCAGGCCAGACTGGGAGAGACTCCTGCCTGCAACCTTGGAGGGCCGCTGCCCGGGCTGTCAAACTATGCCCCCTTCCCAGATGTTGTTGGCCCACAACTCTCAGCATTCCTTCCGGTGGGCCGCTCTGGCAGGGGCTGATGGGAGGTGTAGTCCAGAAACGGCTGGAGGGCTGCAGTTTGACACACCCCTGGTGTAGACAACACTGAGCTAGATGCGGTGGTGATCTGATTCAGTCCAAGGACGAACAGAGAAGACCTGTTAGCCGTTACCCAAAAGCCCACAGAAATGCAACCAGAACCCCCCAAACCAAAGAACTTTCTTACTAAAGGGGTGCTCATGTGTTGGATAATTAAGTGCCGTCAAGTTGGTGTAGACTCATAGTGACCACATAGATAGAGTCTCTCCAGGATGATCTGTCTTTCACTTGGCCTTGAAGGTCTCTCAGGGGTGCCTTCATTGCTGTCGTGATCGAGTCCATCCACCTGGCTGCTGGTCATCCTCTTCTTCTCTTGCCTTCCACTTTCCCCAGCATGATGGACTTCTCAAGGCAGCTGGGTCTCCACACAATGTGTCTGAAGTAGGATTGTTTGAGCCTGGTCATTTGTGCCTGGAGTGAAAATTCAGGATTGATTTGTTCTAAGATTCATTGGTTTGTTTTCCTGGCTGTCCATGGTCTCCTCAAAAGTCTTCTCCAGCACCCAAGTTCAAACGTGTCAATCCCTTTTCTATCAATACTAACTCAAAATCATCACTCAATTATTGACCAGTGAAACAGCTAAAATGAATATATTAACGTCACACAATGACTAAACCATATTAAAAACTCATATCTAAACCTCAGATCGCCAGTTGAAGATCTACAGTCCCAAATGCGTCTGAATGGAACTTTCATGTCACTTCAAAAAAAACAGTCTTGTTAGTGTCCACCAACATGGAGATCCAAGTAAACAGTTGAAGCATCCAAGGAATTCATACAATTACAGAAAATACCAGATGCGTTTTGACCATCTGTTGGGCGTCTTCAGTTGCAATAAGTATTTATGACTCCTTGTAATCAATCGGAAGACTTCCAGAAGCAGAAGAGATGTTCAAGCTGTGCGTAATCTTCATCTAAGACATTAATCTTACAAATATTTATTTCCATGTCCTGTACCTAGCTGTTGCGTTCCCCCGCCCCCACAGGGACCGGTACTGGGACCCGTGTTTTTTAACTTGTTCATAAATGATCTAGAACTTGGGGTAAGCAGTGAAGTGGCCAGATTGGCAGACGACGCTAAACTTTTTAGGGTAGTGAAATCCAAAAGAGATTGTGAGGTGCTCCAAAAGGATCTCTCCAAACTGGGCTACAAAATGGCAAATGCGGTTCAATGTAAGCAAGTGTACAGTGATGCATGTTGGGGCAAACACCCCCCCACCCCCAAGTTCACATATGCACTGATGTGGTCTGAGCTGTTGGTGACCTCTCTGTTGGAAAGAGATCTTGGGGACATATTGGACAGCTTGCTGAAAGTGTCGTCTCAGTGTGGCGGCAGCTGTGAAAAAGGCCAATTCCATGCTCGGGATCATTAGGAAGGGGACTGAACATAAAAATGCTAATATCATCATGCCCTTTTATAAATCTATGGTGCAGCCACATCTGGAGTACTGCGTACAGCTTTGGTCACTGTATCTTAAGAAGGACATTGTAGAACTGGAGAAGGTGCAGAAGAGGGCAACCAAGATGATCAGGGGCCTAGAGCACCTTCCTGATGAGGCAAGGCTACAACACCTAGGGCTATTTAGATTAGAAAAAAGACAACTGAGGGGAGACATGATCAAAGTGTATGAAATTATGCATGGAGTGGAGAGGGTGGGCAGAGAGCCAGCGTGGTGTAGTGGTTAGAGTGCTGGACTAGGACTGGGGAGACCCGAGTTCAAATCCCCATTCAGCCATGATACTTGCTGGGTGACTCTGGGCCAGTCACTTCTCTCTCAGCCTAACCTACTTCACAGGGTTGTCGTGGAAGAGAAACTAAAGTATGTAGTACACCTCTCTGGGCTCCTTGGAGGAAGAGCGGGATATAAATGTAAATATTAATAATAATAATAATAATAATAATATTTTTCCTCCTCTCTCACCACACTAGAACCAGGTTGGGAAATTTGGGAAGGTTGGGAAATCTTGGACCAACAAACGGAAGTATATTTTCACACAATCCATAAGCAACTTGTGGAATTCTCTGCTACATGATATGGTGACAGCCAACCCCCTGGATGGCTTTAAGAAGGGTTTGGATCACTTCATGGAGGAGAGGTCTAACAAGGGCTACTTAGCCATTGCTTCTGTCTCGGGAGAAGGCTGCTTCCTATCGTCCTGCATCTGTAACAACATCTGGGGATCCGTGTTTGAGAACCTCCTGCCTTAACCCAACAGTTTCAGCATCACACAATGGTTGCTGCGCAGACCCAAGCAAGTGTGGCCGACAGGCAGGTGAGGACAGGTTGGGAACTCGCCCGTCCACCTGCAAGGAGGCGCAGGAGAGATCGGCCCGTTGGAGCCTCTGTCTGGTGGGGAGGGAAGTCAGTCCCGTGGGGAGGGGAGGGTCCTCTCTCCCGGCAGATTCCAAAACAGCATGTTAGTTCCTGTGCAGCCCCCTAACAATGTCTCTGGGGATTCGCATAGCTTCGAGCCCAAACAAAGAGTGTCGTAATGTGCCATCGGCTGGCTCATATTCCGGGCAGAAAAGGGCTGCAGAAAGGCGGGTGGTGGGAATGAGCACAGCGAGGCGAGAGGCAGAGTCGATTGGCTGTATCGGGGATGCCGGTGATTCGATTGGCTGTATCGGGGATGCCGGTGATTCGATTGGCTGTATCGGGGATGCCGGTGATTCGATTGGCTGTATCGGGGATGCCGGTGATTCGATTGGCTGTATCGGGGATGCCGGTGATTCTAGCGGTCCGGTTCTGTGTGGCCGACTTGGCTTGATGAACCCTCTCTGGAAACAAATGTAGGAGAGGATTTATGTCGGGGGGTTTTGGACTTGGGTCCTGGCTGTTGGGCTATAGGTCCCATCATCTCAAGACACAATGGCCTTTGGCTGGGGTTGGAGGGAGTTCCCTGGGGATGCTGGGAGTTGTGGTTCAACAGAATCTGTGGATTTAAGGTGCAGACCCGCTGGAGACACAATTCCTGGTTGCCCCGAGCCTGTTTCCGTTTGATTTCTCCAGCACCGTCGTGATGTACAGAGGAACGCTGGGGATGTTTCAAGGTGGGCGACCTGGGGACAGGCGGCCCAATTCCATGGGCATTGTTCTCAAAGTTGGGCCCCCAGATGTTGCTGGACTACAATTTCCATCCTCCAGCAGCCACGATGCCCCAATGGTCCCTGCCTCCAGTGGCTCTGTGTGTGCTCTCTGGATAGGACTAGAGGCAAAAGCAGCCTGTGCTGCAAGCTAACCCACGTGTTTTGCGTCAGCCGCAGAGTTCGGCACAACTGCGTTGGCTGCATGTGGCACGCTGGTGACGCATGCAGCTGCTGAACGCCGCATCTGTTTCCAGCCCTGGTGTGGTTTTGTCGGGCAGGAAGGGGAAATCTCTCTTTGACTGGGGTTCCCCTCAGTCTTTGGTCTGAAGCTTTTAGGAGCAGAGTCTCTCGGTGCAGGCGTTCCTCAGTCCCCTTCGTCGCTTAAGCTCTAGTCTACCCGAATTCAGCTGTTGGTGTTTCCGTTGAGTGGAGCAGCAGGGCAGGGAGGCTTCCTGGAGCAATCTCCCTCTCCTATCACCACTCTGCTTGCTTACCGGGCTGTAGGGAGGCAAGCCAAGAAGGGGCGAGCACCTGTGTCTGCAGCAACGGGGATTTCCGGATGTTGTCGACTACAACACCCATCCCCCCCTGCCAAAGGCCCTTGCAGTGGGGGATGATGGGAGTTGGAGTTAGCAACATCGGGGAATTCTTCTTACAGGGGACACTGGTTGGGCATCCACTCGGATCACTTTGGCATCAGACTGCCTCCCCAAAGGGGCTGCAGAGACGGCTCTGAAATGGCAAAAAGTCTTCATGAGACAGGAACCCCACCTCCATGGGGGCATTGCGGTTGGTGGGGGGGCTGCTGGAGGGCTCAATCGAAGGAATGGTTTTCCATGAGCTCACTCCGTTTTCCAGCCCCAGGGTGTGCTGGATGCCGGCCGGCCAGCCAGATGTGCTCGTTTAATGTGTGTCAACCCTCTGCACCTTTTGGCACCCAACAAGTTCAGGCACACTTCGCCCAGAGCCTCTGCTGTTCTCCACTGTGCCAAGCTGTGAGCAGAAATAACACACTTCTAAAAAATCCGCCCTCCGAAATGCTGGCCCTTAGCTGAGAGGGCATAAAAAAGGATTGTGCCGTATAGAGGGGAGAGGGGAGCTATTGTAGCGGGTGGGAAGCAGAGCGGGTCTTGTGGCAGCGAGCATGAATTGCTGACTTTGCTAAGCAGGGTCTGCCTTGGTTTGCATTCGGATGGGAGACTATATGTGAGCGCTGTAAGTTATTCCCCTTAAGGGGGATGGGGCCATAGCTCAGAGGAAGAGTGCCTGCTTGCACGCAGAAGGTCTCAAGTTCCTTCCCTGGCAGCATCTCCAAGACAGGGCTGAGAGAGAGACTCCTGCCTGCAGCCTTGGAGAAGCCGCTGCCAGTCTGTGCAGACAATACTGAGTGAGATGGACCTATGGTCTGACTCAGTAGAAGGCAGCTTCCAATGAGCACAGTGGCTGGAGTCGCTGAAAACCTTCATTTGCTTAAGGGCTTCTGGTGGCTGAGGTTAGGGGCTAGCATTGTAGGCTTATGTTCTTGGGTCCAGTTCTGGCATCCTAACTGTAAGGAGCTGTTCAACAGCAGAACAGCCTGCTTCATGCATTGGTGAGCTCCCCTTCACTAGAGAATTTCCCACAGAGGCTGGACAGCCGTTTCTCAGAGGTGCAGATTTCTGTGCTAAGCAAGGGGTTGGCCTAGGTGACCTCTGAGGTCCCCATTCTACTCTAAAATTCTGTAATTCTATCACATTTAAAGCCACGTATCCTAGAATTTTAGAAGGGAACTTGGAGTTCTTCTAATCTGTGGCGGAATCCTGGTTTTGAATAGTGTTCCTCTTTCCATTTGCCTACCCACTGCCGAGTACACCAAAAGAACTAGCAACTTGGCCGCTTTTAAAATGTGGCAGCGGAGAGTCTTAGGATATGAAATCTGCGTCTGATGATGCCACGTCTGGCGGCCAGACTGTGGCACTGGCATAATCCTTTGGATAACTGTCATGGTAAAAAAAATCCTGACATGTGGATGAGAAGTCTTTAGAAAGTGGCAGTTTTGGAAGCCGACAAATCCGTGCAGGGCTGTGAGCTGGGAAAGATTTTAGGCTCATAAGAAGAGGAAGGCCCCATCTGTCATCTGTGTAGGTGGGGTGGACAGCCCCGATGAGGTGGATTTAAACGTGTGGTTGAACCGAAGCCCCTCCAGTCTAGGAGGCGAGATAACGCAGCCCCTGTTCTGCCCTTCCTTCCTCTGAACTCGGTGATCCTTCTCATACATTGTACAGACTTATCTGCTCATTAACAATTATCGTCTCCCTCTGAAAGGGATAATGACCGTACGTACAGTGCAGAGATCTCATTATAGCAGAGCTAATGAAGTATATATATATATATATTTAAAAACACCAACCACTCAGCTACGGCAGGGGGAAGGGAAGCGAAAACATCCTCTGGAACCAATTCACCCCAGCGAGAAGCAGCGAGATCAGGGAAACCAAGGCGTGCAGGTTCTGATCCCTTGATCTGGAAGGCGGAGATGTGCAAAGGCTGTCTAGACCCCCCGCTTTTTTTAAACCTCACTGGGCTGTTATGATTCTAAAGCCTTGGATGCCAAGGAGAGCGCCTGCACCCCGATGGTGACAAACAGAGAGATGGACCAGGAAAAGCTAATTCCATGCTAAGTTACGGATATGGAATGTGCGCAGTTATCTGGAATCAGACTGTTTGTCCATTTGGTCTCTCGTTTTGCTGTGACTGGCACCATCTCTAGGAGAGGGTCTGGTGGTCGCAAGCGTGACTTGTCCCCTTAGCTAAGCAGGGTCCGCCCTGGTTGCATTTGGAAGGGAGACTTTGAGCACTGCAAGATCTTCCCCTCAGGGGATGGAGCTGCTCTGGGAAGAGCAGAAGGTTCCCAGTTCCCTCCCTGGCAGCATCTCCAAGAGAGGGCTGAGAGAGATTCCTGCCTGCAACCTTGGAGAAGCCGCTGCCAGTCTGGGTAGACAATACTGAACTAAATAGACCAATGGTCTGGCTCAGTATATGGCAGCTTCCTATGTCCCTATCTCTCCAGCCTTATAAATGAGCTTTTTTCCTGCGCTACCTGGAGACGCTGTCGGGGATTGAATTTGGGGCCTTCTGCCAGCAAAGCAGGGTCTCTGCCACTGAGCGACAGGCCCTCATAATAGAGAGTCATTTTTTTCAGAGAATGCTGCCTGCCACTGAGTCAGACCCATGGTCCGGCTAGCTCAGTTTTGCCTGCACTGACTGGCAGCAGCTGTTGTTTGTTTTACATTTGCATTCTATATCTTGCTCTACCTCCAAGGAGCCCACGTACTTAGGTCTCTCTTCACAACAACCCTGTGAAGTAGGTTAGGCTGAGAGAGAAGTGATGGGTCTCCCTGGTCCTAGTCCAGCACTCTAACCACTGCACCACGCTGGCTCTTGAGGGTTTCAGATGGGTCTTTCCCAGCCCTACCTGGAGATACTGCTGCATTTGTTGATGAGAACCTATCAAGGATATGTGTCTGCCGAGAACTCTTGAAAGCAAAAGTCCTTAAAAAAATAAATAAATTAAAAAGTAGGGGAAGAATCTGTAGTGCGACTCATCTGGAACCAATCCATTGCGAGGGCAGAAAGTTCATTAACGGGTGATCAAAGGTAACTGCTTGTGAAATGCCCTGGGGTGATGGAACCCAGGATGGAAGCATGCTGCCTACTGAGTCAGACCCTTGGTCCATCTAGGTCAGCATTGTCTACACTGACTGGCAGCCTCTTCTCCAAGGATATAGGGTATCTGGAGATGCTCCCAGAGGAGGAGAGCTGGTCTTGTGGTAGGAAGCATGACTTGTCTCCTTTGCTAAGCAGGGTATGCCCTGGTTTGCATTTGAATGGGAGGCTACATGTGAGTATATGATTGTCCCCCTTGGGGAGGGGGCCACTCCTGGGAAGAGCATCAGGTTCCAAGATCCCTCCCTGGCAGAGTCTCCAAGATAGGGCTGAGAGAGACCCGTGCCTGGAGCTTTGCAGAAGCCGCTGCCAGTCTGTGTAGACAATCCTGAGCTAGATGGACCAAGGGTCTGACTCAGAATATGGCAGCTGCCTCTGTTGCAGAGATTGAACCTGGGACCTTCTGCATGCAAAGCAGATATTCTCCCCCTGAGCTATGGGAGGCGATGGCACACAGCCATGAGAACCTGCCTTATACTGAGTCAGACTCTCCTTCTATCTAAGCCAGGATTGTCTACACTGACCGGCAGCAGCTCTCCAAGGTTTCAGGGAGGAGTCTTTCCCAGCCCTACCTGGAGATGCTGCCAGGGACTGAACGCTCGACCACCGAACTGCGGCCCCATCCCATAGCTCCGTGATGCTGTCCCTTCCCTAGTTGTGCCCCTGGATCTGTCCTCCTCAATGCTCCTTTGGCTTGAAGCTGTCTTTCTTTTTTCTGTGCAATACGATCCTCCTCCTCCTCCTCCCCCTCCCTGCTGCCGAGGATCAGAAAATTAGCGCATGGCTCTTGCGGCAGAAAGCCTGACATGATACCTGTAATTAGCAAAACGAAGCGGAGATTCCTCAAGATGCACGTCACCTGGGCGGCAAGCAGGAACCTTGTTGACGGAGTGTCTGGGAAGCAGCGAATTCTTCACCGTTGAGGACATCCGTGCGCGGAAGGCGCAGCCAATCCCATGGGGGGCTTACTGGTCGGTGGGCTGTCTTGCTTCTAGAGCAAGTTGGGGTGCCTGTCTGGGTGGCTTGACTATTCTTCTTTGTTTGTCGGAGAGTTGATTCAGGTACCAACAGCTGGGATGAGGTGGGGCCGTAGAGCCCTGGCAGAGCATCTGCTTTGCTTGCAGAAGGTCCCGGGGTTCAGTTTCTGGCCGTATCTCCAGGTGGGGCTGGGAAGGACTCCTGAAACCTTGGTGAGTTGCTGCCAGTGTAGACAATATTGAGCTCAATCTCTCAGAGATCTGACTTAGTATAAGGCAGGCAGCTGATGGGGAAGAATGGTCACACCGTGGAAGAACTTCTGCATTTTGCATGCAGAAGCTCCCAGGTTTAAATCCCTGGCGGCATCTCCAGGTAGGGCTGGGGGAAACCTCACATGGAACCGTGAGAGGCCATGCCGTTCAGAGCGGACAATGAGGCTGGATCAGGCCTGCTCAACTTGCCCCCCCCCGCTGTTTTTGGATGACAACTCCCATAATCCCCAGCCACAGTGGCCAATAGCCAGGGGTTATGGGAGTTGTAGGCCAATGTCTTGAAGAAGCAAGAGAGAAAAAGTATTGATGCTTTGGGACTTGGGTGCTGGAGAAGACTTTTGAGGAGACCATGGACAGCCAGGAGAACAAACCAATGGATCCTAGAACAAATCAACCCAGAAGTTTCACTCCAGGCACAAAGGACCAGGCTTAAACTATGCTACTTCGGACACATGCTGCGAAGACCCAGCTCCCTTGAGAAGTCCGTCATGCTGGGGAAAGTGGAAGGCAAGAGAAGAAGAGGACGACCAGCCGCAAGGTGGATGGACTCGATGACGACAGCCATGAATGCACCACTGAGAGTCCTGAAAGGCCAAGTTGAAGGCAGATCATCCTGGAGAGAATCTATCCATGTGGTTGTTAAAAGTGAACACCAACTTGACGGCACTTAATCAATTGATCGATCAATCAATCAGTCAATCAGTAAAGGCCATCATCTGCAGGAGCAGCCAAAGCTGAGCAGCCCTGGGCTAGATAGACAAACCATATTATTCTGTAACAGGCAATTCTGTATGATCAATCCTGTATAACAGAAGAAAGTATGGAGGAAGGATAATAGTTCAGTGCATGCAGAAAGGTCCCAGCTTCACTTCCTGGCAGCATCTCCATGTAGGGCTGGGAAAGTGTCCTGCCTGAAATTCTGGAGAGCTGCTGCCAGTCTGTGTGGACAATCCTGAGCTAGATGGACCAATGGCTTGACTTGGTATAAGGCAGCTTCCTAGGTTCCTAAGCGAATGGCACCGTAGCAGAGTTTACACGCAGAAGGTGCCAGGTTCAATCCCTGGCAGCATCTCGAGGTTGGGCTTGCGGGGGACGGCTTGTGACTCCTGCCTGTGACCTTTGCAAGCTGCTGCCAGTCAGAGAACACGACACTGAGCTAGATGGTCCAAGGGTCTGACTCGGCAGAAGGCAGCTTCCTATGTTCCTGATGCACTTGTGTCCACTCTGCACTTATTCACTGGATTTCTGTGCTTGTGGCGAAAGAGCTCCTCCAGGTCTTCTGTGTCATTTATTGCAAAGCGAACGCGGCCATAACTTCTCCAAATAACGGGGAATCTCAGATGGTGAGTTCTAGAGGTGAGATCTGAGAAGCCTCGCCTCTAATGCTGGGGGGAGGGCTGTGTTGATGGCCATCAGGCACAACGGGAGTGGAATCAGACCATCTAGTCGAGGCTTCTCCAACTTGCGTCCCCAGATGTTGTTGGACTACGATTCCCATCATCCCTAGCCACATGTGGCTGGGGATGGCGGGAGCTGTAGTCCAACAGCATCTGGGCACCCAAGCTGGAGAAACCCTGATCTGATCCTGTTTTGCCTATTCTGACGAGCTCCGTTTGCTGGTCGAAGCCTTTCCCAGTTCTGCTGGCCTTCTTAGTAGGGAAGATGCAGGAGTCCGATTCTGGCACCTTTTGATTTTAATGCATATCCTCTACTGCTGAACAGTGGCCCCTCCGGAAATGGCTAAATGAAGCCTCCATCCTTAGAGGCAGTATACCTGATGTCTGCTACAGGCAAATCTCTAGAGGCATCGAACTAGCTTCAGCTGGAAACTTAAAGCTCCGTTCGGTGGACTTAAATGAGACAGCAGGAACATAGGAAGCTGCCTTCTACTGAGTCACACCCTTGGTCCAGCTCGCTCAGTACTGTCTGGCAAGTACTGGCGGCAGCTTCCCCGAGGTTGCAGGCAGGAGTCTCTCTCAGCCCGATCTTGGAGATGCTGCCAGGGAGGGAGCTTGGAACCTTCTGCTCTTCCCAGAGCGGCTCCATCATCCCCTGAGGGGAATCTCTTCCAGTGTTCACACTTCTAGTCTCCCATTCACATGTAACCAGGCAGACCCTGCTTAGCAAAGGGGACCAGTCATACTTGCTGCCAGGAGACCAGCTCTCCTCCCATCAAATGTGTGCACCAGGCCCCCCACTTTTCTTATTAGCTGTCCAGCAAGCCGTAGCCCAGAGGGGAGCCCCATTGGCCTGCTAATGTTGCACGCAGAGGGAAATGCACAGAGGCAACACTCTGGGCTGGTGAAACCCAGCCTGGCCAGGGTATGCAGTTCCTGCAGATCAGTCTGTAGACTGTTCCAACAAGGGAAAGCGCGTCCCTGTTGTGCTCCACCTGTGCCGAGCGGGCGACCGTGTCGGGGGCTGCCATCTCCCGCAGCCATGAGTGACCTTTTCTTCCCAGGAGTTGTCATCCACACACAGCGACAGTCTCGAGTCTTTCTTCTGCTGGCTGCGTAGTGACTGTCACCATGGATATTGTGCTGTCTCGTCCCTGGCTATAGATCTGGGGCTTGTTTTCGTCGCTTCCCAGAAACGGAATGACGGGGAGCTGGTCTCAAGTTTTGGAAGAAGCCGGGATGGAAGGACTGTTGCAGCGAATATATTTGAAGGGTAGGACTTCAGAGGGACAGGGAGCTTGAAAACCCCTCTGTGATCCGTTGTTGAGAGGTTGGGCATTCTCAGACCTGCTGCTGAGATATTAAAGTAGTAATAATAATGAAACTGATGTTGTGGTAGCAAGCTTTTTGTCCCCTTTGCTAAGCAGGGTCTGCCCTGGTTGCAGTTGAATGGGAGACCATATGTGAGCACTGGAAGATCTTCCCCTCAAGGGATGGAGCCGCTCTGGGAAGAGCATCTAGGTCCCAAGTTCCCTCCCTGGCAGCATCTCCAAGATTGGGCTGGGAGAGATTCCTGCCTGCCGCCTTGGAGAAGCCGCTGCCAGTCTGTGTAGATCAGGGATTCTCAAACTTGGGTCCTCAGGTGTTATTGGACTTCAACTCCCATAATCCCCAACCAAAGGCCACTGAGGCTGGGGATTATGGGAGTTGAAGTCCAATAACACCTGAGGACCCAAGTTTGAGAATCCCTGGTGTAGATGATACTGAGCTAGCTGGACCAAGGGTTTGACTCAGTATAAGGCAGCTTCCTATATTCCTGTGTTTATTTTTTAACTGCCCCATAGCAAATTATTCTCTGGGAGGCTCTCCATAGAACAAGAATAGAAGAAAACATACAATGGAAACACACAAAACCAAACAAAAAACTGCAATAAAATACAAACATATTATACAAAAATACTGTACACGAAGCCTGAAAAACCTATTTTAAAGGCCTGATTGAACAGAAAGGTCTCTCCCTGGTGCCTGAAAGGACAAAGTGATGACTCCAGGCATGCCTCATGGGAGGCTATTCCATAGAAGGGGGGCCACGACCAACAAGACCCCCTCCCTGGTAGCCACCTGCCTTGCCTCATTTGGCAGGAGTACTCAGAACAAGACCTCCATAGTAGATCTCAAGCCCTAGATAGGGACATATGGTGACAACTGAAGCTGTATATGCTAACTGGTGCCAAATTTAGGCTCCCACTTAGGGCCTCAAATTATAAGGGGCCTCTAAATTGGGGTGGGGAGGACTAAATTTCAAATTTGACATGAGATGTTTTCATTTAAAGGTTCTTCTCATGCAAGAGAACTCTTTATATTCCGTTCCATCTTTGGCAAGTAAAAAAAGCTTTATTGCTTCTATTTCTATTGCCCTTTTTGTTAGAAGAAGAATTTTTGTAATGCTATGTGGCATTTTATATTTGATATCGCTCCATGTGTCAACATCTGGCCCCCGATGTCAAAGGGGTAAGAACAAAGAGCAATTCTGCATCAGGAAAAAAATGGAATTCTGCAACCTGTCTAAATTATGCAAATTACACCAGATTCTTTTAGTTGGCATAATTCTGATTTGGGAAGGAGCAAGATTTTCTGACCGGGAATCTGTTTTTCCCCCAGGTTTGTTTGTTTGTTTGTTTATCAAATTTGTACACCACCCCAAACTTTCGTCTCTGGGTGGTTAACAATAGCATAAAACAAGTTAAAAACATATACAGAAAACTCAAAACAATTTAAAAATTTAAAAATAAACCAGAGATTAAAACCTAAGAACACTTAGTTATCCCTCTGGCATCTGAAACTTGTGCAGAATTTGCCTACACACTTTCAGGCTGATGTCCCCAACCATAAGTGCTGGACGCTTTAAAATAAAATAAAATAGAAGTGACTGTTTTGTAGAATCTGAATCCTGCTTCCACATCCCCATGTGCCAACCTTCCTGTGGAACCGTAGCCCAGATTGGGGTGCGTATGCTGGGAACTGGGCCAGATACACAGACGTTTTGGCAAACATTTGCCACTGCTGTCCTTGTGAAATTGCGTTGATGCTGGTTTTTTTTTTTTTAATGTCTTTGTGTTTTTCTCTTGTCTTTTGTTTTCTGTTGTGCGTTTTTCTCTTGTCATTGGGCAAGCCGTATTTGGAACTCTGATGAAGGGTGGGTTACAAAACTTTAGAATAACATTTTATTAAAAAAAATAAAATCTTTAGTTTTAAAATAACATTGGCTACACTTTGTTTTCAGATAGCAAGGGGCCCTGTTGCTCCATTTGGGAATCTTTGCTCAGGGAGAGGAGGGAACGTGAGAGCGATTAGCGGGTTTTCCTCCACGTTATCATTCTGGTGGGTGCCAAGACCAGTACCGGGAGCGAGATTGCGTATTGCTGGGCTTCTAATGAACTGGGAGCTTTTTACTCATGGTGTGAACTGAGATTGAGCCGTGGAGAGGGACGGGCAGGGTGGAAAGTCTTTTATTTACAACGGTCTATAAATAAACCCGGCCAACCACCCTGCTCAATCCGAAATAGACCGTTTGTCGCTGAAGGCAGCCAGATGAAGTCGTAGCGGGCAGAGTTTCTGACCGGCTAGGGTAGAATGGTGGGGCCCCGGGTTGGGGGGGGGGGAGCTGTGGGAATCCCAGGAACAAACAGTTGTCTGTTCTGCAGAGCTCTGCAGGGAAGGAAGTTGCTTTGCAGATGGGCAATGCAGAGAGGAGGAGATATCTCACATTCCTGCCTCAGTTTGTCAAAGCCACTGCACACTAGGGATGTGCACAAATCGGTTCGGTGCTCCTCTTCTGGGGTGCCGGACCGGTTCGGAATGCCAGCGTTCGAGCCAGTTCCGAGGCGGGGAATCCTTTTAAGTGGCATGGAGAGTTGGTGCAAGGCTGCAGCGTACCTCCCTTCAGCCCCGCGCCAACGCTTTTGGGGAAAGTGGCGGGGCTGCTAAGGGCACCCTCCCTGCCCGTTGATGGGAAACTCTCCCCCCCACCTCCTGGGCATGCACGGACTATTTCATGCACATCCCTACCACAGACATTATGGACATCCATGTTTGCACCCCAGCACAGGGTCATTTGGAAGCGGTTGTCATAATTCATGTGTCTGCAAGTGTGTCTTCCTTAGAGGAAGCCGATTTTCCTTTTCAAAGTTTCTAGTCCTTATGGACTAGGAGCTTTCCTTAAGCTGTGCTTGGGAATGAGTGAGCAGTGCCTAGTGAAACGTCCAGACTGAGGACTTAGTGGGCCTTTTGGATAAAAGGTCTGTGGTGCCCCACTCCATCCACAAACCACCCACCACTCCTCCCCTCTATGATCCATCCTTTTTACATCCTTTCTCCTGAGTCAGGCCTTGGGTCCATCCAGCGCAGTCTCTTCCACACTGATTGGCCGCGGCTCTCTAAGCTAGGTGGACCAAATGGTCTGACTCAGTAGAAGGCAGTTTGCTATGACCTACTCCTCGGGAGTAGGGAAGGGCGTTATTGGGGGACTGAGGATTTTGCTCTCTAATCAATACGTATAGAGGCAAGGTAATTAGGAACGTAGGGAGCTGCCATATACTGAGTCAGACCACTGGTCTATCTAGCTCAGTATTGACTTCACAGACTGGCAGCGGCTCCTCCAAGGTTGCAGGCAGGAGGGTGTCTCTCAGCCCTATTTTGGAGAAGCCAGAGAGGGAGCTGGGAACCTTTTGCTCTTCCCGGAGCAGCTCCATCCCCTAAGGGGGATATTTTCCAGGGCTCACACATCAGGTCTCCCATTTATATGCAACCAGTACACACCCTGCTTAGCTAAGGGGACAAGTCATGCTTGCTGCCATAAGACCAGCTCTCCTGCAATGCTCTCCTGTAATGCAATTAAGGCAATTAATTGCATTAATTACCTTAATGCAATTAAGGTAATTAATGAGTCTCCTACCTACCTGTCTGCACTAGCTTCTGCGGCTTGTTCCGTGGTAGAGGAGGCCTTCTTAAAACAACGGAGGCCTTTTGGAATAATTCATTCAAACACTAGGGCCATACTCCGGTAAGATTGGACGATGAGGGCCGAAATTGAGCAGCCCTGCCTAAAGCAAAGGTTCCCTCTGACAGGGATTCCCAGATGTTGTGGACTACAACTCCCAGAATCCCTAGCTGCAATGGCTTTTGCTTGGGGATTTTGGGAATTGTAGTCAACAACATCTGGGAATCCCTGTTAGAGGGAACACTGCTCTAAGGCAAGGATTCCCAACTGGTGGTCCACCAGATGCTGCTGAACTGCAACTTCCATCATAAATTGTAGCCGGGGGTGATGATGGGAGTTGTAGTTCATCAACATTTGGAGCACCCTCTGCTCTAGAACACTACTAAACTTGCATGGGACTTCCTCTCGTAAATGTGGTCAGGCTATGGGCCACGGTTTCCTTCCAGTCTTCATGACCCCATACAAAAAGTGCATTTGAGCCTTTCCTTGCGCATTCTCATTTTTTGGAAAGTCCCTAAATTTTTCTTGCTTCCTCTCTTTCTTATCCCTTCCTTTTCTCTCCGCATTGCTTTCCCTCTCCCCCTGTTTTTCTTTCTGTCAGCAGATTCTGGAGTAAGGGAATGCTTGTGGATGGGGGCGGGGGCGGTGGTTTGCACTGCAAATAGGAACAAGAATGAAAATAGGTTGCTTGTGCAATAGGAGCTGAAGCTTCGAATAAACCTTGACCGTCACTAGCTTCAGTGCAGAGACTCTGTGTCTCTCGCAGTTCTAGGAAGTCACGTTTGCGGACGGCCATGCTAGCTTCCTGTGGCAAAGAGTTCCAGAGGTTAATCCTAAGAATGTCTCCTGGAACCCCTGGTCCTGTTCTTTGGACCGCTGGGCAGCTTCCAAGGGGTTGTGCTTGGGGGGGTGGCGGGGCCCTCAGGAAGCACACAGCCGCAAGTGTTGTTGTGTGCACTGACGCAGCTCAGCTTTCTTGCTGAAGGCGGTGCTGTGACCGTCGCCCCCACCCTGGGACATTCCAGCCCCTGGCCAAACGGGTCCGGATACCTGTCACAGTTCACAGAGGAGTCGCTTCTCTGCGAAGTTACGTCGATGCATTCCAAGGGGCTGAAGCACTGGCCAGAAACGCGGCCAGCGAAAGTGGATATATCTTTCAACCGACTTATTGACGTGTGTCACTTAGCTCAGGGGCTCTAAATCAGGGTGGGTGGTGCTGCCTCAGGAGAGCCAAGCAGGAGATGGAGGCCTGCCCTCTCTCTTCCTGCTCTTGCTGCCCTGCAACTGGGATCTGGAGGCATCCTGCCTCTGAAGCTGGAGGTGGCCTTTAGCCCTCCGACTAGTAGCCATTGATAGCCTGTCCTCCATGAATTTGGGAGGAGAGCTGGTCTTGTGGGACAAAGCATGAATGGCCCCCTCTGCTAAGCAGGATTTGCCCTGGTTTGCATTTGAGTGGGAGACGACATGTGTGAGCACTGTAAGATATTAGGGGATGGGGATGCTCTGGGAAGAGATATTGGATGCAGAAGGTCCCAAGTTCCCTCCCTGGCAGCATCTCCAAGATAGGACTGCGAGAGACTCCTGCCTGTAACTGTTTATACCAGCTTTTATGTAAAGTTCGCTTTTATGTAAAGCTTTTGTACTTTCCGTTTTGCTGGTTGAATGACCGTAACAATAAAGACTTGATTTGATTTATACCAGTTGCAGGGGAACAAGAGCAGGAGAGAGGGCATGCACATATCTCTTGCCTGTGGGCTCCCCAGAGGCATCTGGTGGGCCACTGTGGGAAACAGGGTGCTGGACTAGATGGGCCTCCTTGGGCCTGATCCTGCAGGGCTGTTCTGATGTTCTGTTGACCTTGGAGAAGCTGCTGCCAGTCGGTGTGGACAGAGATACCGGAAGCGAGTTGCAGAGACCAGGAGATCCTGAGAGTTCTCTTAACCGGGACACCTTAGAAAAACCCAATGGGTAGTGTGTGAGTGAGAGAGGTGTCTGTGCCAGGACAAGGGAGGTCTGGACCACCCCTTCTTCCTCTGCAGCTGTGGGCGGCTCCCAACAAGAGCTGCCAGCAGATGTGCAAGGAGCCCTCGGAGTGAGTGACCTTGACGCTTGCAACTTTCCTGGAGGGATTTCTGCTCATCCTCCACTTTAGCGTAGATAGGCTTTGCAAACGGCTGTTTGTGTCCTCTGCTTTCTTCCCTGATCACGGTCTGCAGCCCGAAGGCTCAAATGTTGAGGCCAAAGTAAACCCAGGGTCAGTTTTCGAAAGGGGTGGGTGGGTGAACACTGTGCGTAGGCCACACAATTGATGGATTTTCCAAAAATGGCGCAGAGAGAGAGAGAGAGAGAGAGAGAGAGTGTGTGACTTCTGGGAGGGAGTGTCATCTTTTCTCTCCCGTCCCTGCCCAGCCCACACATTTAATAAAGACATTGTTCTTTGGAATGACTTGATCTTTGAGTTTTTGGAGAGGCCGCTCCCCCCCCCCCCCCGGAAAGGCTTGCTATCAAAACATGTTGAGTTTTTGAAGCCTAACTCCAAATGTGCTGATTTCATGGGAAAATGGAAATCCCGCAAAAGGAGGACTCTCCCCTTGGGGCGGATTAGTCAGGAATCCTTCTTTCATTCCTGGGCAGGGAGGGCCATGAGCAGGAATGGTCCCCTTTGCTAAGCAGCATCCACCCTGGTTTGCATTTGAATGGGAGATGTGTGAACATGGAAAGATATTCCCCTCAGGGGATGGGGCCACTCTGAGAAGAGCATTTAGGTTCCAAGTTCCCTCCTGGCAACATTTCCGAGATAGGGCTGAGAGAGATTCCTGCCTGCAACCTTGGAGAAGCCGCTGCCAGTCTGTGTAGACAATACTGAGCTAGGTGGACCAAGGGTCTGACTCAGTAAAAGGCAGCTTCCTGGGGCTGCAGGGTGAAAGGGGCCATCCTTCCAGGGTGCAGAATGCCCCCCTCCCAAAGTCACTCGGGGTGAGGGAAAGAAAATGCCCTGCTTAGTCTGCAAGCTGTCTTGGAGAAACTACCTCTTTGCACGTCTAACACCATGTGCCATAAATGGCAGAGCGTGGAAACTACCCCTTTTCTCTCAATGGGAGATGCTCTTGCACCTGGAAAGGTACCTCCTGACTGGAAAGAAAGAAGCCTAGAACCGTGGTTCATGCAGGGGTGCGAGAGACCGCTACAGGCAGCTTCTTCTGCTACGGCTCTGTCTTGTGAGTCATGCGGGCCCAATAGCTTCTGCGGGCTGAAGTTAGAGCAGCCAACTGTGACCATCCTTTGGGGAAAGGCACTCCAGAGCACGGGGGCTGCTGTGACAGTGGCCCTCCCCATATTAGGGCTTTGCATCGCCCCGGCTGGTCATCAGGTCCAAGGTGATGCAAGCACTATCAGAGCATTTTTTCCTCCCATCCAAATGCAAACCAAATTGGACCCTGCTCATTGAAGGGGGCATCTCTTGCTTGCCGCCACAAGACCAGCTCTCTTTCTGAGGGAGGGGGACTCGGAACAGTTCGAGCTCAATCCGGTTCGGCTCTAGCTTGAGCCGAACCTCCAGGTCGGTTCGGGGGTGTTAGTGGCCGTGCATTTTTAAAAAAAGATGTACTTGCTGCCGCCGCCGGGTTTGACAACCCCGGGGGAGTGCTGCTGCTGTGGTGGGGGTCTCTGGTGGCCTCCCCCTGGTCTCTGAAGGGTCAGTTCACCCCCTTTCGGGTCTGTTTGGGGCCGTTTTGCCCTTTGAGAGTGCGCCGCGGCCCTTTTGGAGGCAGCCCATTTGCACAGCTGGGTCATGACACACGTTCTCATTTCTCACGGCACCCTGATGTGCTCCAGCAGACCGTTTTTGCAAACGGCTGCTCTCCCCACGAGGCCAGGTCGGCCGAAGACGATCTCCCCCCTTCTCTGCCTCTGCGCCAGCATCAACGTGCCCCGTGTCCTAAGACCAGGTGAGGGCCCTTTTCCAGCCCGGCTCCCCTGCCCTCAAAGCAGCTTCTGATGAGCTCCGCTTACTTAACCTGACGAGAGACTAATTAGTTCATTGGCGAAGTGCTCGGAGGGCAAGCACTAATTAATTGGCATGATTTATTAACGCCTCAGTTAGGCCTCTGACCTTCAAGGCCTCGCTTTCCTCTCGGTTTCCATGCAGCGGGCGAGAGCGTTGGCTCGGTGGCCCCTTGTGCTTAACCAGGGCTTGGTGGCCCCCGTCTTTGGCCTCGTCTCTTGGGGCTTCTGCGCTGCTCAGGAAAGGCTGCTGTGAAGCAGCTCCAACCCGGGAGCCTTGTTGAATGAGTCCTGTCTGGGGGGCTGGCCTTCGAGACCCCGTTGCAAGCAGGGAGTCAATTTCGTGCCTCTGGAGTTTAAGATAAGTGAGAGGGGATGGAGAGGGCACCCCGATGCGGGCGGATTTCTTTGCCTTCCTCGCCGGGGCCTGCCTTGTGGATGTTCAGCCAATGTCCACAGACGCGGGGCTTTGGCTTTCCCTCCGCGCGGCCGCCAAAAGGTGCCAGCGAGGAAGCTGCCGGGAAGGTTGCAAAGACCCTTCAGCGAGGCCAGGGAGAATTGCACACGGAGAGGTTGCGGAGACCAGTTCCTGGCGATTCTGCCGGGGACTGAATCCTTTGCAGCCCAACCAGATGCTCCCGGAAGCTGCCGTATACCGTGTTGGACCCTTGGTCCATCTAGCTTAGCATTTCCTACCCCAGGGCTGCTCAGCTTCAGCCCTCCTGCAGCTCCCATCATCCCTGGCTGTGGGCCACTGTGGCTGGGGATGATGGGAGCTGTCGTCCAATAACAGCTGGGGGACGGAAATTGAGCAGGGACATAGGAAGCTGCCATATGCTGAGTCAGACCCTTGCTCCAGCTCGGTCAGTATTGTCCGCACTGACTGGCAGCGGCTTCCACAAGGTTTCAGGCAGGAGTCTGCCCCAGCTCTCCCTGGGTGCTTTCCAGATTGCGAGCCTCACACCGCAAAAAGTGGAGTAAATGGCAACATTTTGTGGTGCTGCATTCAAACCACATTAGAGATCCGTTTTAAGGGGGCAAGCCTCCTGCAATCGGCAAATAGAGCTATTATTATTTTTTGCAATGCAGATGCGATGTTATAGGGCTGTGATGCAGCAATAAAATCCAAAAGAAGGTGTCTGAAATATGAACGGCACCTTCCTTACGACGCAGGGGCTGAGTTGTCACGACACAGGCAATATGGAAACACACTTCAGGGACCCCTTGCGACACTCTCATCGCGTGCAATCTGGAAAGCGCCCTGGAGATGTCAGGGAGGGAACTTGGAACCTCTTGCATGCAAGCGTGCAGATGCTCTTCCCAGAGCGGCCCCATCCCCTAAGGGGATGTGCTGCTCACATGTAGTCTCCCATTCATATGCAAAGCAGAGTACACCCTGCTTAGCAAAGTGGGGCAATTCATGCTTGCTTCCCCAAGTCTAGCTCTCCTCGCAAACTTCCTGAGGCTGCAGCTTCTGCATAGAGCTCTCTGTGTGTGTGTGTGTGTGTGATATAAATATAAATATTATTTGTGTGTAATATAAATAGTACGTGTGTCTGTAATATAGAAATAATTTTTTTTGTTGTGCGTGTATATGTGTGTGTGTGTATGTGTGTATGTGTGTGTGTATCTATCTTGTGGGGTTTGTCTTGGCAGCACTCTGGAGGTGTCAGTCCGCAGGAGAATCCAAAGTATGTTAATATAGCTGGTAGTGTTTGCTTATGGAAAAGCTGAGCCTGCCGTGAAATGCTTCTCCAGTATGAAAAGAACCACTCTTAGCGCTGGGGAATGCAGACCTCCCAACTCTCCCACTCTAAGCAGGAGATAAACCTGATTTTCAGGATCTCCCTTCACTGTTACAAGTTTCAGCTTATTGAGGATTCTTTTGGCAGCAGTCGGGTGAGCGGAGATCCTCATTTTACAGAGGTTTGGGGCAAGCAGGATGGAATCTGGCCATACCTGGCTGATTTCAGGGTCAGGATAAGGTGGTTCAAAGGAAGGGAGGGTGGAAGGAGTCGAGAGCCTGGGAGAGGAGTAGGTAGGACCTTCCTAGTTGGAAGAGTGGTCCACCGAAGTTAGGCGGAGAAGAACATAATAATGAGGTGCCCATGAATCAGGATTATTCATTTTTTATTTACTACATTTCTATCCCTCTCTTCCTTCAAGGATCCCAGAGCAATGTACGTGGTTATGGTTATCCTCGCAACAACCCTGTGAGGTAGGCTAGGCTGAGAGATTAATGACTGGCCCAGAGTTGCCCGGAGTTCCATGGCTGAATGGGGGATTTGAACTCGGGTCTCCCTGGTCCTAGTCCAACACTCTATCCCAGGCCTGCTCAATGTAGCCCCCCCCGGTGGCTGTTTTTGAACTACAATTCCCATAATCCCCAGCCACAGTGGCCCTTAGCCAGGGATTCTGGGAATTGTAGGCCAACATCTGCAGGAGGGCCGAAGTTGAGCAGCCCTGCTCCAACCACTGCACCCTCGGAATTGTGCATGGGATTTGGGGGCACGCTTCCATCTGGAGTGGTCCGAGGTCCAGGCCGGACTGGGATCAGCTCTGGCTGGGCTATCCGGCCTTCCTGGCCAAGGTGTGGACATGCTTGCAGAATCTTGCCAGGGAGGCCATTCTTGGATTCCTCCGCTCTTATCAGAGCCGACCGCTGCTTTTCAGTCAAAA
The DNA here is from genome assembly GCF_027244095.1 of Hemicordylus capensis. Classification (NCBI taxonomy): domain Eukaryota; kingdom Metazoa; phylum Chordata; class Lepidosauria; order Squamata; family Cordylidae; genus Hemicordylus; species Hemicordylus capensis. Next base: position 1,634,357 of record NC_069673.1, on the reverse strand, counting down.
CATGCTCCCGATAAAAGAGAGACTTTTCAGCACAGCAGCGAGAGGTTTTGGCAGGCGAGGCGTCAGCGCCTCTGTGGGAAGAGGAGGGGCATTGGTGGCCCTGCAGTGTGGATGGGGTTTGGGAGATGGGATTCCTGGCCAGCGGAGCCCTGGACGTGCTGGGTGGTCTCAGGCCAGATTGACAGCCCGCGGGGCTCCAAGGGTGTGTGTTCAGACATCAGTCTCCGTGCGATCCGTCGGACTTAGTATTTGGGAAAATACACCGGCTTGCCACATCTGTTCTCCATTGACAAACTGAATCAGAGGAACCTAGGAAGCTGCTTTCTACTGAGTCAGACCCGTGGTCCATCTAGCTCAGGATTGTCTACACTGACTGGCAGCGGCTTCTCCAAGCTTGCAGGTGGGAGTCTCTCTCAGTCTTACCTTGGAGATGCTGCCAGGGAGGGAACTGAGAACCTAGTTCATGCACGCAGGTAGGGGCTCTTCCTAGAGTCTCCCCATCCCCTCAGGTATATTTTCATTTTGTGGTCTCCCATTCAAAGGCAAACCAGAGTAGACCCTGCTTAGCAAGGGGGATAATTCATGCTTGCTTCCACAAGAGCTGCTCTCTCCTGCCCCAAGGACACTGAGGGCGACACCATGGAGAGAATGGTCTGCTGGTGCAAAAATGAATATTTTGTTCTGACATCTCAACATATTTGTATGGAACGCATGCGTTGTGTGTGTTTTTTTTTTAAATTATTAAATATTTCTGCACATGCACTATGTTCTGGGGATGTTTTAAGGCTAATTTTTTACTGCTTTCAATTATTTGAGTGTTTCATAATTGGGTGGGTTGTGTGAGTGTTCATCTAGTCTTTTTATTAGCTATGCATTTTATTTTGTTTGTTTTATTCAGTTTATATACCGCCTAATATTGAAATCTCTAGGCGGTTTACAGAATTAAAGAAAATAAAATATAAAACATTTAAAAGATAAAAAGATAAAATAGATAAAAACACATTAAAATTTTTAAAATTGATATCAGTTGAAGGCCTGGGAAAAGAGGTACATCTTCAGGGTCCTCCTGAAAGCAAACAGAGAAGGAGATGCTCTTATTTCAGCAGGGAGTGAGTTCCAAAGCCCTGGAGCAGCCACACAGAAGGCCCGGTCCCGAGTTGCCCCCAAATGGGTTGGTGGCAACCATAACCGGACCTCTCCAGATGATCTTAATAGGCGGCAGGGTTCATGGCAGAGAAGGCGCTCTCTTAAGTATCCTGGACCTAAGCCATTAAGGACTTTATAGGTAATAACCAGCACTTTGCATTTCGTTCAGAAACATCTCGGCAGCCAGTGAAGTTCTTTTCGAATCGGTGTTATATGGTCCCTCCTGGTAAACCCAGAGACTAACCTGGCTGCCGCATTCTGAACCAATGGCAGTTTCCGAAACTATGTACAAAGGCAGCCCCACGTAGAGCGCATTACAGTAGTCAAGCCTAGAGGTTAATTTAATTTATTCAACTAGTGTTTTTATTAGCTATGTATTTAATTTATTGTATGTCACGTTTTTGTTTTCTTTGACTTCTTTGTATCATCCCCTGACGAAAAGCGGTTTGCATGAAATATGTTGGAATCTTCGATTAAAATACTCATTTTTTCCGCCACCAATGCAGAACAAGGGGATAGGTCTGTAGCTCAGAGCACCTGATTGCATGCAGAAGGTTCAGTCCCTGGCAGCATCTCCAATTAGGACTGGGAAACACGCAGGTCTGAAACACTGAAGTGCGGCTGCCAGTCAGTGTAGGCAATACTGACCTAGACAAACCAAGGGTCAGACTCGGTATGAGGCAGCTTCCTATGTTCCTGTGCCTTGTCCTGGGAGCAAAGCTTCTTTAGGGGAGGGGTGGGGGTCCCAGGTTCAATCACTGGCAGCATCTCCAGGTAGGGATGGGAAAGATTCCTGCCTAAAACATAGGAAGCTACCATATCATGGGTCTATCTAGTTCAGGATTGTCTTCACAGCCTGAGAGCAGCTTCTCCAAGGCTGCAGGCAGGAATCTCTCTCAGCTCTCTCTGGAGATGCTGCCAGGGAGGGAACTTGGCCTTCTGCATGCAAGCAGGCAGGTGCTCTCCTCCCAGAGCGGCCCCATTTTCACCTAAGGGGAGTATCTCACAGTGATCACACATGTGGTCTCCCATTCAAATGCAAACCAGGCTAGAGCCTGCTTAGCAAAGGGGACAATTCATGCCTGCTCGCCTCCTTGGAGAAGCTGCTGCCGGTCAGTGTAGAAAATCGTGAGCTAGATGTTCCAAGGGTCTGACTCAGTAGAAGGCAGCTTCCTGCGTTCCCAAGCAGGAACCCCAATGTTCCTGAATTCCTTCTCCAAAGCGCCCACTTAATTTGGGGCGCCCTGTATTCAGAGGTGCATTCAGCCACGGGAAAGTCAGCTCCATTTCCCAGTTGGGAATGGAAAGTTCAGTTATCGGGGGGCCGAGGATCAATAATGGAAGCAGAATATTAAAAAGGCGGTCATTTGCTCCCACCACTTCGGTGGAGTGACAGCGCCTTTTTGCATGACACCACCTTGCTTTTGAGCTGATCCCACGAGCCAGCCACTCCTTTAATTTTCAACCGGCTGGAGCTTCTGGTGGGCTCTCTCTCCCCCCGCGTTCCTCAGCGCTACATGAGTGTACTTCGGGGAGCCGAGAGAGGCCGTCTGCCTGACTGCGCTTTGAGGCTGGCGCTAATGGGCGGAGGAGGCGCAGCACGCAGAAAGGGGGTCAGGGGAATCCTCTCCTTCTCCGCCAGCTTTAATTTCCTCCTTAATGGTCTTTGTGGTTAAGAGAAACTGGCCCACGTGGACCGTTCCGGGGCCCCAACCAGGAGCTTGGGATGCTCTGCTGGAATTTCTTGCCCTTGCTTTCGTGCCACGCCCAGGAGCGCTTGGAGTAATCCTTACTAACAGCTCCCCGCTTCCCAGTTGGGTTAGAATCGAGGACTCCCAGCGTGACCCTCGGAGGGGCCGCCTGTCTCCGTATTTTGCGTGCAGAGGGTCCCAGGTTCAGTCCCTGGCAGCATCTCCAGGTTGGGCCGGGATGGACTCCTTGGAGAGCTGCTGCCAGTCAGTGCAGACAATACTGAGCTGGGTGGACCAAGGGTCTGACTCAGTATATGGCAGCTTCATGGGTTGCATATCTGTGAATACCGGGCACCAGAGAGAGACACGGGGAAGGCTGTTAAAAAGCCGTCATGTGCTTTTCCGAGTGCTGCTTTTCAGAGGCATTGAACTGGTGGCCACTGCCGACTATTATATTATTATTCATTTATCACAATTTCATACCTCCTCCTCTAAAAGCTTAGGGCAATTTACATGAATGAAGAACAGCAAAACACTCAACAGTTAATTAGAATGACCACTAAAGAGCCTAAAACAATTAAAAAGGCCAGACTAAAAAAAGGGGTGTCTTTAAGGGCTCTCTTGATGGTTGTAAAGCTTCTCCCCCTCACCATTATAAAGCACTGTTATGCACAGAGTACTTTAGTCTCTCTCTCTCCTTTTGAAAATATAATCTTATCTCTTCTATTACAGTTCCAGAATCTACATGTATTGCATAACTAAAGCCTACACATTAGACTCACCAGGGAAGCCGTAGAACAAATAAACCACATGGTGGTTATGATTGGGATTCCAGATCTCTCTCCCTTCAGATATGGTTTTGGGAGGAGAGCTGGTCTTGTAGTAGGAAGCATGACTGGTCTCCTTTGCTAAGCAGGGTTTGCCCAGGTTGCATCTGAATGGGGGACTAGAAGTGTGAGCACTGGAAGATCTTCCCCTCAGGGGATGGAGCTGCTCTAGGAAGAGCATCTACATTCCAAGTTCCCTCCCTGGCAGCATCTCCAAGATAGGGCTGAGAGAGACTCCTGCCTGCAACCTTGGAGAAACTGCTGCCAGCCTGTGCAGACAATGCTGATGGACCAAAGGTCTGACTCAGTATACGTCAGCTTCCTATGTTCTCTCTGGAGATGCTGCCAGAGAGGGAACCTGGAACCTTCTGCATGCCCATGCGGATGCTTTTCCCAGAGCGGCCCCATTCCCTAACAGAACCATCTTACAGTGCTCACACATGTCCCATTCAGATGCAAACCAGGGCAGACCCTGCTTAGCAAAGGGGACAACTCATACTTGCTGCCACAAGACCAGCTCTCCTCCCTGTGAACGGATGTATTCGATAAAGGTAGCCTACCACCTACAAGGTTGCCAAATTTTGTGCAGCTGCTGTTAAGATCTGTCAACCGCTAACCTCCAGACCTCCTTTTTTTTGGTGTTGTCACATGTGGCTTCTCTGTTGGTGTATTCTGTATGATTTACTTCTCATCTGAACGTCGTATCATCTGTTTGTATAGATAACGGATCATTGATCGTAATAAAGCTATTCCGATAAAGGTAGCCTCATCTTTCTAAAGCTGTCCTAGGGAATGATTCCGTCTCTGCAACCCACATTGCATCCCTCGCTTGGCAAAAGGTGGAGTTTTGCTTTGAAGTATGAGGAGGGAAGCCCTCGGTCTGACAGCGGCTTTGGTTCCCCCTCCACCTGATTGATTTGTGGGTGGAATAATTTAGTGATGGAAGCAGAAATCGATGGTGGCGGATTTGTGTGTGTGCCTCTCTGACTCCCCCCCGCCCTTGATGCATAATGTATGAGGAGGTGAAAAAGTGGGGGAAATAATTAAAGTTGGAACACTGTATGCTCTCATTCATTACGAAATCTGGGTCAGCCGCCTGAGAAGGAAAATGTGGGGAGAGGAAGGGGGGAAAGAGAGATGGCAGCGTCAGCAACGTGGGTGGAAAACATGGAGTTGAGAACGCTCGAGGCGTTCAAGGAGCTTGTGAAAGAAAAGTGTGCAAAGGCTTGCACGCTTAAGCGGAGGCCGGTGGTGGGATTGTGTGTGTGTGTGTGTGTGTGTGTGTGTGTGTGTGGTGGGAGAGGCCTCTCCTATTTCCTTTTTGTTTCCCAGGCAGAAATTCCTCTGGAATAGCTCTGTGTGAGCGCACCGGCATTTTTCTGCATCAAGAACAACTCTGAATTCAAGCAACCTCCTTTTAAAGCAGAGGTTGAATGCAGGCTCAAAAGGAAGAGGTCTCTGAATTTAAGACCACCTCCTGATTTCAATATTTTTAAAAATGAGGAAAACCTAGTCAGGAGGTTTTACCCACACCAGATTTTATCGCGAGTTTACCAGGAGGCTTTACTGCGAACTTAAAGCTGTCTCAAACAACCGCTGGAAATAGTGGCATTTTTAACTCCGGAGATAAATCGGGCTACAATTGGGTGCAATGGAAAATCCGAATTGCAGGTGTGGACTGCTCCCTGATAACTTGCAGGGGCTTCCAGGAAAATCTGGCCAATATGTGTACTTGTACCCTCCATTCGAGCTAAAAGCAAAAACCGTGCGGTAAAACTGCTGTTCATAAAACTTCCAGGTAAATGCAGAATTCCAGCTGAGAGCAGGGTTGATAAGGCTCGCTCTTTCTCTCCAGGAAGTTTTCCACACGGGGGCTTTTAAAACCCTTTAGCTCGCATCTCCTCTGGAATGGAGAGGGTGCGTTTCCATGTCGGGCAGATTTACCCCGAAGGCCTTGCAAGAAAAGCTGCATCTAGGAAGGATTTTCCCTTCTCGGCAAGCCTAAAGAGGTTCAGGAGGTCTTTCAGGGTTTGGCAGCCTTAAAAGGGAAATTGCTATCTTGCAGTTTGACAAATGGAATCCCATCCACTTCCATTCTAGCATCCTAGAATGTTAGAGCTGGAAGGGGTCTTGAAGGGCATCTAGTCCACCCCACGGCTTAGCAGAAGCTCAGCAGAAACAAGGTAGCCAACATGGACCCCTCTGGGTGGCAGAACAGTGAACAGTCACATACACTTATGTTCTCAGCCTTGCAGCCCTCTTATGTGTGATGTGCATATACAGCACTGATGACTTCACTGTCGTGTCTACAAAGTTAGCATTTTAAAGCAAAACAAGGTGAATTTGCAAGGGCAGATCAAGGGAGAGCTTTGAGAGCAAGCATGCATTGTCCCCCTTTGCTAAGCAGGGTCTGCCCTGGTGTTCATTTGAAGGGGAGACTACAGGTGAACACTGTAAGAGATTCCCCACCCCTCATGGGAAAGGGCCGCTCTGGAAGGAGCACCTGCCTGCTTGCAGGCAGAAGATTCCAAGTTCCCTCCCAGGCAGCATCTCCAAGATCGGGCTGAGAGAGACTCCTGCCTGCAACCTTGGAGAAGCTGCTGCCAGTCTGTGAAGACAATACTGAGCTAGATGGACCAAGGGTCTGACTCGGTAGAAGGCGGCTTCCTATGTTCCTAACTGGAGCTCCCAGCGAGGGCTTCTCAGCCAGCGAATTAAGGGAACAAGATGACCAAGTCAGTCATAAATGGGACCTGTTGGCAGTTTTAGTAAGCATCCAATGCAGACTTTTATACGAATACAGCGAATACTTCGATACCGCTTTTCAACAAAAGTTCCCAAAGCGGTTTAAATCAATATAAATGAATAAAAATGGCTCCCTGTCCCCAAAGGGCTTACAATCTTAAAAAACAACAACAATCCTATGATAGACAGACTGCAGCCACAGCCACTGGAGGGGTGCTGTGCTGGGGACGGAGAGGGCCAGTTGCTCTCCCCTGCTCAATAAAGAGAAGCACCCCTTTAAAGAGGTGCCTCTGGGCTCAGTTAGCAAGGGCGCCCTTTAGCTCTCCGAACTGCAAGGCGATGTGCTTCCTGGGGGCAGGACAAGGGCCCCCCCTTCAGCGGGAAGGGGGATTCATGGCGCATCCTTCGCTCTCCCTTTCCCCGAGTGCACGGCTGACTTTTCCTCATAAGATACATTTCCAGCCTATCCCCGCCGCGTCAGCTTGAATTCTGCTTAGACGGTGAATAAATTGATGTTGGATTTGAGCATTTGTGGTGTATGCAGCGAAGGCGGCCTAATCTTCTGTGTACTGGAGAGGATGGGAGAGGAGTGTCCCCCCCCCCTTGCTCGGGAACTGGCTGTGCTTTTGCAGCTGGGTTTTCTTGTCTGCTTATGGCTAAACAGACCCTGGGCAGGGCTTGTGGAGGTGAGCCGTTGGCTGGAGTCTGACCTTGGCGGCGGGCTGGATTTGGAACGTTCCTGACTGTTTCTGTAGGGGTGGGGCTGTAGCTTAGAGACAGAGCATCTGCTTTGCATGCAGAAGGTCCCGGGTTCAATCCCTGCCAGCCTCTCCAGGTAGGGCCACGAAAAACCTGTTTGCAACTCTGGAAAGCTGCTGCCAGTCTGTGCTGACAATGCTGAGATGGAGGGGCCAAGGGTCGGACTCAGTATAAGGTGGCTTCATAGGTACCCCCCTGTCAGTTGGAGGGGTCATCGCTCAGTGGCAGACAACCTGCTTTGCACGCAGAAGGTCCCAGCTCTAGTCCTGGGACAGGAACTCAAGGTAGGTTGAGGGACACAAAACGTTTGAAAGTACAACAGTGTTGTGCCTGGGGATGAGGGAAGTTATAGTCCAATAACGCCTGGGGAGCGAAGTTTGAGAACTGCTATCTAAGGGGGATATCTCACAGAAGGGCTCTCACGCCATTGCCCATCCAAATGCAAACCAGGGCAGACCCTGCTTAGCAAAGAGGGCACGTCCTGCTCGCAGCCACGAGACCAGCTGTCCTCCCCAACTGAGGCACCCAGAACTGGACACACCCTCCGTTGACTGCTGCTACCGTTCACGACGACAATCTGCAACGACACACAGCCCTGGTGTGGCTTCGGTCATCCCCTTGGGAGGCTCATCACCGGAACGCAAGAATCTGGAAATTCAGGGACAGAATCCGTTGCGTCTTGTTGTCTCAGACCCCAGTATGTCATTTGTGGGTTTTCCATTTGCGGTTTCATGTATCCCCGGCTGGGCCGTAGAGACCCGCCGTTTTGTACCACTGACACTCTCCTTACCTGCCGGGGTCTCTTTTGGCTAACGTAGATCTGATGGTGGCGAAACCTCTCCGTCCGGTGGGCCCCCAAGTGTGGGGCTGCCCCTGGCTGCCTTGCCCATGGGCCCTGGCCAGAGAATCCACAGCGAAGGGTTTCTCTGCCGTAAACAAGCGGCGTGGCTGAGACCCAGTTCTGTCGAGAGGAATGAAGAGACGGCCCTTCCTCAGTTATTTTTAATGCACTCGGCATCCTCTGGATCGTGCAGAGGGGCGCGGGAGAGCGAGAGAGGCCACAAGCTCTCTGTGTGTGTGTGTGTGTGCACGCACATGGGATCAGATTTGGTTCTTCTCCAACCGGTATCCTCCGACTTTGTTGCTGGGCTGGAGGCAGGATGCTGACCAGGCAGTGGTAGTGCATTTAGACCTGGCCTGCCCAACCCAGAATCCAGAAAGGGATTAATAAAGGGGTCAGCGTTGGCTCCTGTGGTGAGGAACATGGGAAGCTGTCTCCTACTGAGTCAGACCCTTGGTCCATTTAGCTCAGTGTTGACTTCACAGACCGGCAGCGCCTTCTCCCAGGGTGCAGGCAGGAAGCTCTCTCAGCCTTATCTTGGAGAAGCCGCCAGGGAGGGAACTGGGAACCTTCTGATGTTCTTCCCAGAGCAGCTCCCTCCCTGAAGGGGAATCTTTTCCAATGCTCACACATGCAGTCTCCCATTCAAATGCAAACCAGGAAAGCCCCTGTTTAGCAAAGGGGCCATTCATGCTTGCTGCCGCAAGTCCAGCTATCCGCCCATCCGCACGGTCGATGACGTGAGAAGTTGTACCTACCAGAATTCCCCCTCTGCACCACTGGACAGAAGTGGCGCCTGACTGGATCACACCACCTCATTCTCTCTCTTCCAGTTTCTGCTTGCTTAGAAGGAGGCCAGAGTGGCTAGGATCAGCTTGCCTTTCCCCCACATAAGAACACAATCCACAGAAGCCCGGCTGGATCGGGCCCAAGGAGGCCCATCTCGTCCAGCATCCTGTTTCCCCCAGTGGCCCACCAGATGCCTCTGGGGAGCCCACAGGCAAGAGGGGAGGGCCTGCCCTCTCTCTTCCTGCTGTTGCTCCCCTGCAACTGGGATTCGGAGGCATCGTGCCTCTGAGGCTGGAGGTGGCCCACAGCCACCAGACTAGTAGCCACTGATCGACCTCTCCTCCATGAATTTGTCTAAACCCCTCTTCAAGCCATCTAGGCTGTTGGCTCTCACCACATCTATACAAACGGGACCCCATCCTGGTCCTGATGATCTCTCCCATCTTCGGCTGGGCTTTGTGCCGTCCTGTGCAGAGCCTGGGATCAACTCCTGGGCACCGGGGGCCTCCTGCTCTGTCCAGACCGTTCCCTCCCCGAGCCTTTTGCCACCCGCTTCCTCCTCCCTCCTCTTAATTTCTCTCTCTCTCTTCCTCCCCCCTCCTTGAGAATGCCTGGGTTGCAAGGAAGCAGGAAGCCCCGGCCGCTGCCAGATGGCTCCGAGGCCGGCATCTGCAAGATTTTATTGGAGAGAAATTGCCGCCCCGGAGGAAAAAACAAGAGCAAGAAGCCAGCCGCGCTCCCGGCCAGATCCTCTGTGGGCCAGCTGGGCAGTCTCTGGTCCCCATGACAGGATGAGCCGTTCGGAAGCCACGGGGCGGGGTGGCCGTGCGGGTCACCCTCCCTTGTTCCCGAAGCCTGCCGGGGAATGGCGGGAGGAAGGAAGGAAGGAATTGCAGGCCGGTGAGGGCAGCCGTGGCGTTGGCATTCCTTGTGGGAAGGACGCTCTTTTAAGCTTGTCGCAAGCAACGTTTAAGGGTGAAGCGTTCCTTATGCCCACCGTCAGTGACGGGAGGAGCTGCATCGGCCAAAATTCCCCCTCCTGCACCACTGAGCAGAAGCAGAGTCAGGCTGGATCAGTCCGCCCAAGGCTGTCTAATCCAGCGTCCTGTTTCCCGTGGTGGCCAACCACCAGATGCTTTTGGGAAGCCTGCAAGAAGGCAAGAACTCTCCTTGGCTGCCGACTGCTTTCCAGGTAGACTGCCTCTGTCCCTGGAGGTTTTATTTAGCTAGCCTTCCTAACAGCCACTGGCAGATCTCCCCTCCTTGGATTGCTCCATTCGTCTTTTAAAGCCACCAGAGACAGTGGGCATCACCGCATCTTGTGGCCATTAAATCGCACCATAATGCAGGCCATCCTTCCTTTTGTCTGTTTGGAACCTCCGGCCCTTCACCTGCATTGGACAACCCGAGGGCCAGCATCACAGAAGAAGGAGAAAGCCCCCGCCCCCCGCCCAATCTAGTTTCTCCGTCTCCTGTTTGTATTTGTGGGGTGTGGAGAGTGGTGGACCAAGGGTCTGACTCAGTATAAGGCCGCATCCTATGAGAGAGAGAGGAATAAAAGACTAGTTTGTTGATGGCTAGAAGGTGAAATATAGTTTGATTGAGATTAATTCTAAGCAGTAACCAGCAAGGGCAGAGGCAAGGAGTCCTTCTCTCTCTCTCTCATTTCTCCCATGCCTGTGTCATGCGTACCTCTGAGAAACGGATCTACAACAAGCAAACTTGCTGTACAAGCGAGATCTCACACTTCAGAATTTCCCCACCACATTTTAGCTGACTCTTTCCTGAGGAAGAGAGGGGAGGATCCCTGGCTTGCCCTTGATGCATTTGCTGCCGAATTTAAGATGTGTTCCACTGTTCCCAAGAACTCTGCCACTCTCTTGGTGCAAGCCCAGACTTCTCAGAAGTTGGGTTTTTATTTGAACCTCCACCTCCCCAAAGGCTCGAGGCAGAAGACAACATTTGGGAACAAGTCCTATCGAGTAAAATCCCAAGGCTCCACTGGAGGTATCCCATTAGTTTGTATTTCTCCATATCTTGCCCCAACGAAAACATGAGGTTAGGACCCTGTCCTACGGAACAGCCCTAAACTGAAATTGACATGTATTGCGTAGGAACAATGGTTGGAGAAAAAGCAAAGTACAAAAGACAGCCTATCAAAATTGTATATTGCCTCGGAAGATCATTTGGGCCAGAATTTTAAAAGGGAATGCAAAAGGGAAAGAGAATTTTAAAAAATGTGAAAGGGAATGGAGGTGGGGAGTCGATTCTCAGAAGGTGCAAATGGAAAAATATTGTTCTGATCGACCCTTGCAGCATCTCAATGCATTAACTTTAAAGAAAATGATTACAAAGCACCATATCAATATTTATTGACTTTCTTTTAAAAATTTATACCCCTCTTCTCTCAACAAGCAACTTGAAGGAGCTTACAGAATAAATCTATTAAAACAGTAAACCATCTCAACAACAATGCGGCAAATTAATAATACAAAAATGTAAAAAAAAAAAAAACAGCACCTTTGCAATACAAACAAACACACCCTACATGCAGGAAAAATAAACCAAATTCCGCAAAATGGTATAAATCCAAGAAACGAAGATGTACAGCCGAAGAAACGTTTACCGTTGATGATGCAGTGAGTTAATTCTGTGCATTTTTGTGAAGGTTAAAAGCATTTAAGGTATGCTGTTAAGCATATGACTATTATGCTTAATAACCAGCAGATTGCCTGGGTGAACAGATGTCTTTAAAGACTTTTAAAATGTTGTCAGAGATGGGGAGGCTCTTATTTCACTAGGGAGCGTAGAATTCCATGTTGCTGCTTCTGCTTCTGCTGTTAAACTAGATATATTTATATTCTGAATGTTTCATCAAAGCCTGTTTTGTTAATGACACAGGTCACTTAGGATGGCTTAACGGTCGTGCTTGTTGTTTTTGTCAAGAAAGAGAAATTATCTTCCCTTTTTGTATTTTTGGGACTTGCATTGGAAAGGGTTCATTTCAACTTTTTAATCCTGAAATTAAAAACAACAACACAAAACCCCAACATTTTCAACTAGTAATAACCAGCAGATTGCAAAGTTTGAAGAGACCTGCCATTCGATCTCCTGCATCAAGGGTTTTCAACATTGGGTCTGCAGATATGGCTGGACTCCCATAATTCCTTAGGCCATTGTGGCTGCAAATGATGCACATTGTAGTCCAACCCCATCACGGGGGAGGAGAGCTGATCTTGTGGTAGTGAGCACAGATTGTCCCCTTGTTAAGGAAGGTCTCCCCTGTTTTGCATTTGAATGGGAGACTAGAAGTGTGAGCACTGCAAGATATTCCCCTCATCAGGGGAAGGAGCCGTTCTGGGACGAGCATCTAGGTCCCAAGTTCCCTCCCTGGCAGCATCTCCAAGACAGGGCTGAGAAAGATTCCTGCTTGCCACCTTGGAGAAGCCACTGCCAGTATGTATTGACCAGGGCCGCTCAACTTTGGTCCTCCTGAAGATGTTGGCCTACAACTCCCATAATCCCTGGCTATTGGCCATTGTGGCTGGGGATTATGGGAGTTGTAGTCCAAAAAAAGCTGTTGGGGGGGGCTAAATTGAGCAAGCCTGGTATAGGCAATCCTGGGCTATATGGACCAAGGGTCTGACTTGGTGAAAGGCACTTTCCTATTTTCCTAAGTCTGCACTTGCATTCATAGGAACATAAATAGCTGCCTCCTACCGAGTCAGACCCTTGGTCCCTCTAGCTCAGCCTTGTCTACACTGACTGGCAGCAGCTCTCCAGGGCCATGTAGCTTCTGTGCGTCCAAAGTGATTCAGGGCCTTTAAGGTTCAGCCCAGGCCTGCCTGCCTGCCTGCGTCGGCCTCATAATAGCGTTCGGCGTTGTTTAAAAACATGACAACAAACTGCGGACCAGCCTGCCGCCCGATGACATTTTTCCGTTTGAGCCTTCTGATGCGTTGTGAAAAGGCAGAGTGTGAGGAGGCAGCAGGCGGGAGCGGAAGGGGAGAGCTCCGTAAACAGGCTCTGACGGGCGAAGGGCCCTTCTCCCCCTCCTTGGCCGTGCCTGGCAGAGGCTCACAGTCGGGGGGGCCCCCGAAATCTGAACCCCCCAATTCTTGGTGCTTTCCACAAGGGAAGCTGGAGCCGTGTCCGAGCGAATGGCTCAGTGTCTCGTGTGTATCCGCCTTCTGTGTCCTCCTCTTCCATCTTTCCAGTCCATGGTGGGCCAGGAATGCCCCGCGTGGTTTCTCGTTGAACCTGCTGCAAAGAACACCGGCTCTGTCTAGGTTGGCCTTGCTTAGTGCCCACGTTTCAATTAAGAAGTCCTGGCAAGAACGGATCTGCCTACCGGCCTTTTCATTCTCATCTTGGTGGATTATGACCATCTTCACAAGTTAGCCCATTTCTGCCCATTTCGAAACCCCAATAATTAGTATATCAAATAACGGCTGAGTGTGCAAATAGCAGTTGACTATTCCACCTAATGGCGCAGCGGGGAAGTAACTTTGCCTAGCGAGCAGGAGGTTGCCGGTTCGAATCCCCGCTGGTCTGTTCCCCAGACTATGGGAAACGCCTCTATCAGGCAGCAGCGATACAGGAAGATGCTGAAAGGCCTCATCATCTCATACTGCGTCGGAGATGGCAATGGTCAACCCCTCCTGTATTCTACCAAAGACAACTACAGGGCTCGACACCGACTCGATGGCACACTTTATTCCCTAGCAGTTGAGTATCTCTCTCTCCCCCCCACAGCTTTCCTCGATGGCAAGGGGCATTGTGTTTGTGTTTGTGTGTGTGTGTTGAGATTCAGGTAAGTACAGTGGAAGCGTCCACCTTGAGAAACATTATCTCTTTTCCTTTTCTCAGCTGTCAATATTTCATGGGCATATTAAACATTTAAACCCGAATGAACCCTGCTGTGGGGAAAAGGTTGGGTGGGTGGAGAGCTGTCGTGGTTTCAGGTTCGGTTTAAGTATTTTTTTTCTTTTATAATGCAGCGATGTCAATTAGAAAATGACATGGCCATTTAAAATGCTGTTCCGCGGCCCTCTTTAATTAAAGGGAGGCACATAATACCAATCTGCTCTCATTAATGAATTTTTAACCGTCATAATGAGATGGGGATGACGCGCTCGTCCCAGCCCGGGTGGCTCCCTTGTCTCTCCTGTGCTGCCAGCAGGCTGGCCATTTGTCAGGTAGAGCTGCGTGGCTGTACCTGATGGATGGCCGGCCTGGCGACACCGGAGAGAGGAGAGCCACTGGGAAGCAGACGCAGCTGTGCCTCTTTCAAACCCCCCCCCCCCAGCTAGTGAGGATGAGCTGCTTCTGAAGTTGTGGTTGGGGTGTGTGTGTGTGTTGTGTGCTTTTCTGTTTGCTTGCTTTTAACTGAGATATTCTGCTTGTGGGTCTGATGGGCAGATTTTTGGACTCACCATTACTAGAGATCTGTAACAGCATAGGAACATAGGCAGCTGCCATACACTGAGTCAGACCCTTGGTCCACCTAGCTCAGTATTGTCTTCACAGACTGGCAGCAGCTTCTCCAAGGTTGCAGGCAGGAATCTCTCTCGGCCCTCTCTTGGAGATGCTGCCAGGGAGGGAATCTGGGACCTTTTGCGTGCAAACATGCATATGCTATTTCCAGAGCAGCCCCATCCCCCGAGGGGAATATCTTACAGTGCTCACATGAAGTCCTATCCAAATGCAAATCAGGGTAGACCCTGCTTAACAAAGGGGACAAGAAGTCAAGCTTGCTACCACAAAACCAGCTCTTGTGGCAGCTAGGAAGGGCTGCTAATTTGAGCAGGGAAGGAGTGCTCAGGGAGGGGTGTAGATTGAACCCTTTCTTCCCAGGGGGTTTCTCTGATCAAATCCACCCCGTCTTTAAAATAAGAAAGGAAATCCTATTAGATCCAGGGTGGCGGAGGGGGGCTTACTGAGAGTTAAAGATGGGCAGAGATGGTTTCTGTCATGCCAAACTAGCCTGCTGGGGCTGGACAGAGTTTTCTGAACCACCATTTTAAAGACGATATAAGTTATTGCAGGCACGTGAAGTTTCCACTATGCCTACCACCACCATGGGAAGCTGCCTTATACAGAGTCAGACCCTTGGTCCATCTAGCTCAGGATTGTCAACCCAGACTGGCAGCGGCTTCTCCAAAGTTGCAGGCTGGAGTCTCTCCCAGGGACCTTCTATTTCATTTAACATATTTATATCCCGCCCAAAACTCATGTCTCTGGGCGGTTTACAATAAAACAGCACAAATTTAACTGACTTAAAATGTAAAAACAATGTTGAATTTGGCATGCAACGCAGATGCTCTTCCACTGAGCTACGCCCCCATCCCCTAAGGGCAATATCTTGCAGTGTTCGCATGTAGTCTCCCATCCAAATGCAAATTAAGACAGGCCCTGCTTAGCAAAGGGAACAATTCATTTGTGCCGCCACAACACAGTCTCTCCTCCCCTTCTTTTCCTTCCCCTCGACAGATATCTATATCTATATCTATATCTATATCTATATCTATATCTATATCTTGTCTTTAAGTGTGTGTGTCTCTGTGTGTAACTCTTCTGAAGAAGCGTTCTGTGAAACTCAAAACTTGCCCATCATTTTGTGATGTTTAATAGGGTATTACATAAACACCCACATTTCCGAATTGTCACTCCTCCTCTCCCTTCTGTTCATAACGCTGCTTGGCATTTATTTAGTGTTTGAGGGGTGTTCTAATGGCTTAACATCCGTTATCGTCTCGTAATCTTTCACCCACCTGGGCGATGTTGGCCTGCTGGCCCTGTGCCTGGGAAGTCATGGATCCTTGGGACGCTAATGCTGCGTGCCCGAATGTGGTGACCCTGTTTAAAGGAGACACTAGGTGTGTGAAATGCATCCCTGGGGGGCGGGGGGGGGCGGGGTTGTCTTAAACACTCAGTGTCATGTTTACCAGGGAATTCAGATCCGATTTAAAGGCAAAACTCGCTCTTCCTCCAGGTCCCTACACAACAGTAACTCCCAGTTGCTGAGGAGGAGGAGGAGGAGGAGAAGCCAAACACAAGAGTTCAAGTTGATTTTTTTGTGTTAAACTGCTTTTTCTAAAGAAGCAAGCTTTGGAGTGAAAGGGAATAAGCAATAGATTGCAGATATCACTGCTGGTTTTGCTTTGGCTGCAGACTAGAATGGGAAATTAGTAAAATCTTGCCGAGTTTTGAGTAGAGCTAGAAAGACCAAATTCTGCAATGAGAAGGATACAGGAGGGGTTGACCATTTCCTCCTCCTGCGCAGCATGAGATGATGCCTGTCAGCATCTTCCTATATCGCTGCTGCCCACTATAGGTATTTCCCATAGTCTGGGAAACATACTAGCGGGGATTCGAACCGGCAACCTCTGGCTTGCTAGTCAAGTCCTTTCCCTGCTGTGCCATGATGTGTCCCCCCCCCAAAAAAAACCCCTGAATCTAACACTTATACTTTAGAACAGATAGGAAAATAGGAAGCTGCCTAGCTGAGTCAGACTGTGGTCCATCTATCTTGGTATTGTCTACACTGACTGGCAGCAGCTCACCAAGGTTTCGGGCAGGAGTCTCTCCCAGCGCTACTTGGAGCTGTTGCCAGGGAG
Source organism: Hemicordylus capensis (assembly GCF_027244095.1). Taxonomy (NCBI): domain Eukaryota; kingdom Metazoa; phylum Chordata; class Lepidosauria; order Squamata; family Cordylidae; genus Hemicordylus; species Hemicordylus capensis. The sequence goes on along the minus strand of NC_069673.1, from coordinate 1,617,940 downwards.
TGAACCTGGGACCTTCTGCATGCAAAGCAGATGCTCTACCACAGAATCACGGCCCCTTCCCCCCTGGTCCCCCAGCCCCAAATTCAACTCTCTGCCTACAACGCTGCCGACAGTACCCTCTGGCTACTGAATTGTCACACGATGGACCGTGACTCTCAAACCGACAATCGCAACAGAAGCGTAATCTGAACTCGGTGCAAGGCTTTGAGTGAGCGCCGAGCGGTGGAAACCGCTAACTTGGCAACTAAGCCGGAGATAAAATTACTGGAGCTGAAGTAATTATGTTGACGTATCCTGCGGTAACCCTATCTTCTAACTAGGGCTTCGCAGCAGAACAGGCCTTTGGAAAACGTGCCCAGGGGTGCCAGACAGAGCTGCCCAGAATGTAAGCCAACCCTGGGATTCAGACGTTTGACCACCTCAAAGGGGTGGGCTTAAGGACCACCCCCCCCATGTTGAAAGGAACTTCCTCGGCTCTTTTCTGTAGTGCCAGATCTAAATACGACACGAATACGACACATATTTTTATGCCGGTTTTCAACAAAACCTCCCCAGGCGGTTTGCATAGAGAGATAAACATAAAATAAATAAAGATGACTCCCTGTCCCCAAAGGGCTCACAATCTAAAAAAGAAACATAAGGTAGACACTGGCAACAGCCACTGTAGGGATGCTGTGCTGGGGATGGGGATGGCCAGTTGCTCTCCCCCTGCTAAATAAAGAGAATTGCCACTTTTAAGAAGGTGCCTTTCTGCTTAGTTAGCAGGGGGTGGTTCTACAATGGACGTGAGTCGTCTTTTGTTCCATTCTTTTGACTGTAACTGCCTGGCAGCCCGTCTCTTGAGAAACTCATCTTCTATCACACAGCGTTCTTCGACCCTTGCAGAGAAGCTCTGTTGGATCTGGCGGCTTATGGAGTTTTTGCAAAACTGCTTAGAAGTGAGGTGAATTCCGGCAGGGCCTCTGCTCTGGTGCAGAAGTTGAGCGGCTGCATAGAACTCTGCCTTGATCTTTCCAAGTTTAGGTCGTGTATTTATTCTCCTGGCCCATTAAGGACCCACACGGGAGATATGAGCACCATTTCTCAGCTGGACTGTCAGTTTCGTTAGAAGTAATGATGCTTTCATTTTATTTATTTATTTATCATACTTGTATACTGCCCATAATGCAAGTCTCCGGGCGGTTTACAACAAAACAATGAAAACACCAAATAAAAAGGTTAAAACATGACAACAATTTACAATTTAAAACATTAAAGCGATTCAAAATCACCAAACTCTTAAAACGGTATCTAATTAAAAGCCTGGGTGAACAAATGTGTCTTGACTGCCTTTTTTGAAAGTTGCCAGAGATGGGGAGGCTCTGATTTCGGCAGGGAGCACGTTCCAAAGCCTCGGGGCAGCAACGGAGAAGGCCTGTCCTGAGTTGCTGCCAGACAAACTGGTGGAAACTGCAGATGAACCTCTCCGGATGATCTAAATGGGTGGTGTGGCTCATAGCGAAGAAGACGTTCTCTTAAATACCCAGGGCCCAAGCTGTTTAGGGCTTTATATGTTATAACCAAGACCTTGTCTTTTGCCCGGAAACTTTTTGGCAACCAGTGTAGATCTTGTAAGATAAGAATAGTCCAACTTCCTCTTGGATCCCAAAGCATCCTTTATCGAAATGTTTCCTTGCAGTCAAGAGGACTAGAAACTTCTTCCCAAAAAAACCCCCAAACTACAGTCCTCCCTCGCCAACCGTGGGTATCCCAATGGCGGGTCTGAGTATCTGAGACTGGGAAATTGTGGCAGGTCTCATCAATCGTGACCTGGGTATCCGTGGTTTGGCCAGATTTTTTGGAAATTTGGGGGTATTGGGGAATTTTGTGGGCCAGGAGGTGGTTCTTCCTTGATGCAAACAAGGAGGGAGGGTGCTATTCCCAACAGCAACCCTGCAAGGTAGGATAAATTGAGAGGGTGGCTTGCTCAAGTCCACCGTGTGAGCACAGCAGAAATTCGAACTGGTGTCTCCCATTCCCTATAGGAACATAGGAAGCAGCCATATACTGACTGAGTCAGACCCTTGGTCCACCTAGCTCAGTATTGTCTTCACAGATTGGCAGCGGCTTTTCCAAGGTTGCAGGCAGGAGTCTCTCTCAGCCCTCTCTTGGAGATGCTGCTGCCAGGGAGGGAACGTGGAACCTAGATGCTCTTCCCGGAGTGGCTCCATCCCCTAAGAGGGGAATCTCTTGCAGTGCTCACACATCAAGTCTCCCATTCATATGCAACCAGGGCAGACCCTGCTTAGCTAAGGGGAGGAATGCCTGCTTGCGACCACCAGGCCAGCCCTCCTCCCCTCCTTGGGCCCCTTCCTCGCCATCTGCATCCAGAACTGGAACCGACCGGCGGCAAGGAAGTCGGGTCACCCCAGTCCCCTCTAGCTGTGGTTTGGCCTGTCGGCTGGAGGTCGGATGTGACACGCGGACTGCAGCTTTTTCTCTGCCATTTAAGTGGCGCCCTTAACTGGCCACGGCAGGATCCTGATCCTGATGGCCGTTGCGTGGGTTCTCTGTGGCCCTGGGATTCTTGTAGCGGGGGTGCATGAGGAGAACACACACACCCTCCGGTAAGGTGGGAACCCCCAGCTAAAATCTTGGCTCAGCCTCTGGCCTCGTCCCCAGCCGGTAATTGCTTCAGCAAGGGGGCTGTATCTTGTGCCTCTAGACCATGCTCTGGGACCCATCCCTGGCCACCCCACCGGTGATTAGGAAGGAACATAGGAAGCTGCCACCTTCTGCGTCAGACCCTTCTTCTAAGAACATAAGAAGAGCCCTGCTGGATCAGGCCCAAGGAGGCCCATCTAGTCCAGCATCCTGTTTCGCACAGTGGCCCACCAGATGCCGCTGGAAGCCACAGGCAGGAGCTGAAAGGGGGCATGCCCTCCCTCCTGCTGTTACTCCCCCCTCAACGGATACTCAGAGGCACCCCGCCCCCGAGGCTGGAGGTGGCCTACAGCCCTCCGACTTCTGCCTAGCTCACCCTTCTACCTAGCTCACTACTGTCTACTCTGGCTGGCAGCATTTCTCCAGGGCTTCAGGCAATCATTTTGCCAGCGGTTGAACCTGGGACCTTCTGCCGGCCAAGCAGATGCTCTGCCACTGAGACAGGGGCTCCATCCCCCAAGGGGGATCTCTTACAGTGCTCTCATGCAGCCGCCCATCCAAAAGCAAGCCATGGCCGCCCCTTGCTTAGCAAAGGGAGTGATTCCTGCTCGCTCCCACAAGTGCAACTCTCCAACCCTGAGAGAGGAGATAATTTCCTGGGATGATTTTTGCTCACCGGCTTCTATAGTATGACCCCAAGTGGGCTGCTTCAAAACTCAAACCAGGAGATATTCGGGGCCAAGCCACGTGTGCCGATTCGGTGAAGACGTTTGCAAGAGGCAGATGGGCATCGTGCCATTCGGTGTCGGCACTGGCGAGGGAGAAAAAGGCCGATCAGGCGCTCCGTGTGTGTGCACCTTTGGCTGCATTTGCCAAGATGGACTTTCACTGCAAAATTTTGGGAGAGAGATTTGAGGGCCGGGGGAGAAATTTTGGGGCGGTTTTTCAACACCCACCACTAGCTGCTCCCTCCTTTTGAATAGAAGGTTTTCAGTAGGTGCTGTGGAGGCGGCTTGGAGAGGCCTGCTTTTTTCTCCCTGGTCCTTCACTAGTCCCAGACCGGTTTTCTTCTCTGGCAAAATGCCTCCGGAGTCCTGCTTTAGCTGGCTAACTATTGTGCTAGACCTTGTCTTCAAATAACGCTGAGCACTGGGCCCAGCGAAAGACCTTGACTGTCTGGAATGGGAGGCCGCCGAGGCCGACTTGTGTTTTCACAGGAAGGCTGTTCCTGCGCCCTGTCAGTGGAAGGAAGGTGATGATCAAGGAGCTGAGTGGTTGAAGCCACTTTCCCCCCTCTGCAGAGGGAGTCTGCAAAAGATCATCCAGTCTGGCTAATATCCCTAGCACGTGGGGGCGAATGAATCTTTGGCGGGGTCCCTGCATTGGGAAGGAAGCCGGGGTTCTCTGCAAGCTTCTCAGGGTCTTTAAAAAAAAGAATCAGTTCAGCCATGGTGGGAAGAGCTTCCTAGAAGAAGTGGCTTGGGTTGCCATCTCTCGAGGACTGGCCTGGAGTTTCCGGCAGTCTGCATCCATTCCCAGGAGACTGGAAGAGAGCTGGTCTTTGCAGGAGCAAGGGTGTCACTCTCATGGAGCGGATGGGTTCAAAGAACCTGGGCCCCTCAGTTCCAGAGGCCTGCCCCCTGCCCAGCTCCACCCCTCCCTGTTTTCTTGATTATCTCCATCACTCCGAGGGGCTGCCGGGGAGAACATGGGCCCCCTCTCCCCTAGTTCTCTCTCTCTCTCTTGCAAACATGAATGGTCCCTGTTGCTAAGCAGGGGTGTCTCTCTATGTGGTTGCCGAGAGTGGACACCAACTTGACGGCACTTAAGCAATCAATCCATGGCAAGCGCTCTTGTCGAAGCTCTGGAGATTCTCTCCAGGATGGTCTGCCTTCCACTTGGTCTTGAAGGTTTCTCCATGGTGCATTCATTGCTGTTGTGATTGAGTCCATTCACCTGGCTGCTGGCCGTCCTCTTCTTCTCTTTCCTTCCACTTTCCCCAGCATGACGGACTTCTCCCGTGAGCTGGGTCTTCACATAATATCTCCAAAGCATGATAGTTTGAGCCTGGTCATTTGTGCCTCGAGTGAAAATTCTGGATTGCTTTGTTCTATGATCGATTGGTTTGTTCTCCTGGCTGTCCATGGTCTCCTCAAAAGTCTTCTCCAGCACCAAAGTGCAAAAGCGTCAATGCTTTTTCTATCTTGCTTCTTCAAAGTCCAGCTTTCGCATCCATAGAGTGTCACGAGAAAAACCATTGTTGGAACGATTCTGATCTTTGTAGGTGTAGACACGTCATGGCATCTCAAAATCCTTTCCAAGTCCTTCATTGCAACCCTACCAAGAGCTAGTCTGTGATGTATTTCTTGACTGCTGGATCCTTGACTGTTAACGGTCGATCCTAAAAGGCAGAAGCTATCACCACTTCAGTGTCTTCATTGTCAGTTCTGAGGCTTGGACAGTCTTACACTCAGGAAATTCCTCCTCTCTTCTAGCCTAAATCTGTGTGCTTGTCCTCCCAGCCCTCGTAATGGTCTTTTTGGAAAGAGGCAAGTGGTTACCACAGCAGCCCACGTAAGTTTGGGGGCTGCTATCTGTTGTGGCTTCCTGGGACACAGACATTCAGCAAAATGTGTGAAATCTCTCCTCTGCTTGCATGTATTTCCTACACTCCAAGTCTTTCCCATGTCGGAAATGGAAAGCTGGCACATTTGAATTGGCCTCAGAGCACTGAACATTCCCTAGTGAATCAGCATTCCTAGTCTCTGGAAATTTTTGATTTTCCTGGGAAAGGCAAGGAACAGTCATTGGAAATGGGCCAGTTGCTGGAACGTAAGCCGTATACTGAGTCAGACCCTTGGTCCATCTAGCTCAGTATTGTCCACCCAGACTTGGCTTCTCCAGAGTTGCAGGCAGGAGTCTTTCTCAGTCCTATCTTGGAGATGCTGCCAGGGAGGGAACTTGGGAACTTCTACATGCAAACATGCAGATGCTCTCCCCAGGGCAGCCCCATCCCCGAAAGAGAATCTCTTCCAGTGCTCACACATGTGGTCTCCCCTTCAAATGCAAACCAGGGTGGATCCTGCTTAGCAAAGGGGACAGTTCATGCTTGCTACCACAAGACTAGCCTTTTCTCCCTTATGTTGCAGGGAGAGTTGTTGGGCAAGCCTGTGCATGAACAAAAATGTCAGGATCGGGTCTGACCCTATCATACCCAACCCCACAAATCTTGGTTCGGGTTCCTTTGAACCCTATTGGGGTCAGGATCAGACCAACCTTAAAACAATTTTTCCATGCAACCCTGTGTTTTTCTGAAGAGGGTCGGAAAAGTCTCATCCGAACTGGCTTGTGCAAGTTCAGATTCGGACTCTCTCTGCATCCCTCCGATCTGGGTAAAAATGGACCATTTCCTTTTTAACCAATCTGATATTGCACACCCCTAGTGTGAGGTGCGGGGAGAGAGAAACAGAGAGGTGCACCCCAGATGGGCAAGGAGGCTGGCAGTGTGACCTCCCCTGCTCTCTGGTAGGGGAGTTAGGAACATCGGAAGCTGCCGTATACTGAGTCAGACCATTGGTCTATCTAGCTCAGTGTTGTCTTCACAGACTGGCAGCGGCTTCTCCAAGGTTGCAGGCAGGAATCTCTCTCCCAGCCCTTTCTCGTTGGAGATGCTGCCAGGGAGGGAACTGGGAACCTTCATCTCTTCCCAGAGCGGCTCCATCCCCTGAGGGGAATATCTCACTGTGTTCACACATCAAGTCTCCCATTCATATGCAACCAGGGTGGACCCTGCTTAGCTAAAGGGACAAGTCATGCTTGCTACCACCAGACCAGCCCTCCTCTCATATTCTCACATATTCTTCCCCTCCTGTTGCCCTGCAGCCGGGAAACTGCCCCATATTCTGCCAGAAAAGGTGTAATAAACCAGATTTTAATTCCTGTGGCAGTGGAAGGCAGAACCATATTTCTGCCTGTAAGGGTGGCAGGCAGAGCAAATCCCAACCGAAAAAGCATCTCCAAATCAAGTTTGCAGCAACTACTTGCAATGTGGGAATCTGCATAACTGCTGTGCCTAACTTCTTTTCAGGCCTGCACGCATCCTTTTGCCAAAGAACTGGTGCTGAGCGCAAGGCAGCCTGGCTCTGCAAAAGGAGAGGGGTGTTTGCCTCCTCCCCGGTTCTCAGAGGGACAACTTTGAAAATCCAGCAGCTATATTCTTGGCCTTTAAGCTCCTCATGCACCTGAGCAAGCTGCTGGAGTTGCCCGTGTGAGGATCACAGGGATATTTTTGGCCTGTAAGCCTCTCAGCTTCTGCAGGCCTCCTTTGGACACAGAGGCGATAGCAACAGGTCTGTGTTACTGAGGGATGCGGGGATCTGTTGTGTACGAGTGGGGATTCTGCGACTTCTTTTGCCACCTCCCTGGAGACAGCAGCCCCTGCCCCTGCCCCTGCGGAGAGATTTTTCAAGCATCTCTGCGTCAATCAGAACTAGAAACTTGAATGAATTCCGGAAGTGCCAGGACCACTCCTTAAGCGGAGGAGTGCTGGTTTTGCAGTAGCCAGCATGAATGGCCCCCTTTGCTAAGCAGGGCCCACCCTGGTTTGCATTTGGATGAGAGACTCCACGTGTGAGCCCTGTAGGATATTCCCCTTAAGGGGATGAGGCCGAAGCTCAGTGGAAGAGCACCTGCATCTTTCGTGCAGAAAGCCCCCTGCCTGCTACTCTGGAGAAGCCACTGCCAGTCGGCGTAAAGACGGTACTGAACTAGATGGGCCAGGGGTCCGTCTCGGCATAAGTCGGCTTCCTGTGTTCCTAGCACGTCTTGTGGGTTTTCTGACAGTTGTGCAGAATTGTGGCATGAAACACACCAAGCGTCCTTTCATCCGACTGGTGCGCCATCAGCATCAGAACAGCCCGGCTGGATCAGGCCCAAGGAGGCCCATCCAGTCCAGCATCCTGTTTCCCACAGTGGCCCACCCGATGCCTCTGGGAAGACCGTCAGTGGGGCAAAGAGGGCCGTCTCCCCTTTCTGCTGATGTTCCCCTCCTAACTGGACAAAGAGGCCTCTTTTTAAAGTGGTGATTCTCTTTCTTGAGCAACGGGAGAGTAAGTGGCCCTATCCGCCCCCAGCACAGCATCCCTCCAGTGACTGTTGCTGCGGGTCTATCATGTTTCTTTTTAGATTGTGAGCCCTTTGGGGACAGGGAGCCGCCTTATTTCTTTATTATTTCTCTGTGCAAACCACTTTGGGAACTCTTGTTGAAAAGCGGCGTATAAATACTGGTGGTGGTTGTTCCCTAGCACCTGGTGTTCAGGGGCACACCCCTTCTGATCCTGATGGAAACCTACAGCTATCCAGGCAAATAGGAGGTGATTTAGGTGCAAATGCCGCACACCACAGAAAACAGGGTTGCCAAACCTCTCCTGGGAGGAGAGCTGGTCTGGTGGGTGCAAGCATGACTTGTCCCCTTAGCTAAGCAGGGTCCACCCTGGTTGCATCTGAAAGGGAGACTAGAAGTGTGAGCACTGGAAGAGATTCCTTTTGGGGAGGGAGCCGCTCTGGGAAGAGCATCGAGGGTTCAAGTTCCCTCCCTGGCTTCTCTCAGCCCTATCTTGGAGAGACCCCTGCCTGCAACCTTGGAGAAGCCGCTGCCAGTCTGGGTAGACAATACTGAGCTAGGTGGACCAAGGGTCTGACTCAGTGTATGGCAACTGTCTATGTTCCTAACCTCCAGGATGGGAACAGAGTCTCCAAGAACTTGCATGCATCCCCATGTGACTGGAGGTATACTTTTATATGGCCAAAAATATCAGGGTGTTGGGGGGTATCTCCAGGAATAGCTCTGCTCAGTGTGGGCACCCTTCCTTGAAACACCAACTGACAGGAGAACCCCAGGCAGCAAACTTTTCAAATTATATTGTCAAAACAAAATGACCCTAATAAAATATGAACAGTCCAGCAAATGGGTCACTAAGCACTCACAATGACGACGATGTTGCCACAAAGTACAACATTTTAAAACCATTCCATATTAGACGCAGTTAAAATGTGGCAGTGGCTATTCAACATAAAATCTGTACAAGTCCACAGATGACCCAGTGATTTGGTCTCATTGCATATGCCAAGATCCAGTAAGATGCGGTGTCCATAACTTGACAAACACCTTTCATCCAGAGACCGACCCCCTCAGTCACCCCAGATCAATCACCCCCCTCCCCATTTCTGCTTATTGGCTGCCCTCAAATCCATCAGCTATATTGAAATGCCTTCAGCTACCCTCATCGCAGCTGGTGGTCCATCAAGAAGCGTGGCTTTGTGGCCTCCGTCACCCCTTCCCGCTCACAATTTTGCTGGAAAATATTAACACCACAAATCACAGCCATTTTCCGAATGAAGGCAGGGGAGGAGAGCTGGCCTTGTGGCAGCACGCACAAATTGTCCCATTTGCTAAGCAGGGACTTCCCTGGTTTGCATTTGAAGTGTGAGCACTGCAAGATTTTCCCCTCAGGGGATGGAGCCGCTCTGGGAAGAGCAGAAAAAGGTTCAAAGTTCCCTCCCTGGCAGCATCTCCAAGAGAGGGCTGAGAGAGAGAGACTCCTGCCTGCAGCCTTGGAGAAGCTGCTGCCAGTCTGGGTAGACAATACTGAGCTCGATAGACCAATGGTCTGACTCAGTCTATGGCAGCTTCCTATGTTCCTACCGTCCCTGGCACGTTATTGTGACATTTAACCATGGTGTGATACAAATTTCACTGCTTAGAGAAAAGAGATTGTCAAAAGTGGCCAGAGATCCGTTACAAATACGAATACAACGGATATTTTGCTTATCAATAAATGTTCCCAAAGTGGTTTACATAGCTATAAACAAACAAACAAACAAACAAACAAACAAACAAACAAAGAAAGAAAGAAAGGGCTCCCTGTCCCCACAAGGCTCACAGTAGAAAAAAGAAACCTCAGATAGACCCCAGCAACAGCCACTGGAGGTGTGCCGTGCTGAGGACGGATAGGGCCAGTTGCTCTCCCTCTGTTCAGTAAAGAGACTCACCACTTTAAAAAGGTGCCTTTTTGGTTTGGAATAGGCTAGGAGTCGTTTGCATAGATTATGCGGTACTGGTTCAACTGGGTTGCTTTCCACCCAAAGAATGCAAACTTTTGTGTCTAGAGTGAATCACTCTACGTAGCATACATTTGCTTTGTTTTCCAGCCCATTGGTCTGCTTCCTTGCATTTCTGGTGAAACCTGGAGGGCCTTCTGGGGAGGCGAGTATGTAGGTTTGATCTTGACAAACTTTCTCTGCATCTGGGATCAGCCCCCAAATTTAGGAGCCAGACATTGGACACTTGGACGAAATTCCCAGACTTGTGGAGGGAGAGGGTAAATGGAGGAGAGCCGGTTTTGCAATAGTGAGCATGAATGCTCCCTTTTCCTAAGCAGGGCCTGCCTTGGTTTGCATTTGGATGGGAGACTACATGTGAGTGTTGCAAGAGACTTCCTTTAGGGGATGGGGGCCCGTAGCTCAGTGGAAGAGCATCTACTTTGCACGCAGATGGTCCCAGGTTCAATCCTTGCAATCTCCAAGGAAAGCTGGGAGAGAGACTCCTGCCTGCCACCTTGGAGAAGCCGCTGCCAGTCTGTGTAGATAAGACTGAGCTAGGTGGACCAAGGGTCTGACTCCGTAGAAGGCCGCTTCCTAACTTCCAGCTTCAGTTTCTCCTTGGCTGGGGGTGGTCTGGGCATTTTGGGAAGCCAACTCTCTTCCCACACCTACTGTCCATGGCCTTCTATCAAACAGCCATTTGAAAGAAGGCCAACCATGGCGATGGCCAGTGCTCAGAATAATGTTTCACGGTAAAGCTGGGACATATCTGTGAAACTGTGTTTTATGTCCTGAAACTTGCCTTTTGAATTCTCGGATTGGTGTGTGTTGGGGTGTGTGTGTGTGTGTGTGTGTGTGTGTGTGTGTGTATACATAGAGCAAAGATGCTTATACGTTTCTCTCCGAGGGAGCTCTGTAGGGTGGCTGGGCCCAGTCGACGTTCGGTTTTGACCTTCATGCCCATTAGGATTAGCTTTGCCGCATTGAATCGTTGCTCCCGCTTTTGGGCTGTGAGACGAGCGAAGCCTGTATCCGGAGCCGAAAAGGCCTTCCAGCCTCACTTGGCCTTTTTCTCTCTTTCCCTCCGCCGAATGGAAAAGCCTCTGGGCCGACGGCTGTTCCAGGCCTGATGCAGCCGCATTGCCTCCTCGAACAGCGAGGAGATAGTTTATCTGGATGTTGTCTAGGTGGAGTCTTTTTTTTGAGGTGGAAGAGGCCGCGTCATGTTTGGCAACCATCAAACAGAGAAATGTGAGGAGAAGCCGGCTCTTGAACACGGGACCTTTCATTGATGGCTTTGCTTCCTTAGTAATTCTAAAGGAGGATTTGATGGCAGCACCAGAATGGTGCTGGTCAGACTTCCGGCCTTCTGGGAACCCTCCGTAGATCTGTTTGACTTCCAAGGAAGATCCAAGAATTGGCCCCAGAAAGCCAGCGCGTTGCAGAGGATTCTGAGGTGTGTTCTAGGATGGGCAGGCAGAAGGTGCATTGGGAGCAGCGGGTAGATCTCGGAGGGATTCGACATTGAATCGAAAGGCTTTTTGATAGGCCTGTGAAAAGTCGGATTGGCCATGTTGGAATTGATCCCATATCACTGCACTCAGTAAAAAAATCAGCCACATTCTGATCCGATAATGGGTCCCCGATATTGGATCGGAATTCTCAGAACTCTTGTTGGAATTTGTATCGGAATTCATGTCGGACTGTCAGAAGCAGAAAATGGTGGGAACCATTGTTGTTGTTTTTTGAAACCCCAATAAAATTGGATCATTTCCCATAGAGATCAATGGGGAAATGGAAAGACATTCAGGAAAAATAAACGGATGGGCCTAGGACTTCGAAATTTGGCACAGGTGACAAACGGGTTGGCAGAACACTGTGTAGTGAATTTGAAATGAATTGGAAAATTCTGCTATTTGTGTGTGTGTGTGTGTTTCATTCTATGGGGTGTTTTTGCGCAAGAGCAGCATTCTACCATTGGCAGAATGCTGCTCTTCTGCAAGAACATCTTATTTTTAAAAAATCATTAAAAATCATAGGATTGTCTGATTTACTTCAAATTCCCCACACAGAGTCCTGCCAAGCTATACTTCACCTCTGTCAAATGTTGAAGTCCTAGGCCCAACTCTTGGTTTTTCTTCTGATTTTTTTCTGTTTCCCCATTGATCTCGATGAGCAACATTCCGATGTTAAGTCGTTTTCCAACCAGAAATCTGACTCTGACCTGACACCCGACACCTGCAGAGGCCCAAGAATCTGACCCTGATATTTTCGAAATTGGATCGGATTTGGATCTGGTCCGATTCTTTTTTTCACGCACAGCCCTCGTTTTAGCAAGTTATATGGCAAGGGAAAGAAAAAGCAAGTCACTGCTCTCTCTGGCTGTCTCCACCTGTTAAAATATGAGTTATTAATTGTTTGCCAGGCTTTTGAGCTGCTCTGATGGCCAGTGCAAAAGTTTACTGTAGCCCTGTTCAGACATTATGTTGTGTGTTTGTACAGGTTTCTATACATGCATATATGCTGCTGTATGAATGACTGTGCCTGCGTTCATTTTAAAAGTGAACCTGGACGCAGAGTCCCTCAAATGCAGGGTGCATCCAGGAATGTACATGTGTTGAGCATAATCAGCTGGTTCTGACAATACTTCATCTTCTGACCCAACCATAAGAGATATTGATATGTGCACACTACAAGTGTGTGTGTCTTTCTTCACCACCCAGAGTGCTGTGGCAGCATTTGTTGTTATCGTTGTTATTTAGGAGGGGGGTCCAAACTGCCTTTCTACATGCAGACCAGCTGCCATCCTAAAAATTCAGGGATACTACCAAAAATATGAGGCTTATCTGGCCCTATCAGTCCTAAGGCTAAGCAACATTTTTTTGGCGGGGGGGGGGGAATTAGCGGGGGGGGAGGGACATTGAAAATTCTAGGGAAGCAGCATTGCTCTGGTCTTACTGGCTACAGGTCTGTCTATGTATATTAGAAATGTCAGTATCATCCTAAATGTTTCCCCATGTGATTAGGGAAAGATTGCCACTATTTTGTGCCATCTCTCTGCTGGGTAGAAGTTGCCATCCTTTATTATGGCTGAATGTGGTGTTGATTATTTAAAAAACCCCAGTGCCTGGCCCTGATGGCTGCGGAGAAAAACCTGGACAGGTCTCAGCTCCCTTCCTCCTCACCCTTGTTGCCTTTCTGACTGCAGGGATGGTTGCTTCTCCTGCAGCTGATCTCCTGCCTCTGTCCCCCTTGCCCTTTTCAACGTTCAGAGCCTGTTAGGAAGACGCCCTGTCTGGATCTTGGCTTTGCAGTCAGGGTCTCTTGCCCTGTAGGCACTCAAGAAGGGACGCTTGTCTCGGACCCTCAGAGGCCATCACCTTTGAGCTGCCGTTTCCAAGCCCAGCCGAGATGAGTCTTGGCATCTCCATCACAAGAGCCTGTCAATCCTGGCGTCTCAAAGGCGAATGAAGCAGGTCTCGCCTTGGGTAGAGACTTACCCGCTATCTCCCCCCCGCCGCCCCCGAGGGGCTTTTTCAACCAGAACATTTTCCAGCACCTCGACACTCTGTTGGGTCGGTACCTCTTTCTTTTGCTGTGGGCACTTGGGCAAGCCCTCTGAAATAGGGGCCCTTCCAGAGAGACGGAGTCCCCTCTTAGGAGCTCTAGGAAGGAAGCTCTGTGAAGGGTGACATTTCCCAGCAGTCTGTGCACACTTTCCAAGATGGGGCAGGGGGTCAAGACGACTCAGTTTCCCTGAAAGGAGCGCCCCCAGCACTGGGCAAGGTGTAGCTCTGAACCGTGAGAATGGCTGTCTTTGCATGTGCAGAGTACCTGGCTTCTGCTGAAGTTTCACAAAGGCCCAATAAACCATTAGTCAGGAAGCCACGCTTAGGGTTGATATTTGCCACCGCTGGCATCCTCGTCCAGCCTTCTCCCCTGGCATGTGTCTCTCTTTCTGGGTGTCCTGATCCCGCCACGCTGTGCGTTCTTCTGAACCCTTTCGACATCACTGGCTCTTGCTGGTAGGAAGACGAGTGCGTGCAAGCGGAGTGCAAAATGGCATCACACTCTGGGGGGAAGAAGGGTGACCCCAATTTGGGGGTGCCGTTTTGGGTGGCCGCTGCCAGAGATGTGGGTTTCCTGGAAATTTTTGATTGGGGAGATTTTGGAAAATTTCAATTTCCCATCCAGTTTTGCATACAATTTGCATACCCTCCCCAACCCTTCTGATGCCCTAAATAGATTGTGTTCTGATTTGGCATCTTGTTTGATGTATTTACAAGGGGGTGGGGTGGGGGAACCCCACACCCACCATATTAATTTTCCCTCACTGTCTCTCAGAAGTTTTTCAAGTAGCCAAGTAGACATTTTAGAAATGGTTAAAAAAAAAGTATGGGGGGAATTTCTGGAACAATCCACTCACCCACCCACCCCAGGTCTCTGGCTGCTATGCATCTTGCATGATGTATAGTGGCTTGCAGAGAACCAGGACAAAACTGTCTGTCTGCATCCTTTGACAATCTGCAAAGTTCACTCTTCTGAAGTGCCTTTTGCTTGGGTTTGCCCCAGACAGGTTTCTGCCTCCCCATGTCTGTGGTTCTCCCGCCTCTCTGCGAATCTCAGTTTTGTCTCTTTGCAAGTCCACGAACAGCAGCATAATGGGGCGTGTTGGGAACAGCTAAGCAAACATGAGGATAAACCTGTGCACAGCGTCGGAAGTATTTCACGTCGGGCCGTGCTAATCTGAGTCGGCTCATCAAACGGCGGCCAAGGCAGACAGGAGGCGACGCTTCCTAATTGTGACAAATTGTTTCCCCCACAATCCCCTGCTTCAGCTGTGGCATGACAAGGCCTCGGAGACACCTGGCGGTGTGCAAAGTGTGGGCATGCAGACCCCCGTGGTCACCTGCTTTGATGAATGTGGAGGGTGTTGTGTTAACCACACATGTGCTCACCATGAAGATAGTTACTGCCTGTGACTCCTCAGCTATGCAGGAGAGCCTTCTCGAGAGGACAGTTCCCAGGTTCCCTGGCTGGGGAGCGATGGCAGTTAAGGCTGTGCAAGATGTTTGCAGTGGAGGCAAATGTTAGTCAGAGCTGCTGTCACTGGGCAGATGTTGAGGGTGCAGGAGCCACTGCAGAGTCCTCATAACCCCATCTGTGCCCTCCCTGGCAGCAGCATCTCCAAGAGAGGGCTGAGAGAGACTCCTGCCTGCTGCCTTGGAGAAGCCGCTTGGAGAAGCATGCCTCGTCCCTTTAGCTAAGCAGGGTCCGCCCTGGTTGCATACAAATGGGAGACTTGATGTGTGAGCACTGCAGGATATTCCCCTCTTAGGGGATGGAGCTGCTCTGGGAAGAGCATCTCGGTTCCCGGTTCCCTCCCTGGCAGCATCTCCAAGAGAGGGCAGAGAGAGAGATTCCTACCTGCAACCTTGGAGAAGCCGCTGCCAATCTGGGTAGACAATCCTGAGCTAGATGGACCAGGGGTCTGACTCAGTATATGGCAGCTTCCAGGGTCCCTCTGTTTTTGTGTGACAGAGTCCCGCCCGGTTGGAGGGAGGCCCTTGAAACCTGAGGCTGGTTCTGCAAGTGGGGATGTACGATAAATGGGCCTCTGAACCAACTCCATGGTTGATTCATTTGTATCAGTGCTGGTCTCGTGGCAGCAAGCATGCCTCGTCCCTTTAGCTAAGCAGGGTCTGCCCTGGTTGCATCTGAATGGGAGACTAGAAGTGTGAGCACTGGAAGAGATTCCCCCCTCAGGGGATGGAGCCGCTCTGGGAAGAGTGTCTAGGTTCCAAGTTCCTTCCCTGGCAGCATCTCCAAGATAGGGCTGAGAGAGATTCCTGCTGCTTGCAACCTTGGAGAAGCCACTGCCAGTCTGTGAAGACAATACTGAGATAGATAGACCAGTGGTCTGACTCAGTATATGGCAGCTTCCTAGGCTCCTAGTTATCCACTGGGAAGATGGCCATCATCTTGTGTGGACTCCCCAAGCTACACAGACATCAACCCACTTACTGCCTGAGCACGCACACACAGAGTCGGCATATTTTGCTGGGGGCTGCCTCACTTTCTGAGGGCCTTTCCAGCCTGAATGAGCGGCTGGCTCCGGCTCAGGAATGTTGCATTATCTCGAAACCATTTCCAGCTTCCTCAGTAGGGAACAGCTCCGCTTCTGTCTCCCTACATCTGGAAAACGTTAGCGCAGAGTGTCGGGGCCGTCAGCGTGAAGCTGGCTGGCAGGCCTTCTCTCTCCTCACGCCCTCTTCACCCCGAGCGGGGATGACCGCAGGGGAGAGGACCCCCTCTGTGGACGCCCGAGCCTGTTCCTGAATGCGAGATGGGCTGGGGAGCTCATAGCCCACTCTTGCAACAGTAGAGATGCAGATTGATGGGTGGCCTTCCAGCCCCCACCTCTTGGCTCCACAAGGCTCTGAGGGCAGATTGCAGAAATATTTTTAACCACAGACGATGCCGTGGAGAGCCGTGCAACACTCACAATTCATGTTGGCAGCAGCATCCGAATGACACTTTGGTCGCAGCTTGGATGCCGCGGAAGAGCAGTGGTGTGTTCTTCCTTCAGCAGGGATCCGTTTTAATTATGCTCCCCGCGGCAAAGAACGAGAAGGCAAAACAAACGACCCACTTTTTTGGACACCCCCAAATCACCCCAAACTGCATGGAGCCCAGTGAATCCCTGGCGATCGGGGTCTCTACTCAGCCAAATGTTCCCTCGAGGGTCCAATTGGAAGCTGGCTTGCGCCCTACAGCGTCATCCACTAATTAAAGGACATATTGATTTGGTAAGTCTCCTGCACACAGATATTATGTCTGTATCGGAGGCCGCTGGACTCTGGCCTGTGATATGCAGACTGGCCTTGTTCCAGGGCAGCCTTCCCCCAAATTGCAAAGCCCGGCATTCTCTCCTGATCGATGGGGCTGCTGCCTGCTAACTAAACATTGCCTAACTGTTTTTCTGGACTCTGGGACTGTGGCGGAGGAATTGCCAAGACTGATTAGTTTGTGACGTGGAGAGTAGGCTGGAGAGGGAGAGCTGGCTTGTTTTCAGTCCTTTCCCCAAGAACGATAGATCTCGGGCAGAGGGGCCAGTAGAGCCTCCTTAGGAACATAGGAAGCGGCTTTCTACAGAGTCAGACCCTTAGCCCATCTAGCTCAGGATTGTCTACCCAGACGGGCAGCGGCTTCTCCAAGACTGCAGGCAGGAATCTCTCTCAGCCTTATCTTGGAGATCGCCAATAGACATAGGATGCATTGAATTTCCGAATGGCCAGGGGCCCTTTTGAACATCCCAGGCATTCCTATGGCCATTTGGAAAGAACCAATGCATTTCAGCGGGCACTCTCTGTCGTCATTTTCGTACATTCCCCACATGGATGGTCTCACCTTAGTGGACCACGAACAGAGAAAGCGGCCTTCTACCGTGTCAGACCCTTTCTCCATATAGTTCTTGATGGTCTACCCAGAACAGTGACTTCTCCAAGGTTACAGGCAAGAGCCTGTCCTCTCAGCCCTATCCTGGAGATGCTGCCAGGAAGGGAACCAGGAACCTTCTGCCTGAAAGCGTGTGGATGCTCTTCCCAGAGCGGCTCCTTCCCCTAAGGGGAAGACCGCCCAGTGCTCACACATGGAGTCTCCCATCCAAATGCAAACCAGGGCAGACCCTGCTTAGCAAAGGGGGCAATTCATGCTGGCTACCCCAAGCCCAGCTCTCTGGCAAGCTGCAAGTGGGGTCAGTTTGTGGGCAGGATGTTTGGGGTGTTGCAAATGGAGACTTCGGACTTCCATTATCTTCCTCCCTCCCTCCCTCCCTCCCTCCCTCCCTCTCTCTCTTTCTTTCTTTCTTTCTTTCTTTCTTTCTTTCTTTGATTTCTATACCGCCCTTCCAAAAATGGCTCAGGGCAGTTTACATAGAAAATACGGAATAAATAAGATGGATCCCTGTCTCCAAAGGGCTCACAATCTTAAAAAAGGAAACACAAGATCGACACCAGCCACAGTCACTGGAGGGATGCTGTGCTGGGGGTGGATAGGGCCAGTTACTCTCCCCCTGCTAAATAAAGAGAATCACCATGTTAAAAAGGTGCCTCTTTGCCCAGTTAGCAGGGATTATGACATTCCATGACATTTTGACATTAGATGTGCTGCCCAGGTAGTTTTGATTCGGCATTGTACTAAGTAGTTTTTGGTCCTTTATCTTGGGGGTTCTCGCACTCGGCTCCCCAGATGCGATCCTGTGGCTCCTATCATCCCCAGCCACAATGGCCGAAGGATGAGGAGAGCTGTCATGTAACATTTGGGGACCCAGGACTGCTCTCTAGGTTCAGCCACTTTGCTTTCCTGAGCTGAGGACTGCCAGAGATTTTTCAGAGGTGTTTCAGAATCCAACTGGTGCGTCCTCTTCATGTCACCTGCTGACTTTCGGTTCCTCTTGAAACACTAAAAGGCACAGGGAGTCTGCCAGAAAGGAAACTAGCCAGCCTGGCTGCTTTCTGTTTTTGGCCCGCTTGACGGGAGGAGAGCTGGTCTTGTGGGAATAAGCCAAGTTGTGCCGTCAAGTCGGTGTGGACTCCTGGCGCCCACAGAGCCCTGTGGTTGTCTTGGGTAGAATACAGGAGGGGTTGACCATTGCCTCCTCCTGCGCAGTCTGAGGTGATGATGCCTTTCAGCATCTTCCTAGATCGCTGCTGCCCAATATAGGTGTTTACTGGGTTCAAACCAGCAACCAGTGGTCCCTCTAATTTTTTTTGTCTCTGTGTGGAATCTTTTTGTGCAGGATTTTTGTTTTGTTTTTTTGTTCTGGGCGGCAGTATCAAGGCAGTGTGCGCGCACCATGTGCATTCAGAGTGGGGCCTTCCTGATTCAACCTGAGTGGTTGAATTGAATGGAGTGGACATCCAAAAACTTGTGAGCGCGCACATGTGCGCACACCTTAGAGGAAACAGTGCCAGCAACCTCTTGCTTCCTAGGCAAGTTACTGTAGCTAAGCAGGGTCCGCCCTGGTTCCATATGAATGAGAGACCACCCGTGAGCACTGGAAGATATTCCCCTGAGGGGATAATGGGGCCGCTCTGGGAAGAGCATCTGAGGTTCCCAGTTCCCTCCCTGGCAGCATCTCCAGGAGAGGGCTGAGAGAGACTCCTGCCTGCAACCTGGGAGAAGCCGCTGCCAGTCTGTGAAGACAATACTGAGCTAGGTGGACCAAGGGTCTGACTCAGTAGATGGCAGCTTCCTCTATTCCCTAAGATCTTTCCTGGCTCTGTACTTGAGATCTTTTTAGGAGAGGAAAGCTGGTCTTGTGGTAGCAAGCATGACCTGTCCCCGTAGCTAAGCAGGGTCCGCCCTGGTTGCATCTGAAAGGGAGACTAGAAGTGTGAGCACTGGAAGAGATTCCCCGGAGGGGATAATGGGGCCACTCTGGGAAGAGCAGAAGGCTCCAAGTTCCCTCCCTGGCAGCATCTCCAAGAGAGGGCTGAGAGAGACTCCTGCCTGCAACCTTGGAGAAGCTGCTGCCAATCTGGGTAGACAGTACTCAGCTAGATGGACCGATTGTTGGACTCAGTAGAAGGCAGCTTCCTTTGTCCCTATGACAACTCATACTAATGAAGTGAGCTGGTTCCCCTTATCCTCCAGATGGTCGCACCCAGACACTACAAGTGCAAGGGTCTCTAGTTTTGCTTCCTGGAGAGATGTTGGCTGGAGTCGCCTGGTTCTGCTTTTGCTTTTGTGGAGGTGCGTGCACACTAGAATTCTCTACGCCAGATTCTCTCAAACCTGGGTCCCCGGATGTGGTTGGGTGACGGCCCCCATAATCCCCCGTCACGATCCCCATTGCGGCTGTGGGTGACGGAAGCTGTAGTCTGACCACATCTGGAGATCCGAGTTCGAGAACAGCCTCCTGAGCTTTCAGCCTTTTCCCTTCAGGCTCCGGAAGTGACTCTTCCAAACTGGGGACGGACGTGCTGTGATGGCATATCAGTGTACAGATGCCGAGCAGAAATCTCCTTCCATTTCTCCACCCACTCAATAACTGCCTCTCCAGCTAACAAGTGTTGCTGGAGATAGTCATCTCTCATCCTCTGCCTCTCCAGATAACGAATCTTGCGGCGATTCTGTGAAAAGTAAAAGCAGATCCGCTGTGAAATGAAATATTCCATTAAACTTGATTACATTTGAATAAGAAGTGAACTGTTCTTTCGTCAGTTGATGTGAGGCAAGGAATCCGCTGGTTATGTTGAGCCTGGGGAAGAGGAGACGGAGCAGAGATATGAGAGACGTCTTCAAAGGTCTGAAGGCGAAGGAGACGAGACGTGGTGACAGCCAACCGCCTGGATGGCTTGAAGAGGGGTTTGGATAACTTGATGGTCTATCAGTGGCTACTAGTCAGAGGGCTACAGGCCACCTCCAGCCTCAAAGGCAGGATGCCTCTGAGTGCCAGTTGCAGGGCAGTCACAGCAGGAGGGAGGGCCTGCCCCTTTCAGCTCCTGCCTGTGGGCTTCTCAGCGGTATCTGGTGGGCCACTGTGTGAAACAGGATGCTGGTCTAAATGGGCTTCCTTGGGCCTGATCCAGCAGGGCTGTTCTTAGGTTCTTATGAGGTTCTTATATTCTTATGAGACTTGCTTTCTGTTGCTCCTGAAGGCAGAACTGGAACTTATGGGTTGAAATTATAAGGAAGCAGATCCAGGCTAGAGGTTTGGAAGATAGCGGTAAGAGCGTTTGGACAGTGGAACGGCCTGCCTCATGCAGTGGGGGGCTCTCCTTTCACTGGAGGTTTTCAGACAGCGCCTGGGCGGCCATATGTCAGGGATGCCATGGCAGATTCCTACACTGCACGGGGATTGGGCTAGATGACCTTGAAGGGCCCTTCTTTCAGCTCTAACATGCTGTGATTGTATGAAAGGAGGGGAAGCACCGAGGCAGAGCGGGCCCAGCTCGATTTATATTTATTTATAGTAAATTAATGCTCTGGAGGCAGAGAAGGGCCCTGAAGGCAGCCTTTGGTGGAGCTCTCCAGCCGTGATTTTCAGGGTGAAGATATTACAAGTACAGGAGGGCCTCCTTCTTTTTATCCATAAACTGTTAGCAGGTATGTGTTAGGGTTGTGCACAACACCGGAAAACCCAGTTCGGTTTGAGCAGAACTGGGCTCGAACCGGGCCCTGTCTGGTTTTGTGCATTCCGAGCCGGGACTTGGTCCGGCTCAAATCCAAACTGGTTCGGGCTCGGCTTGGCTGTGTGTGTGTGACATTTTGTTTCCACCTAAAACCCCTGAACCGGCTCAAGGTTTGGGGCCCTGAGCCAGTCCAGTGGGGGTTCAGCTCGATCTGGAGCCAAATCGGATCTGGTCTTGATGTTGAACCAGCTCAAGGTCGAGCCAGTTCACACATCCCTAGTATGAGGCTACGATGCAGTTACCCAGAATCAGTGGCCGCTTTCTGCTGGCCACGACTTCCCCATATCATTGCCAGTGGAACTTGGGTCTTTCTCCTCTTCCTCTGCTCAGTAGTTGATGTTCCCCCCAGCCTCTCAAGCGCGTGATTGGGGAGGATTTCCATTGTCATTGTTTCGGTTTCTTTTTAAATCTGCCTGGTTTTTGTTTCTCTGGAACCCTCTTTTCCTCTCACTTGGCCAATAAGATGGTTGCAGAGTGATGAGCAGCAAGGGCATTGACTTCACGGGGAGGGACCCTTGGAACTCATGTACACATGGCTGTCAGCCATCCCAGAGAGGGCTTGGCACTACAGATTTCCCCTCTCTCCATCTGTGCAGTGGTGGTGGGTGCCCATGTGGGGCCAGCCACAGGGGGCAGGGGTGGGAAACCGGACTTGGGCTATTTCTCCAGCCGTGCTTCTTTCCTTTTCGGCATGGAGGGTCACTATGATTAAAGTGCTTAAAGTCTGAGATCTGCACAGGATCTCAGTCATTCTGCAGCAGGGTGTGGGGCGGGGTGTGGGGCGGAGGGATCTCACCCAGGAGGACTCGGAGAATGGTGAGAAGGGTGGGGTGGCAATGGAGAAGGAGGATAACCTGCAGTAGCCAGGTTATATTTATTTTTATAGATAGACAGCAGCTGTGAATTATGAATACGACAAATATTTATATACCACTTTCCAACAAAAGTTCCCAAAGTGGTTTTATGGCCACTGGCTGGGGGGATTGTGGGAGTTGTGGTTAGCAACATCTGGGAATGCTTGTTACAAGGAACGCTGGTCAGGAAACAGAGTGATCTGAGGCCCATTCACACAGTATGTTCAACGAGTGTAGAGCGGTACCGATCTGTACTTGGGTACAGTCGTTCACATGTCATGCTGAATGCAAGCCCAGAAGTCTGTACCCTGCCTTTGAAGGGCCTCTCTCCAGGTTCACTTTTAAAATGAACCCAGGTACAGTCATTCTCACACACACACACACACGCACACACGCACACGAGTGTGCAGACATCTGTATACTTGCACAGCAGCATGTGTGAATCGGGCTTTGGTTACCTAGCAAAGCCAGTAAGGGCCCTTGAGCTGAGCTGAAGTCCACTGGTTTTGAACTTCATTCTCTTGGGGAACCCTTTCCGAATCTCCCCCCCCCCCCGTGTTTCCCAGAGGATTCTGGGAAGGCTTTGAGGAGCCATGCTTGTTTAATTCATTCACTGGCTCTGCTTGGTGGCCTCGCTGCTTCCCCACATGGACTAACAACATGTGTGGGGCTCTTTATTTTATTTAATTTATTTACAGTATTGTCTATTTTAAGGAGATTTCTGTTTTAGTTGGGCTTTCATAGGCGGTCTTTTGCTCTTTGCTTTTTCAGTTGTGTGTTGCCGGTCACGGGCCTTTGGTATTCTAGGGAGGTTCTGCATTCAAACTAATAAATGCAGCCGTGAAATGCGCCTGGCCTTGTGTGGGACCAGCACACCCTGTCCTCCTGCCTCAGGGAGCAGAGTCCAACCCTTCTTGGGCGGTTTTTTCCTCCCTTAACAAGCATAGGAAGTACAAAGTTCACCGTCGCCCTGGTCCTCTTTCGCAGGACGTCCCCAGCTCTGGAATTTCCTCCATCTGCCTGCCGGGGAAATGGAAGCGTGGCCATTTCTGTGGGCTGCACCCGGACCTGTTCACTTGCCACCAGCGTAATGGTTTTGGCCACTTTTTTCCAACATCCCTGGGCGACAGGCCTCCAAGGGTTTTTCCCTGCATTCTTTTCCTGCATTCCCTTTCAGGTCCTTGACTTCTTGAATTTTTACCTTGCCTGTTCCAAAAGTCATTTCCCCCATGAAGACCCCTAGACAAGCGTGCAGGTGGCCTTCTACCTGGCTGCAAAGGGTCGGTCTGGATGAGGCCAGTGCTGGATTCTGACATGCAGAGGCCCTGAACTATGTCAAACCTAGAAGGCCCCATAGCATTTTAAAAACAAAAGGATTCTAACAAAAAGGACGATGGAAACAGAAATATGAAAATGTTATTTTTTACGTGGCAAAAGTGCAACAGAAAGTTAATAATCTAACAGAGACAGTTCCTGTCACTTGCAATAAGCCTGTTTATTTATTTATTTGACATATGTGTATCCCACCCAACCCTTGCGTCTCTTGCCGTTTACAATGAAACCATACAAACAAAACAAAAATAAAAAGGTTACAAACATTAGAAATAAAACAATTACAAAATGATAAGAAACACATTACAAAACAATACAAATGAAACAAAATGGTTAAAAACATCACGATAATTTAAATTTTAAAACAATGTTAAAAGCTATCGGAACGGTGTCTAATTAAAAGCCTGGATGAACAAATGCATCTTAACTGCCTTTTAAAAAGTTGCCAGTGATGGGGAGGCTCTTATTTCAGCGGGGAGCGCGTTCCAAAACCTGAGGGTAGCAACAGGCCTCCCAGGTGCAGGCACATGTCAGAGATGGAAGCAGGTGGGTCAGAGGACATATCACCTGTAACAGGAAAGGTGTACTGATCAGCCAACGAAGTGTCCGTTCACTGCCCATTAGTGGCACCTTTCTCACTCTGTGATTCTGTGTTAGGGATGTTGCTGCAGATTCCTGCTCTGAACAGAGGGTTGGAGTAGAAGACCTCTTAGGCGCCTTCCAATTCTAGGGTAGGGCGACCATCTGTCAGGGATGCTTTAGCAGTTGTCTGCACTGAGTAGGGGGCTGGACTAAAAGACAAACTGGTTCCCTTTCACCTCTTCTTAGGAACATAGGAAGCTGCTGTATACTGAGTCAGACCATTGGTGTATCTAGCTCAATATTGTCTACCCAGACTGGCATCAGCTTCTCCAAGGTTGCAGGCAGGAGTCTCTCTCAGCCCGATCTTGGAGATGCTGCCAGAGAGGAAACTTGGAACCTTCTGCTCTTCCCAGAGCGGCTCCATCCCCGGAGGGGAAGATCTTGCAGTGCCCACACATCAAGTCTCCCATTCAGATGCAACCAGGGCAGACCCTGCTTAGCTAGGGGGACAAGTCATGCTGGCTACCACAAGACTGGCTCTCCTCTCTTTGATTGTATGATTCTAGGACTTTCCTGACTGTAAGAGCTGTGGGACAGTGGAACAGTCTGCCTCATGAAGCGGTGGGCTCTCCTTGGCTGGTGGTTTTCAGAGGCTGGGTCGGCCATCTGTTGGGGGTGCTGGAGCAGATTCCTGCCCTGAGCAGGGGTGGTGGACTAGTTGACCTCTAAGGCCCCTCACAACTCTTCCTGTGAACCGCTGAAAGGCCATACCTGGGCTTGTTGGGATGGCGGGGGGAGAGGGCGGGCAGGTGTGAACTTGATACCGTAGGCTGGCGGAGGAGGGAGGGGATCATGGTATCGAGAATATAAAACCCACCAAGGGATGATTGGATCCAGCGGGGAGAGGAGTTTCTCTTCGGAGATGCTGTTTCCTTGATGGCATGTTTGGTTTCATGAGTGACGCTGGAAAGGTTAACTTGATAGCCCCTCTGCGTGGCCCAGCTGGAGTCACCGGCAGGGCCGGCCGGAGGGTGTCGGTGCTGGTTTTGAAGCTGGGTTTTCACGGCCTGGAATATTGTGGCTGGAATGTCTCCCAGGGGGATCGGGGGATCCGTGGGGGGCTTTTGAACACGGAAGAAGGCAGTATGAAGTTCTCTCTTAACAGCAGTGCTGAGGTCTGGATGGAAAGCAATGCGTAGCCAGACATTAGTGGGGTTGTCACAGCCCTGTGGATGCACAAGCAATACACATAGCCAGCTGCCATCTACTGAGTCAGACCACTGGTCCAGCTAGCTCGGTAATGTCTACCCAGACTGGCAGCGGCTTCTCCATGGTTGCGGGCAAAAGTCTCTCTCAGCACTATCTTGG
This sequence comes from Hemicordylus capensis, assembly GCF_027244095.1. Taxonomy (NCBI): domain Eukaryota; kingdom Metazoa; phylum Chordata; class Lepidosauria; order Squamata; family Cordylidae; genus Hemicordylus; species Hemicordylus capensis. Next base: position 1,592,862 of record NC_069673.1, on the reverse strand, counting down.
AGATGCTGCCAGGGAGGGAACTGGGAAACTTCTACATGCAGGCCAGAGGAACCCCTAAAGGGAATTTCTTACAATACTCAAACATGTAGTCTCCCATTCAAATGCAACCAGGGTGGGCCATTCAAAGCACAGCATGTGTGACTGGCCACAGAATTCTGCTTCCTGAGAGTCTTCGCTTTGGTTTATAAAGTACAAGCAAGAATCTAGTCCTCATGGTTACAGAGTTTGAACTATGCTCGGTTAGTTGTAGAACTGATAATCAGTCAAGATCTGCTCCTCTCTCCTTTTTTCTTTTACTGGTTCTCGGCTGCAGTAAAGCTATTTTCATTATGCTTGAATGCTTGTGGGCATGCTTTCTTAGATCTTGAAAGGCATAAGACTGACTGGAAAAGATTTCCATGGCTGGGGGAGAACTCAGCATCCCGCCTGGCTTTCCCTATTTAGCAAAAAACTAAATAAACTCTGCAGAAGTTTTTTTTTGTAAAGGAATAAAATTGCAGAACATACCATGCAATATATGAGAGATTGCACGCTTTGATTTGCATAATTGATTCAGGTCGCAGAATTCAGCCTCTCTTGGTGCAGAATGTTATTTACTGTATTTTCCTGAATAGAAGATGACTCCAAATTTAAGACACCCCCTTAAAAAAAGCAATAGAGTGTAAATACAAGTTATACCTGTATTTACCTGAACTGAAGAGGACTCTGAATTTAAGGTGACTTCCCGCACAAAAAACCAACAACAATCAAAGAAACCAAACCAAACCATAGTCTTGCATTCAGGTAAATACTGTATGGTATTTTTTTAAAAAATAGTGTGGTGAAGTTGGAACCACGGAGTTAAGCCCTGGGGGAAAGTCCTAGTCCTTCAATATCCCTGCTCCCCCCCCCCCGCGCTTTCTCAAGGCAAAGATGGGCGGAGATCCTTTTTGGCTTGGATACAGGCCTAGGTATGAAGCTTGTAGCTTCATGGAACAGGGAGGGACCGTTGCATGATTAAAAAATGTGCAGATCAGTTACTAGCTCACGGAATGGTTTACAAGCCCGGCTGCTCACGTATCCCTGTATTTATTTGTAGCCCTAAAGCAGGTCTTCTCAAACCAGGGTTCTCAGATGGTGTTGGACTACAACTCCCATCATCCCTGGGCACAAGGGCCTTTTTGCTGACATGCAGCTTCTGTAGGTTCAGGGAAGTGTGTTGGTTCTGTTTTCCCTGTAAGGAAGCGTTCAAATGTATGACAGCCTCACCTGAAGCCTCGGCTGGGGTCCAAGACGATGTTGGACCAGGACTGGGAAGACATGAGTTCAAATCCCCATTCAACCTTGACACTCACTGGGTGACTCTGGGCCAGTCATGTATCTCTCAGCCTTACCTACCTTACAGGTTTGTTGTGAGGATAAAAGTAACCATGTACACTGCTCTGAGCTCCTTGGAGGAAGAGCGGGATAGAAGTGTAAAAATAAATTAAAAAATAAATGGGCAGGCTTGGAGGACTGGTCTGGATTCTCCCGGAATGGGCCGTTTTGGAGACTTAAATGACTTGGGAGTGTGCAAAAATATTGGAAAACGAAATCTGCTTTGAGACAACTTCTGGTTTCAAGCAAATGAAACTGAGCCAAGCTTACTGCAGACGGCAGTGTTTTGGAGAGGCCGACTGAAGGATACTTTCAGTTTTAATTTGGAAAAATTGTGCTGTGGCGATCAGATGTTCAGGAAACAGGGTTCTATACTTAGAAGGCCAGCCCTGGTGATAGCGGTTGTGGAGGAGTGACTGATGGGCTTTGGGGCCGTCTCGGGATGGGAGTGTTGAAATGAGGCGCCGAGGAGTGGACGCTGCCACCTTGCAAGCATCGACGCGGCCTGATTGTTTTTCCTCTGCTCTGGGTTGGCCACAGAACAGGGTTGCACAACTTCCAACCGTCCAGCTGTTTTTGGACTACAACTCCCATCACGCCCCTTTGCCACAGTGTCCAGTAGTCAGGGGTGATGGGGGTTGTAGTCCGACGTCTGCGGCAGGGCTAGGGTTGCCTGAGGCTTGCTTTCCAAATCGGGATGCTTAATGTGCATATTATGTAAACTGGCTTGAAAACAATTTCCGAGCAGAAGAGTGACGGCACGTTTTGCTCCCTCACTCCGCTAGACCAGCTCTCCTCCCTCAACTCACACTAAAAACCAGTTCTAGAAACAACTTGGAGTAGCTCCACTCACACTGAATTCGATTAGAAGGCCGTTCAAGCGTGCGTGTCTTTTGCTGGTGTCTGAAAGATGCCCCACGATGGACAGTGGGAAGGAGTTCCACAAGGGATGATGTTACTATCTCACTGGAGTTCCACAAGTGGGAAGGAGTTCCACAAGCCATGTTGTACATTTTCTTACCCCTCCCCTGCTGCACTGTGTCGCGACCTGAGTGACTGCTCCCGCATTCAAGCAGCAAAGAGTTTTGACCCAGGCATTGCTATTTTAGGGGCCAGCTAGGCCCTGCATGTGGCAAAGTGCTGCCCCGAAGCCTGTGTGCCATGAAGGAGCACATCCGTTGCGCGCGCACTCATTGACAGTGTGGGGCTGGGGGTGCCTAGTGTGTGGAAATGGCGCCCACCCTGTGGATCGGAAAGGGGTCCAGTGTCAAATCAGAGACGGAGCGAATCAGTCTCCATCATCCTGGTGACTCAAGCCGTTTCGAGATGCATGACTCAGTGTCTCCTCGGCTCTGAGGAAGTGGCTGTTGGCTGTGTTGAGAAAAATAAAGAAGTCCTTTGTCTGGGTTGTTTTCCCTTTCCACCAGCCCTGCAGCCCAGAGCAGGAAACGAGAGCTGGGCAGAGAGAGGAGGGATCTTTGCTCTTGCTTCACAATCCTGCTCTCTCGGGAGCCGTCAGCGCTCCCACGCCCCACTGAACGTCCTCGCTCCCACGGTGCCCGTTCTAGGGGGCGTCCTGGCATGAGGCACCTTTGTGGGAGTCCCCTTCTAGGGGGAGTCCCTTGGCAAGCCGCCATCCCTTGCCCTGAAGGGGGGACAGAAAATACACCCCTGTGGCCTTTGAGTGCCTTGAGGTCAACGTGGGGTGGGTGGTCCTTCTGATGGTGGACCCTTCCCTTCCCTTGGGGCCCGTGACACGTGCTTCTCCAACTTCCCTAGCACTGAATTTCCTTTTGGTGACTGGTGTGCATGTTGGCGATGTGGGGAAGGAGAGAGGGGACTCTTACCTCTGTTCCTTGATTGTAGGGTAATGAGGCTATTTCCCCGATTGCCCCAAAGCGGGCTAAGGGAGCCCAGCCCGCTTTGGGGCAATCGTGGGCTGCAACCGGAGCCGCACAGCTCCCGGCAGCTAGCCACATTAAGCCCCCCTCCACGAGGCGAAGCCCTCTCTCCCCGCAGAACCCGGTCAGGCGCTTCTCACGAGTCACGTGAAGCATCTCAAGATCTCCATTCTGGAAAAAGATAAGTGACTATGTCGATTTAGTCATAGCAAAGGAATATCCTCTAGATCCTATTTCAGTTTGGTGGGGATTGCCTTCTGATGTAGAAAGAATAACCTTTAATCAGTGGAAATGGCTTACTAGGGCCTTTTTGGTGGCGAAACGCATTGTTCTACAGAATTGGAAATGTGAATATTCTCCAGATATTGAAAAATGGCTCTTCGGTTTTCTTACTTTAGCAGCCCACGAATGGTGTTTTTTCAAGACTTGATCTTGTTTTTCTAAGTATGGGGGATTTGATCTGAGTTTTTGGAACTATTTTTATTGTAAGTATAGTGTATGTAATTTAACTTTTTTAAAAATAGTGTACCTGTTGCTTTGAGCAGGGAAACCCAGCCCCAAACCAGAGAGCCAATGTAATTTTAACTTAATTCATTTAAGATTGTTCATTTATTTAGCCTTTTTATATACCACCCAAAACTCATGTCTCTGGGTGGTTTACAGCAAAACAACACAGATGAAAGCAAACATTAAAACAACTTAAAAGCCATGACAAATTCTATCAGTCTAATCAGAAGCCTGGATGGATAAATGTGTCTTAAGCCACCTAATGGCACAGAGGGGAAATGGCTTGACTAGCAAATTTAGGGCTTTATAGGTAACAATCAGCCCCTTGCATTTTGCCCAGAAACCTATTGGCAGCCAGCGTTGCTCTTTCAAGACCGGAGCGATGTGGTCTCTCCGAGATGACCCAGAGACCAACCTGGCTGCCGCATTCTGGACCAACTGCAGTTTCCGGACTACGTACAAGGCCAGCCCCACATAGAGCGCACTGCAGTAGTCAAGTCTGGAGGTGATCAGCAGATGTACCACTGTACATATGAGAAAGAGGGTGAGAGAGCGAGATGTGAGAGAGCCTTCCGAAGAAGCTGAGCAGGAGAGAGAAGAAGGCATTGCATGAATAATAGAGTCCCTTGCATCCGGTTTAGATTCCTGCGAGAGAGCACCGTGCCCATCTTTACCCAGCATGCAACTTTAATGCCGGGATAATGAGCAAACGTATTTATTTGTCAAAGATCTGGAGATATCACGGCTCCAAAGGGATTGCGTTGCAGGGCACTTCTGGCAGCGGTGACTCCACTCGGCTGTGACTGGAGATCTTCTTTCCAGGTCCGGATTTCTCAGCTTGCTCCGTAGTGCCGTGGTGGAGCTTTGCGGCGGAAGTCCATCTCAGAACCTGATACTTGGGGGCAGTACATAGGAACACAGGAAGCTGCCTTCTACTGAATCAGACCCTTGGTCTGTCTAGCTCAGAATTGTCTTCACAGACTGGCAGCGGCTTCTCCAAGGTTCCAGGCAGGAGTCTCTCTCAGCCTTATCTTGGAGATGCTGCCAGGGAGGGAACTGGGAACCTTCTTCTGCTCTTCCCAGAGCGGCTCCATCCCCTGAGAAAGGGAATATCTGACAGTGCGCTCACACTTTTAGTCTCCCATTCCTATGCAAACAGGGCAGACCCTGCTTAGCTAAGGGGGCAAGTTCTGCTTGTGACCACAAGACTGGCTCTCCTCTCCGTAGCGGCTCATCCTAATGAGCCTAATGGGGGGCACCAAAGGAGGCAGTTTGGATCGCTCCTTTTTCTTCTGCAGGTTGCCACTTGTCAGGTAGAGCGGTGCGGGTAATCATTTGGATGGGTATAGAGAGCAAAAAAAAAAAAAAGGACAAGCCCCGAGCAGAGAGAATTTCACCGCCCAAGAGGACGCCGGAGACACTGTTGGCGAAGTGCGGCGGAAGGTGCGCCCGAGATGTTCCCTCCTCAGCAACCATCCGATGCTGTCCTTGTGCCGCACTTCGTAGAAAGTGTTTCCGACCCCTCCTCGGGCAGCGGAGGCGTCTCTCCGCGCTGGGCCTGTGCTGCGTTTGGGTTGCCGCCGTGCTGATTTGAGAAAGGCCCCTGCAGGAAGGATGTGGCCGTGACTATCTGAAGCAGCAGCTTCTTGTGGTGAGCAGAGACGATTTCCCAGGAGGTGGGGAACTGATTTGCAGTCGCTTGTGTGAGCCGGGTGGGGGTGAGCCGTGCAGGGGCGCGCGGTGGCAGAAGGGTGACTTCTGTTTCCTGTCAGATTGGCCCTCCTTGCGGCCTGGAAGATCACCGGCATACACGGCCTGAAACCGTTGGCTGAACCTCTTCCCCGGATTGGGTGCCAATTAAAGCAGGGAACTCGGGGTTTTTTTCTGTTCCGCTCCATTCTCTGTGGCGGGCTGCAAAATGGCTCTCCTCCCCCCCAGGTGGCTCTCAGTTGCCGCAAAGGCCAGGTGGCAACAGATCTTCGCCCTCTGCGATCCACTCAGCTGGTTTGCTAATCGAAATGTCTCTGCTCTCTGCAAACATTGCCTGTGACATTTTACATTGGCCTTGTAGTAGCCAGTATGATTTGTCCCCTTAGCTAAGCAGGGTCTGCCCTGGTTGCATATGAATGGGAAACTAGAAGTGTGAGCACCGTAAGATATTCCCCTCGGGATGGGGCCACTCTGGGAAGAGCATCTAGGTCCCCGGTTCCCTCCCTGGCAGCATCTCCAAGACAGGGCTGAGAGAGAGACTCCTGCCTGCAACTTTGGAGAAGCGGCTGCCAGTCTGGGTAAGCAATCCTGAGCTAGATGGACCAAGGGTCTGACTCAGTATATGGCAGCTTCCTATGTTCCTAAAGGTAACCTGACATTCATTCGGGCAGAGGGCTCATCTCAGTTGTTGGGCAAGATTGCTAAATGTTTGGAAAGGCGCTGTTTTGGATGTCGCTAGGGGAGCAGTGGTCTCTCTAACTTTTTTTCATCTCTGCGGAATGAGTTTTGTTCTGGGCAGCAGTATCAAGGCGCCTGCATTCAGAGTTGGGCCTTCCTGATTCAACCTGAGTGGCATCTGAAGTGAACTGAGTGGACATCAGAAAAAGCATGAGCATGTGCACGCCTTCGAGGGAGAAGGGCTGGGGAGATGCCAGCTGCAAAATGTAATCTATAAGCCCTGATTTCTATTTTATGCTCAAGACGGCATGGTGGTCCCCATGTGCTGGCTGGACGGTGCAGAGCACAGGAGGATATTTGCGCAGGTGATTCGTTCCATGCGACAACCGCGGATACGGAAACCGCGGATATTGAGTCATTGGGGCAATGGAGAATTGGGAGTCAGGTCCCCGGTCCCCTGAAAACCTCACAAAAACATTGAATTCTGGGAGTGTGTGTGCGCCTACCATCTTAGATGCTTCCCTCTGGGGTTTCTGCATATGCCAAGGTCAGGTGACTATTACCCGACCGTGGGAACACGGATCCACCGATGTAGAGTCTGCACATTCAAGATCCTGCTGGTTTCCATTTTTTGCCAAAGTTCCGCACAGGCCCAATAAACACTTGGCCAGCAAGCCACACTGGCTTGAGGCTACTCCTTACGATGAAGAATCATTCTCTAAGGCCAGGCTTAACTCAAGATGTTGCTGAACTACAACTCCCATCTTCCCCAGCCACAACGAATTGTAGCTGGGCATGATGGGAGTTGTAGTTCAACTGCATCTGGAGTACCACAGCTTGGGAAGCCTTGCTCTAGCGCAGGATCTGCTCAACCTTAGCCTTCCAGCTGTTTTTGGACTACAGCTCCCACAATCCCCAGCCACAGTGGCCAATAGCCAAGGATTATGGGTGTTGTAGGCCAACATCTGCAGCAGGGCCAAAGCTGAGCAGCCCTGCTCTGCTGGAGTGAATTGAATTGCATCCCTAATAATCATAAACTTTATTTACATAGGGCATAGGAATGTTAAGCTGGTCTAAGGACTGTAATAAATTTACTTACTTACTAGGACATAGGAAACAGCCATATACTGAGTCAGACCATTGGTCTATCTAGCTCAGTATTGCCTTCACAGACTGGCAGCAGCTTCTCCACGGTTGCTGGCAGGAATCTCTCTCAGCCCTATCCTGGAGATGCCAGCGAAGGAACTTGGAACCTTCTGCTCTTCCCAGAGCGGCTCCATCCCCTGAGGGGGGAATCTCTTCCAGTGCTCACACATGGAGTCTCCCATTGATATGCAACCAGGGCAGACTCTGCTTAGCTAAAGGGACAAGTCATTCTGGCTACCACAAGACCAGCACTCCTCCCTTTGTTAGCCACCCCATAACAAAGTGTTCTCTGGGCAGCTCACAACAACACAACATTAAAATCATCCATTCAAAACACACAAAATACAACAAATTGCAACCCAAAATTAAAAAAAAAAGTTTTCTATTGTATTTTGTAGATTTCAAAACTTTTTAAAAAGGGGGGGAGGAATCAATTGAAAACAATACTGATGCATTGCAGGAGAAAACACTGAGCTTAACTCTGAGAGGCGAGATACAAAGAGCCATCAAGGAAATAGATGAACCCACAAATATGCATAACCTTCTAAATTTATGGGCATTAGTGCTGTTTCTGGTTGCGGGATTATTTTCCATTTTGTTTGATCTTGTGGGCTTTTGGGCTGTCTTAGATGGTGGTTACTGGATTCCTAAGGAGAAAAGAGGAGAGATGAAAGTTTTGTAAATAAAACAAGGGAAGTTGTTCAGAGTTCATCCAAACAAATGGTATGCATCAGTAGTCTTTAGAAAATGTAGCAGTCAATCATGTTTATTGACTGGTCAACAGACCACAACAAACAGAGCAATGCTATTATACAGAAAGTGACAAAACAACGGAAAGTTTCATCCAAAAAACTCATATGCAACTCAACGTGCAGGATATATAGGCCAAGGGAGGGACTCGACTTCAACTTGTCTACAAAAAACCTTTAAGAATTCCAAAGAATAATACTGATAAAAAAGAAAGAACCCCAACATACAATCTGCATAATAATCAAATGCCTTTTCAGAAATATAAAGGTGATAATACTGATCAATCAGTATTGATCAGCAATCTTTGACTACGCTAAGCAAATAAATCTATCACATACAATCATAAATACATCACCAATACTCCATATGAGGCTTATATTTATTTCCTGATTTCTGATTAAATAAGGTATCTGATTATAATGCAGATTGAAAAGTAGATGGTATGTTTGAGTTCTTTCTTTATCTGTTGGACTTTAATTCCCATAATCCCTTCCTTTGGCCGTTGGGGATATGGGACACCTGGGGACCTAAATTTCAGAACCCCTGTAATATCCTGCTGAAATAAGAGCCTCCCCATCTTTTTCAACTTTGAAAAGGGCAGTCAAGACGCATTTGTTCATCCAGGCTTTTAGTTAGATATTGTTTTAATTGTGTTTTAATAGGTGTAACTTTTTAAATTTTACTTGTTGAAATGTGTCAATCTTTTTATTGGTTGTTTTTATTGTTTTGTAAACCACCCAGAGAACTTGTCTTTTGGGTGGTCTAAAAATATGCGAAATAAATGAAAATAAAATACATAGAGGCCTCTCTTACCAGGATAAACCCTTGGCTTTGCCAGTATTTTTCTGCCAAAGGTTTGATGGCTTTGGTATAAAATTGCCGCCCGTCCCGGGCTACAACATGTCGACCTTGATGAGATAATGCGCTATTATTTTTGTAGCGCCGGAAGATTAGCACTATTGAGATCTGTCAAAAGGCTTATCAGGCAGGATTTATTCCCGCTCCGAGCTGTGGCTCAGGAGGTCAGATGGGGGCTCATTCTTGGGAGACAATTTTGAGAGTGAGTTTGGAGTCTCGTTGGGTGGCTAGACGGAAAGACCTGGGTTGCTCCAGCCCCTCGTCTGTTGCTTGGGGCTTCGGGATAGCGGCCAAGATGTCGGACTCCCGTTGAATGCCCTTCTGTTCTCGGCCCTCGGTGACGCTTCCGGGGGATACGAAGCCAAAGGAAAGCGGTGGAAGGTGACCTCTGCACATGGGCAGAGCAATTAGTGGCGCCGCTGGGGGAGAAACACTGCATCTCAGGGCGCCTTACGCCGCAGAAAGCATCCGGCTTGAACTCTGATGTCGAGGGGTCCTTCTGTGTTGGCACAAGTCTCTTGCACACCCCTGAACAGTGTTCCCTGGAAGAGGGATTCCCAGATGTTGTAGACTGCCATGCCCAGAATCCCCGGCCAAAGGCCCTTGCAGCTGGGGATTCTGGGAGTTGTAGTCAACGACATCTGGGAATCCCTCTTCCAGGGAACACTGCCCCTGAAGGCTCTTAGATGGGAGGTGGGGAGGAGGAGAGCTGGTCTGGCGGCAGTGAGCATGAATGGTTTCCTTGCACTGAGCAGGCTGTGCCTTGGTTTGCATTTGGATGGGAGACGACATGTGTGAGCCCTGGGAGATATTCCTTTGAGCCACCGCTCAGTGGCAGAACTTCTGCTTGGCTTGCAGAAGGTCCCAGGTTGGCTCCCTGGCAGAATCTCCAGCTAGAGTTGGGAAGGACTCCTGCCTGCAACTCCAGCCGGTCTGGGTAGACAACGCTGAGCTAGAGGGACCGAGGGTCTGACTCAGGAGAAGGCCGTTTCCTCTGGGGGAGGAGAGCTGGTCTTGTGGCAGCCAGCATGGATTGCCTTATTTGCTAAGTAGGGCCGGCTGGGGTTTGCACTTGGATGATTGCTAAGCAGGGTCTGTCCCAGTTTGCATTTGAAGGGGAGACTGTCTGCTCTGGGAAGAGTGCCTGCCTGCTTGCATGCAGAAGGTCCCAAGTCCCCTCCCTGGCAGCATCTCCAGATGGGGCTGAGACCTTGGAGAAGCCGCTGCCAGTCTGGGTAGACAATCCTGAGCTGGATGGACCAATACTCTGACTCAGTTTAAGGTCCTGTGATGGCCATGTGTGCGCTCTGCAAGATATTCCTCTTAAGGCAGGGTGAGGCAACCTTGGCTCTCCAGCCGTTGTTGAACTACAACTCCCATCAACCCCAGCCACAGCTCGGCGGCAGAACATCTGCTTTGCTATGCAGCACATCCCAGCTTCCCTCCCTGGCAACATCTCCAGGTGGGGCCGGGGGAGACTCCTCCCGGCAACCTCGGAGAAGCCGCTGCCAGCCTGTGTAAGCAATCCTGAGCTAGGCGCACCAGTGGTCTGACTCTGTATAGGGCAGCTTCCTCTCTTCGCCGAGGCTCTTGCCAAATGTGGAGCTACAGGGCTGTCACGTCTGGATGCTTTTTCCTTTGCGGAGAAAGCCTAGTCTGGGGAGCCCCGCCCGGACGCAGCTTGCCGCCGAGGCCTGGCGAGAGCCGGCTGGCTTTGCCCCTCTCTGCGCGGCTGCCTTCCGTGCCCTGCCACCCCCTCTAAGCTGGCTGGCAGCTGCTGTCTGGGAACGGGAGGGATGTGGCTGGCATTAGACCCAGGAAGCGCAGCCTGGAGGCCGGCCAAGGCGGGCGCACGCTTGAGCCAAATGCAGCTGCAGCTGATCTGATCAAGGGAGAGGTTAAGAAGAGAGCATCTGTTAGCCAAGGGGGGGCGCCCAGCAGGAGGGCTTAAGCTCTTTTCTGCCCCCCACCCCAGCCCCACATCAGCCCGGGCGGCTGCAGCGGCTTTGTCACTTTATTTCCTTAAGTGAGGAAGGAAGGAAGGAGCACTGTCAGTGGTGGTCTGTGGCATTGGGGCTCCGTCCCAAAGACATTGCAATGGCCTTTCTGATGGCCACTTGGATCTGTGCCTAGCTTGCCCAAAGCCAGGTTGGAGGATCTGAAGCTAACTCATAAAAGACACGCTTGTGATCTGACTGTGTCCTTGAGCTGCAACAACGATGGAGTCAGACAGACCGAGTCAGACCCTTGGTCCATCGAGCTCAGGATTGTCTCCACAGGCTGGCAGCGGCTTCTTCAAGGTTGCAGACAGGAGTCTCTCTCGGCCCTCTCTTGGAGATGCTGCCAGGGAGGGGACTTGGGACCTGCAGATGCTCCTCCCCAACCCCTCAGGGGAATCACTTCCAGTGCTCAGACATGGAATCTCCCATTCAAATACAAACCAGGGCAGACCCTGCTTTGCCAAGGGGACAATTCATGCTTGCTACCACAAGGGCAGCCACCTGATGGTGCAGTGCGGAAATGCTTGACTAAGGTTGCCGGTTCGAATCCCTGCTGGTACTATATCGGGCAGCAGAAATATAGGAAAGTGCTGAAAGGCCTCATCATCTCATACTGTGCGGGAGGAGGCCATGGCCAACCCCTCCTGTATTCCACCAAAGACAACCACAGGGCTCTGTGGGTGCCAGAAGTCGACACCGACTTGAGGGCACAACTTGACTTGACTTTTCGTGTCCTCCTCTTCGGATTCAGCCCCTTCTGCAATGATGCAGATCAACAGGAAACATTCTCTAGTCAAGAGGAAATCCACCTTACTTAACTTTCCACCCAACTTAACTTTTCCGATCTGTGTTTCCTGCTTGCTTTTCCTCTCAAAGATTTCTGCCCAACCTCTTCCTCCTTGTTCGCTAAGGACGTTGCTCCAGCTGTGGACACCGCCTGCCAAAAGGAACCAAGTAGAATTCTGTCAGATTGCAGTAATGCCCGTCACCTTGGCCCACACGCCATCTGCGTAGAAAACCCTCCTAGGTTCAGTCGTCTGGTGGCTTCCCTGCAGTTCTGTTGGAGGGGAGAGGTTTAATTTGCCCCAGTTATAGCAGAGCAAGCATGTGTGAGAAGAGCAAGCCCCCCAAATAGGTACCTTGAGATAGGCATTTAAGTTTCAAGAGCAAGTAAGGCTTATTGGGGAAGTTACATACTTGGAAAGAAAAGCCTGTGCCCCTGAGCTTTCTCTCTCCATCGTGCAGAGCAGGGAGGGAAAGAAAGAGGCCATGTGAGGAGTAGGGAGCAAGAAGGAGGAAGGAAGAGACACCCACCCACCGCTAGAGGATCAGTCTACTAATCGGAGAAAGCCAGAGCAGAGAAGAGACCACAAGAGGAAGAGTATCTCTCACGATCTCTACTCCTAACTAGCTCAATCCCAGTTGCAGGGGAGCAACAGCAGCAGGAGAGAGGGCAGGCACATCCCTCTTGGCTGTGGGCTCTCCAAATGCATCGGGTGGGCCACTGTGGGAAACAGGATGCTGGACTCGATGGGCCTCCTTGGGCCTGATCCAGCAGGGCTGTGTTTTTCTTACTCCGAATGCCCCACTGCTCTCGAGGATAGAAGGCGCAAACAGAATCTAACCAGTTCTGCAGCTCCAGGCTTCTCGGCCAGTCCTCCTTGGGTTACTCCAAAATGTGCCCTGGGCATTGAGGGCGGCTGTCATAACAAGATCCGCCACGACATAATGCCATCCTGAAACCTCACCCAAAGCCCCACCTCAGCTGGCCTCATGCAGGCTGTTTTGCCTCTCTCCCCACCTTCTGATCTGGAGGAGAGCTGGTCTTGCGGTTGCAAGCGTGCATTGGCCCCTCCTTTGCTAAGCAGGGTCCACCCTGGTTTGCATTTGAACGGGAGACAGGATGTGTGAGCGCCGTAAGATATTCCTCTTAGGGGATCTGGCTGTAGGTCAGTGGAAAAGCATCCGCCTGCTTGCGTGCAGAAGGGTCCACGTTCCCTCCCTGGCATCACCGAGAGAGGTCTGAGGGAGGCTCCGTAAGGAAAGTAGGCTAAAAAGGCATGCCTGGCATGAATAACAAACCTCTTATGAGCGGTATTTGACTTCAGGTGGCTACGGAACGAGCCTTTCTGCCTACAGAGTCCAAGGCGGAGGAGCACAGAGTTTTAGGCATACAGCACAGCTGATTCAGGTCCACAACCGTCTCTGCAGAGAGGGGCCGATGCGGCCCCTTTCCTGGGCTTGCAGCGCGGATGTTCGGCGACGTGGCACGTCCAGGAGAAAGAGAGAGAGGACTGTTGTACGATCCCCCAGTCTCTTGTCTGTTCCCGCAGGGCTGTCAGCAGAGATGGCGCAAGACACATACCTGAGTTGCTAAACACGAGGAATCGCTGTTAAAACTTGCAAGTCCGTTTGCGCGCGGGGGGAGGGGGGGAGCCAAGCCAAGAATCCGGACACCCCAGAACGGGTTGGGCAGCCCCCGGGCGAGACGAGAGCCGAAATGTGTTTTAACAGTACAAAGACGATCGGGAGAGATGCATTTTGCAACCCGGGCCCAAACGCAGCGTATTTTGTCTTTTTGCTCAAGGACATGGCGCTTGGTTCCCCCCCCCCGGCAGCCTTTAGATCAGGGCTTGCCAGATTTCCGATATTTATAGATAAATTCATGGAGGACAGGTATATCAGTGGCTACTAGTCTGGTGGCTATAGGCCAGCCTCAGAGGCACGATGCCTCTCAATCCCAGTTGCAGGGGAGCAATAGCAGCAGGAGGGCGGTGAAACTGACCTGCTCTTTCAGCAGAGCGGTTCAATTTCACCTCTGGCCTGTGGGCTCCCCAGAGGCATCTAGTGGGCCACTGTGTGAAACAGGATGCTGGACGAGATGGGCCTCTTTGGGCCTGATCCAGCCGGGCTGTTCTTAGGTTCTTATTTATTGTTAGATTGACAGACCACCTTTCATTAAGATAACCCTCAAGGCCATTTAGACTAAGTTTAAAAACTATGCAAATGTTAAACTGGAATATAAGAAAAAAATTAAAAGTTTTTTTAAAAAACCATGCACAGTAAAACCATGAAACACAGCAGAAGCAGCAGCAACAACAAGAAAACAAAAGATATTTTCTGGGAGGAGATGGAGAAACGGATGTCGGCTGGAAGGGCACTCCAAAGCCTGGGGGCAATGTCGGAGATTTCGCAGCCAAAATGAGCAATCTCAATCTGTGGCTGGGCTTGCAGGAACATAACATTGTTTTACAAGTTAATTCCTCATTTGGGATTTACTGCTTAGGAACCTAGGAAGCTGCCTCATACTGAGTCAGACCCTCGGTCCATCAAGTTCAGTATCGTCTACCCAGACTGGCAGCGGCTTCTCCAAGGTTGCAAGCAGGAGTCTCTCCTCTTAGCCTTATCTTGGAGATGCTGCCAGGGAGGGAACTTGGAACCTTCTAAGCATGGAAGTAGGCAGGTGCTCTTCCCAGAGCGGCCCCATTATCCCTCAAAGGGAACATCTTGCAGTACTTACACATGCAGTCTCCCATTCAAATGCAAACCAGGTTGGACCTTGCTTAGCAAAGGGGACAATTCATGCTTGCTACCACAAGACCAGCTCTCCTGCTTATAGCAATGAGAGCTAGGCTTATCCATCAGTTGAGATTTTTACTATGGAGATTGTGCCCCAGAAAATGATAACACTGAGAAGAATTCACATTCAACTCCAGTGTTTTTACATTTATGGAAATAACTGAACTGAGAAATGCTGCAGTTCTTAATTTGGGTACTTTGATGAAAACCACCCGTAGTATCAGGAAGGATTTAATTATCCAGCTGATTTCCCTTTACACAGTGTGCCACAAAATCTGGTCACCGAGTTGAGCAAGAGTGACTTCTTTCATGTATGCTTGAATGGATGTTTAGTTAGTTTGCTTTTTTTACAACTGTAAAACAGAGTGAGTGACACACGATTGCCCTGAATCAAGAGCAAGAGGGGTTTGCAAAAGTGGTCTCGTGAGAGCTGGCCTGGTGGTAGCAAGCATGACTTGTCCCGTTTGCTAAGCAAGATCCATCCTGATTTGCATTTGGATGGGAGACTAGAAGGGTGAGCACTGGAAGATATTCCCCTTAGTGGGATGGGGCTGCTCTGGGAAGAGCAGAAGGTTCCCAGTTCCCTCCCTGGCAGCATCTCCAAGACAGGGCTGAGAAAGACTCCTGCTTGCAACCTTGGAGAAGCCGCTGCCAGTCTGTGAAGACAATACTGAGCGTGATGGACCAAGGGTCTGACTCAGCATATGGCAGCGTCCTCTGTAACCACAAGGGAAGGTGTATAGCTGCGTTCCTATGCTCTGCCACTGAGCTGTGGTGTTTCTCCACACAGTGATATGTAGGGATCAACCTCTGATTTTGTGCCTCTTTAGTCTTTGGCTGGCTTGGCTCCCTGGATGTTGTTGGACTACAGTTCCCATCATGCTGAGCCTCAATGGCTGAAAGGATGACGGGACTTTATTTAGTTAGTTAGTTAGTTATTTACTACTTCTTTATCTAGTTATTACGTTTATATCCTGCCCTTCCTCCAAGAGCTCAGAGTGGTGTACATGGTTATTTTTCTCCTCACAACCCTGTGAGGTAGGTTAGGCTGAGAGATAAATAGCTGGCCCAGAGTCACCCTGTGAGTTTCATTGCTGAATAGGGATTCGAACCCAGGTCTTCCTGGTCCTAGTCCAACACTCTAACCATGACGATGCTTGTAGTCAATAAGCATGTAGGAACAGGCAGGTGGACCACAAACTCTCCTGAGTCAGATTTATGTCTGCTGAGGTTTGCTTAACATCTGCAGCTTTTCATTCATCATAGCCAGACAGTTGAGATCCTTCCCTTTCCCCCAATCAGCACCTAATGGATTAATTATCTCCAGGAACTAATAAAGTGCAATTATTTATGCTCGGCAAATTCCAATTACCGTGCTGATGGGACTGGGTTATTTTCTGCAGGTATGGGTGAAAGGAAGAGAAAGAAAACGAGCTGAATTTATTGCCACTTCGTATGTTCCAAGGCCAAAGACAGATTCTGGGGCCAAGCTCTGGGGAGTCCCAGCTCCCAGTGAGGGTGCAATTACTTTTAATAATTATAATCATAATTAAGACTCGTTTAGTGCCGTGCTGGGTTCAAAGGGCTTTATACCCATTACATGATGGGAGGAGAGCTGGTCTTGTGGCAGCAGCAAGCATGACTGGTCCCCTTAGCTAAGCAGGGTCTGCCCTGGTTTGGATTTCAATGGGAGACTGCAAGGTGTGACCACTAGGAGATATTCCCCTCAGGGGATGGGGCCACTCTGGGAAGAGCATCTGCAGGTTCCAAATTCCACATGCTGGTTATGATTTGGATTCCAGACCTCTCTTCCTTCAAATATAGTTTTGGGAGGAGAGCTGATCTTGTAGCAGCAAGCAAGACTTGTCCCCTTAGCTAAGCAGGGTCTGCCCTGGTTGCATATGAAAGGGAGACTAGAAGTGTGAGCACTGGAAGATTATATTCCCCTCAGGGGATGGAGCCACTCTGGGAGGAGCAGAAGGTTTCAAGTTCCCTCCCTGGCAGCATCTCCAAGAGAGGGCCAGAGAGATTCCTGCCTGCAACCTTGGAGAAGCTGCTGCCAGTCTGTGAAGACAATACTGAGCTAGATGGACCGAGGGTCTGACTCAGTATAAGTCTGCTTCCTATGTTCACAACAGTCCTGTGAGGGAATTATCCATTTTATTTTATTTTTAAATTTTGTTTTGTTTTGTTTTGTTTTGTTTTGTGTTTCGTTTCGTTTCGTTTCGTTTCGTTTCGTTTCATTTCATTTCATTTCATTCATTCATTCATTCATTCATTCATTTTTGCGGATGGAGTTCTGAGGCAGAGAGGATAGGGACTTGCATGAAACCCCCTGGTGACTTCTCGGGAGAGGCAGAATTTGAACTAGGGTCTTCTGGGTTCACAGCTCAGCCTTGGGAAGAGCCGAGAAACCAAGGGAGGTGGTGTTTGGTAATCGTTAAGAGAGCAGCCCCCGTCCTGCCCTCCTGTCTCTGCTTTCTTGCTTTGACCGAAAAATTCCAGCAATGTCTGTGGCCTTCTCGGAATGGCATAGAATTACAACGCAGCTGAGGGGCTTTATGTCTCCTCTCGGGGACCGAGTATTGTTTGGGTAATTTGAAGCAGATCCGACCGGCATTTGCGGCAAACTGCAAGACTCCGCGGCTGTAATGGAGACCAGCCGAGAATGCGCGCGTGGGGTGCGTGTGGGGAAGAGGGACGCATGCGTGGGGTGCAGAGGGAAGGACTTTGGGGTCACTACTGGTGTTGCACTGAATGGGACTCGGCGTTTGGACTTGGGTGCCAAGATGTTGTCTGACTACAACTCCCAGATGTTGGACTACAAACCCCATCTTCCCCAACCCAAATGGCCAAAGTCCATAAAAGTATGAGGAGATCGTTGTTCTCCCCTCTCACTCTCTGTCACAGCACTAGAACCCGGGATCCACCCAGAAAAGCAGGGTTCCCTCTATCAGGGATCCCCAGATGTTGTTGACTACAACTCCCATAATCCCCAAGCAAAAGCTGTTGCAGCTAGGGATTATGGGAGTGGTAGTCAAGAACATCTGGGAATCCCTGTAGGAGGGAACACTGGTGGGCAGTGGGTTGGGCTGCCAGATATGAATTCAGAGCCTTGGTCTATCTAGCTCAGTATTGTCCACCCAGACTGGCAGCGGCTTCTCCAAGGTTGCAGGCAGGAGTCTCTCTCAGCCGTATCTGGAGATGCTGCCAGGGAGGGGACTTGGAGCCTTTTGCATGCAAATATCTTCCCAGAGCGGCCCATCCCCTAAGGGGAATCTCTTCCAGTGCTCATACATGTAGTCTCCCATTCAAATGCAAACCAAGGTGGACCCTGCTTAGCAAAGGAGACAATTCATGCCTGCTGCCTAATGGTGCAGCAGGGAAATGACTTGTCTAGTGAGCAAGAGGTTGCCAATTCGAATCCCCGCTCATAACGTTTCCCAGACTATGAGAGACAACACTATCGGGAAGCATTGAAAGGCATTCAGTGTTGCTGAAAGGCATAATCTCATCCTGCACGGGAGGTGGCAATGGTAAACCTCTCCTGTATCCTTCCCAAGACAACCACAGGGCTCTGTGGATGCTGCAGACTGCCTAATTAACCTATGGAACTCATTGGCACTAGATGTGGCAGTTACCACCAGCTGAGATAAATTTTACATGGGGTTAGACACATTCACGTCGGATAAGTGTCTCAATAGCTATTTGAGCAGGGCAACTAAATGAAACCTCCATGTTTGGAAGCAGTCTACCTTTGAGTGCCAAACACTAGAGGCAACCAGCAGAGGAAGTTATGGCCTTCCCGGGCCTCCTTGGGAGCACCCGGACAAATTCGGCGGACCACTTTTGCCTGCTGGCTTATGGTCAGGTCTGATGCCCAGTCCTGGTGTTGTCTGTGTGTCTCTTTCTGGGCTGCGACTGCCTCCAGATTCCCAACAGCAGCCTCCACTTCACCCGTGGCTGGCACACGTGTCCTTGCGACCTTTTTGGCATGGCCGGGTGCTTCAGTTTTTCCGCTGTTGATTGTCGCTCCTCAACCATGAAGTGGCCTTTGCCGGGCTCACAGAATGCTCTCTTTGTGTTTGGAAGGGAGACGGGCATACCGGAGCGGCCGGCCCGAAGCGGGAACTGGGAGAAGCCACTGTGTGTCCTCTGCAAGCATCCTGTGCTCGAAATAGCTCCCAACACTGCATCTCCTGTCCTGCTGGCTGTAAACGTCCCAGGCCTCACCTAGACTCGGTTCAGCCCGATCTCTTGGCTGTTGGAATCTGCGTTGAATGGGTTGCCTTGAGTACCTATGCCTGGCAAGCGGATCGAGGCCCTCGTTGCGCATGAAACGATTCGGGCTGGCACCGAGCAACCCTCTGGGGTTAGGACCATGTGAAGTCGAGGACCGCAGCCTAGTGGGCGGCGATTTGAGGAAGGGGCTTCCCTACGGTGAACAGAAATGGAACCTGGCAGAAGGAAAATTGACCTTCCGCCTGTAAAAGAATTATTCCAGCAGTGGAAGGAAGTGGGATTTCTGGAAGTTTTGTGCAGTGTGTGTTGTGTGGTGTGTGAGTGAAAAGAAGCCTTCTAGCCTAGGGGTGGGGGAATGCAACGGTATTGTGACAGAACAACCAAGAGACCGTCCTCCGGGAGTTAAATGGTGCGTCCCATTCAGAGTGTTGGAATGAAATTAGTTAGTCACACACTCGTCAGCCAAAGTGCTGCGGGGAGGGCATAAACATGACAGATGAGGGCAAACTGATGCAGGACTCCGCGTGTCCTGGGAAACAGCAGGATGCGTCAGCGTGCACGGCTTTGGCTGGGATAGGAGGACACTTCCAAAGAGCCCATCAGCAGAACAACAGACTTCTGTTGTGGTGAAGGAAATGCATTTTGCCTCCCAACTGGTCTTGTAGTAGCTGGTCGTGTGCTGGTCTTGTGTGAGCAAGCAGGAAGCGTCCCCTTTGCTAAGCAGGATTGCGTTTGCATGGAACCTAGGAAACTGCCATATACTGAGTCGGACCTTTGGTCCATCTAGCTCAGTATGGTCTTCACAGACTGGCAGCGGCTTCTCCCAGGTTGCAGGCAGGAGTCTCTCTCAGTCCTCTCTTGGAGATGCTGCCAGGGAGGGAACTTGGACCCTAGATGCTCTTCTCAGAGTGGCTCCATCCCCTGAAGGGAAGATCTTCCATTGCTCACACTTCTAGTCTCCCTTTTATCTGCAACCCCAGGGTGGAACCTACTTAGCTAAGGGGAGAAGCCATGTGACTACATATGTGAGCACTGGAAGAGATTTCCTTGGGGGGTAGGGCCGTGGCTCAGGGGAAGAGCATCGGCATACCTCCATGCAGAAGGAGCCAAGTTTACTCTTTGGAAAATGAGGTGGTGTGAACACTTTTGTTTGTAAAAACCTATATAATACAGTCACACACAAAGCAGCAGTGGCAGCAAAAACGGTACTCTCTTATAAAAAGCCTGGGTGAAGAGCCAGGCTTTTACCACCAGATTGCTGGTTTTGTGGTAGCGAGCATGCCTTGTCCCCTTAGCTAAGCAGGGTCCACTCTGGTTGCCTATGAAAGGGAGACTTGATGTGTGAGCACTGGAAGAGATTCCCCTCTCAGGGGATGGAGCCACTCTGGGAAGAGCATCTAGGTTCCAGGTTCCTCCCTGGCAGCAGCATCTCCAAGACAGGGCTGAGAGAGATTCCTGCCTGCAACCTGGGAGAAGCCGCTGCCAGTCTGGGTAGACAATACTGAACTAGATGGACCAAAGGTCTGACTCGGTATATGGCAGTTTCCTACGTCCCTATGAGAGATTCCTGCCTGCAACCTTGGAGAAGCCGCTGCCAGTCTGTGCAGACAATCCTGAGCTAGATCAGCTGTATCCGGCCCAAGCTCATCTAGTCCAGCATCCTGCTTCACACACAGTGGCTAACCAGGTACATTTGGGGAGCCTGCAAGTGGTGAAAAGAGGGGAGGTGTTGGGGATCCCCGATCCTTCTCTTTTCAAGGGGTGGCCCAAGCAGATGCTTCTGGCAACCCGCGGAGGTGACGGCGGTTCCTTGCTCTGCTGTTCGGAGGCCCTCCCAATTACAGCATCGTTGGCACAGCAGCCTGGAATTGTGTGCGAAGGAGCTCCCGAACGGTGCAAGTCACGCTCCGTCGGCAAGCGCCATGAAAGGGCCCTTCTGTGCCGGCTTTATTAAGAACAGCTTTTCCACGTTGAAGAGCTTTCTGGGAAGCGGGGGAGAAAAAGTTACAAAGCACTTCAAAGGCGCAGGCCAAATGTTCAGCCCTCCCCGCTTCTCCCCCCCCCCATTCCTTTTTGCACTTCATGCTTGGAAGGAAGAAGGCAACAAAGCCGTCGGCTTTCCAAAGGCGCGGCCGTTGCTGTCC
This sequence comes from Hemicordylus capensis, assembly GCF_027244095.1. Taxonomy (NCBI): domain Eukaryota; kingdom Metazoa; phylum Chordata; class Lepidosauria; order Squamata; family Cordylidae; genus Hemicordylus; species Hemicordylus capensis. The sequence continues at coordinate 1,571,991 of NC_069673.1, read as the reverse complement.
ACTCGTCCCCATAGAGACGTAGGGAGCTGCCATTTACTGAGTCAGACCCTTGGTCCATCTCGCTGGGTATTGCTTACCCAGACAGGCAGCGGCTCCTCCAAGGTTGCATGACACTTTCAGAGTTTAATATGTAGTAGCCGCTGCAGGTGGGAGGTCCGGGAGGCAATTTTTAGCCGGAAAAATGGACTGAGGCAAAGGGTTCAATATCCCCAACCCCGGCGTGGGAGCCCCAATCCAAACCGCAGCCCTGCGCGCTGCCACTCACGAGTAAACCAAATTCTGCAACGACACCCTAGCATTGTGTGTAGTTTGGCTCTGAAGCTCGCTCTGGTAGTTGGAAATCTCCAGAGACCTTATAAAAGGAGAATTTCTGTGCCTGCCCCCCTTTTTCTTCCTTTGGCTTTTCCTTTATAGCGGTGGGGTCACGGTAGTCTCTTTCTCTCTCCTCCCTCCCCCCCCCCATTCCCCAAGAAACAGCATCGGGGCAAAAATGCAAGGAAGCGAACTCTTGAACCTCCCTTGGGAGAGCTTTGTGGGGCTGGGCTTGGGGTTGTTTGCAGTGGGGCGTTGGGCAGGGGGGAGAGCCAAGGAGCTGTGCCTTGCGACGTCTTTTGGCTCTGAGACAACACCCCCCCCAGGAAGGATGGTGGCAGCGGCGGGGGGGGGGGGAAGGCACCCCGTCTGTGACACAGTGAGATAATTGCAGCCTTTCCTTAATGGTTTGCGGTTTGGTGGATCTGGGATTCCGGTAAGTGGAGTCTTTATTTAATGTTTAAGAAGGAACCGTTTGCAGACTTATTGTGTGCCGAGGCAGCTTGTGGTGACCTTGGCACACAGGCGGTTGATGCTCAGCGCCTTTCACTTTCCCAAGGTGGATCAGGTCTGTGGAAGGCAGGCAGGCCCGGGCTGGGAGGACACCTGCCCAGGAAGCCCTCTTAGCTCTTGGGAACTTAAGGACCCTATAAATCACCCCCGAGCAGCCACTGCGAAGCATGTGAGCCCAGGAAATGGATATTCTGCCGGTCATCTGCTCCCTACCCACCGTCTGGGCCTTCCTGGCTTTTGAAGACACAGCGCGGCTTCCATGCATCTCTCGGGGTTCCCAGCAAGTCCAAGACCAATTTCGAGTCTGGGCTCAGCAGCGTGGGAATTTTGTGGGGAGGCAAGCAGCAAGCAGCGGCTCGGTCGCTGTTAGGGACAGGGGGTTGGAGCAGCGTGGAGTTGCACCCAGGTGACCAGATGGTGTATTATTCGGGAGTAAAAGCAGGGGAGGATTGCTGGTCTTGTGGCGGCGGGAAGAGTTGGTCTCTTTTGCTAAGCAGGGCCCACGTTGGTTTGCATTTGGATGGGAGACTGCGGTCTCCCATTCGTTTGCATATAATGGCAAACGGCGGGGCTGGGAGACTGCGAGGCGGGAGGAGCTGGCCGCGTGGGCGTCTGCTTTTGCATGCAGGAGAGCTGCGGCAGCCCATCGGTGAGGGAGAGAGGGAGGAGCTTCCCACCCTCAACTCCAGTTTTGCACAGCGGCAGACTTGGGACGACACGGCGGCGCTTTCTGACCTGCGGCTTCGGCAGCGAAACGCAAGCCGAAGATGCCAGTTCAGGTTTGGAGTCGAAAAGCTCGGGTTGCTTTTTTGATGGGACCGCAGGACCCTGGATTCGGACAACCACCAGCCTGAACCTCTGGCAGGGCTGCCTCTGGTTTGGCGTGATGTCCGAAGGTGGCCTAGAAGTGAGTGCTGTCAGAGATGCCCCTCAGCGATGGGGCCATTGCTCAGGGGAAGAGCATCTGCGGGCAGAAGGTCCCAGGTTCCGTCCCTGGCAGCAGCATCTCAAGAGAGGTCTGGGAGAGACTCCTGCCTGCAACCTGGGAGAAGCCGCTGCCAGTCAGTGTAGACAATACTGAGTTGGATGGACCAGTGGTCTGACTCAGTATATGGCAGCTTCCTAGGTTCCTAAGGAAAACAAAAGCAAAATTCTTTGCAGCGAGAAACTCGTTTCTAAAATTTGTTGTAAAGCGTGTGTGTTGAGCACAGTGGTGCATTATTTTGTAAGGCTTTGGGGAGTCTTGGCTAGGAGCAAAGAACTCTGTTGAGCCCTGAAGACCCACTACTGAACGTCTTATCTAGCAAACTCTGCTGGCTTCTGGGATCCGCCCAGATTGTGCTGAGCTGAAGAGTTTCCTTGGTGCCTTAATGCAGGGTCCCCAGAGGCTGTTGGACTCCAACTCCCGACATCCTTCAGTTATTATGGTTGGGGATGATGGGAGTTGTAGTCCAATAGCATCTGGAGTCCCCAGTTTGAGAACTCTCTTGATCCCTTGTACAGCACCCAGCACACTTTATTTACATGGATAATCCGGACTTCCTCCGAGGAGCCCAGAGTAGTATGCATGCTCGTGTTTCCCCTCACAACAACCCTGTGGGGCGGGTTAGGCTGCGAGAGAGTCGCTCATTGAGTTTCATGGCTGAGTGGGGATTTGAACTCGGGTCTCCCCAGTCCTAGTCCAGCACTCTAACCACTGCACCCCCGCTCCTCCAAAACTGGATCAGCCTTTCAGCTAAGGGAACAGTGACAGGAGCATGTCTGATGCAAGGGGAGAGGTGAGCTGGTCTTGTGGTAGCAAGCATGACTTGTCCCCTTAGCTAAGCAGGGTCCACCTGGGTTGCATGTGGATGGGAGACTAGAAATGTGAGCACTGGAAGAGATTCCCCTCAGGGGATGGAGCCGCTCTGGGAAGAGCAACGAGGTTCCCAGTTCCCTCCCTGGCAGCATCTCCAACATCAGGTGCTTTGGGCAGCATCTCCAACGAGATAGGGCTGGGAGAGAGACTCCTGCCTGCAACCTTGGAGAAGCTGCTGCCAGTCTGTGAAGACAATCCTGAGCTAGATGGACCAAGGGTCTGACTCAGTATATAGCAGCTTCCTAGGTTCCTAAGGGCCAAAAAGCGTGATCAGGATTTCTACAGCAAGGAAAGGGTTAACGTGGGGCTGCTGTGTCCCACTGGGCGAAGGGAAATGTGGGGGGTCTGGGAATGTGACCCCAGAATCTATTGATGGTGTGTGTGTGTGTGTGTGTGTGTGTGTGTGTGTGTGCTTCCCGCTCCTTTTTTACCCAGAGGCTGAGTCGGGTCTTCTGGAATGCTGCAATGAGAGGGGAGTGAATTTGTCCTGCTCCCTCCGTTTTTCTTTCCTTTTTGAGTTTTTGTTTGATTGAAGCCCACAAGTCCTAAGGTCTTTATCCTGTTGGTGGTTTCGGTTTTAGCTTAGGAGGTTGTGACCCTGCCTGGACGGTTTGTCTCGAGACCACCAAGCTGGAGTCGCTGGTGAAAGTCCTTTGCTCGGCCCCAGTGAGGCTAATCTCGGCGCACAAGCCCAAAGATCACGGCTGGAGCCAAACATCCCACATCGGTGGGGTCATCAGCTACTCGGGCCTCAGCCCGTTTCCCCAACCGCTTCCTTCCCCTGTAAGGAACAAAAGATGCTGGGCCAACAGTTCCCTGCCTGGCAGCATCTCCAAGATGGGGCTGAGAGAGAGATTCCTGCCTACAGCCTTGGAGAAGCCGCTGCCAGCCTGTGTGGACGATCCTGAGCTAGATGGACCAAGGGTCGGACTCAGTAGACGGCAGCTTCCGATGTTCCTAGCTGTTCAACAGTGGAACAGCCTGCCTCATGCAGCTAAGTGGCTGGCCCAGCGTCACCCAGTGCATTTCGCGGCTGAACGAGGATTTGAATTTCTAATAACTTCTGTGCATATACCACCTTCTATTGAGTCAGACATACTGAGTCAGGAACATAGCAAGCTGCCTTCTACTGAGTCAGACCCTTGGTCCATCTAGCTCAGCGTTGTCTACCCAGACTGGCAGCGGCTTCTCCCAGGTGGCAGGCAGGAGTCTCTCTCAGCCCTACCGGGAGATGCTGCCAGGGAGGGAACCGGGGACCTTCTACTGTTACTCCTGCAAAACACAGTGCCCTAGATAGTCGGGGAGACCATTCAGGGCTAGCCGGCGTGGAAAAGCTGTTGGCGGCCGGGGCCTGCCTACGCAGCAGGGTAGTGAGCGGAATCTGCTCCCCTGTCTCTTTAAAGGGGGACGCCTGCCCCATTTCCAGAGCGAAACGGCTCCCAGCAGAACGGGCTGAGCTTGGCAGGCAGGCAGGCAGGGGCTCCCTTATCATGCCTGGCCTCTTCCTGTGACACGTAGCCTCAGCAAGGTTCTCAGGCTTTCTCCCCGCCCCTGTGCCCCTCCACAAGACCTCCAACTGCAGCGCGCAGATATCGGGAAGCAACCGGGAGGCCGCTGACTCCCTCGCTGTGGGTCCCTACCAGCTGGGGTTTTCTGCTTCTGCAAAGGGGGGCTGGCCTCAGCCGTCCAGCGAATCACACAGCCAGGGAGCTGCTTATTATTATTATTATTTTTTAAACCCCAATCTCTAGATTTCTATCCTGTTCTTCTCCCAAGGAGCCCAGAGCAGCATCCATGCTTGTGTGGATCCGCACAACAACCTTGTGAGGTAGGCTGGGCTGAGAGAGAAGCGACTGCGGCCCAGAATCACCCGGCGATTTTTCACAGTGGAATGAGGATTTGAACTCGCGTCTCCCCAGTCCTAGGCCAACCCTCTGCCGACTACACCTTTGGGAATGCGCTCCCTGCGGAATTGAAAGCCCCTCCCCATATCCGACAGCTTTTTAAAAGACTCTTAAAACCCATTTGCTCATCCCAGCTTCTAACTAGATTTTATTTTCATTGTGAAATGGATATACCACCTTGCCTCAAAACAATCCCAAGCCTTGCCAAGTTGTGGATTTGTTTTATATGGGATTCGCGTTTTGATTGCTCTTTTAATTCTGCTGTATTTGTAAACGTCCCAGAGACATGAGGTTGGGGAGGTATCGGAATATACCAAATAAAATGAAAAAATCACAACATTTATGCTCCCCTCCTACAAGCCTGTGGACGCTACAGATCAGCTTCGGCCCGGGATTATCTGGCATTGGGGCCGGGTTGCCTGTGCCTTGCAAAGGGGTCAGGGTCCCTCTCCGACAGGGCACAGGGCTCGGGTTACCCTCCTCCTGCCTGGCGGCCATTAAGAGTGCTCTGTTTGCAGAAGGGGGGACCTGCTCGGTTGACAAGAGGTCGGGAGGTCTGGTCAGAGTTTGTCCTTGATTTGTTAAGTCAACACTCTTGCAATCTCCCAGGGGCTGGAGCGTAAACTTCTTCCCTCGGATAACTGCACCTCCTCCAGGTGCAGGAAAACCTTCCAGGGAACTTGGCCAACAGCCAGGTTTGGGCAAAGGTAATTTGGCATTGGAAGTGTAAGGAAGAAGAAGGAGAAGGAGAAGGAGAAGGAGGAGAAGGACAAGGACAAGGAGAAGGACAAGGAGAAGGAGAAGAAGGAGAAGGACAAGGAGAAGGACAAGGAGAAGGAGAAGAAGGAGAAGGACAAGGAGAAGAAGGAGAAGGAGGAGGAGAAGGAGGAGGAGAAGAAGAAGAAGAAGAAGAAGAAGAAGAAGAAGAAGAAGAAGAAGCCATATTGGCAAGCATCCAATTTCGGAAGGGTAACCATGGACCAGGACCCCCCCTCCCCCAATCGGCCAGCTCTGTACACGAAGCCAAGAGACATTCGGGGCCGGGCTGGGGCTCCAGCTCAGTGGTAATGCATCAGCCTTGCATACAGAAAGTCCTGGGTTCAGAGGAACATAGGAAGCTGCCATATACTAAGTCAGACTATTGGTCTATCTAGCTCAGAATTGTCTTCACAGACTGGCAGCGTCTCCTCCAAGGTTGCAGGCAGGAATCTCTCTCAGCCCTATCTGGGAGATGCTGCCCAAAGCACCTGATGTGCCTTGAACCAACCCCCCCCCCCGAGTTACAGTAATGCCTGCCTGCATATACTTTATAACCCTGTGGGTTACCAAATCCTTGTTTGTAAATCTTTGTAGATATATGATGTACAAACAACCACTTTGTATATAATTGTGCTTTGATAATGTACTGTATGTTCTGGTAGTTTGTTGGTTCAATTAAAAAAATCTTGTCCTTAAAAACACACACACACCCTTGTCCTGTCTGGGAGATGCTGCCAGGTAGGGAACTTGGAACTTCTGCTCTTCCCAGAGCGGCTCCATCCCCTACTAAGGGGAATCTCTTCCAGTGCTGCTCACACTGCTAGTCTCCCATCCATATGCAACCAGGGCGGACCCTGCTTAGCTAAGGGGACAAGTCCGGCTTGCTCCCACCAGACCAGCCCTCCTCTCCCGTTCACTCTCCCTGGCAGCATCTCCAGCTAGGGCCAGGAAAGACTCCTGCCTGAAACCTTGGAGGGCTGCTGCCGGTCCGAGTAGACATCACTGGACTAGAAGGACCGATGGCAATGGTCTGACGCAGTATATGGCAGCTTCCGGCATGCCTGTGTTTTCTTCTTGGCTCCCCTCCCCCCCCCCCCGCCCCCGCCTGCAGGAGTTTGGCAGATTCTGCCCCTGGCTTCTCCCAAACATTGGAAATGTTGCAATCCACATTCCAGAATGTGCAGTCTCCGCCTTCAGTTGCAGACTCCGCAGCTTCCAGGAACTTAAAGGAACTCGGGTACATGTCCATACATTTTGCTGCTTTTGTGAAAATGATTCGGTAGGAGGAGTCCTGCGGAGGGAAAAGCACGGTAAAGCCTTGGAGGCTGTCCTCCGTTTTGCGCTGCTTCTGAGATGTCTTAGAGCATTGTCGATTTCTGTGACCTTGAGGGCTAGAAACATGGTTATTATCTTTAAAAGAGAGCTGAGATGCACCGAATGCAAGATCCAGCCTCGGCACCCCACCCCACCCACTCCAGTGGCAATGTCCTTGGATTTTCCTCTTTTCATCTCTAATCTGGATGTCTGGATGTTCTTTGTTCCCCCAACGGTTTCCGTAACGTGCTCTGATCAAGCAAGACAGAAATGCTAAAATACATAGAAATCAGGCGGGATCCCTCCAGCTCTCGCTGCTCCTGCCTGAACAAAGACGGTCTCGTTTCTCCCGCGTGGGAGAAACCTCCGACTCGCTGACGCCTTTTGCGTTTTTCTCCTTGGTCAAAGCTCAGCACCCCCACGTGGGCCATTATATCGTTTCCAATTTGCCTGTCGCCCATTAAATTCCCGTTGAACGTAATTAAAAGGCTGTAACGATCCCGGCCCACCTGTGGGGCCTCCTGTTGCCTCTGATTCTTCTCCGTTTTGCTCGGAGAAGGGCTTCAAGGAGAAGCAGAGGCTGTGGATTACGGTTGCTGAATCTGGAGACTTATTCTCAGTGCCCCACAGAACACCTCATTGGACCCAGCAAAGACCACGGCGGGCTGGCTTAATTTCCTGTATCTGGCCCTTTCAAACAGGTGACCTCTTGGCGGCTTGTTTGTTCGGGCTGTTAATTCTTGGAGGAGACCTTCAAATAAGGCTGTTTTTCAGGAACTGTTTTTCAGGAACTCTCACTTTATTTTGTTTGGTCACTCATCTTCGTGAGGACACTTTTTCTTCCCATTTTACAGACTGGAGGCAGGGGAACCTCCTGAGACCGTCGAAAAGTGATTGGAGCAAAGCTACCGCATTTACCTGAATCCAGCACTAGGTTGGATTCAGTGCTTTGAAGTTAGAATTTGGCGGGGGCAGCGGGGTGTAATTTTACATTCAGAGGCCTGTTCCTTTCCGGTAAAGAGAGGCATAATCTGTATTTCATCCCGTTTTGTTTTTTTTTAAAGGGGCTCATCTTAAATTCAAAGTCATTTTCGATTTGGGTAAATACGGCACTCATGGAGGTTGAGTTAGGATTTTGAACTCTATCTGCTGGCCACAAAAGATGAGCCCACCATGTAGGGGATGGGACTGTAGCTCAGTGGGAAAGCATCTTCTTTGCATGGCGAAGGTCCCAGGTTCAACCCCTGGCAGCATCCCCAGGTAGGGCTGAGAAAGACTCCTGCCTGCAACCTTGAAGAAGCCGCTGCCGGTCAGAGTACTGAGCTGAATAGACCAAGGGTCTAAGGCGATACAAGGCAGCCGCCTCCCTTCCTATGGTTGTTGGGCTCAGATGTGGAAGGCTCCACACCTCCCAGAGAATTCTGAACATCCTGCCACTTTTCAAAACGAATGCCTTAGCTAAGTTCCTAGCCCTCATGATTGTGGAGAAAAGCATCACGGTAATGTGTCTGTGAGTTTCGCCCTGCAGAATGAGAGGCCCAGAATTGCATCTGAGCTGGAGTGTAACCAGCAGTCAGCAGCAGACCCAGTTGCTGGGAAATGCTGGCTAGAGGGAGGGATATTTGGGGACGATGGTGGGGCTTTGGCATCTGTAATCTGAGCCTAAAACGTTCATGGGCTAGAATATATATACAAATATGAATACGACAAATATTTATATACCGCTTTTCAACAAAAAGTACTCAAAGCAGTTTACACAGCAATAAATAAATGAAATGGATCCCTGTCCCCCAAAGGTCCCACAATCTAAAAAAGAAAGAAAGAAACAGAAGATAGACCCCAGCCACAGCCACTGGAGGGATGCTGTGCTGGGGGATGGATACAGCCAGTTGCTCTCCCCCTGCTCAATAAAGAGGATCACCATTTTTAAGAGGTGCCTTTTTGCTCTGTTAGCAGGGGACCATCTATATAAAATGATGCTCTCTTTGGCTTTCTACCCTGCATTCATAGCACTTAGTGGCACTCGTCAAAATGCCGTTAGGGTGTGCAATGTATGGTGGTTGCACCTCATGCTTCAGCTCCACATGGACCTGCTTGAAGAATATTAGAACAGCCCTGCTGGATCAGGCCCAAGGAAGCCCATCTAGTCCAGCATCCTTTCCCCCCACACTGGCCCACCAGATGCCTCTGGGGAGCCCACAGGCAAGAGCTGAGGGCCTGCCCTCTCTCCTGCTGTTACTCCCCTGCAACTGGTACACAGAGGCATCCTGTCTTTGAGGCTGGAGGTGGCCTGTAGCCCTCCGACTAGTAGCCGATGATAGACCTCTCCTCCATGAAGTGATCCAAACCCCTCTTAAAGCCATCCAGGTTGTTGGCTGTCATCACATCTTGTGGCAGAGAATTCCACAAGCTGATTATGCGTGGTGTGAAAAAGCCCCTCCGTTGGTTGGTCCTAGATTTCCTGGCAATCAGTTTCATGCGTGAAACTGGCCTGGTAATGGGATCCTATAATATTGTCAGAGCATGCTAATTTTTTTTAAAAATAATAATAATAAAGGGACACTTTTAAGGTCTGTGCTGTGTCAATAAACGCTTGCATGTTTCTAGGCACTTCACTGTATGTGGAGATGTGCTTTCTGGGTTTAGGGCATTTCTCTTTCTAAAGATAACACTTAAAGAATTTGAGTGAGGCATGCTGCTAGCTGGTCTATGAGGAGGAGAGCTGGTCTTGTGGGAGCAAGCAGGACTTGCCTCCTTTTGCTAAGCAGGGTCCGCCCTGGTTTGCATTTGAGTGGGAGACTACAGGTGTGAGCACTTTAAGATACTCCCCTTAGGGGATGGGGCCACTCTGGGAAGAAGATCTTCCTGCTTGCATGCAGAAGGTTCCAAGTTCCCTCCCTGGCAGCATCTCCAAGATAGAGGGCTGAGAGAGACTCCTGCCTGAAAGCTTGGAGAAGCCGCTGCCAGTCTGTGAAGACAATACTGAGCTAGATGGACCAACGGTCTGACTCAGTATATGGCAGCTTCCTGTCATTGGGGAAAGTGTGTCATTTGGTGTAAGAAGCTGCCTTATACTGAGTCGGACCCTTGGTCCATCTTGGTCAGTATTGTCTACCCAGACTGGCAGCGGCTTCTCCAAGATTCCAGGCAGGAGTCTCTCTCCCAGCCCTACCTGGAGATGCTGCCAGGGATTGAATCTGGGCCCTTCTGCATGCAAAGCGGATGCTCTTCCACTGAGCTATGGTCCTTCCCCTGACCCTTGCTCCGTCTAGCTCAGTATTGTCTACACTCTCTAGGGTTTCAGGCAGGAGTCTTCCCCAGCCTTACTTGGAGATGCCAAGGAGTAAATCTGGGCCCTTCTGCGTGCAAAAAAGCAGATGCTCTTTTACTGAGCTATGGTTCCATCTTCCCTACAGGTATAGGATGAAATTGTGCCTACCTTGTGTAACTTGCGTGTATGTTCACACCCCCTAAACCTCCACTCCGGCCTGCAATATCCTCCCCGCTGCCCTTGTCCCTGGGTGTCTCAAATCGGGTAATTCGCCAGCAAGCTTGGGGTGCTTTCCTCCCGCGTCGCTACAGATCTGTGTCTTTGCCGCTTTGATTTATTTCTCACACCACATCAACAGAGTCGGAACTGCGGCTTAGAGTTTTAAAAAAACACCAGTTGGTTTTGTTTTGGAACTTGTGGCGCGGGGAATGGATGCCTCAGTGCTTAGTGCTTAGCAGATTTCTGCTGGATTCAGTTGGGATTTTGAAGCATAATGGAAAGACGCGAAAGCTTGTAAATGCATAAAGACTGTCTTAACGCCGAGAAAATAGCTGCAATTGAAGGGGAGGATAATGCATCGCTAATGTGTTTCTGTGGCTTCCAAGCCGGCAGCGTGGAGTTTATTTTGGTCTTTAGCGTGTTGGTAGGAGTCGTGTTTTCTGGGGGGCTACTTGCGTGTCTTGGAGCCTGTGCAGATCTTGTTCACCTCAGTCGTGCCCCGCTTTAATTGGGGCTGCCAGTAGGATGGTATGTCCCAGACCAGCCTCCCTGGGAAAGCTGGAGCAAGGCTTTGATGGAAACCTTGAGCCCTGGGGGTTCTCAGTCTTGGGGCCCCAGACATTGTTTGACTATCCCCAAATTCGGATGTACTAGGACCCTGGAGGTGCTTTCACCTCTAGTTTCCCAAGCCACCACTGGAACTGACGAAACTGGAGTTTAGGGTGAGAAGGGACCCACGATTTCCCTTCCCAAACTCCACTCTGAGCCTTCGGTCAGAGTGGAGTTTCGCCGCCCTAACCTCCGGTTCTGCGGCACCAGCATTACATCCGAACACTGGCACCACTGTTTTGAGTGCATGGACCTCAAGGAGGTTGAGGGGGGAAGCGCCTTCTTCACTCCAACCCAAGAGGCTGGGCGGGTTGTCCTTCTGTCAAGCCCGGCCAGTCCCTCCCCCACTCTCTGCAGGCTTGCTGACTCCAAAGAAGCAGCTCTCCCAAACTTCTGAAAGCAAACAAGAGGAGCAAGGATGGGGACGCGGTTCTGCGTTAGTTCTGAAGGTGGCCTGTACCTTCCATGTATTGGGATGATGGGAGTTGTAGTCTCCTGCTAACTGAGCAAAGAGGCACCTTTTAAAAGTGGTGATTCCCTTTCCCGAGCAGGGGGAGAGCAACTGCCCTATCCGATCCCAGCACAGCATCCCTCCAGTGGCTGTTGCTGGGGTCTATCTTCTGTTTCTTTCTTTAGATTCTCGGCCCTTTGGGGCCAGAGTAGCCATCTTCCTTCCTTCCTTCCTTCCTTCCTTCCTTCCTTCCTTCCTTCCTTCCTATGTCACCAAATGGTGCAGCGTGGAAGTAACTTGCCTAGCAAGCAAGAGGTTGCCGGTTTGAATCCCTGCTGGTCTGTTTCCCAGACTATGGCAAACACCTCTATCGGGCAGCAGCGATCTAGGAAGGTGCTGAAAGGCATCATCATCTCATACTGCGCGGGAGGAGGCCATGGTCAACCCCTCCTGTATTCTACCCAAGACAACCACAGGGCTCTGTGGGTGCCAGGAGTTGACACTGACTCGATGGCACAACTTTACCCGTACCTTTAAACCGCTTTGGGAACTTTTGTTGAAAAGTGGTATATAAATATTGTCCGTCTTTGTAGTCAAGCTTGGACCTGGGTTTGTTAAGGTACTGGCAAGAATCACTCGTCAAGTCAAGTCAATCTTTATTTACGGTCATTGACTAACAAGAATCACTATTTATAGTTCTGTTTGGTTGAAATGCCGCGGTAACTTAATTCTCCTAAACAATCAGCTATATTATAGAAACAAACACAACACTGTTGCAGAATGATGTTGTTTTTCTCCGTAAGGGATTCAAGGCACTGGCCACGGTGACTGGCAGAACATATGGGCGAGGGTACAACGGGCGTGCCCATATTCGTTCACCGCCATGGGGGCAGAGGGTTTTCCGAAACAGATTTCTGTCTTCCAAAAATGTCCCCTTTCGGTTCTTCCCCCCTGCACTCCTGCAGCATCTCCGTGCCTGTTGCTGTGCATCTGTTTGGGGCCGCGGCTGCTGGATTTCTCTCCTGTCCTTCAAAGAGAGGAGCCCCCTCCCCAAGCCGGCTCCAGCAGACACACCCTGTTCCTTGCTGCACTGAGTAAGAAAAGCCGGTTCGGGGGGACGGGCCAGTTGACCTGCCTGGCTGGCCGGCCTGGCCTCTGCTCCAGATTTCCATGCTGAAGGTGCAGCAAGAGGCTCGCAACAGCAGTCCAGGAAGAAGCCCCTTTTACAAGCGTCACCTGGAGATGGATGCTGATACCTGGAGGCTGTAGGGTGATCTGGACGGGCTGGCAACCCTAACCCTTTCACCACTCCCACCTTCCCTATCCTCAGGACAACCCACACATTTCCCAAGCAACACGCCGCTGTGTGGGGTGGAGAGCTGCATGAACGGAGACCTTTGAATGTAGATCTTTGCTAAGCAGGGTCTGCCCTGGTTTGCATTTGGGTGGGAGACCACATGTGTGAGCACTGTAAGATGTTCCCCTTAGGGGATGGGGCCATAGCTCCATGGAAGAGCATCTAGGTTCCAAGTTCCCTCTCTGGCAGCATCTCCAAGAGAGGGCTGAGAGAGACTCCTGCCTGCAACCTGGGAGAAGCCGCTGCCAGTCTGGGACAGACAATCTCCTGAGCTAGACGGACCAAGGGTCTGACTCAGTATAAGGCTGCTTCCTGTATTCCTATGGAGGGGGGGTCGTGAGCCATGGGCGACTGCATCCTCGTGATCACTAGTCATTCCCTGAGATACAAATGTGCCAAAGAATTGGCACCTGTCTGAGCTATCTCTTGAAAACAAGCCGGGAGATTTTAATCGTTTGGAGTCATGGAAACCACTGGGGAAATTATTGGGGAGGGGGAATCTCCGGACATGGCTTCCGTCAGAGTTGGGCCCGTCAATCGCCCGTCCCGTATGGAGTTGCTTGCTACCGCCCTGGGGGTGCAAAGCAGGACCTTTTGCGGACCCAACTGGAGGGTGAGGAGGATTCCGGGGCCCCCTTGGGACCATGCCCTGCCCTTGGCCCTGTCTTTATCTATCCGTTGATCAGAAAGGCGCCCCGTACGTTGCTCCCACGGTGCCTGGCCTCGCTCTGCATTCCCCGAGTTGTAGACATAACAGGATTACAAGCGCTGAGAGGAAAGAGAGAGAGAGAGAGAGAGAGAGAGAGAGAGAGAGAGAGAGAGAGAGACTCCTTTCCTTCTTCAGCCCTCCCGGACAATGGGCCTCCTCTGTGTGGATCCCAGGGATGTGACACCCCCCCAGAGCGGAAGGGTTGAAGGAGCCGAGGGGGCTTTTCCTTTGGCTTCCGCGTCTGTGGGAGGTGGCAGCCTGGGGGGGGGTGGATACCGGAGGTCCGAGGGCCGCGGGCGGAATCCTGGCTTGGCATCTCTGGTCAGCCCTGAAGCTGGATCCATCACTCCCTCTCGCCTTCCTCGCAGGGTGGTTGTGAGGACGCATTTTGGGCTGATCCGGGGAGGCTCTTCTCATGTTCTTCTTCAGTCTGGGTTGGCGGCTGTTTGGCAGGAGAGGGAGCGGAAGAGAAGCCCTTGGCAAGCACCAGCTTGGATGGCTTTTAAAGGGACACATTCGTGGAGGGCAGGTCTGCCGTCGGCTACTAGTCTGGGGGCTGGGGGCCACCTCCAGCCTCAGAGGCACGATGCCTCTCAATCCCAGTTGCAGGGGAGCAGAAACAAGAGAGAGGGCATGTCCTCCGCTCTTGCCTGTGGGCTCCCTAGAGGCATCTGGTGGGCCACTGTGTGAAGCAAGATGCTGAACTAGATGGGCTTCCTTGGGCCTGATCCAGCCGGGCTCTTCTTATGTTCATTTTGCCATCACTTGCCTACATTAGAGTCAAGATACATCAGCCTCCCATCTTCCAGGGCAGGGCTGCCCGCCGGGCCTGCCCTCCTGCAGAGGCTGGACTACAACTCCTATCATCCCCGGCTGTGGCTGAGGATGACGCGGGTTGAGTTCAAAACCAGCTGGAGGCATGGCTCTACATGCCAGGGCTGCTCAGCCTCGGACCTCCTGCAGATGTTGGCCTACAGTTCCCGCAATCCCTGGCTTTTGGCTACTGGGGATGGGGATGATGGGAGTTGTAGTCCAAAAACAGCTGTGGGGCCTAAGCAGGCCTGATCGACACATTTCGGCTCAGCTCACCAGTCAGCCTTTATGGGGTGTGGGGCAGAGATGCTCTTAGCCCTGGACTCCCGTGGCAAAGTCCAGGGCCTCCACACCCCCTGCCCCCCCCCAGATCCTCTCTAGTCTGTCCCGGGCGGCTGAGCATGACCTCTGCTTTAGAGACGCGGGTGGGGGGATTTGTTGAGTGGTATGTTGAAATGTTTCTGCTAATGCATAGTTGCACCAATATGCCTGTTTTATGGCCTTATGTTCTTGTGGGTTCAGTTGCTGTTTGGGCCAAGAACCCCTGTGCTAAAAATACTCTCTGTGTGTCATGGTGTGTGTGTGTGTGTGTGTGTGTGTGTGTGTGTGTAGGGGGATGATGCTTAACCTGCAGCATTGGGTTCCAAAGGCCTTTAGGCTGAGGCTCCCCAATCACCTAGGTGCACCTCTGATTGGGGTTGCCACCAAACTCCTGAGATCCGTTCCTGGCACCCAAGCTTAAGGGAGAAGCTGATCTTGTGCCGTGGGAGATGGCAAAGGTCAAGTTGCCGTCGAGTTGATTCCGACGCCTGGCGCCCACAGAGCCCCGTGGTTTTCTTTGGGTAGAATCCAGGAGGGGTTGGCCATGGCCGCCTCCCGCGCAGTATGAGATGATGATGCCTTTCAGCATCTTCCTGTATCTCTGCTGCCCAATATAGATACCAGCGGGGATTCAAACCGGCAACCTTCTGACGGAGAGGGTAAGAAACAGGGGGAGCCCCCCCCGCCCCCGCCAACTTCTCAGGAAGGATTCCTGCTGTTGCTTGCCTTCTCAAGACTGGCCGTGGCGGAAAGGAGACCTCTGGGGGGGAGATCTTTGCAGTGCTAGCCAGCGGGTTGGGGGCACTTGCCACTGGTGAGCTGGCAAGTGGATTTGTAGAAGTCTGAAGCGATGCAGCCCAGTTTAGAGCTCCGAGTGGGGAAGCTGAGAGGGGGAGAACTCCAGCGCAGAGTCTGGGGACGGCGTCTCCCCAAGATAGACGATGTCTGTCTCTCCAGGGACACGATCCAGAAAGAGGGGGCGGGCCTGCTGGTTAGGGGGAGTTGGAGCCTGTGGAACAGCCGCTCCCTCTTCAAGGGATATTTGATCTTTCCATTTTGACGTCCAGGGAGGTTGGGTTTCAGAACGTTATATTTGACAGCTGTCACTTGATCGGTGGTATAAATGGCGCTCAGCATCTGACACCCGGCTGCTTATGAAATTCCATGTGACCTGTGCTTCCACGCTGCATTTGCAGGCCCATTTGGGCCCGTGGTTCCTTTGAAGGGAAGCCACGGGGGGCGTCAGAGACAGCCTGGCCCGTTGGGAGCAGGGGGCTTGCGTTCAAATCCCTCCCCAAACACAGAGGTCATATTATTTATTTGCTAATTACATTCCCACCCCACCTTTCCTCCAAGGAGCCCAGAGTGGTGTGCCTGGTTATGTTTATTCTCACAACAACCCTGTGAGGTAGGTGAGGCTGAGAGAGAAGCGGCTGGCCCAGGGTCACCCAGTGAGTTTTGTGGCTGAGCAGAGATTTGAACCCGGGTCTCCCCGTTCTTAGCCCAACCGGTCAGCATATCTCAGCCTCGCCCACCTCTCAGGGCTGTTGTGAGGATCTGCTGGGCTAATTCCTACCGATGCCACACTTCGCTCCTTGGATTAAATGTAATAAGAAATCATTACACGATGGATTATAATTTTTTGCGGGAATCACATTTATCAAATCCTTTATAATGGTCGTAGGCCACGATCGTTGCACCAACATACGCCCAGAGATGCACGTTTTGGGCAGTATAGATGTTAAATAAATACAGACAGGCAGACAATATTCTACAGTGTACACTCAGAAACTGCAAGCGTCCTCAACATTTATATTTGCCGGTTGCCTCGCCCACATTTTTCAGAAAATGACTAAAGTTGTTGCTACGCCCACTTTGTTCCTTGCCCAGCTCCTTGTTTTGAGTTTGTCCTCACGGGCAGATTGTGCAAGCTTGGAGACCTAAAACAAAGTAAAGTTGTGCCATCGAGTTGGTGTCGACTCCTGGCGCCCACAGAGTTTTCTTTGGTGGAATCCAGGAGGGGTTGACCATTGCCATCTCCTGCACAGTATGAGAGGGTGCCTTTCAGTATCTTCCGATATCGCCGCTGCCCGATACAGTCCCAGCGGGGCTTCGAACCGGCAACCTCTTGCTCCCTAGGCAAGTTACTTCCCTGCTGCGGAGACTGGAGGTCTCTTTTTCCCTGTGGCCACCCAACCATGTTTCTCTTTCGCCCTGCAGATTTTTCGACTCAGGTCAATTCCAATTCCCTGAGCTCTCCGACGGGCCGGGGCCCGATGACAGCGCCTTCCCTGCACCCGTCCCTCGGACCCGGCATCGGCCACGCCCTGGGCTCCCCGAACCAGCTTCATTCGCCCATCAGCACGCTCAGCTCCCCCATCAACGGCATGGGGCCCCCTTTCTCCGTCATCAGCTCTCCCATGGGGCCCCACTCGATGTCTGGGCCGTCCACCCCGGGCCTTGGGTTCGGAACCAGCAGCCCACAGGTGAGTGGCTGATGGGGAACTCCGGAGGGGGGCCGAAGCATCTTTCCGACAAGTCAAGGCTGCTGCGTTGGTGACGTTTTAGTTTAGGGGAAGTGTGCCTAAGAGTGGAGACAAAGAGGGAGGTTTTCCTCCAGTTCTGAGCATCCCAAGACCTAGGGTCAGTTGATGGAGTTGACTTGGGCATGGCTGAGGACTGACACACATTCCTAGGACTGACGCACATTGACTTGGGCATGGTTTAGAAATGACACACGCCAGGCCCCTCTTCACACGATGCGCTGTTAGCTTGTGAGATTGGAGGTGACTGCCACGAACGTCGTTTTTTTAAAAGTACTGGGGAAATTCAAAGAGGACAAGTCGCTCCGTGGCTGCTAGCTGTGATGGCTAAGTGGAGCCTCCCTGGAAAGGAGCAGGATACCTCTCAGTACCAGATGATGGAGCCAAGAACAGGTGAAGGACCTGTTGATGGTCTTGCCCTGATTGTGAGTTTCTAAACGAGGGCTGAGAGCCCGCCTTGTGGCAGCATGTGTGAATTGTGCCCTTTGCCAAGCAGGGCCTGCCCTGGTTTGCATTTAAATGGGAGGCTACATGTGAGCACTTTAAGATGCCCCCCTTGGGGGAAGGGGCTGCTCTGGGAAAAGCACCTGCATGCTTGTATGCAGAAGGTTCCAAGTCCCCTCCCTGGCAGCATCTCCAAGACAGGGCTGAGAGAGAGACTCCTGCCTGCAACCTTGGAGAAGCTGCTGCCAGTCTGGGTAGACAATACTGAGCAAGAAGGACCGATGGTCTGACTCAGTATATGGCAGCTTCCTATGTTCCTAAGAGATGCTGCCAGTCTGGGTAGACAGTCCTGAGCTAGATGGACCAAGGGTCTGACTCGGTAGAAGGCAGCTTCGTGTGTTCCTGAACGTCTTCTGGCCTGGCTCTCAGTGGGAAACAGAATTCTGGCCTCTGTTCTCTTTTCCCAACCTGATCTCTTTGCAAGGCAGCCAGATGGTTGGCTCCGGAGTGCCTTTGAAGGAGCAGAACAGGATCGCCCCACTCTCATTTCCTTCCTCCTAGCAATGATTTGTTTTCCTTCTCGGGAGGCACGAGGCGGTCAGGTTGATGGAAGATTACGCTTAAAAAAAAAAAAACCCAGGAGAAAAAACCCCCCACATACACACCACCCCCACTGCCGGGAGATAAGCCCTCCCGATAAAAATAGCAGGCGCTGACCACGGCTGCCACCTGTTGCTCGGCTCGCCGGAGATTTGGCGCGGTCTTACACATTCATGGACGGGAAGCGGGGCGGGGAGGGGGGGGGACACCCACCGCGGATCAAGAAATTGGCCACCACCTGCCGGTTGCGGCTGCGTTATTGATTCCGGCCTCTCTCCGGGAGCCGTGCACCTGCCGGGCGGTTGATTAGCCTGATTTATGGCCAGGGGGATGGAGAGCAGGTTCTCCTGGGGAGGAGAGAAGGGTGCTTGGCCTGAGCGAGGGCTCTGTTCCGGACCGGGGGGCCGTTTTGCCGTGGCATCTGTGGGGGGGATTCTCCGCTCAGGCTGCGGTCTCCCAGCCACGTCCTGGTGGCCCCCGGGGCTTCCCCGAAGCTTCTCGGGGATTCCTCTCTGAGGCTGAGTGATATCGAGCGGGTTTCCCTGAAAGAGAGCTTGTCTGGCTTGTCTGGCGTCACGGCCGCCCACGTTCTCCTGCAGGGTTCAGCGGCGGAAGCGTGTGGGGTGTGCTCTCAGAGGGCGCGCCTGTAGGCCTGGCGTTGCCTGTGTGGTATAAGGGCCGCTGTGGCAGAAGAGGAGAGCTGGTCTGGTGGTCGCAAGCATGACTTGACCCCTTAGCTAAGCAGGGTCCACCCTGGTTGCATTTGGAAGGGAGACTTTGAGCACTGCAAGAGATTCCCCTGAGGGGATGGAGCTGCTCTGGGAAGAGCGGAAGGTTCCCAGTTCCCTCCCTGGCAGCATCTCCAAGATAGTGCTGAGAAGGAGATTCCTGCCTGCAACCTTGGAGAAGCCGCTGCCAGTCCGTGAAGACAATACTGAGCTAGATAGACCGATGGTCTGACTCAGTATATGGCAGCTTCCCGTGTTCCTAAGCCCTTCCTATGCGGAAGTGACAAGCCTCAGGATTCAAGACAGGAATCCCTGCCTGGGATTTGGGGTGGTGCTTGCATGGGGCGAAGCTGCAGCGTGGGTTTCTTTCCAGCGACCTGTCATCTTGCATTTTGTGGCACCCAAGGGGTTAAATGCCCCCTCCCCACCTGTCTTGGTCTCCATCCTGACCAGCTCCACAGTCCCTGTTTTAGATCTGAAAGCAACACAGAAGCTCAAATGATGCAAGAAAAGTCCCTCTAATTTAACCCTGAGTTTGTGGATATGTAATTATTTTGACACGTATATCCTGCTTTTCCTCCAAGGAGCTCAGAGCAGTGTACGTGGTTATTTTTATCCTCACAACAACCTTGTGAGTTAGGCTAGGCTGAGAGATGCACGACTGGCCCAGAGTCACCCAGTGAGTTTCATGGTTGAATGGGGATTCGAACCCGGGTCTTCCCGGTCCTAGTCCAGCACTCTAACCACTACACTATGCTGGCTCTCCACACTATGCTGGTATGGTTGTCTACAGAAACTGACGGCCACCCTTTTGGAACGTGGCCCCCAGCTCTCTCTTGCACACAGCTGTGTCTTCATTTTAGCAGTTTGTTTTTAGGCAAGTTTTATTACTGGTTCTATCTTGTTAGCTGCACTGGGGTCTTCAGACGAAGGATCGTACAGAACTATAAAGAGCCAATAAATAAAATAAACAATACAGCTGGCTGGAGGCAAGAGTGCCTCTGAGCATGTCCAGAATTTATTGATGATCGTATTTTTATGCCTTCCAGGGCGGCTTACAACTTAACCAAACAACCAACCAAACCTAAACATCATGTAAAAACACATTAAAGTAAGCAAAACATCAACCCTTTAAAATGCCATGAACTACAAGCCTGATACAACAGCCGTGTCCTCAAAAGCCTTTTACAAACAGCCAGCGCGATGGGGAGATTCTGATTTCGTTTGGGAGGGGGCTCCCGAACCTAGAGAAGTCCCAGTGTTGGCTTGCCACCAAACGAGCCGGTGGCAACCACAAACGGACGTCCCCTGATGATCTCCATAGGTCCCCTGATGATCTCCATAGGTCCCCTGATGATCTCCATAGGTCCCCTGATGATCTCCATAGGGGTTCATGAAGAAGAAAGTGCTCTCTCAAATCAAAGCATGCAATGTGCAAACCACTGGTGGGCTCTTTCCATGCTGCCGTGCTGCTTTAAGACTGGCGTCCGTCCCCCCTCCAAATTGGGCATTGCAAATGAGAATGTGCCCCCGACTGTGAGGATTTGCTCTCTGCTCTCTTAGAACCAGATTGGGGAGGCCAGATTTTGTCAGACCTTTTTGCCCCAAAGTAGGGCCATTCACCACACGGCCTCCCAGAGATGAGCCCACGGAACCCGGGTCACGGGATGTGCCACGCTGCACAGTAGTGTAGGTGCCAGCGAAGAGAGCTGGTCTGGTGGGCACAAGCATGCCTTGTCCCCTTAGCTAAGCAGGGCCCGCCCTGGTTTCATTTGAATGGGAGACTTGATGTGTGAGCACTGGAAGAGATTCCCCTCAGGGGATGGATCCACTCTGAGAAGAGCAGAAGGTTCTTCCAAGTCCCCTCCCTGGCAGCATCTCCAAGATAGGGCCGAGAGAGATTCCTGCCTGCAGCCTTGGAGAAGCTGCTGCCAGTCTGTGTAGACCATACAGAGCTAGCTAGACCAATGGTCTGACTCAGTAAATGGCAGATTCCTCTGTCCCTATGTTCCTACAGTATCTCCAGGTAACCTGAGCAAGCACAGCTAAGCTATGTTTGGAGTTGTACTTTCCTCACAGTAGCAGCTCTTCTCTGACGGTGAGAAATTTGACAGCTGGCTGTTCCCCTCCTCTTAGAAGACCTGTCTGCACTTTCTGTGACATCACAGGAGTTTGGCCAATGGCACAGGCCCGCAGGGGTCTGCAGAATGCCATTTCCGGGCCTTCTGGGATCGGATTTGTGTCCTGCTTTTTCGACAAGGAGAACAAGGAGGCATCTGTGGGGCTACCCTTGATTTCTGCATAACCACCCTGTGAGGTATTCTGGATTTAATGTGACTTGATGCTATCTCGCATGTTCCTGAACCATGGGAGTCCTGCTCTGGCTGTTTACCCTGGGCGGGGAGTTAAGTTTAGTCTGTGTGGTTGGCCCACAGTTTTTTTGGTACCATCTCGCAGGACAAATGCTCAAATTGAAGATTTTTTTTTGCCCGGAGGCAAAGGTTAGGGTCAGGTTTAGGGTAACAATGAACAAATGGCGGTTTTTTTCTCTCTCCGGGGAGTCATCTTTCCCATTTCCATTTCCATGCCTCTGACAACGGTTGATGATGAAACCAGTTGATGATGAAATCGTATAGTAGTGTTTGTGCTTTTGAGACTTTGGAAAGCTTTTAAAACACCCTTGCTGTGAGCGCAACAGTCCGGACAATAAAAGCAAGATCAGACCGAGAGCTGAAAGGCCATCACTAGGGATGTGATTGTTGTGCTTTCGAGTGGCTTCAAATCGTGGCGCCCCCAGAGCCCTGTGGTTGTCTTTGGTCGAATACAGGAAGGGTGGACCATGGCCTCCTCCCACGCAGTATGAGGTGATGCCTTTCAGCATCTTCCTATATCACAGCTGCCCAATAGAGGTGTTGCCCATAGTCTGGGAAACAGACCAGCGGGGATTCGAACCAGTAACCTCTGGCTTGCTAGGCAGGTCATTTCCCCACTGCGCCATTATGTCGACCTTGTCAAAAATTGAACATTCCTCCCCACCCAGATGCTATCAGTGGCCTCATCTGGACTGTGGATTAATGGCAGTCTGACTCTTGGAGTGCTGGGTATGTGGCATTGATCCCCATTTGACCCTCACAACAGCCCTGCAGAGTAGTCCCGACTGCAAGAGCATGGCCACCCGACCACCAGGGATTGGAACCCGCGGCCGCAGCTCTCTCGGCTGCCCTGCTTGGGGAGAGCTGTCGGGAGAGACTGGCGGGGAGGCAGGCAGGCTTGGCTCTTCCTGCCGCTTGCTCCACACCTCCCCAAGGAGAATCCGCCTCGTGCTGCGTCTATTTTTAGCGCCGGTCACGCAAGGCAGAGGCCCGGAAATAAGTCTAAGCCAGCGAGCGGGAGGGGGGGGTTGTCAGGCGGGCCGGCACGGGGGTCTCGCCTGCTCCTGGCGGCGCATCTGGAGTGGGGCTCCTGTACTCATGGCCTGTCTTAAGTGCTTTTTTCTGGCGGAGACGCTGCAGACGCTCACGGCCGGCTGACTCCGGCAATCTGTCCCCTTCTGACTGCTTCCCACCGCCAGGAGGGGCGCACCTGAGCCTGGAGAAAAAGCAGCAGGCTGGGCCGGAGGGAGGGGAGGCAGCCGGCCTCTCCCCACAGACCCCCCCCCGCCCCCGCCCCCCGGTGCTGTCCCTGCTCAGGCCCACAGAGCTCCAAGGTCAATGAAGCGTGTGCCCGAGGTGCGGGGCGGTGGCGGCGGCACTGGGGGAAGGTGTGGAGCATCAGATGGCAGGTGCCACTTGCGATCACCTTCTGCTCGGTTGCCGCGGCAGCTCAAGCGGAGCAGAAGGGCGCTGGGACGGGGCGGAAATGCGCAGGATCACTGAGCAAGGAGGAGACGGACCTTGCTCGCCTTCACTGGGGTTTTTTTTTTTTTAAGAAGCAGGGGATACAACAGCAGAAAATGTTTGGCCCCAACATTGTTCTTGCTCTCTGTCTCTTTCTTGTTATCTTTCTTGCATTGTTGTTATTTTGAGCTCTCCTACTCATCAGTCTGACACAGAGTGGCTTACGGGGGGAAAAGACCGAAAAAGCTGTAAATGATAAGGCTAGCAACAGCGATAATAATATAATTCCTCACCAGAGCAGAGAGAATACTACAGGAAGCTGATTTCTACTGAGTCAGACCCTTGGTCCATCCAGCTCAGTATTGTCTACACTGATTGGCAGCAGCTTCTCCAAGGTTGCAGGCGAGCGTCTCTCTCAGCCCTATCTTGGAGATGCTACCAGGGAGGGAAGCTGGGACCTTCTGCATGCGAAGCACCGGGTTATGCCCCGCTCCCCTATGGGGAATATCTCACAGCACTCACACGTGGTCACCCATCCAAAAGCAGACCAAGGCAGACCCTGCTTAGCCAAGGGAGAGAGTCAGGCTTGCCACCACCAGACCAGCTTGAAAGGTCAGATTCAATGGGTTTGGGCAAACCAGATGCCTTTGCTTGGTGTTCCATGGGGAGAGCATTTCAGTGCCAGGGGAGGGCACCACAGAGAAGTTCCTGTCCTCCCCCCCCGCCCCCGCCACCACCTCACCTCCAGTAGTGAGGGAACCCGGCGAAGGGCCTCTGTCAATCTTCATGCACTTGTAAAAGTGACCCGGCTGCATGCCCTGTAGACATCCAGATGGGATGCCGCGCATAAGTTATGCATTTTTTAAAGGATCGTTTCGTTTGCATGATTTATTCTGAACTTGCCAGTTGTGTGAAGGGGTGGAAAGCGTGCTGAAGACTCCGGAGCTGGACATCCACAAACCCGCTTGCCAGTGGTGAGTGCCCCCAGCCCTCTGGCAAGCAGGACACCCAGCCCCACACAGACCTCCTCCCCAGAGGTCTCCATTTTGGAGAAGGCAAGAAACTGCAGGGATCCCATCGGAGCAGTTTCTTGCCATCTCTGTCTCCCTGTGCAAATGCTAACTGGGCAAAGAGGCACCTTTTAACGTGGGGATTCTCTTTATTTAGCAAGGGGAGGGTAACCGGTCCTCTCCACCCCCCGCACAGCATCCTTCCAGTGACTGTTGCTGGGGTCTCTCCTGAGTTTCTTTTCAGATTGTGAGCCCTTTGGGGAACAGGCATCCATACTTTTTACTCATTCTTTTTCTGTGTAAACTGCCCTGAGCCATTTTTGGAAGGGCGGTATAGAAATCAAGCAAGTAAGTAAATGTCAAAAAGTCCCTTTTCTTGCCTAAGCCCCTCTATCCGTGTGCCAGAAAAGGATCCGGTGGAAGAGAGGGGCTTGTGAACTCAGTGCAAATTAAGAACATAAACATAAGAACAGCCCTGCTGGATCAGGCCCAAGGAGGCCTATCTAGGCCAGCATCCTGTTTTGCACAGTAGCCTACCAGATGCCACTGGGGAAGCCGACAGAAAGGAGTTGAGGACATGCCCTCTCTCTCCTGCTGTGACTCCCCTGCAACTGGTATTCAGAGGCATCCTGCCTTTGAGGCTGGAGGTGGCCTGTAGCCCTCCGACTAGTAGCCCTTGATAGACCTCTCCTGCATGAAGTTATCCAAACTCATCTTAAAGCCTTCCAGGTTGTTGGCTGTCACCACGTCTTGTGGCAGAGAATTCCACAGGCGGATTATGCATTGTGTGAAAATTCGTGGATCCCTGCCTGTGGCCATGTTCTAGACAATTCTGGCATTTGTCTAGATCTGACTGCACCATTACTCTGGCTTCAAAGATTCCAGCGCTCGGAAGTACATCTTTGGACTCATAAGGGCTAGACACATTTTTTTTAAAATAATGAATGCTAATATTCTCTAGCGACTGGATTCTGCACCCAATACTATGTTCCTGTAGGAACCTGGCATTCAGGCAGCCCCGAACTGTACCCAGTGTGAGGAATGACCTTCTGAGATCCCCGTCCTTGACCCTAGGAATGTGGCTGCTTAATTGGACTACTTTGGCAAATGCTTGCCTTTCTACCAAGTTGTGCGCAGCTCTGAAGGAAGCAGCCGGGGTTCTGTCCTCTGGTGCATCTGGGATGAGCTGGAATGGTTGAGCTGACGCGAAGAAGCGACGAATGGTGTGAGCTGCGTGAGAACTAGAGCAAGGATTCCCAAAAGTAGGAGGGCCATTGAGAGCATAAGAGAGCATAAGTGGGAGAGCATCTGCTTTGCACAGGGAAGGTCCCAGGCTCCCTCCCTGGCAGCATCTCCAGGGAGGGTTGGGAGAAACTCCTGCCTGAAACCTTGGAGAAGCCGCTGCTGCCAGTCAGGGTAGACAATACTAGATGGACCAAGGGTCTGACTCGGAATAAGGCAGCTTCCTATGTTCCCCTGTGAGATGTCCAATATCTGGGAGCCCGAGTTTAAGAACCAATAGGAACATAGAGAGCTGCCTTCTACTGAGTCAGACCCTCGGACCATCTAGCTCAGGATTGTCTACCCAGACTGGCAGCGGCTTCTCCAAGGCTGCAGGCAGGAGTCTCTCTCGGACCTATCTTGGAGATGCTGCCAGGCAGGGAAC
Source organism: Hemicordylus capensis (assembly GCF_027244095.1). Taxonomy (NCBI): domain Eukaryota; kingdom Metazoa; phylum Chordata; class Lepidosauria; order Squamata; family Cordylidae; genus Hemicordylus; species Hemicordylus capensis. The sequence continues at coordinate 1,546,754 of NC_069673.1, read as the reverse complement.
TTGGAGCCTTCTGCATGCAAGCAGGCAGATCTTCTTCCCAGAGCAGCCCATCCCCTAAATGGAAGATCTTACAGTGCTCACACATGTCGTTTCCCATTCACATGCAAACCAGGTCAGACCCTGCTTAGCAAAGGGGACAATTCATGCTTGCCACCACAAGACCACGTCTTGTGCATCTGCATCCAGAAGGTCCCCAGGTTCAATCCCCGATGACGTCTGCAGGTAGGGCTGGGAAAGGCTCCTGCCCGGATCCGTGGAGAAGCTGCTGCCAGTCAGTGTAGCCAAGACTGAGCTAGATGGACCAAGGGTCTGACTCAGTATATGGCAGCTTCCTGTCTTCTTATGAATCCCGTCAGTGGCTGCAGCATGCCTTTGTGCAGAGGAAACGGCACTGCCCTGCATTCCATCGTAACGCCGAATGTCTTCTCCAGTAAACCAAGCTGCCGCTTAGCTTTCTGGTCCTAGCAGGTGGACAGCCCTGCCCGCCGTGGTCAGGATTTAGGCCTCCTGAGTTCCTTTTAGACCGGCGATTCTGTGCAAGAGGACATGGCTGGCCTCCTTCTTAAATATTTCACACACACACACACACACACACACACACACACACACACACACACACACACACCCTCCATGGCTCCGGAGCTCGGGATGCCAGCCTCCTGTGCCAGCTGCCGCCTACGGAGATGTCTCTGCTCCCCGAGGCCATGCTGACAGCCGCACAGGAGGCGCCGCAGGGCAGAGAGGACGCCGCGTCTGCACACACACACTCCTGCGGCGTCAGCGCCGAGGCGGCCACCCGCCGCGTCCTTCCTTGTAAGGGCAGCTGTCCCAGCAAGGTCGCCGGTTTCAGACCTCGCCCCAGCAGCGCTTTGACTGGCCATTTCCCTCACTCTTGGCTTCGGGCTTGCCGCGGAATCTCGCGAGTGGAGGATGGCCGCGGACAGCCGGAATGCCAGATCGCGGACTGGGCAAAGAACGTCTCTCCTCAAAAGACTGGCGACGCCATCACCGGGGCAGTCTCAGGAAGGTGGACCAGCCGTGGAGATGGATTGCATTGGCAGAGGGTTGTGTGTGTGTGTGTAGAAAGTGGATAGAGAGAAACTCTTCTCCCTCTCCCATTCTAACACTAGAGCCAGGAGTCATCCCATGAAATTGATTGCCGGGAAATTTAGGACCAACAAACGGAAGTATTTTTTCTCACAATGCATAATCCACTTGTGGAATTCTCTGACCCAAGATGTGGTGACAGCAAACCACCTGGATGACTTTAAGAGGGGCTTGGATGACTTCATGGAGGAGAGGTCTATCATCGGCTACTAGTCTCTGAGTACCAGTTGCAGGGGAGTCGCAGCAGCAGGAGGGAGGGCCTGCCCCTTTCAGCTCCTGCTTGTGGGCTTCCAGCAGCATCTGGTGGGCCACTGTGTGAAACAGGGTGCTGGACTAGGTGGGCCTCCTTGGGCCTGATCCAGCAGGGCTGTCCTGATGTTCTTATGGTGGTCCAAGGACCCTTCCTTATTAAAAAAAAAAGGGGTATGATGTGGTTAGCTAGGTCCCCAGTCTGGGGGTAGACCTCTCCTGAATATGGAGGTTCTTAGCTGTCATGGTGAAAAGCTGATCTCTCCTCCATGTATTGGTATGCTTAGGCCAGAAGTCTTCAACCTTTCCATCCCCAAATCCAAGCATTTTTTGTGGGGGGTTGGTTTGGATGCCATCTGTCAGGGATGCTGAAGCAAATCCCTGCACTGTGTGGGGGTTTGGACCAGAAGGCCTCCAGGGTCCCTCTCAACTCTAAAATAGAGATGTCTCCTAAAAGCTTTTTATTGTTCGGTTCTCACCAAAAAGTGATTACAAGGTGTCGGGTTTGCTTGCTGAAATCTGTTTATATGCAGCTGAAATCAAGACTTGAAATGCCTATTTAGCTACATAAGAACATAGAACAGAAAAACAGCCCTACTGGATCAGGCCCAAGGAAGCCCGACTAGTCCAGCATCCTGCTTCACGTAGTGGCCCACCAGAAGCCCACAGGCCAGAGCTGAGGGCATGCCCTCTCTCCTGCTACTGTTACTCCCCTGCAGCTGATATTGAGAGGCATCGTGCCTCTGAGGCTGAAGGTGGCCCACGGCCACCAGACTAGTAGCCATTGATAGACCTGTCCACCATCAATCTGTCTAAGCCCCGTTTAAAGCCATCCAAGCTGGTGGCCATCACCACATCCCATGGCAAGGAATTCCATAGGTTAATTATGCACCATGTGAAAAAGGACTTCCTCTTGTTGGTCCTAAATTTCCCGACCTTCAGTTTCATGGGGTGACCTCTGGTTCTAGTGTTGTGAGAAAGGGAGAAAAACCTCCCTCTGTCCACTCTCTCCACTCCATGCGTAATTTTATACATCTTCACTCTGTCTCCCTGGCATATAGCCACCAGACTAGTAGCCATTGATTGGCTGCACCCCCCAAACAGGCAGCAGCTATGTTAGTTCTGCTATGACATCATCACTGCTCTCTCTCTCTTTCTCTTTCTCCTCCTTCTCCTTTTTTTTTTTTGGAGACCTAGTCATTCCAAGTATGGAGAGTGAAGTTGCTTGCAAGAAATCTGACCAAAAACCATGATTTTGAAAAAATCCAGAAGGCACAAGTCGTGCATAGCATGCCCCTCATCTTCACTCCAACATCACCTGTATTGCCAGCGAAGAGACGTGCCATGGTGCAGGTGCATCCACACATGGCAGATTCCCTGGATTTCCTTTTACGAATCCTTTCCCAGCCACTTTCAGTCATCTGCGCACAATGAGTCCGCACAACCCAGTCAGGCCTTCCACACATCTTGGAAGGCTGCGGGGAGGTTGAGCAGTGCTGATGTCATAGTCGGCTCAGCCAATGGGAGAGCACTCTTGCCTTTCCCGGGAAACGTGAACTTTTAAACAGAGTTTTTAAAACAAACTACTTCATGCAGGTCAGGGGGAAATCACAACACGACCTATTGGTGAGTTGCTTAACGGACAAAGACTAATAAAAATGCTCTATGGGAGACCTTCATAATCTGCACGTTCTCCATCTGTGGTTTCATGTATCTGTGGTCAGGTCATAAGCACTGTGAGATATTTCCTTTAGGGAATGGGGCCACTCTGGGAAGAGCCCTGCCTGCTTGCATGCATGCAGAAGGCTCCAAGTTCCCTCCCTGGCAGCATCTCCAAGACAGGGCTGAGAAAGAGAAATTCCTGCCTGCAACCTTGGAGAAGCCGCTGCCAGTTTGTGAAGACAATACTGAGCTAGATAGACCAAGGGTCTGACTCAGTATATGGCGGCTGGCATGTTGCTATGTGCAGAATGAAAACAGTGGTTAGTGTTGGACTAGGACCGGGAAGACCTGAGTTCAAATCCCCATTCAACTATGAAACTCACTGGGTGACTCGGGGCCAGTCATGTATTTCTCAGCCTAACCTACCTAAAAGGGTTATTGCGAGGATAAAGATAACCTTGTACCCCGCTCTGGGCTCCATGGAGGAAGAGCGGGATATAAATGTAAATAAATACCTGCTATTCCTGAGTCGTCGGAAATGACTGCTGACATCATTTCCGTCTGCTATTTTGTGGTTCTTTTCTCCCCAGCAAAAAAGCCCAAAAATCGGAGGATTTACCGACTTGGGGGGCATTGCTGGAGAACTGAAGAGCAAGATATGAGTACGGCGGATATTTATTCCGCTTTTCAACAGAAGCTCCCAAAGCGGCTTACATAGATATTACTAAATTACATACATATATACATACAATTTAATTAATTTAATTTAATTTAACAGAACATATTTTATTTTGGTCCTTGACCAGAAACATTATCACACACAACAGAACGTGATTTGCATAAGATATATCAAAACTTAGCCACTGTATTGGCATATTTATGATTAAAATTTGACAATAAAATTTTTTAAGAGAGACTCATCTGGATAACCAGGAAATTAATTTAATTTAATTTATACATACCTACATACCTACATATTTCTGCTTCCCACTTTCCCCTTATGATTTCCAGCTCACTTTAGTGTGCCAAGGAACCTAACCCAGAAATCCCCATAAAGTGAAGGTGTCTTTATTTGCTGTTTTGTCATCCCTCCGAATAGGTGGGAACCCCACAAATAAAGGGACTTAGGAGAATGAAGCGAATGAAAAGAGATTTCGGAGACATCCCCGCTCTGTGATCTGGCTAAACGGCTTCCAAAGAGGAAAGCCACGCTGGGCCGTTTCAGCCACGACAGCACGTCCCACAAAACAGTTGTGTCACCCAGCCGAGCAAGAGACCTCTGGTCCCCAGGGCATCCGGAGGAGAGCTCGGCTCACGGGAACACGGACGTTCCCCATCGCTTGCCTTGCTGTTCGGCGGGGCCCGCCTGCGAGCATCTGATGCTGTGGTCGGTCCACCTGTGCTGGCAGCATCGAGCGCGCGTAAGAGGAAGGTCCAGCAGGCGCCGAGGGCGGGCGGGGGGAAGCGGGACCCAAGAGGCGCCGTGGTTTCCAGGTCAGCAACCCAAAGCGGAACTTCAAGGGGAGACGTGCGGCCGAGGGAGCCAGCTCAGCAGCCGCTTGTGGTTCCTGCCGGCTTGTTTGTGTGTGTGGGGGGGCAGGGCGGGGGGCAGGTAAGGCTCTCTGCCCTCTCCTCCCCATAGGCGGAGGATGAAGGGGAAGCTCCCACCCCACTCGCTGCCATTGCAGGGCCTGTTGCTTAAAAACAGGCTCGGATTAATGTGGCAGTCCCGAGCATCTTTTCTTGAAAGTGAACACAAGTCAGGGAGGGGGAAGCATGTTTAGGATGGAGTGTGTGGATGTGAAATAGGTGGTTAACCCTAATAGGATTAGGGTTAGAGAGCTGGCCCTGTGGCAGCAAGCATGCCTTGTCCCCTGAGCTAAGCAGGGTCTGCCTTGGTTGCATATGGATGGGAGACTTGATGTGTGAGGACTGGAAGAGATTCCCCTTCCAGGGATGGAACTGCCCCTCTGGGAAGAGCACCTGGGTTCCAGGTTCCCTCCCTGGCGGCATCTCCAGGTAGGGCTGGGAAAGACTCCTACCTGAAGCCCTCGAGAGCCCCTGCCAGTTGGTGCAGGCAATCCTGAGCTAGGTGAGCCAAGGGCCTGACTCCGTAAGGCAGCTAACTGCCGGAAACCTCTGAGAACCGCTGTCAGTCAATGTGGGCAGTGCTGAGCTAGATGGACCAAGGGTCTGGCAAAAGGCCGCCTTCTAAGTGCCCACGCCCAAGGCATGTGCCCTGGATCAATTTGGCCACTCTATCCGGGGGTGATGGGGACGACATTTAGGGATTCCCAGCGTTGGGAATCCGTGATGGAGAGCATCGGAGGTTCTGCAAGACGGTTCTGGAAACACGCACCTAGAGTGGGACCTTCCGGATCCAACCTGAGTGGGATCTAAAATTGACTGAGCAGACATGCGCCCACCTTAGAGGGAACACTGACCGAAAGATTGCCAGAGCATGAGTTTTGAATGGACTGGGAGCAATTCAAGGGTAAAACGGCAGGTTATGTGGGGCCCTCTCTTCCTGACGGGCTCTCAGACCAGGGATCTCTCTCTCACACGCAGGGAGTGGCTGTGGGCACTGGATTAGGGTTAGACCTGCTTATTTTTTTTGGGGGGGGGATTTTGGGGTGTGACTGGCGAGGGGGGAGTATGAATCTCCCACTCAGGCGGCTGCAGGTCTGAGTTGTATTGCCTCCTGCCCAGAAATTGCTTTGGGAGGAAAGGGAAACGCTTCTGGCTGCAGCTCGGTTGTTTGTTAAATTGCTGATTCTTAAATTGTTACCCAAGGAGAAAGGCTGTGCGATCGTATTCTGGAGGCATTGCTTCCCTTGAGATGGAGTGAGTCCTTGTGCTGCTTCTTGCACATGCTTGCGGTCGGCTCTCTGCCCCGCCACGGTCCCCTGGTCTCTTTAGGCTGGCGTCTGTGAAACGGGAAGTTTGGAAAGACGAGAAATTGGTTTCCCCTCCCTCGCGAAAAAACCAAAGCGCCACCCACATGGTCGTTGCCGCCACACGAACAAAGGAAATGGGGCAGCCGACTTGAAAGGGAGATTTTGCAGCGGGTGGGTTCAGCAGAAGCCTCAGTGTGGAGACCGAGAGGAGGCGGAGGCGGCAGGGGACGGGGGTGGTGGAAATTGCTGAGCCGCAAAGTCTGGAAAGGGCAGGCCCGATTCTGCTGATACTGTGCCTGCGGAGGAGGCCGAGTTACGCAAAACCTCTTCTGGCGGCACTGGGGGAAACCCAGAGCGTGCAGGCGATTCCCTCCGGAGGGTGTGCACAAAACCGGTTTGCTTGGTTCCATTCGAGTCCGAAGCAGACTCGAACCGGACTGGACATGTTTGGTTTTATGCACCCCCAAACATCCCCCCCCCTCGGTTCGGTTTGACTTTGAACCGTTTGGGGGTAATTCTTTTTTAAAAACCACATATTCACTGCCACGGGCGTGTGTGTGTGTGTGTGTGTGTGTGTGTGTGTGATCTCCTAAAGTTCCCCCTCCCTCTGTCAGCCCCCCCAGTATCATAACAGCACGGTTCGGGTGGTTTTTGGCCTTGCAGGTGGCTCGGCAGGTGACCATTGTGCATGCACAGCCACCTCCGAAATGGCCACTGCAACTACACATAGGCTTGAAATGGGCCGTTATGATACCGGGAGAGTCTGGCAGGGAGAGGGGAAACCCTGGAGGTGGTGAGTTTAATTTTTTTTAAACAACAGAACCCCAAACTGCTTGGGGTGTTCGGCTTGATCTCTAGCCGAACTGGGGTAGGTTCAGTTTGAGGATGGCTTGAAATCGAGCCCTTGAACCGGGCCTGTTTGATGACGAGCCGGTTCGAATGTGAACATCCCTATGGTCTGGCTAATGCTTCTTTTTCGATTGTGAGCCCTTTTGGGATGGAGAAGCAGCTTGTTTTTATCGAAGCTATTGAGGATGTTCAAGTTATATTGCTAACTAAGCAAAGAGGCGCCTTTTTAAAGTGGCGATTCTCTTGTATTTAGCAGGGGGAGAACAAATGGCCCTCTCCATCCCCAGCACAGCATCCCTCCAGTGGCTGTTGTTGCTTATGTATCTTTTTTAGCTTGTGAGGGTGTGCGCGTGTGTGTGTATAGATATATATTTGTGTGTGTGTGTGTATACTTTGGGAACTTTGTTGAAAAGCGGAATAGCAATATTCGTCTTCTTCAGAGTATTTGCATGCTGAGTGTTTTCTTCCTTTTTTCTGGTCATGTACCAAAATAAAGTGTCCATTTCATTTCAGTTTGTTGTTTATTTTTTGGTGTTAACTGCTCTGAGTGCTTTATTGAAAAGTGGTATATAAATATTCCTTGCAGTAGTACTAATATTTATCCCGAGAATGACTTTCTGCAACCCTCCCATTCTGGAGAAACTCCTTGCCTTCTCCTTTGGAGTCTTCTCCTCGCCACGTCTCTTTGCCCTGATTCTTTGATATTTCTCCGCCTGCCACGATCCGCTGTCGCTTCTGGCTGCCAGGCAGCCTCCTCCTGCCTTGAATTACATAGGAATGTAATGAGGTGCCTGCCTTCTACCGAGTCAGACCCTTGGTCCTTTTTGCTCAGTTTTGTCTACCCGGACTGGCAGCGGCTTCTCCAAGGCTTCAGGCAGGAATCTCTCCGAGCCCTACCTGGAGATGCTGCCAGGGACCGAACCTGGGACTTAGGAACAGAGGAAGCTGCCTTCTACCGAGTCAGACCGTTGATCCATCTAGCTCAGGACTGTCTACACAGACTGGCAGCAGCTTCTGTGCATGCAAAGCAGATGCTCTTCCACTGAGCCTCCTCCCCTAAGGGGAAGATCTCACAGTGCTCATACACATGTAGTCACCCATCCAAATGCAAACCAAGGCAGATCCTGCTTAGCAAAGGGTTGCCACTCATGCTTGCTGCCACAAGGCAAGCTCCCCGTCACTGACTCCTTTGCCTGCAGCACCCTCCTAGACCAACTGTGCCCCCCCCCCCCCCATTTCTCATCCAGGATTTGACTCCTGGTGCCCACAGAGCCTGGTGATGAAAATATCCAGCCCCTGCAGCTCTCCGGGATGGCTTTCCGGAGCCATCGGGGTGGATGCCAATTCTGGGATCCAGTGGCCAAGTTCTTGGATCTGCTCCGTAGGATGCCTGAAAGCCATCCTGGAGTTTTGGGATCTGGTGGGAAAGGTTGGGGCAGCGGGGAGAGCGGGGAGTCATGCCAGCCAGAGTGGGCAAGGCTGCGTCCAAGTGGTGATACGACGGTAAGAGTGTCAGTGACAACACACAGACACACACACGTAGTTTGGAGAGAGCAGAGATTGCTGAAGAGTGAGGCGAAAAGTACTGCGAGTACGTCATTACAGCCGTTTAGTGGTTGTACATAGGAACAGGAAACTGACATATACTGAGTCAGACCCTTGGTCTATCTAGCTCAGTATTGTCTTCACAGACTGGCAGCAGCTTCTCCAAGGTTGCAGGCAGCAAGAGTCTCTCTCAGCCCTCTCTTGGAGATGCTGCCAGGGAGGGGACTTGGAACTTTCTGCTCTTCCCAGAGCGGCCCCATCCCCTAATTGGAATATCTTACAATCCTCACGCATCTAGTCTCCCATTCAGATGCAACCAGGGCGGACCCTGCTTAGCTAAGGGGACAAATCATGCTTGCTACCACAAGACCAGCTTTCCTCTCCTAAAAAGATCTCAAGTACAGAGCCAGAAAAGATCTTAGGGAATATATGAAGCTGCCATAGACTGAGTCAGACCTTCAGTCCATCTAGCTCTGTATTGTCTTCACAGACTGGCAGCGGCTTCTCCAAGGTTGCAGGCAGGAGTCTCTCTCAACCCGATCTTGGAGATGCTGCCAGGGAGGGGACTTGGAACCTTCTGCATGCAAGCATCTTCCCAGAGCGGCTCCATCCCCTGAGGGGAATATCTCACAGTGCTCACACATGGAGTCTCCCATTCAGATGCAAGCCAGAGTGGGCCCTGCTTAGCAAAGGGGACAGTGCATGCTTGCTACCACAAGACCACCTCTGTCATGTCCCTGCTTACCTGCCTTCTTTCAAAACTGAAAAGGGCCCAAATCTTTCCTCATCGGAAAAGGGTCATTGTGAGGATAAGGGTGTCTGTGAGAAAATGACAATTTTTGGTCCTCTGGTCTACTTGGAGGAGGTGCATATAATTAAATAATGCATTTATAAACCACCTTTGCATTAAAACAACAGTGGCAAACAGCATATAAGAAACCAGAAAGAGAAACACATAAGAGGGAACAATAATTTTTTAAAAACACAGTACTAGGAGCCAGCTTTAGAAAGTAGTCCGTAAAAGTATTCCATGTTTGAAAATAGAGAATAGCAACCTTTTCATCAGGAGCTAGAAGCTACGCTGGGAATGTCACCTGGAAGGCCAGGGGTGCCTGGCCTGGGGCTATCTGCTTTGTAGACTACAACTCCCATCATCCCCAGCTGCATTTATTCTCATTAGCGTGCTCGTTATTTGAAAGCACAAGAGAATGGTGTTGGGGAGGAGAGCTGGTTTTGTGGCAGCGAGTACGAATTGTCTCCATTGCTAAGCTGGGTCCACCCAGGTTTGCATTTGGATGGGAGACTACATGTGAGCACTGTACGATATTCCCCTTTGGGGATGGGGCCGCTTTGGGAAGAGCACCTGCCTGCTTGCATGCAGAAGGTCCCAAGTTCCCTGCCTGGCAGCATCTTCAAGAGAGGGCTGGGAGAGACTCCTGCCTGCAACCTTAGAGAAGCCGCTGCCGGTCTGGGTAGACAGTACTGAGCTAGATGGACCAAGGGTCTGACTCAGTAAAAGGCAGCTTCCCATGTTCCTATGATAGCATCATTTGGGTAGCTGGGGGATTTAAGTTGGGGGGAAACTGATATGTCTTGAAAGATGAAGGTCCTTCCCACTATCTGGGCATGTGGGCAGCAGTTCTGTATTTGTCAGGAAGCTTTCTCATTCTGAGCTGTGTTAGATTATGCAGCTGTGACCTCCTGATTGTTCTGGAATTTCTGCTGAGTCTGTCTGTCCATTTGCTTTGAACAGTAGAGTAAACAGTACTTATCTGTGTCGAAATGCATTGTCTGGAGGTTTCTTTACGGACTCTGTCTTTTCCTTTCTTGATGCTGATTCTTCCGTTTCTCTACCTCTCTTTGCAGCTCAGTTCTCCCATGAACCCCGTGAGCAGCACAGAAGATATTAAGCCCCCCTTGGGACTCAACGGCGTTCTTAAAGTGCCAGTACACCCTTCAGCCGCCATGGCCTCCTTCACCAAGCACATATGTGCCATCTGTGGGGACAGATCATCAGGTAACACCAAACTTGCCAGGTGGCTTGTGGAATAAATAGCATGAAGATCTGATGATGGTATTTCTTCACTGAGCAATGGAACGAGGGTGAAGTGGACTGGAAGACCTCCAGGGACCCTTTCGAAACTAAAATGCTGTGATTTAGTTTCTGATGTGTAAACACTGGAGATGGACAGACCCTGTTTCTATTTCTGGTTGAGCTATGAAAACCAGATTAATTATCCAGATACCTTGAAATGAATCCAAGAAAAACTGGAGAATTTACCAACATTCAACTTCAACGAGTTGAAAGATAGATAGATGACTTTATTATAGAACAGAACCACAACAAGCCGATAGCCATCAATAGCCAAAATTAACAATTTAAGAAGTTAGGACAGTATCTATCTATCTATCTATCTATCTATCTATCTATCTATCTATCTATACTACTCATTGCCTTAAAAATCTATATACTATGTACTAATCATCAAAATACTCAATCTAAGTAGCCATACTGTGCTCCTTAAAGTTTTAGTTATACTTAATATCTTGAATCAACTTGTGCCTGATATTGCAGGCTACGGCACAGAATTTAGCCACTCTAAATATTGAAGAAGAAAGGAGGTATAAAACTTAGCAGGTCTGCCTGGCATATTCAGTCAAAGAGGGGCAATAAAGGTGATGTGAATATCCCAATACAATGGGCAATATAAAAGCACACGAGTCACAGTTTCAATTTCCTCTCTGCTGCATTTTTTGTGAACTAGAGTTGAAGTTTCCTTTAACTCTAGGATAGCAGTTTCCAAAGTGTGAGTCGCAACCTAGCATTGGGTCCCTTGCTAATGAAGACATGAATGTTCTTTTCGGATATCACCCACAACATTTGTAAAGCAGTGTCACAGTCATTCAGAGATGGGACTAATAGGTTGTTTCCAGCAAGCTTGCTAGATTTATGCTCACATATTATGTGTCCAACGTGGCAGTTCTGAATGTAACTAATCAAAGAATTAGATCTTTCTTGCTGCTCACTGCTGTGAATTCACGAGCTGTGAAACACAACCAGTTATTCTTTGGGGCCCTGTGGAGAAGTGATTGCCATTGACTTGGTTGCGGGAGAAGCTGGAAAATTGCTGCTCTGGGGCTCTTTTGAATAACAAATTGCATCCCCTCTGAATTTTGCACCTCTGCTGAGACCTGGGACTTAGGAAGTGGTGCCTAGGAGGGCTTGATTTTCACCACTTAGGGCTTCCTCTGGACCTTTTGGTCTTCTCCTGCTCCATTCCAAAGACTAGGCATTTCACCCAGACTCTAAACCAATGCTGAAAAAATAGACCCTCCCTAAATGTGGATGCGTTGTTGTTGTTGGAGGAGTTGTTGATGAGTGTTGGTTTTTTTTAAGCGATTTAATCACATACTTTAAGTGGTTAATAGTTGACCTGAACACACTGGGAGCCAAACGTTTGCACCAATTGAAAACATGGTGACATTTTGAAATGTGAATGTATGGCATTAGTGTTAAAGTAAAGACAGCATCAAAGATCTCCATGCTAAACTAAATACTGAAGCTTCCTGATAAAGACAAATGTACGAAGTATCAGCATTCCAAATAAAGTAATCTGTAAGCATTTTTCCCTTGAACCTATAGATCCAATCAACTTGATGGCACACTTTACCTTTATAGATCTAATTGCATTCATATTTGGTATTTCTGGATCTCCCCGCACCCCACCCCCACCATATTTGTATTTAGGAAAATACAGCTGGATTTTTTTTAAAAAAAAAGTAAATTCTAGTTAGGAAAATGTCCTTGGATTTCTTTATTTCTTTTAACCAGATTTATCTCAGTATGGGCCATCTTTGTTTGGCTCCTTACAGCAGGAGTTTTCAAGATATGGGCCAAGACCCAGAAATGGATCATGGGATATTAGGCGCGGAGTCCTTTGCTAATTAAAATTGTTATGATCTCTTCAAATATTGTCCATGTTTTATAAGCTACGTTACAGTCCTTCATATAGAGAATTACCGTATCTACCCAAATCGAAGATGACCCTGTATTTAAGACAATCTCCTTACAAAATATGGGTTAAATATACTATTTACCCAAAAGGAAGAGGTGCTTAAATTTAAGATGACCCCCCAATTTAAAACATCAAAGAACTTGCAAAAACCTAGTCTTGGATTTAGGCAAATATAGTAATAGCTGGTTTCCTTCACTGAATCCTTAGCCTAACCTACCTCACAGGGTTGTTGTGAGGATAAACTTAAACATGTACACTTCTCTGGGCTTCTCCAAGGAAGGGCAGATATAAATGTAAAAATAAATCAAATCAAACTGATACATCAGAGTTGGCTCGATGTGGGCACCCGGACATTGTCCGATGCGCCACTTGGTTATTTCTGGGGAAAAGACGACCCCAACAGGGATGGTTGTGTGCAGCCACAGGTTCCCACAGGCCTCCTTAGCTGATGCCAGAGCCAACCCATTGCATCATGGGAAGTGCCCTCCCAATGCGTCTTTCTTCCCAAATGGTGCTTTCCGCCATGGGCCATGCCCTTGGCTCGCTGTCCAGACCTCTTCCAATGAGTCCTTTCTCTCCCTTCTTCCCCACTCCAGGTAAACATTACGGGGTGTACAGTTGCGAGGGCTGCAAAGGCTTCTTCAAGCGGACGGTGCGGAAGGACTTGACATATACCTGCCGCGACAACAAGGACTGCCTCATTGACAAGCGCCAGCGGAACCGATGTCAATATTGCCGGTACCAGAAGTGTCTCGCCATGGGCATGAAGCGAGAAGGTAAGGCGAGGAGAATGCTGCCCGCTGCGGCTAGAGCGAATCGGCGTGTTGTGTGGACCAGGGTGCTAGTCTTACCTGGACTGTACCATTCCAGAATGCAGGGGGGGGGGGCTGTGTCTGGGGGACTGCTATTTTTTCCTGTTCCTCCACGTTAACATTTCCAAGCTTGTAGGAAAGCAGCACATAAAAAAGGAAAGTTCCCAGTTGCGGATACTCAAAACCATGATTGGGAGGAATGACTGTACAACCTGATTGCATGCTGGGAAATGTCTTATGCCTGGACACGTTTGCCTTGAACCGTTAGTTACATTGCCTTTAGCAGTGTCAAAGAGCATTGTCTTGATATTTCTTTACACGCACTCTCCTTTCCTCCAGGGCTGCACAACACCGACCCTCCTGCAGATGTTGGACAACAACTCCCATAACCCCTTGGTTTTGGCCACTGTGGCTGAGGATGATGGGGGTTGTAGTCCAGAAAACAGCAGGTGGGCCAAGGTTGTGCATCCCTGCTTTAGGAAGATGCAACATGGGGTGCATTCTAGGAGGGCCCCACTCATTCTCCGTGTAGGGCATGGATTGCTTCTTAGGGCCGTAACGGTTCACCAGGGTGGTGCATATTCTGATATAAATAAATAGAATAAAAATGTGAGATAATTCAGATCCTATGCAAAGAAAGGCAGGATTCCACAACCTGCATCAGTAGGCCTGGATCATGCTCATTTGCGTGATTTCTCTCCTCCTATTTTCTGTATTCGGCACAAATGCTTCTGTTCCTGTTACTCATGAGGAGGGCCTGTCCCCAATCCCTGGACAGGCTTATGCAGCTGGTCTCATGCTCATTTAGCTTACAGTTGAAATCATAAGGGATTAGAGGTGTATGCTTTTTGTCTTGTGCGCAAGACCATGAACAGAGGAATATAGGAAGCTGCCATATACTGAGTCAGACCCTTGGTCTATTTAGCTCAGTATTGTCTTCACAGACTGGCAGCGGCTTCTCCAAGGTTGCAGGCAGCAAGAGTCTCTCTCCCAGCCCTGTCTTGGAGATGCTGCCAGGGAGGGAACTTGGAACCTTCTGCTCTTCCCAGAGTGGCTCCATCCCGCTAAGAGGAATCTCTTCCAGTGCTCACACTTCGAGTCTCCCATTCAAATGCAACCAGGGCGGACCCTGCTTAGCTAAGGGGACAAGTCATCCTGGCTACCACCAGACCAGCTCCCCTCTCTAAGTGCTTTGTGTTAGGAAGCTACGAATTCTAAGAATGTGAACCCATGAATTTAAACCCATGAAGTGGGTTCAAAGGAAGGTTGCAGCTTGATTATTCTGCTGTGCGGTAAAGTATATGGTGCTGGTAACTCCAGTGTCTGGATTCCTGTTACCTACCGTCTTAGCCTGATCAAGTGCTGTGGGGTTATTACTGCAGTTGGCAGGGCGGCCAGGTCCTTTCCCTGCTCTCCTGGGTGATGTTACAGAAGTCTCTGCTCTAGTGTGACCTGCGTCTTAAGTTCTCTGCAGTTCCCAAATGGAGCAAAACATCCAGTTAAACCTGTCAGATGCTGGCATTGTGGAGATGGACAGGGTGGTTCTTTGGGCCTGTGTGGTGGAGTTTCCATCATTCTGTGCTGCAGGGATTCTGCCCTCTGGAGTGGAAACAAGATCCAGGGAACGGTGTTGCTTATGCATGCACTGCAGGTTACATCTCCAGAGCTGAGTTTGCTCCCTCTGGAACATCATTATCCAACCCTTTTCATTTGCATCTCACTGTTTGGTGCATTTCCACTCTCACTGAACAGAGGAAGCTGCCATCTACAGAGTCAGACCCTTGGTCCATCTAGCTCAGTATTGTCTTCACAGACTGGCAGCAGCTTCTCCAAGGCTGCAGGCAGGGGTCTCTCTCAGCCCGATCTTGGAGATGCTGCCAGGGCAGGAACTTGGAACCTTCTGCTCTTCCCAAAGTGGTCCCACCCCCTGAGGGGAAGCTCTTCCAGTGCTCACACATCAAGTCTCCCATTCATATGCAACCAGGGCAGACCCTGCTTTGCAAAGGGGATAAGTCATGCTTACCCCAAGACTAGCTCTCCTCCATGGAGAGAGCACAATAGGAGAGGAGAGCTGGTCTTGTGGTAGCCAGCATGACTTGTCCCCTTAGCTAAGCAGGGTCCACCCTGGTTGCATATGAAAGGGAGACTAGAAGTGTGAGCACTGGAAGAGATTCCCCTTCTTAGGGGATGGAGCCGCTCTGGGAAGAGCAGGAGGTCCCAAGTCCCCTCCCTGGCAGCATCTCCAAGACAGGCTGATTGAGATTCCTGCCTGCAACCTTGGAGAAGCCGCTGCCAATCTGTGAAGACAACACTGAGCTAGCTAGACCAATGGTCTGACTCAGTATATGGCAGCTACCTATGTAACCATTGGTTCATTGTTACCCAAACCCTGACTCTTTCCTCTGTGCAAAAATGACTGCATTTTTACCCTATTTATTTGTGGGGTCAGGATAATGAAGGGGTGATAACACACAGAAAGTGGCAGCTGCAACAATGCTCTCGCCTGTTTGGCATTTCTAGCAGGGTAGAAGTTGCCAAAAAGTCACTATGAGTGGCCAAAAAGACCCTAGGATGGTAAAGGTAAAAGTTGTGCCCTTGAGTAGGTGTCGACTTGTGGTGTCCACAGAGCCCTGTGGTTGTCTTTGGTAGAAAACACGAGGAGTTTCCCATGGCCTCCTCCCATGCAGTATGAGATGATGCCTTCCAGCATCTTCCTATATCGCTGCTGCCCAATAGAGGTGTTCCCAAAATTTGTGTGCCTGGCTGACGGGCTATGACCACAAGACTGGATCTCTACCAGTGTTGCCTCCAACAGGGATTCCCAGATGTTGTTGACTACAGCTCCCATCATCCCCAAGCCAAAGGCCATTGCAACTGGGGACTCTGGGAGTTGTCGTCAACAACATCTGGGAATCCCTCTTAGAGGGAACCCAGCTCTCTACCCAAACTTGGACCTTGGACCTTCCATTTCCGAATCTAGTGTTGCCCCATGCCGGCCCCCCCCCCGGTCTCAGCACCACCGACTCCCCCAGCCTTCTCCTCGCTTTCTTCATTTCCTTCCCAGTGGAGCTCAGAGGATTCATTCAGTGGGGTGCTCAGGGTGCCCAGGCGAGCACGCAGCAGACCTGACATGCTTGATTTGCGGGGTTATCCCAGGACTCCCACTGGCTTGAAATGTCAGGCCTGTCTTTTCTCTCGGGAAGCGCCGAGGAAGCCGTCGATAAAAGGGCATTTGGAAGGGAGCTGGCCGGGAGGAGAATGACGGAGAGGATGTCTGGGGTGAGAGGCAGTGCAGATGAGGAAGGACGGGATGGAAGAACAGCATGGCTGGATCAGGCCAAAGGCCCTTCTAGACTGCCTCCCCTCACACACGGAGTCTCCCACTCAAATGCAAACCTTTGCTAAGACCCTGCTTAGCAAAGGGGAGAATTCATGCTTGCTAATGCATGGCAGGGGGCTCATCGTCTTTTTGGCTTATTGGCATATAGGAAGCTGCCTTATACTGAGTCAGGCCATTGCTCCAGCTAGCTCAGTATTGTCTTCCCAGACTGGCAGTGGCTTCTCCAAGGTTGCAGGCAGGAATCTCTCTCAGCCTCTCTTGGAGATGCTGCCAGGGAGGGAATGTGGAACCTTCTGCTCTTCCCAGAGCAGCTCCACCTCCTAAGGGAGGAATACCTTACAGGGCTCACATGTGGTCTCCCATTCAAATGTAAACCAGGGCAGACCCTGCTTAGCCAAGGGGACAAGTCCTGCTCGCGACCACCAGGCCAGCTCTCCTCCTTCCGCGGCCCTCCCCTCTCAGACGCTGTCTCCTGGCTTCCCCTCTTCCAGCCTCCCTCTCAAGGGTTGCTCCTTTCCTAAGCCACTGCTTCTCCTCCCACACTTCTTCCCTGAGCCCTTCCGCCTGCCAGGCTCCTCTCTAAAAGCAGAGCATCTCTGTCCTGCAGAATGGTCCAGTCATCACAAGGAAGGCGGTTCCCCAAGACAGGAACAGAGGAAACGGCCAGTCTGTTAGTCCCTCTGGCTCAGCTTGTATGAAATAACTCCACCTATGAAGATCTCCGTCTAAGCACCACGGTCAAATTTCTAGGTGCCGTGGCTCCCTGGCACCTGGGATCTGTCAAGCCTGTAGGGGAGAAATTGAGTCAGCCTCGTATTTATCAGAGAAACCCAGCTAGATGAGAACAGAGCTCAGGGAGGCGATCTGGAGTCAATTGCTTAAGGGCTAAAACAAGTGGAGGTTTAGTTGAAGATGTTACAAACTTCTGCTTTCTCATGGAGCACCAAGGCACTTTTTCAAAGTAGTGATTCTCTTTACTGAGCAGGGGGAGAGCAACTGGCCCTATCCGTCCCCAGCACAGCATCCTTCCAGTGGCTGTTGCTGGTGTCTGTCTTAGGCTTCTTTTTAAGACTGTGAGCCATTTTGGGGACAGGGAGCCATTTGTGGACAGGGACAGAAGAGCCAGCATGGTGTAGTGGTTAGAGTGCTGGACTAGGACCGGGGAGACCCGAGTTCAAATCCCCGTTCAGCCATGAAACTAGCTGGGTGGCTCTGGGCCAGTCACTTCTCTCTCAGCCTCACCTACTTCACAGGGTTGTTGTGAAAGAGAAACTCAAGTCTGTAGTACACCGCTCTGGGTTCCTTGGAGGAAGAGCGGGATATAAATTTAAATAATA
This sequence comes from Hemicordylus capensis, assembly GCF_027244095.1. NCBI lineage: Eukaryota > Metazoa > Chordata > Lepidosauria > Squamata > Cordylidae > Hemicordylus > Hemicordylus capensis. Next base: position 1,528,940 of record NC_069673.1, on the reverse strand, counting down.
ATAATAATAATAATAATAATAATTTTATTTCTTTATTTTTATGTAAACTGCTATGGGGACTTTTGCTGAAAAGCAGTATATCAGTATTTGTCATGTTCGTACAAACCTAGATAGAAAGCGGGCAACCTGTTCCTGCTATGTTATGGTGGAAGGAAGGAAGGAGGAGGAACAGAGAGAGCAAAGAAGAAGGGAGGGTCCTAAGAGTATCGGTCTACCAACTGGAAGGCACTTAGAGCAGAGATATGGAAATGAGAGAGAACCAAGGGGCAGCCCTATGCTCTCTGCATCCACTCATCATGTCCCCAGTGGTCAGTCGGAATTGTTGGTGTTGAGTGTTGATGCCCATGGAGTCACATCTCCAACAAAGCCCAGCTTTATTTAGGGACACAGGAAGCGGACTTCTACTGAGTCAGACCCTCGGTCCATCTAGCTCAGCATTGTCTGCACAGACTGGCAGCGGCTTCTCCAAGGCTGCAAGCAGGAGTCTCTCCCAGCCCTACCTGGAGATGCTGCTCGGGATTGAACACCTGGGGCCTTTTCCACACAAAGCAGATGCGCGACCACTTAGATGCTCTAGACGGAAGTTTTAAGAGTGGAATTTCAAAAAGAGTTTCAGGGCCCTCTGCTCTAGAGAGTGCATGATCCTTTCCGAGAAGAAAGGAAAAGGAAAGATAGAGCCATCGAGTCGGTGTTGACTCCTGGCACCCACAGAGCCATGTAGAATACAGGAGGGGTTGGCCATGGCCTCCTCCCACGCAGTGTGAGATGATGCCTTTCAGCATCTTCCTATGTCACTGCTGCCCGATAGAGGTGTTCTCCGTGTTCTGGGAAACATACTAGCGGGGATTCAAACTAGAACAATTTTTTAATTCGGTCTGGGGTGAGATGTCGAACCTGTTTGCACATCCCGGCTCCCTAGGCAAGTCACTTCCCTGCCACGCCGAATGGCCAGGAGCTGACCCAGGACCTTGGACAGTTCCCAGGGCAGCCGTTCAGGACCACGGCCAGAGCTGATCAGGCAAATGCAGAAGTTGGGTGTTCCCACAGGAAGGCTTGGTGCTCCAGCAGTCACTCTCTGTGAACTTCTGGGTTTTGTTGCCTGCTGCTCAGGCAGGGCGACTTACCCTTCCAGGAACAAGCGATGGTGTGTGTGTGTGTGTGTGTTTAAAAGGAGCTTTGCTCAATTTTGCAGGCACTTCCTCTGGTAGTGTTGGATAGCCTCCACCATGGCTACAAGGTCTTTGGGATGTTCCTCTGAATCAAAGGGTCGTATGCTCAGGGCCATTAGCAGGGTTTTGGTGGTGGTGCTTGTTGGGGTCCTTCTGCTTCATCCAGTCTGGGGGTCCCAGTGGCACAGGGTCAGTGGTGCCTCCCAATCCATCTCCCCCTTCCCCCAACTTTCTCCTGTATTTCTCTGGTAGGTGGCTTCATAGGAACATAGGAAGCTGCCATATACTGAGTCAGACCATTGGCCCATCAAGCTCAGTATTGTCTTCACAGACTGGCAGCGGCTTCTCCAAGGTTGCAGGCAGGGGTCTCTCTCAGCCCTATCTTGGAGAAGCCAGGGAGGGAACTTGGAACCTAGATGCTCTTCTCAGAGCAGTTCCATCCCCTGAGGGGAATCTCTTCCAGTGCTCACACGTCTAGTCTCCCTTTAATATGCAACCAGGGCAGACCCTGCTTAGCTAAGGGGACAAGTCATGCTTGCTACCACAAGACCAGCTGTCCTCTTCAGTTTCATCATAGGGCTCATCAATTCATAGAAGAAATTTGGAGTATCTCTCAAAAAGAAACTGAGATGAGATGAGGAATTTCGGGGTTCCTCCCCAAGAGGGACATTGTAGAACTGGAGAAGGTGGAGAAGAGGGCAACCAAGATGATCGGGGCCTGGAGCACCTTCCTTGCGACAGCATCTGGGGCCCTTTAGTTTGGAAAAGAGGCAACTATGGGGAGACATGATAGAGCTGTATGAAATTATGCATGGAGTAGAGAGTGGACAGAGAGACATTTTTCTCCCTCTTTGGTAGAACCAGGGGACATCCCATGAAACTGTTAGCCAGGAAATCTAGGACCACAAAAGGAAGCACTTTTTCACTCAGCTCATAGTTAACCTATGGAACTCTCTGCCACGGCATGTGGTGATGACCACCAGCTTAGACACATTCATGGAGGACAGGTCTATCAATGGCTACTAGTCTGGTGGCTCTAGGCCACCTCCAGCCTCAGAGGCAAGATGCCTCTCAATCCCAGTTGCAGGGGAGCAACAGCGGGAAGAGAGAGGGCAGGCCCTCACCCTCTTGCCTGTGGGCTTCTCAGAGGCATCTGGTGGGCCAAGGTGTGAAACAGGATGCTGGACCCGATAGACCTTGGGCCCTGATCCAGCAGGGCTGTTCTTATGAGAAACAGTAGAGTGTTTCCTAAGTCAGTTTATCCAGATTTCTTTTTCAAAAGCCTGCAGCCCCCAACCCCAGCTCTGACCACTAGGCCATTGCTGCCCAGTGAGGAGTGTTTCCGAGGGCACCTGCCACTGCAGGAAACCGGGAGCGGCGGGCACTTGCAGCCTGATCAGCACATGGCAAAGAAGTCACACCCACCCTCCAGCAATCTCCCTCTTCCATGTTTTCACAAAGTGGGCAAGGACCCCAGCTTGTTCACCTCTGCCTGAGTTCAGCCGCCGCCTTGTCAATCAGGCGGGTTGTGGACGTTTCCACTGAAGTGGGCAGCGCCGCGGTGAAATCATAAGGCCCATTAATTCATGCCGTAAGTGGTCACGGCGTTCCCACAGCTGGGTAGGCCTTGCAGCATCTGTGTGAGGCCTTCTGACTAATTCATCTTGATTGCATTTGTGCCTGCGAGCACTTAAAGGGATTTGCTAACAATCAGCCAGTTACCTTTTGGGAAGTGTAACGGAGTCAATTTGGCTGTTCTCACTCCTCCCCGCACATCCCCATCGCTGCACTTGTTCCTTGACTTGTTCATCTCTCAAGCTCTAAAACCAAATGGTGTACAAATGGTGTTGGATGAAACCAAAGGCGCATCTAGACCAGCTCCCTGTTTCCAACAGTGGACAGCCAAATGGCCCATTGGCTAACAAAAATTGAAGGGGACAGCACCCCCGTACCCCGATTATTGTCCCTCCTCAGCTGGAGTGCAGAGATAGACTGCTTTTGTTCACGGAGGTTCCATTTCAGTATCATAGTGAATACACGGTGATAGAACTATCCTCTATCATGATTTTTTATTTATTTCACTACTGCTCAGGGTGGTTCATGACAATAAGATAGACACAGATACAATAAAAGTTATAAAATGACTGTATTGTCAAATGTTGCCGTTGGAAGGGACCGTGGAGGTCCTCTAGTCCACCCCTCTGCCTTGTCCATTTTTCAGTGCAGATTCCTGCCTTTGGATGTACCAATTGGGTTAGGAACAGCAGTAGTTCAGTTTTATTACAGTCATTGACCAGAAAAGAAAAAAAAAGAAATAATAATAATAATATTTTTAAAAAACAACATAAAAATGCAAATATCAGTATCAATAAAGCAACTATTTATTGCCTGAGCCATTTTGAAAGGGTGGTATATAAAAATCCAATGAATGAATGAATGAATGATAAATATAAAAGAAAATAAAGGAATAAGATTATAATTAACATTAACCAGCTAAGGAGTATTCATAACCTCCAGACGTATCCTACCCAGAATGTAACAACGTTTGGCACCCTTCCACAGTCTGGCTTTGCTCTGTTCCGCTAAAAGACTAGATAAACACACGTTATCATCCCAATCTGGGTATCAGGCAAGTTCCGGGCAAATAAGCTCAAATCTAGCATCATTATAAAACTGGCAGTGTAAAATCACCCCCTCCTTGTCCCTTTCTTGGCTTGTTTAAAAAACTCCAAGCTTGACAGGGCAAATGGGGCCAGGCTGCCAATTTCCGCGAGCCCCACCACTCTGTGAGGGTTGCACTAGTGAATTTGTCATATTGGAGGGAATTTGCCAGACACACAGACACCTGTGCATTAGGGGTTCCCAGGTAAGCCACCTTTCTAAATTCGGCACGGCAGAGATTAGATGGCGAATGCCTGTTTCCCGTCAGAGCATTCCTTCTGCATAACGTTTCTTTAGGGCCAAGAATGTGTTGTCGCACAGGCACACACTTTGCCTGGCCGGCTTACAAACTGCCGGAGGTGGACAAGTGACAGAGATGGAAGGGGGAAGAGGCCATGGAAATACGGATACGGCGAATATTTATAGACCGCTTTCAACGCAAGTTCCCAGGGTGGTTTATATAGATATAAATAGAAAAATCAAAGGGCTCCCCAAAGGGCTCACAATCTAAAAAAGAAACACAAGGTCGACATCATCATCAGCCGCTGGAGGGATGCTGTGCTGGGGTCGGATAGGGCTTGTTGCTCTCCCCCTGCTAAATAAAGGGAATCGCCACTTTTTAAAAAGAGCCTTTTTGCTCAGTGACCAAGGGAAGGAGGCCACAGGAGATTGTAGGAGAAAATGGGGAAAGCAGGAGGTGAGAGAACCATTGCAATCTAGGCATAGAGATGGAGAGTTTAAAAGCTGGACCTTGATGACTGGATTCCGAACATCAGAAGAGCACCAACAGAGAAATAAAGGCTATTAAAGATAATATTATAAAATAAAGATAATATTATAAAATAATAATTATTAAATATAATATTATGAAATAAATAAAGGCTGTTTGCTTAGGGTGGAGAGCTTTGAGGCTGAGGACTAGAACCTTAAAGCGGTGTTCTAAACGTCAGGGGGCTTTTTGCCATTCCTTGCTCTGAGCTGCTGGATAAGTTGGGCCTGTGGAATTCCTTCTTAGAAATAAGCTCTGTGCGCACACATTAGCAAGAGCTTGAAATTCTGCCCCAAGGTGGAGCCGATTCTGTGCCGAAAAATGTGAGCTGTATCATTCTGTAACTTATTCCTCTGCTGTGGTTGTGGGGCGAGGCGCTGTAGCAAGTTGCAGGTCCATTTGCAGACAGCATCTCCAGAAGGGGCTGGGAGAACCTCCAGCCTGAAACCTTGAGGAGCTGCTGCCAGTCAGAGCAGACAGTCCTGAGCTAGACGGACCAAGGGTCGGACTCAGTAGGTGGCAGCCACTGTTCCCTCTAAGGCGTGCGCATGTGCGGGCGCTCACAAGCTTTTGGATCTCCGCTCAGTCCCATTTAGATCCCGCTCCGGTTGAATCAGGAAGGCCCCATTCTGAATGCGCATGGTGCGCACACACTGCCTGGATGCTGCCACCCCGAACAAAACTCATTCTGCCCAGAGATGAAAAATATTAGAGGGACCCCTGGAGGAAGCTCCCTGTGATTCCCAGGGAGCGGAATGCTCCGTGCAGTGCCACAGTGAGTCTGTTCTGGGCGCTTGCACAGAATGGCAGAGTAGACCCAAGACCCAACCTTGACCGGAGCCCGTGGCGTGAAATGATTCGCCCCCAACATGGGGCTGGAGCTTCCGCTCCGAAGCTTCCTTTCCTCCCTGGGATTTTAGCAAGGGGCTTGCGCCGTTTATAGCAGCCGCGTTTCCAGCACCCCACGGGCATGCGTCCTGGAATGACTTGGCCGGATCGGCACTCGCGGAGGGAAGCGTCTGCCAGTGACCCATCCCTGGGTCTCCTGCCGTAGCTGCTTGCTGGCCTCTATCAAATGGGTCACACACCGAGGGGAAACCCTGGACCGCCAGCCAGCGGGGTGGAGCAGCGTGGAGGGGAAGAGCAAAGAGAGGGCCAGGGAGGGGAACATCAAGGGAGCAGGCAGGAAGCAAACCTCCACCGGATCAGCAGGGCTCGAGTGTCCAGGAAGCCCGAGATTTGGTGCGCGGTGTGTCCATTTTTCAAATGGGACCCCTGTGGCTTGGCATCCCTCCTCCCGTTTCACTGGGAGAAACCCAGGCCTGGTGAATTTGCAACCTGTGCAGCTCAGTTCCAGGCTGGCTGGCTCAGACGTGAGTCTCCCTGCGACGGAGTCGCGGAACGTTAGCACCGGGCGGGGGGGGGGGACCTTGGAGGTCATCCGCTCCCCTGCTCAAGACGGGACTCTCTTTCCGCATCCCTGGCACATGGGTGTCCAGCCTCTCTGTGAAAACACCCAGCTCAGGAGAGCCCAGCACTGCATCAGGCGGGCTGTAGGGGTGTGCACGGAACTGGCGGGTCTGGCTTGAGTTCAAATTGGCCCTGGGCCAGTTCGGTTCGGCACCCCCTCGAACCCTGCCCCCCGGTCCGGTCCAGAATAAGAATATTATTATTATTATGCTCTTTGCACACAGTCGACTAGATGTTAATGACTGGATTTGGTACAATAATAATAACAACTAGCTGGGCCGGGCGCAGAGCATCTGCACCTCTGGCCGGCCCACCCACCGCCGCTGCCCCACCACCACCACGCCGGCATGCTCAGCTTTCTGGCTGGCTGGCCAGCAGAGCCCTCCCCCACCCCGCCACACTTTCTGGCGGGCCGCCTGGTTGTTTACATAGGGAGCTGCCATATACTGAGTCAGACCTTCAGTCCATCTAGCTCAGTATTGTCTACCCAGACTGGCAGCGGCTTCTCCAAGGTTGCAGGCAGGCGTCTCTCTCAGCCCTCTCTTGGAGATGCTGCCAGGGAGGGAACTTGGAGCCTAGATGCTCTTCCCAGATCAGTTCCATCCCCTGAGGGGAATCTCTTCCAAGGCTCACCCATCAAGTCTCCCATTCATATGCAACCAGGGCGGACCCTACTTAGCTAAGGGGACAAGTCATGCTCACTACCACAAGACCAGCTCTCCTCTCAAATAGGCATTGGAACATAGGAAGCTGCCATATACTGAGTCAGACCGTTGGTCCACCTAGCTGGGTATTGTCTTCACAGACTGGCAGCGGCTTCTCCAAGCTTGCAGGCAGGCGTCTCTCTCCCAGCCCTTTCTTGTTGGAGATGCTGCCAGGGAGGGAACTGGGAGCCTTCAGCTCTTCCCAGAGTGGCTCCATCCCCTCGGGAGAATCTCTTCCAGTGCTCACCAGCGTTCTCTCGAATTGTTTTACATCTGTGTGTAGAAAGAGTTTTGTTGGGGGCAGCAGTATCAAGGCACTGTGTGCGCACCTGCATTCAGAGTGGGACTTGCCCGATTCAATCTGAGCGGAGCCACACTGTGGCAATCCATGACCAAAAAACCTGGGTTCGTGGAGCGCTCGCTCAGCTAACCTGGGCTACGGGAAGGGGGAGTTAAGCGTGTGACCCGCTTTGGGTAAACTGGGCTCGCCTGTGGCCCGGTGGTTCCCATGATCCATGGGAAGCGGGCTAAGCTCCCTTAGCCCGCTTTCCACTGATCGTGAGAATACCCTTGTCATCTTTTTGCTTGGAGAGGGTAAGGAGTCGCAGGAGAGGCTGAAGTCCTCTTCCCTGACCCCATGGAACCATAGTCAGCTCCTCTCATCGCTTCGTTGCCCACATGCTTTCTTCTCATCCTAAGGACTAGTCACCTGCTTGCTTATAACAAAGAACGGAAGCTGAATTCTGTACCCCGAGTTACTTGCTGGGCCGTCTCTGCGCTTCTGAGGACTTACAGGAGGCTAAACCCACCTCTGTGTGTAGGACGTTCCCAGAGAAATGATTGCAGCCGATCCAATCTCTTAGTGCTGCCTGCCTGGGCCCAGTTTTTCCTCCTCCTCCTCCTCATTTAGGCAGGACTTGGTGTGCAGAATTAGTTTCCTGTGAAATCTAAACAGTCTGCAAGAAAATAACAGGAAAACCATCCAATCTGTTGGTATAAATAGAGGGGCTTTTTTTTTTTGCTTGGCACACAAGTACGTATTTGTATTAGTGGAGGGTTAGTGGTAATTGCCTCTTACCACAGGCCTCCGCTTTCTTGGAATAAACAACCCTGAAGCCACAAAAGGTCACAGCAACAGAGGCTTTTGTTCCGGCAAACAGCACTGATGGGAGAGACGAGGAGTCCTTTCCCCTTTTGTCTCTGGCAGTTCTCATTAAAATTCCTCTCCTTATTCAAAAGTGCAGGGGAGTGAGTGGCAGCTTGAGCTCTGCCCACGACTGCTTCCGTTCTGAGTCCAGAACTTGGCGGTGGCCTCAGTGCAGTGGGATGGAACAATCACAGAAGCAAGTGTCTCGAGAGAGCATGCTTTAACGCGACAGCTCAAAGAGGGCTAGAAACTTGGCTGGTTTTATAAACGTGTTGGGACAAAGCTGAGAGTCTTGGGGTGCTAAATGCTGCATACCGTCCCAAAGGTGTACCCTCTTGAGATTTCACGGATGAAAATAGGGGCCAATCTCGGGTGCTGTATTTAAAATGTGCTGTGACTGATCCGCAAATTGTAACGCCTGGCGCCTTTGCAGCATTGTGAGGGATCCTATACAAAACCATAGGAACAGAGGAAGCGGCCTTCTACTGAGTCAGACCATTGGTCCACCTAGCTCAGTATTGTCTACGCAGACTGACAGCGGCTTCTCTAAGGTTACAGGCAGGGATGTGCATGAGACGATTTTTGGGGATTCGATTCAAGTTCGAATTGAATCAGCCTGATTCGATTCGAGCTCAAATCCACTGCCGTAGAAGAAGATTAGATTTTATTTGAATCCATTCGGATTTTATTTTAGTGGGCTAGGGGGCAGCAAGGCAGGTTGGGTGGCAGGGTCTACCACCCAAACTGCAAAGCGATCGGGCAAATGGTTGATTTTTGAGGATTTTTTTAGTTTTTTGTACTTTTCTGCCCAAAGGAATAATGGGGATTCAAAGCAGGCCTGTTATTTCCCACGGGTAGTGCCTAGGTACTCGAAAATGGGTTAGGGGGTAGAGCCCCATGGGTGCCAACAGCTACCCAAGTCTCTATCTTGGAGACGCCAGGCAGGAGACATGGGACCTTCTGCATGCAAGCAGGTGGGTGTTCTTCCCAGAGTAGCCCCAAAGGGGAATATCTTGCATGTCTTCTCCTGTTCAACGTCAAACCAGGGCAGACCCTGCTTAAAAAGGGACCATTTCCTGCTGGGACCATAAACGGGGCAGAAGACAAGCCCTACATGGTTTTGGGAGAGCGATCCTGTGTTAGATGAAAGTGGAGACGGGGGCCCTTGATGGTCTGTCAAGCCCCACCGGAGCAGAACGCGTGTGCCTTTCCCAGATTCTATCTCCAGCTTCTGATCAATGTTGGCAGGGAGCTGATCCGGGCTTACTATAGGAAACTGTATGTAAGGATTGGAGTCCCTGCACTCAATACTCATGAAGTTCCATTTTGCTGCGGTGTTTATGGCGATGTGGCGTTTGTGCTTCTTTTAAAGAAAAAGTCAGTCTCTTTTCTTTAGTGTGGCGTTTATGCCAATGCGGCGTTTCCGCCGAAAACTACAGTAATGCCAATTCTCGTTAATTTATTGATAAGCAGCTTGTCTGGTGTAAACAACAGTGCACAGAGTATAGCAGTGATCTCGTTTCCTAGGGCAGGTCATTATGCAGGCTTCAGAACAGCCACTGTGCTATTCCTCTGGGGTGAGTATGAAGTGAGTGCAGGCGAGCCAGGTTAAAGTAAAATGCAAAACTGTTTAGGAATGATGACACCCCAACACCTGTCCTTCTGTAATGCATTCTTTTTTGCAAGTTGGTCTGACTTTCCAGTGCTGATGACGATAAATGGTACCATATTTTCCCGAATCCAAGATGAAGGTTTCCCCCCAGTTCGTTCCTGTTAAATATGGCAGGGGGAGGTTCGCCTTGAATTTGGGTAAATACAGGTATAACTTGTATTTAGCCGCTTTTTAAAGACCTCATCTTAGGGACAGAGGAAGCTGCCATATACTGAGTCAGACCCTTGGTCCATCTAGATCAGGATTGTCTACCCAGACTGGAAGCAGCTTCTCCCAGGTTGCAGGCAGAAATCTCTCCCAGCCCTATCTTGGAGATGCTGCCAGGGAGGGACCTTGGAACCTTCTGCATGCAAAGCAGATGCTCTAGGGAATGTACTAAAATGAATAAGGGATGCCCACTAAAAAGCCCTGGTTTCTTCCAAAAGGTCATGGAAATCCCATGCATTCCTGTTCCCTTTGGAAGGAGGAATTTAGGAAGTTGCCTTCTACTGAGTCAGAGCCTTGGTCTATCTAGCTCAGTATTGTCTACACAGACTGGCAGCGGCTTCTCCAAGGTTGCAAGCAGGAGCCTCTCTCAGCCCTGTCTTGGAGATGCTGCCAGGGAGGGAACTTGGAACCTAGTTGCTCTTCCCAGAGCGGCTCCATCCCCTGAGAGGAATATCTTACAGAGCTCACACTTCTAGTCTCCCATTCAAATGCAACCAGGATGGACCCTGCTTAGCCAAGGGGACCAGTCATGCTGGCTGCCACCAGACCAGCTCTCAGGGTCATCTTCTATCCGGGTAAACGCAGCAGGCAGATATTCTGAGCATCTTCAGGAGCAGCAGCAGTGACCGCTCTTTACTCTAACCATGTCTCATTTCCAAATTTTTACTCTATTACAGGGATGGAGCACCATCCATCCCGGCCCACCAGACAGCCAGGAAGGCAGGAAGATCAAGGTATTCCCATTTCAATCTTACTAGACCAGCTGTGAAGCAGCATAGACTGTGTGTATTTCTCTAGAGGTATAGCAGCAGAGTCTAACTGGGGGTGCCGTGGTTCTGCCTAGATCCCCACCCCCAGGCCCCAAAGTTTGGCCACCCCTTTTTGGAAATGTCTTCCTTCCTTCCTTCCTTCCTTCCTTCCTTCCTTCCTTCCTTCCTTCCTTCCTTCCTTCTCCCTCCATCCCTCTTTCTTTCTTTCTTTCTTTCTTTCTTTCTTTCTTTCTTTCTTTCTTTCTTTCTTTCTTTCTTTCTTTCTTTCTTTCTTTCTTTCTTTCTTCCCTCCCCCCTTCCTTCCTTCCTTCCTTCTTCCTCCGTCTTTCTTTCTTTCTTCCCTCCCCCCTTGCTTCCTTCCTTCTCCCTCCATCCCTCTTTCTTTCCCCTCCCTCCCTCCCCTCGCTCTTGCCTTCCTTCCTGCCTTCCTTCTATATACTGCCCATCCCCGAAGGGCTCGGGGGCAGTTCACGCCCCCAAATCCAAACCATTTAAAATTCAACAGGAAACATCAAAATAAGAGCAGTTTAAACACCAACCTCAAACCTCATTTTTAAAAACCAGTTCAGGATTATGATTAGCTCAGCTGAAAAGAGGGGTCTTCAGGGCTCTCTTGAACGCCTCCAAAGGCGGCAACCCTCTTATTACCCATGGGGAGTGCTTTCCACAACTGAGGGGTGACAGCTGAGAAGACCTGATCCCAGGTTGCCACCAGGTGAACGCTGGCACCCGAAGATGGACCTCCCCTGAGGATCTTAATGAGCAGTGGGGATCTTTCAAGGGAAGGGGTTCTCTCAGGCAACCTGGGCAATAATGATCCGCTTACATTCAGGACCAGCGGCAGGGAGAGGTGGGCACCCCTTTAAGGAGATGAGCCCTCTGACCAGGTTTGGAGGAGGGGCTTGTCCTCTTAGGCCCCTCCCCCCAAATTTGCATTACATCACTGCATCCATGATGCTGTAACTGAACATAAAAATGCAAAACAGCCATGCTTTCTCCACTGGGCCGTCCCTTTCATTCTGGTCGGCCAGCTGTAACCCTTTACAGGATTTTACAGGGAAACTTCGCCACAGGGTGAGAAATGCCTGTCCTCCTTTGTCCTGATTATTGCACCCACATGTAGGAGTCAGTGGGGAGGCTGGACAGGTCTTTGGGGCCCTGGGTGAGAGCGCTTTGATGTTCCTCTCACTCTGGACCCCTCCTCTTGAGAAGCAGAATCACAACAAATGGTTTGAGAGGTTTTTAAAAATATGTGTGAACTTGCATAGCTGGTCTTGTGGTAGCAAGCACGAATTGTCCCCTTTGCTAAGCTGGGTCTCTCCTGGTTTGCATTTGAATGGGAGAAATGTTGTGAGCACTGGCAGATATTCCCCTTGGGGGACCGGGCCGCTGCCTGCTTGCAGGCAGAAGGTTCCAAGTCCGAGAGACTCCTGCCTGCCACCTTGAAGAAGCCGCTGCCAGTCTGGGATAGACAATCCTGAGCTAGCTGGACCAAGGGTCTGACTCAGTAGAAGGCAGTTTCCTATGTTCCTGATTGAATTAAAAAAAAAAAAAGGTTTTAACATCCTGCCTCATAGTGCTGTGAAACCTGAACGCTCGCAGAACTTTGTGCAATATAGCCGGGTTAATATAATTCAAGTTTTTGTCCTTCTGTCCCTGTTTGCATTCCCCTCACCCCTTATGGTTCCACACGGCCGCTTGGTTTTGATCTCATGGCTCATGCATAGCCTCCCACCACATCTCCGCTGCATCTGCTGAGGGCTGTTTCCGCCCCGTGCCCAGGACCACTTGGGTGGGATCCTGCCATGCTGCTCTCTGTTGTACGCCATGCACACCCAGCAGGGCCAAAACCGCTTGGAGGAGTGGGCTGTTTGGTTCTTGGCAGGGATAGGCTTTTCCCAGTGGGATGGTTGGCCCCAAGAGTCTATGAGTTGAAGGCCAGAGAGACCAGGTCCGCTGCCGAAAGGCGGTCCCGGTCACGAAGGCAGCAAGTTTTCTGTAGCTCCTGGAAGGCCCTGAGGAGGGCCTAGTCAAAGTGGCTGAGGACCACGTCTCTTTCTTTGGGTTTGGCTGGAGTGGGGGGGAAGACCCCCTCACTTGTGAGGAAGAAAGGTCATGACGCAAACGACTGACCCATGCCTATAGGGCTCTGCTTGTAGGGAAGAGGGGCTCCATTCCCCTGTGTTTTGACTGCAGCCAGGCAGAGGAGGGAGATGCTACACCTGGCGTTCACGAACGTCGGTGCCCAGATGTTGCTGGCCTGCACAATGGCACAGGCCATTGTGGCTGGGGAATATGGGAGTTGTAGTCCAAAATCATCTGGGCTTGAGAAGCCCTCGATGACACAGTTCACCCAGGTGGGCAGCCCATGTCAACTGCAAATCCATGGCATCCTTTTGGGCAAATGATTCAGCTACCTGATGATGGGAGCTCAATCAATCAGCCATTATGGCCATGACGAAGGGTGTTTTTTTTCTAACCCTCAAAAATTAAGCCATTAAAACAGTGACATAAAAATGTGCAAGATACTCGCAAACGTAATCTTGATTCACAATAATTCAGCGTGCACCAGCTTGCCACCTACTTTGATAGCAGAAACGAGAAAGCTGGCTGCTTTTCTTGTAACGTAGGGCCCGGTATTGACTTATCAATTTATTTGCATAGAACTGCAAAGATCTCCAGGGATTAACCACATTCTGTGCTTCTTCCATGCACGGCCAGACCCTATAAATGGCCAGGCTTAGCCAAAGCGGCTTGTCTTGTGTCATGGCTGTTCTGAGGAGTATACGACCTCGTGTTTTCAAGGAATTTTGGGCCCCTCTTTGCAAATGCATTCATGTTGTTTCAGTGCTCTGCTTGGCATCATTCCCGTCTTTGCTTTTTTGCCTTCACTGTCCTTGGCTTCATTTGCCCTCACTGCCCTTTCATCCCATCGCAACTTAGGGATGTCCCCATGCCACCGCCGATATTATGATGCCACTGACACAAAACATTGCCACCAAATGAACTCTCATGGGTTGCTGCAGCCAATCATATCAAGCGGCAAGCGAAGGGAAATGAGGCAGTGAGGGCAAAGACGAAGGAAAGTGTTGCCAGGAAGCAACAGCTATGGGAACAAAAGGCCTCCAAAGAGGGGCAAAAGTACAAGACTGTCCAGTGAGGGGAGAATGTGTTCAGTTATTTGTTCAGCTGTGTTGAGTGTGCACTATTTGAGATGAATATCTAATTCATTATAGTGTTGCATCAAATGTTCTATTTTGCATATTGGATGGGGAACCCTGCGGCTGCTTCTTTATGCCTTCCTCTGCCTGATCTGTATTCTAGCATAAACTAGAAACCCACATCCAGCACCTGGGTTATTGTCACTTATTATCTGACAGGCCTGTGCGATGTCGGATTGGGAATATCGGATCCTGTCCACTCTGCTGTGTTTCAGGGCTTTGGAGACTGCACTCATTCCCACCTGCCCAACCCCCCCGGCCTCAGTCTTCGCTTCTCCTGGCCCAGCTCTTTTAACCTTTCCTCTTAGGCTTTGTTTTCCAGATCACTGACCATCATCCAGACCCACCAGCTTCCCTTTTCTGGATGCATTCCAGTTTCTCGGCATTCTTCTTAAAGTGCAGTGCCCGGAACTGGGTATCCCTTGAGCTGCACTGAATGCAGTACAATGTTTGCAAGTGCACAGTGATGCACATTGGGGCAATAGACCAACAAACCAGCTTCACACATACGCTGGTGGGGTCTGAGCTGTCAGTGACTGACCAGGAGAGGGATCTTGGGGTCGGGGTGGACAGCTCGTCGGAAGTGTCGGCTCAATGTGCGGCAGCTGCGGAAAAGGCCAATTCCGTGCTAGGGATCTGTTTAAGAGAGTTCTGTGAGTGGGTTAGTGGCCTCAGCCACTGGCACCCAAAGGGGTGAGGAGTGGACCAAGAACTTGTAGCTCTCTGTGTGCTTTGTTGGTGTCGATAAAGGTGCCGCTCCAAAGTGGAAATCCTTTTCTGCCGTAATTTCGATGCCCATTTGACCCACAGGATAGTGACCCCTGGCCACTGAGCTGGTGAGAAGCTACAAGGGTGCCCCACTGCCTAGCGTGCTTTTCATCATCTGCTGCCTTAAGGCAAGCTGTGTTTTTCAGAACCAGAAAGGGAACTTGACATAATCTAGCGTGATTTGAACAATGGCCAGTGCATTGCATGTTCTTAGGTGCCCATGGTGTGTGACTGTCTTATCAACGGTTGTTAACTTAGGGCTTCGCAGCCTCGAGCCCACCAGATGTTGCTGGACTACAACTCCCATCACCCCCCAGCAGGGGGTGATGGGAGTTGTAGTCCAACCGTACCTGGGGACCCAGTGTAGAGAACCCCTCTGTTAATGCATCAGCACTCCAGGGATGCCACTTTAGCATTGAGGATGCTGTTCTCTCGATGTTGAGCTCTTGAAGCTTATGAACTGGGAGACTCCCTTTGGCACATGCTGTCGGTGTTGAGACCCACAGACTGACCCCTCTCCCCCCTTTTCCCCTTTCTCTCTTGGCATTTCCAGCCGTACAGGAAGAGCGACAGCGGGGGAAAGACCGCAACGAGAACGAGGTGGAGTCGACAAGCAACGCGAACGAGGACATGCCGGTGGAGAAGATCCTAGAAGCCGAACTCGCAGTAGAGCCAAAGACAGAGACGTACATTGAAGCTAATATGGGCTTGACTCCGAACTCAGTAAGGAAACAACCCCATTGGGGTCTCCGTTGCCCACCGGCTTACTTAGATGATGTTTAACAAAGCCACCTAAATGTGACAGAGGATTGGTCTATTAGCCATTGGCTATGACAACTAAATGGAACCCCCATGTGCCACTGCAGTCTACCCCAGAGTGCCAGGTGCTGAGGATGGGCCCGGGGGGATCATCATCCACTTCATGCCCAGGTTGTGAGCTTACATAGGAAGGGTTTCTTGGATGCGAAGCTTTGGCTGAAGCTTCAGACCTGTGCTGTTTGGGACCACAACACCCATCGCCCCCGGCCGCAGGGATCAGTAAGGGTTGATGGGAGTTGTAGGCCAAGATCTGCAGGAGGGCTGAGGCTGTGCAGCCCCCCTGGCACGACGCGGAGACGACCGCCCTCAGCCCTGCATTTTGCCCAGGGAGGGGGCTCCTTTGAGGGAAACGGATCCCTCTTGAGCCCCCCGCGCCGTCCTGGAAGGCATGCACGGATTGCTGGGATGTGTAGTTCTCCCTAGGGCTAACCCTCCTTGAGCAGGGGTGGGCAAACTGGGCCCTCCAGCTGTTGCGGAACTACGCCTCCCATCTCCCCCAGCCTTGGGATGCTGGGAGTTGGAGTTCCCCAGCCCTGTCTGAGAGCTCTGAAGAGAGGGCTCCGTCTCGGTGCAAGGCCCCCCCAGCACCGAGGAAAGTGCAGAGCTGGGCAGAGATCAGCATAGTTGGAAATGGCTCTTGCATTGAAGGGTTGTTGGGTTTTTTTTGCCACAGTGGGACCTGCCTGATCAGTGCCATAGAGGAAAGAAGGATAAAAATATTATGGATGATGGTGACAGGCACCCTTCAGAGCCAAGCAAATACTGGAGCATAGGAAGCTGCCTTCTACCGAGTCAGACCCTTGGTCTATCTAGCTCAGGATTGTCAACACAGACTGGCAGAGGCTTCTCCAAGGCTGCAGGCAGGAGTCTCTCTCAGCCCTATCTTGGAGAAGCTGCCAGGGAGGGAACTGGGAACCTTTTTCATGCAAGCAGGCAGGTGTTCTTCCCAGAGCTGCGCCATTCCTTAAGGGGGGAATATCTTACAGCGCTCACACATGTAGTCTCCCATTCAAATGCAAACCAGGGTGGACCCTGCTTAGCAGAGGGGGCAACACATACTTACTAGAAGAGTGCTGGTCTTGTGGAAGCAAGCATGACTTGTCCCCTTAGCTAAGCAGGATCCGCCCTGGCTGCATATGAATGGGAGACTAGCACTGGAGAATAGCACTGTGAGCACTGGAAGAGATTCCCCTTCAGGGATGGAGCCACTCTGAGAAGAGCATCTGGGTTCCAAGTTCCCTCCCTGGCAGCATCTCCAAGATCGGGCTGAGAGAGACTCCTGCCTGCAACCTTGGAGAAGCCGCTGCCAGTCTGTGAAGACCATACTGAGCTAGATGGACCAAGAGTCTGACCCAGTATTCGGCAGCTTCCTACATTCTTACTATCCCACAGACCAGCTCTCCTCCCCCATCCTGTCATGTTCCGCCCACTAGGCGTTTCTGCTTGGTGGCCTTGTGTTTCCTTCTTGGCATCCTGTTTCTCCTCCTCATGGACCCTCGCTCTTTTCAGCCTCACTTCCTCACGCTCCTGTTTCTGACCTCTTGGCTGCGGTGCGCTTACCACGTGGCGTTGCTTCAAGCGGCCACAACGCCGTGTCACGTGCCGCGCCATGGCGGCATCGACAAATCACGTGAGTTGTGGCAGCCAATCAGATTAAGCCATGGCGTGGGCAAAGGAGGCCGGGGAGGAAGAGGTCCAAGATGGAGGAGGACCTTGGCCATGATAAGGACGCTGAGACGGCCGGATGGTCTTTGCAACAGCCGCTGAGAACCGCCCCACCGTGGGAGGATTTCTTTGACATTCCGAGAAACAGGCGCCAAATGCAAACAATTCTTTTGGCTCCGCTCTTCAACGGTGGGCGAAGACGTCTTCTGGGATGCTGCGACCTTGGCTGTTTTGTGGCCCCTCTTCCCTGGCCTGTCTGAATCCGAACACCTTTTGTCTTCTCTGCTCTCCGCAGCCCAACGACCCGGTCACCAACATATGCCAAGCGGCAGACAAGCAGCTCTTCACGTTGGTGGAATGGGCCAAGAGGATTCCCCACTTCTCCGAACTGCCGCTGGATGACCAAGTAATCTTGCTCAGAGCCGGTGAGTCTGACGCCCCGCCGGGGCGCGGGAGTGGTGGGGCGGGGAGGGAGGCCCCCAGCTGCGAGGGCACACGCCAGTCCTAGATGTGCTTTGCTTGCAGCCTGCAAGGGAACGGTGCATCCATTTCCCCCCCGTTTTGTTTTGCCTTTTTATTAAAACATTTTTATACTGCCCAAAACTGGCGTCTCTGGGCGGTTCACAACAATGAAAACAATGATAATGACAGACCTAGTAAGAAATTGGAGGCTACACGGACCATAGGAACAAACCATATACGTCGAGAAATGTATATGCCCCATGTTTAATTGTCACTCACACCAACACGTCATAGGAAATCGTTCTCATCAAAACGTTATGTCAAAATTTATAACCAAACTACAATACAACGGATCTTTTCAAATCAATTAACATATGCAATTGACCAGGTATATAAATGTTTTGACACAGGTAATCAGTTGAGGCTCCTGGACTCAATTGGCATACAATGAGGAAACACACAGAATAAGAGAAAATATTAGTCGAGATCATTTCTGTTCCATAAATCACAAATGGCGTTGCTTGGAAGTCAAATATCGCATCAAAAAGTTCCTTTATGCATGTAAATGCTAGATAATGAGGGAATAAAATACGAAAAGCAATCCTTGTGATTCCCTCAAAGTCCTTGTTGGTCTTGGCTCTCGTAGATTTTTATTCAAATTTTGGCTCTTGCTCGACAGGTGTCCTAGATAGCTTTTCACCTGTTTCCCCCTGCTCTAGCAGGACTTCATCAGGAGAAATATTTATCAATTCATTAGTGCCTCTGCACCTACCAGTGGTTTCACCTTGGAACTCCTACTGATTACAGGAATGTATATACACAGTGCATATCCATTTCTCTACGTATATGGTTCGTGATAATGACAGACCTGTCATTATGAGGCCCTGGGCGTGGGCCTGAGAGCTGGCCCCATCCCCCAGAAGGAAACGGCTGGCTTCGCCATGCGTCAGGGAGTCTGGCTGTAGCGGAGTGGATTTGCGAGTGTCTGGCTCGGGAGGGGCCTCAGATGACCTCCCCGAAGTCCTCTAACTGGTGGCTTTATTTATTATTGAGCACGGAGAGCAGCCTGCAGAGAACAGCCTGCCCATGAAATATTGAAGCGTTAAAACTTTGCTCAGAGTGGCGCTCGGATTCGTGTGTGCCAGTGCCCTGGGGGAAAAAAAAATCAAACGGGAACCATGTCTTCAGAGAAGTGTGCCTTGGATGGGGCGGCCAGCTGGCCTTTGGCTGGGAGGTGTGACCATTTCAGCTCACCTGTGCAGGTGAAGGGAAGGTGCACAGTCCAGCCTGCTGGAGCCTCTTTGCTTCCCGTTCTGGGCGGGACCTGAGATCGAGGCAGGCCCAAAGCCGAGTTATTGAGGGTCCCCGCTGATGGAATTTTGGAGCCCCTGTGTAAACGGGGGCTCTGAGGGGTATCCCGTCACAGCAGTGGGGGAGTGGGATATTCACATGCTGTTCCCGTGTATCATGGACATTGCTACAGCATCGCTACAACAGGTGTGGAACCTAGGAAGCTGCCTTATCCACCGTCAGACTGTTGGCTCATCTAGCTCAGCCTTGTGTACAATGACAACTCCCACCACCCCCAGCCACAATAAATTGTGTCTGGGAATGATGGGGGTTGTCGTTCAGCAACACCTGGAGCAGCAAAGGTTAGGAACGTAGGAAGCTGCCTTCTACAGAGTCCGACCCTCGGTCCATCTAGCTCAGGATTGTCTACACCAGGGATTCTCAGCGTTGGGTCCTCAGATGTTATTGGACTTCAGCTCCCATAATCCCCAGCCCCAGGGGGTCTTTGGTTGGGGATTATGGGAGTTGAAGTCCAATAACATTTGGGGACCCAATGTTGAGAATCCTTGGCCTACAGAGACTGGCAGCGGCTTCTCCGCTCTTTCCCCGCCCGCCCTGGAGATGCTGCCAGGCATTGGACCTGGGACTTCCGGCATGCAGAGCAGATGCCCTGCCACTGAGCAATGGCTCCGTCCTCTTGGGGTTCTGAATTAATCTCGTCTGGTTTCTGAAGTGGAACCCAATGCATGCAGAGTCCACCGCCATCTTAGAATCCATGTCCAAATATGCACACAGTGACACCCATCGCTTCCATCCACGTAAAATCCAAGTCCTTGAGCTCCGTCTTACATGCCCACTTCTGGACGGCCTGGTTGGGAAGTGCTATGTTGCCCTTCTAAACCCCCCGGCTGGCAGAGCTAGTCAATACTACTACTACTATGAATATTTATCTACTGCTTTTCAACAAAAGTTCCCAAAGTGGTACACATAGCTTTAAATAATTAAAGGTGGCTCCCTGTCCCCAGAGGGCTCACAGTCTGAAAAAGAAACATGAGATCGACACCAGCAACAGCCACTGGAGGGATGGTGTGCTGGGGATGGATAGGGCCAGTTGCTCCCCCCCTGCTCAGTTTGAGAATCACCACATTCAAAGGTGTCTCTTTGCTCAGTTAGCAGGGGTAAAGCACTACAAAAAGGCACTCTTGGCTGATTAATGCCTAACATCATTGTGTGTGGTGGATTTTTTTAAAAAAATATTTAGCATGGGGAGAATAATTGTCCCTGTTCAACCCCAGAACTGCATCTCTTCAGCGGCTGTTGTTGGTGTCTAACGTGTTTCCTATTAGACTGTGTGCCCTTCTGGGAAAGGCGACAATTCTATGAGCTTATTTTGCTATGTAAACTGCTTTAAGAACTTTTGTTGGGAAGCGGTATATAAATATTTGGAGGAGGAGGAGGGTGGCGAAGGCAGAGTGGTTTAGTGAATTCTGGGAGCATTGAAGAAGGAGAAATGAAGGTCTCCTGGCAAGAGACTAAAGATATGTTTTGCATTTCTGGAGCCCTTGATGGATGTTCAGAGTGCTATCTTATGCACAATTTCATAGCAAATGGAAGAAAAACAAGGTTTCTCTTGTCTCAGAAGCTTAGTACAGGTTTTTGGAGAACCTTATTTAACCTTCAGCCCTGGGGAGATGTTTGCAAGGGCATATTAGGAGAGTCGCGGAGATGTGTTTGCTCTGGTGCCTGGAACTGGAGCGTTGCTGTGCAGCAGAGTTCGTTACAAAGGCTTTGAGAGTCCTCACTGGCCCTGCTGCAGCAGAAGCCGAGGTTGAGGTGACCCAGAAGAGCCAACCTGACCCATCACAACTCTCTCCAGGCTGGGGCCCAAGTCACGGCCCTGTCCTTCTCTCTTCGGAGCTCCGTTGCATTTTGACAGCCTGTTCGGGTTGCATCCTGCTCCCTCGTTTCTCCCTCGTTCTTTCTTGCATGTTACCAAATATTTATAGACACCTTCTGCCAGATCCTCATCTGCCAGTTGACCGAGAAATGGGCTGGGAACATCCCGTCAGCCACATACAAAGTGGTGGCATTGTTGACGGGACGGACTCTGGACAGTTTAGAAGGGCAGCATTGCGGTCCCAGAACTGCTGGCCAGAGGCAGGCCAGAGGGAGCTCAGAAGCTCAGGTCCTGTGTGCGTGGGAGGTGCTTCCAGATCTTTTCCAGTGTCTTCAGCCACCCGAAAGCTGTCTTGAGAGAGTCAGATGACTTAGGGAGTTAAGGGCAGGACCTCCGACTTCAGTCCTGCTGGAGAGGACAGCTGGTCTGGTGGTAGCAAGCATGACTTGTCCCCTTAGCTAAGCAGGGTCCACCCTGGTTGCATATGAATGGGAGACTACATGTGAGCACTGTAAGATATTCCCCCCTCAGGGGATGGAGCCACCACTCTGGGAAGAGCATCAGAAGGTTCCAAGTTCCCTCCCTGGCAGCATCTCCAAGATAGGGCTGAGAGAGATTCCTGCCAGCAACCTTGGAGAAGCTGCTGCCAGTCTGTGAAGACAATACTGAGCTAGATAGACCAATGGTCTGACTCAGTATATGGCAGCTTCCTATGTTCCTACTCTAGTTTGCACTAGAGTAGTGCACATCTTTCCAGCATGCCTTGGACTGACTAGGAAATAATCCAAACTATCTCACCCCCACCCACCCCCAAATAAGAAAATATTCTCCCCCCCAAATTGATCCAAATGCAGCATAACACCCACCCCCATGAGCTCTTGAGTCCAATCTCTCACACATGCTGATTCCCAAATCCCTTGCCTGCTCTCCTTTAAACTACGCTTACCTGCCTGGGCCATTGTCCACAAGAAGGAGGGGGTGTCTCTTCTCTCCCCCCCCCCCCCACTCTCCTGGTGCCTTGGGTACTGTGTAGCAGCACACTAACTCCCCTGTTGATCCATGGGAAATGTATTTTCCCAGTATCACTTGGGAATTCTTTTCCAGCTTGAATTTTTATCTGAGCCAGAGAAGAATTTGGGGCACATAATGCTCAGCTTTTATTCAAGGCGAGCATTACACACCCTCATAGCCTGCCTCTGAGCCCAGAAACAGGATGCTTGACCTGCATGCCCAGGCTACACAGACTGATTGTCTGAAAGGTCTAAAGAGATCAAGATATGAGCACTATCCTTGTGCAGTGTTTGGGTAGCCTTCACACCACCATCATTTCCTTCCCTGTTGTCTTATCTCCAGGCTGGAATGAATTGCTGATTGCCTCCTTCTCTCACCGGTCCATAGCTGTGAAAGATGGGATCCTCCTTGCCACAGGCCTCCACGTTCATCGGAACAGCGCTCACAGTGCAGGAGTTGGCGCCATCTTCGACAGGTAGGGGCGCCCGGACCTGGAGATGGAGTGATAGTGGGCCTTGTTCGGAGGCGAAAGGGGTGCAGAGTTGGCTTGAGTCATTCTGCTGTCCACCAATCACGCACATGCCACAGCTCTACCTTTCACACCAACATTGTCTTCCAGTTGCTTGTGAAGGATAGCCGCCTTTCACTTTTTAAACAATCTTCTAGCCCTCATGGGAAATGTGCACAAGAAGGCATCACAACAATAAAGCTCACAATGTTATGAGGGATCCCTCGCTGGCTACTGGATAGCTCGGCTACAAAAATAGTAATAAATGAAATGGATGCTCGGAAGCCTGAGTGCCACAGTCTTTCTTATTGCTCCACCCTTGCAGAGTATTGACAGAACTCGTGTCAAAAATGAGGGACATGCAGATGGACAAGACCGAACTAGGCTGCCTGCGAGCTATCGTCCTCTTCAACCCCGGTAGGTTTGCTTCCCCTCTCTGCTTCCGCTCTTTTACTTTCTGCTGCATCAAATCAAGAAAGAAAAAAAAGGGATGAGAGCTGGTCTTCTGGTGGCAGGCATGAATTGTCCCCTTTGCCACTCTGGCAAAAAAGCGTGTGTGTGGGTTTTTGTTTTTAAAGAAAAGAAAATTGGTGTCAACAGTGGGATTTGAACTTACACCTTCTGTTGGAGACCAGGACTAAATCATTAGAAAAAGCCAAGTTAGGGCATTGAACTATTCTTCACCCTTAATATTTATTTATTAGAAACATTTAATATACCACCCACTCCAAAGACTCCAGGTGGTGCACAAAAACACGCAAACAAGGCAACATTAAAAATTACATTCTAAATTAAAAACTAAAGTAACTAACAAAAAAACAAAATAAGTAAACTACAGGGCAAAAGCCTGGCGAAAAAGAAAAGTCTCCAATAGAGATTTGAAGATCAGTAAGGAAGGGGCTAGACGGATCTGAAGGGGAAGAGCTTTCCAAAGAAGTGGGGCCCCTTATGATGCAGAGATGATGTGGGAAAGGAGAAGCCAGATGCTGCACCACCCTGACATGGTCTGGCTGATATCCCAGCTTCCCTTTATTATCACCCTCCCCCCCATTATTGAAATGTAGATTGTAGACTACTTGGGGCAGGGTCCTTCCCTTTTGACTTATGATCCTTTGCAAACTGTCAGATATTAGGGGTGTGCACGGAACTGGTTTTGGCTGTTTGGAACCAAACTTGAACCAAACCGCCGGTTGGCGAGCCGGTTTGGTTCGAAGGCCTCTTCTTGTAAAGGGGGACCTGGTGAGCATTCCCCTTTACAAGCAAAAGGGATCCCTGCCTCTAAAAGGGTTTCTAAGGCCTGGGTGGTGGTGGTGGTGAGAGGCTGCCCTTAGAACCCTTTTAGAGGTAGGCTCAAACAAACAACGTATATTTATATACCACTTTTCAACGAAAGTTTCCAAAGTGGTTTACACAGAGAAGTAATAAATAAATAAAAAAGATGGCTCCCTGTCCCCAAAGGGCTCACAATCTAAAAAGAAGCATAAGAGGGACACCAGCCACAGTCACCGGAAGTACTGTGCTGGGGGTGGAGAGGGCCAGTTACTCTCCCCCTGCTCAATAAGGAGCATCACCATGTTAAAAAGGTTCCTCTTTGCCTGGTTAGCAGGGGTATTGTAAAGGGGAATCCTCACCAAATTCCTCTTTACATGTAGAGCCCCTCGAACTGGTCTGTACTGAACCAGGCCCAGTCTGGTTCGGGGGGGGAAAGGTGGACCGGCCACCTTTTTTGGGAGGCCAGTCCTGTTTGAGTTTGAACCGGTTGAACCGGCCTGGTTCGAATCAAACTGGTTCCACACACCCCTACCGGATATAACCACCCATGATTCTCAGACTTTGGTGCATAGGGCAGGGAGACAGAGTGGGGCTCATTTGTCCCCACCTTCCTCAGAGATGTTAGCTGGGCTTTCCAAGAGGTTATGTTGGGATGGGTCCATGTTTTACTTTCATTTCTCTATTATGTATACCTCTCTGTAAATGTTTTTGTGGAAAAGTGGTGCATAAATATTCTAAATAAACAAAATGTGTCAGTGAGTTGGGCGTAGTGTAGTGGTTGATGATGGAAGTTGTATTCCATCCACATCTGGGAACTCCTATTCTAAAAGCACCCTGAAGATTCAAACCTGGTCCATCCATAGGATCATAGGACGCTGCCTTATACGGAGTCAGGCTGTCGGTCCATCTAACTCAGGGTTGTCAACACTGACTGGCAGCAACTCTCCAAAGTTGCAGGCAGGGGTCTTTCCCAGCTTTACTTGGCAATTTCAGGGGTTGAACCTGGCGCCTGCTGCATGCAAAGCAGATGCTCTTCCACTGAGCTATTATGGCCCCATACCTTAAGGGGAATATCTTAGAGCGCTCACCTGTAGTCGCCCATCCAAATGCAAACCAAAGCCAGACCCTGCTTAGCAAAGGAGACAATTCATGCTTGCTGCCACAAGACCAGCTGAGCATGCTGAACCCCCACTCTCAGGTCAGATGAACCAATCGCCCCATAACCACAATTAGCAGAAAACCTCTGGTCTGGATGTAGCGTCCATTGCTTCGCTTTCAGAACACTGGTCTCCTTTAAAGTGATGTTGTTGGCATGTCGTGTGCATGTCGTGTTCTTGGAAAACACTACCCTCCAGGCTAAATTACTCATGAGTTGTCCCACTGAAATTTATGGGACAGGTGAGTTACAACTAACTTGTCTCATTAGTTTCAGTGACTCGTGAGTAATTTAGTCTGGCCATGATCCAGATCTTATTTATTAGCTTTGACGGGACTGGTGTGTTCTGTTGAACAATATAACCTGTCTCTAGCTTATCTGAAAGAAGGCCACACATGTCAATTTACACCCAACATTGCCTCTGAGCAAGCCAAGTAACCTCAGTGCAAATAGGTTTTACTCTCACGGATCTGAGCCTCCTTTCCGGGACTCCCTGGCTTCTGTCCATGGAGGGGTACCTGTTGAAGGCAGATCAGACCAAGGAGTGCTGATCTGCTCAGAGGGGGCTCGGTGCTCTAGCAAACCCCTCTTTCAGGGAGCCATCAGATCTTTTAAAACCCCCGTGCAGAATTCTGCCCAGTGGTGCTCATCTGGGCAGCTCCTGGGGAGATGGTAACAGCATGTTAGGTAAATCAAAGGGGACAGGCCCAAAAAACTGAATTTATTCAGAGTAATTGGATTTGTCAGGTTATGAAATCCTGCGAGTAGAGCAGTGCCATGGGAAATATGCCTTATGTATAATTTAATCCTCTCAAGATTATTTTGGTTTTAGTTTCTGCAACTCCAGTGTGGGATTTTGTCTCGAATTCCCACCATGATCTGCTCCCTGAGAGTATAAAACTGGTGGGATCTGAACAGAGGAAGTTGCTTTGTACCGAGTGGTCCATCTAGGTCCATCTAGCTCGGTATTGTCTTCACAGACTGGCAGCGGCTTCTCCAAGGCTGCAGGCAGGAGTCTTTCTCAGCCCTATCTTGGAGATGCTGCCAGGACGTGAATCTGGGACATTCTGCATGCAAGCAGGCAGATGCTTTCCCAATGAGCTATGGCCCCATCCCCTGAGGGGAATATTCTACAGTGCTCACATCTGCTCTCTGCTGCCTGTTGCCACCCAGGCTGAAACCAAGGGATGGGTTTGGCTTTAGTTTTTTGGTTTATTGTTGATGATAAGAAAGTTCTCCCCTTCCTTACGATGCCCACATGCCTCTGGTCCTCAGGAGGGCTTAAAAGGTGTCCGTTTCAAAGTCTCTCTTCTCTCACAGACTCAAAAGGCCTTTCCAATCCTGCCGAAGTGGAGGCTCTGCGTGAGAAGGTGTACGCTTCGCTTGAGGCCTACTGCAAACACAAATATCCCGACCAGCCTGGAAGGTGAGTGAGTGTAATGTCCACATGTAAGATAAGGCCACTTGGAAACTAACTTCCGCTTTCTCACTCTTTGTTTCATTTTACTCCTTCTCCTCCTCTTCCTTCTTCACCATCTCCTCCTCTGTCTCCTCCTCCTCCTTCTCCATCTTCCTTCTGTCTCCTCCTGTATCTCCTCCGTCTCCTTCTCCATCTGTCTCCTCCTCCTCCTCTGTCTCTTCTTCTCTCTCTCCATCTCTTTTCTCCTTCTCCATCTCTCTCCTCCTCCTCTGTCTCTTCCTCTCTCTCTCTCCATCTCTCTCCTCCTCCTCCTCTGTCTCCTTCTCCATCTCTCTCCTCCTCTGTCTCCTTTGTCTCCTCTCATTCTCCATCTCTTCCTTCTTCCTTCTCCATCTCCAAATCTCTAAAGAAGGAGAGTCCACCACTGCATGAAGCAGGCTCTTCCACTGTCTAACAGCTCTTACAGTCAGGAAATGCCTCCCGTTGTCTAGTCCAAATCTGCATCCTTGTAATTTCAACCTTTTGGTTCCAGTCTTGCCCTCAGGCATGACAGATAACAAGCCCACTCCTCTTTCTTTCAAAACTTGAAGATGGCTCTCGTATCTCCCCCTCCCCCAGCCTTCTTTTTTCCAGGCTTAACACACCCAGATCTTTCAAATGCTCCTCATAGGGAACCTGGCGCCATTTTGTTTTCTCTTTCCATCGTCTACATATAACTGCGTTTCCTAATTTGGCCTTCTGTTCTGGCGGATACGTTTCTGTATTTCCATCCATTCTGATTGGAGGGCTTGGGTATATTTGTTTGTGGGGGGGGGGGGGCGGGGGGCGGGGCGGGGTTATCACTTCTTTTTGAATTACATTTGGAAATGAGAGGGGAACCCCCCCTTTAAAAAAATCTTTTTAAAAGGATCCCCCCCTTTAACAACAACAAAAAAAGTCAGGCACATAGAGAGTTAATCTTCCTTGGCAGATGCGCTTCCTGTGTCAGCCACACTTCCTTCCCTGGCTCATCCTTTGAGTGCACTCAACACTCAAGAGTGTTGAGTGTTAGGCGCATCCTCTGAGATTGCATTGGAACTTCGATGGAGAAGGGGGCTTTTTCCCCCCACTGCCAGTTAATTCTAACCAGGACTAGATCCAGTTCTTGTATTTCATGGGCAAATGGCTGACCAGAAGCATACGTGCACCCAATAATTCCCTCCTTCCAGATCAAGGAACAGCAAGGAAAGGTTCCAAGGAAAACTAGTTCCGGCATCTCCACTCCGCGGTTCTCCTCTGGCGGATGCCTGACCTTAACCTTGCTTGCCCCTCTTTTGAACCTGCCCCTCTCCTCCCACCCAGCTGCTCTTTCCCTGTGGCTGGATTATTCCCCGAGCTGGTTCTTTCACAGTTAAAAGGTTTCCAAGCAGCCCTCATCTGGTTTAGTTTAAGAGTGAGACTTCCTGTGTGTCGGGGGTGAGCGGGACAAGGAGGACGAGAGTGGCAGGTCTTGATCCGCGTTTCCTGGCCTCCGTCCCACGGTTCTTGCCAACTCAGCGTTCAAAAATAAAGTCAACAAAACCGCCCCTCACAGCACTGCCACCCCCGCCAGGAGCTGGTTCAGTTCCAGGCCTGAAACAGACGCTGCATTTTTTTGGAAACCACACGTTTGCATCTATTTGCAATAAAAATAAATATATGGTGTCACCCTCAATTATGCAAGGGGGAGAGGGGAATAACAACAACAACAACAACAAGAATAATAATGATCCCAGTGGTCATTGGCGCCCTGGGTGCCGTTCCAAAAGACCTTGAAGAGCACCTCGACACCAGAGGGGCCACAGAAATCACCACCGGCCAATTACAAAAAGCAGCTTTTCTGGGAACAGCCTATATTCTGCGACGATATCTATAACCATTGACAGTAAAATTCTGGCATCCCAGGTCCTTGGGAAGGACTCGATGTCTGGATAAAACAAACCAGTCAATAACACCTGTCTGACTGTGTAAACAACAACAACATAATAATTGTAGAAGAAAGCGTGTGTGTGTGTGTGTGTGTGTGTGTGTGTGTGTGTGTGTGTGTGTGTGTGTGTGTGTGTAGAGGAGAGGCAGGAAGGGAAAAGAAATATTCAAATGTCCGTTCTCTGCAGGGGAGGGCATTTCTTCAAGGATGCAAAGGAGCCATGAGTACTAGAAACTTCTGCCAAGCCCAAACTTAACTTGTTTTTTGTAACAACGGATCCACTGAAAACACATGTATTTTCCAGCAATTTTCAGCATGCCTTGCAAATACTTTTTGTCACGTTGTATGCATGCTGTTTTTCTCAGTACCATTTCCCCTTCTCTTTGCCCTCACTGTCCCCTGCCCTCACTTGCCCCACTGCCACTTAATCCGATTGGCTGTTGCACCCTATGTGATTTCCTCTCCCCTCCCCACCATGATGTCACAGTGCTAGATGTCACTGTTGATGTTTGTAAGCAAGATAATGTGGGTTGACTTGTTCAGTGGCAGTGTGGGCCAATGAGGCCAAGGACAGTGAGGGCAGAGGAGAAGGGAGAAAATGATACCAAGAAGAAGTAGTGGCATCTCGGGGAAGAAAAGGTTGCCAGGCCGCAGTGAAAGAATACCAATGTTTGCTCAGGTTTTTCCAGATCAGTGTGCATCGGCATCAAATGTGAATATTGAAACACGAGAATATTTGGCAAGCCCGATTAAAAAGGCTATTTAATACTGCCTAGAGCTTTGGAGTCAGGTAGTATTTAAAACAAACAAACAAACAAAATATTTGTTCCTTTTCCAGGATATTCTGAAGAGCTGCTTAGTTCTGTATTGGAGACGGTATTTTGCACTCCCCTTCATGATTTCTGATTGTGCTCCATGCAGATTTCTAGAATCTCTCCACCTGAACCTCTGTGGGGCCATACACAACTGTGTATTTGCAAAAATGAAAGCATAACGACATGTCCAGGACAAAAGGAGGGACGTTCCCACACCATGCATAATGACCGTCTTGAACTCACTGACCCAAGATGTGATGATCCCTCTTTAAAAAAACAAAAAAAGGGGTGGTGGTGGTTTACAGGCATCATAAAACAACATAAAAGCATAGTAGAACTGGAATAAAAACCAAATCATGTTAAAATGATAGGTATTGAAGCGACCGCAGAACAAAGAACTGAAAATCCCCCAAACCAGCCAAGGAAAGAGAGAGGGAGGCCCGCCACCAGTAGATGCTCCTATCCTGTCCCAAAGGTCTAAGGGATCAGGACAGTGCCCAGCTGCCTTTGAAAACCCCAAGGGATTCTTGCCTCAACTCGGAGCAGTAATCCCACGTCGTCACGGCACATGACCCAGCCACCGTGATGAACCTTGGATTGTTAAGGCAAGCTGCAAGGGGAGAAGGCGGTTGCCGGAAGGCTTCTTGGAAGCTTCTGCCTGGCCACGATTAGAATCCTAGAACCACAGAGCTGGAGAGGGCTTTGGAGGTCATCTAGTCCAACCCCCACACAGAGCCTCTGTTTGGGGACTTCCAGGGAAGGACAGCTGGTCCTGAGCAGCAGAGAACCAGTCCACTCCCCTCCTCCTCCTCTGTAACAGCCCTTCAGATATCTGAAGATGACTCTCCCCGCCACCCCTTGGTCTTCTCTTCTTCAGGCTAAGCACCCCCAGTTTCCTCAACTTAGCTTCCAGACCCCTCACCGTCTGGGTTGCCTTCCTCCGAAGCCATCCTCCTCTGAAATGCGGCGCCCCGAACTGGACACAGTACCCCGCATGCGGTCTGATCCATGCAGACTAGAGCGTAGTGACCACTCCTCGAGGCCTGGACCCTGTGCCTGCAGTTGGCACAGTCCGGGATCACGTTAGCCTTTTTAGCTGCGGCTTCACCCTGCTGGCTGACGTTCCAGCTTGCGGTGCACCCTCCGGACGTGGCAGGCGGGCTCGTCGCCTGGCCCAACCGGGCTCCCCTCCCCTTCTAACGGCTGTCTTTGCCTTGTAGGTTCGCCAAGCTCTTGCTCCGCCTCCCCGCCCTCCGCTCCATCGGCCTCAAATGCTTAGAGCACCTCTTCTTCTTCAAGCTCATAGGCGACACCCCTATCGACACCTTCTTGATGGAGATGCTGGAGGCCCCCCACCAAATGACTTAAGAGGCAGCCTCTGGCGAGCATCAGCCCCTCTCCTGGAGCTCAGCAGGCTCCACCACGCTCCGCCTCCGCGTCCCGCCCGGTGCAAAAGACACTGCTCTCCTCCGCGCGGCACTCACCTGGCGACCCTGTTGGCTCGGCCCCTTTGTTGCTTTCACAATCTCTGCTGCCTCTGAGGATCCAGTGTTGGGCTGCCGCTGCTCCTTCCACCGATGGAGAGACCGTGGGTTTCAGACACTCAAAGGGCACCCACCGCCGCCTCCTTCCCGGGCACAGGTGCACCGCAAAAGAGCCTGCAAGCTGGGTCACTCTCGCCGTCGTTCACCCCCCCCCCGCCCCCCGCATTTGTGGCTTTGGTTGGGCAGATGGGATTTGCGTCCTCCGTTGCAGAGAGATGGACTTTGGGAAGAAGGATGGAAGGGATTGTGTGTTTTGTGTTGTCGTCCCCCCCCAACCCCACCCCTGATTTGGAAAGAGGAAAAGATGATCCTCCCCCCGCCCCCCACGCCCATTTCAATTGCTTAACATCTCTAAAGGGAACTGAGTGCAAACGCAGTTAAGCTGAGGAGGGTCTTCGCGGCGAAGGGTTCCTAATAGGGGAAGGTTTTCAGGGGGTGCTCAGCGCCCACCTTGCCTCCCCATGCTTCTGCTGTGCTGCTCATGAGCAAGCTTATTGGGATTGATGGGACATGCTTACTTCCAACGGGAGTCACTTCAAAAAAGTTTGTTTCGTTATTCATGAGTAACTCAGTCTGGATGGGAGCCATTGATTGGAGTCGCTTGTCTCATAGCTAACGTTTAAGTGTGTGTGCATGAGCAATAAAAATCTCTATGGGGCACCTGAGCTGAAGGCTTGATCCGGAAGGGGGCCTCCTGTTTAAAAAACTTGGGGAGCCCTGATCTAACGGCGTCGTAAAATTAAGCGTGAAGGGAAGGGCCTGGCACAGGCAGGCAGCATCCTGCAAAAGGGCGGTGCTTTCATAGCTGTCTTGATGTTGTTGTTCAAAGGTGACGTCCTCTCTGTTGTCAGAGTGAGGCCGGCCTATTGCAAGCCGACAGGAATGCACAGAGATCAGCCCAGGCACTTTTAACGCTGTGAATGTCACGGGTGAACCAAATCCATCCATGCCTTTCCTTGCCAAAGGGCATGCCTGTCCAGTGGGCGTTTTGCAGAAGATGAAATTGTCGTTGCTCGTGGTTCTTTAAGGCTGAGGTTGGGAACCTTGGGTCCACTGGTTGCTGGGACTACAACTCCCATCCATCCCCAGCCGTTATGGATGGGGATGATGGGAGTTGCAGTCCAACATTTGGGGACCCAAACGTGAGAACCCCTGCTTTAAAGTTCTTCCTCTACTATTGCCACCTTAAAAAGAAAAGAAAAATGTCCCTGCCCCTGTGCCCGGAACAGATATGCAGAAATGCAGCCTGTGGAGCTCTGTCCGAGCCCTGCCTGTTTCATGTCTTCATATCCGATATCCTGGCACGGGGACCCTGGAAGGTGTTCAGAGGAAATCCCACGGGCAGTTCTGTGCTTTGTACGGCCAAACCTGTGTCTGCTCACCATTTAACACACGAAGCCAAGTATTGATGGGCTGTGCCTTCCTGGCAACGCTCTTGAGCGTTCTCTGGTTTTGTAGAGTTTGGAGGGGAGTTTAGCACCGAGGCGAGCCAGTTCTGGGAAAGTTGCTTATCAGGGTTGTGGATTCTCAGCATCGACATAGGCAGTAGGGATGTGTGAATCGATTTGAATTGATTTGACTTGAAGCTGGCCAATTTGGACGATTGGAATTTGGATAGAATCACCCCTTTAAAAAGGTAATTCAATTCAATTCAAATCGGTCAGACTTGCGTTTGAATCGATTCGAATCTATTCGGTGACCATTTTGGGACAATTTTGTCACCTTCTAAAAACCATTCAGGCACTCTGGTCAAAAAAGCCCCCCAGATAGGTTGATTAGATTCAAATCAAATCAATTAGAATTAAATCCACCTGTTTCCAGCCAATTCAATTCAAATTTGAAGCGTATTTGAAAATTCGATTCGTGCACATCCCTTATAGGCAGTTCCTCTAGTCTACCAGGGTCTGCTGTGAGTGGCCCCATGTTCTTGGACTTGGCGGGCTTTCCCAGCCTTCTGCTGAGATCTTTTCCAGACAGCCTGAGACCCTCTGCTTTGGAAGCACTGCTCAGCTGCTGCACTCAGGGCCATCACACTTTCCTGTGCTTCTAAGCAGGCTTGTTAACAGAGCGGTGATCTTGGAGCTGATGCCACGCCAGCCTCTTTGCCTCCCAACCTAAGGCCCGGCTGTGCCCAGCAGAATCCACTGTGCAGGTCTGTTCTTTAAGGAGAGAGAGAGAGAGAGAGAGAGAGAGAGAGAGAGAGAGAGAGAGAGAGAGAGAGAGAGACCAGAGGTGACACCTGTCTGAAAGGTCAGCCCTTCTGATGCAAGCCTCGCCTCACCCCATCCCAGCTGGGCGAGGCCAGTTGTGTGGCACGGGGGCAAAAACACTCTCTGCTCATGCTCAGAGGTATTGTCTTTAGGCATACTTCAGGTGGCCCACTTGTCAAAGGTAGATTCTGCGGTCGAGGCCCATTCAACAAAGGCAACATTTGAGCTTCAGAATCTAGTCTAGCGGAGAGAAAAAATTAAGTCCAGAATAAAAGTGATCCGAAACGGAATGCTTCCTATACATTCTGTGGCCATTCTGAGAGAGCCTCGTTTTTTGAAGTTTTAGTCAACTTTCAGCTCAAAATGTATGGGGAGGTGAAAGGCTCGCCAGAACTGACTTTCTCAGGAAACAGGCTCTGACCATCTCGCAGTCACCAGTGTTTTTCCTCCCGCAATCCCCCTGGAATAAGCACAGGATGCGTTCAGATTGTGGGGAAATATGGCAACCACCGGGACAGCCAGGAGCACTGATGGTCAGCTGATTCCCTTTTGGGGGCTCCCAAATTAACCCCCCCCTCTGGCTTTGCACTCTGGCAAAATTGGCAGGGAAAGTGTTTTGGCTTCATTGTAAATTTACCAAGAAAGCTGGTTGGGGCAACCTGAGAGTAAAAGTAGGACAGTGGCATCAGTGGTGTTTGCCGGGGGTCTTCTGAGGGAGGCTCAAGTGAAAGGAAACCCACCCTAGATATGAGCCAATCTTGTCCAACCTGAGGTTTTCCAGCTATTGTTGGACTACAAATCCCATAACCCCAGCCGTAATTTGTTGTGTCACAGAAGAGGGTACCTTGTTGCATCTCTGCATGACTTGGCCTGGCCTTGCCCTCCTCCAGATCAGACCCCATTGGGAGTGTGCCATCCTGCTTTTTCTCCACACTGAGTGTAACAACCAATCCCGAGACGGAGATGCAGTCGAATTAGCACCGCCTGAGGCGAGTTCCTCGCGGGTCTCTGCACGAATCCGATTCATGCAGAAGCACCAGCTGGGCTCCCCGAGGTCAGAGAACAATTCCTTTCCCACACTTTAGAAGCAATCCTTGTCAAGCTAGAAGGGGCAGCTTGACCCATAGGGCAGTTTTGTTTTGGCCAGTGTGGGGCTCAAATGACCCATAGCAGTCATGGCTCTGAGACTCCGTTTGTGGGGAAAGAAGTCTGTTTCATAGCCCAGTGCAAAGGAGCCCAATTTGTACCCATACATAGTTGGCATGTAAGAATTAAAATGGAAAAGAGCTACCTCCTGAGAATCTCAGCTTTCTTTTCATTTCCAAGCAAGTTTCTAGTCCTTAAGGCTACAGATACATGCTTGGAAGCATGCATCTGGAGACTGAAGGTAGACTTTTCTTTTCAAAGCTCGTATTGTTGCCTTACGCAGGTGTTTCCAGAGCCAAGTTCTCTCTCAATCTCTCTTTAAAAAACAACAACCAAAAACCAG
Source organism: Hemicordylus capensis (assembly GCF_027244095.1). Taxonomy (NCBI): domain Eukaryota; kingdom Metazoa; phylum Chordata; class Lepidosauria; order Squamata; family Cordylidae; genus Hemicordylus; species Hemicordylus capensis. The sequence continues at coordinate 1,494,879 of NC_069673.1, read as the reverse complement.
AATGAACAGTGAAGGAGTGTGTTGGTTTTGCAGAAGAAAGTGGTTATTCTTAGCAGGTTGGGCCGAGGCCAAGAGTGAGGTGATTGTGGTTGGCTCTGGCCTAGGAGTTTCCCTGGGACATTTATTTGCTTGGTGTGGGTTTTTCCCCTCCCCAGACTCCGTGTATGTTCTAAAAATAATCCACCTTCTCTCAGCAGCCGCTGTGAGTCCTTTAAAAAGATGCCTTCAGAGATCGCTGTGTTCAGGGACAGATTTTTGGCTGCACTCGTTCCTTGCGGGCCAGGCCTGCTTCCTCACACTTCCCACCCGCTTTCCAAGAGGCATTTCCCACACGCCAGGGGCCGACGTCTTCCCGTAGGACTCCCGGAGACGACTCAGTCCCTTACTCAGCCATCCCCAAATGACTCGAGGTAGCCGACTGGCAGGAGGGAAGAGAAACGCTGTCTCCGTCTCTTTGCCCGCTTGCAACTTGGCTGGGAATATTATCCAAACAACTTTTACCCTGGAAACGGGGTTTGTGTGTCATTTGATTGCCAGCAAAATGAGGCAAGAAATGGCTCGTTCTGTACTAATACATTCGTGCAGGAGTGTGCTCTTTAGGACAGGGGTTGCGGAAATGGGGAACTGCCAAATACCGAGTCAGCGCCTTGGTCCATCTAGCTCAGTATCGTCTACCCAGACTGGCAGTTGCTTCTCCAAGGTTGCAGGCAGGAGTCTCGCCTCCCAAGTTGGCAAGCTCACTTCTTCGACCCAAGAGTCACAGGTAGCCTTTGAAAGACACACCCGCTGCTTTACACAGCCACTGAAATATCAGGTTTTAATTTCTGGGTTCTGAAGCCAAGACTGAAGAATCAAATCTCACACTTTTAGATTTTTAGGCTGGTTTAGGATATTGGATTCATGCACACCAAATTCTTTCCACTGCCTCTTTGGTCTTTGCCAGAAAATATTGGCATTCATTGCCCTTGTTTATCCCGACCGAGTCCTTGGGCCCATCTAGATGGTAACCTATTCCAGCTTCGCAAATTAGATCATCATGAGATTTTATGGAGCCTCTACATGACGTTTAAACATTCTGTGTAATTTCCTAGCACCATCTGCTGGTCACATGCTGACAATCCATGAAGAAGCCATCTCTTTTCAATGCTACCTTGATCCTGGCTTGACAATGATGTGACTTTTTCACAGATTCCCAGCAGGTGGCGCTAAGACATTACAGGAAGGGTTTAAACGTCATGTGGCTGCCCTGTAAAATCTCCCATTGGAATTTGTGTTGAATTTGGAATAAATTACTGCCAGGATAGTGCTCTCATTCTATTTGCGTGTGTCCAGCTCTGACAGAATGTGGCCAGGAATGTGCAATCTAATGCCCAGTAGCAAGCAATGTAGTGTGGATAGAGGGTGCCCCAATACATCATGTTTGTACAGAAACTTTATTCCATGCCCAGCCCTCCTTTAATGGTCTCGGGCGAGTGCAAGCATTTTAACTGACAGCAGCCAAAGTCTCTTCCCCCAAGTAACACACAAGCGACACACCTAAAAGACCGTCGGACTTTTGCACCCCTGCCCACCACAGCCTTAAATCAAACTCTGCAGGATTTTGATTCTAACCGATTTCCTCCTTTCAATTTTTCTTTCACATTTTGGGTTCCTTTCTCTCTTTCCCACGATGGCAGTGAGCCATAACAATGACCAAACTACTCTCTCTCAGCCCAGGACAGCTGTGGGGTCTGTAGCATTCTGCAAAGAGCCAGGGTGGGTTTTGCCACACAGGATGGCAAAAGGGGTCATCTGAACAAGCCAAGTGAGATGTACTGCATTTACCTGAATCTAAAACTTGCCTCCCCCTGCCCCTCGCCAAGTTCTGTGAGGTTAGAAAAAAGCGGGATCATCTTAAATTCGGAGTCCTTTTTCATTTCGGGTGAATACAGATATAATCTGTCCTTAACCTGAAATTTTCAACAGAGCCATCTTAAATTCAGCGTCGGTCTTCTATTCGGGTAAATAGGGTGCCTTTTAAAAAATACTTGATCCACCATGATGGCATGATGCTGTTTTAAGTGAGGGCGGAGGCCATGATGCATTTAAGAGCCAGGGTTCTAAACAAACCACTCTCTCGGATGCAATTGGCTTCTACCGTGCTAACCCTAACCCTAACTGGCTACACAGCTTTGGCCCTCCAGCTGTTGCTGGACTACAACTCCCATCATCCCCGGCCACAATGGCCAACAGTCAGGGATGATGGGACTTGTAGTCCATCATCTGCAGGAGGGCCGAAGTTGTGCAAGCCTTGTTTTAGAGGATTCCTCTCCCTCCCTCCTGCTCTCTCTCTCTCTCTCTTTCCTTTCCACATCTGCAACGAGAGAGATTCCACATAGGATGCACAGTCCCGGGGCTTTCTGTTGTGAAATTGTAGTAGGAGGCTGTGTGTCTACAATGAGATGGCACGATGTTTTTTACGTTGATATGTATGTAGTGTAGATATGTTCACTGTATAAATATCCTCACTCACATATGCATATATTATACCCATAGCAAGTCAGACTTTTAGCATTACCTTTGCGTTCTCTCTCTCTTTTTTAATTTCTTGGTGCCCCCTTCATTTGCTTTATGAAAGCAAGTACATTTCATCGGACTGTCCCTTCCAGCCCATGCAGAGTTGGTTGGCACCAAAACAGAACTTTATAACCCAAGAAGAGGCAAAAATGCATCTATTTTAAGATGCTGGGGGGTGGGGCAAGCAGCAGGTGTATTCAAACTATAGCTTTAGCAGCTCCCAACACTTAGAAAAACAGATGCCTTTGCTATGGAGTGCATAGCTTAACAAATATAAAATTTAGAAAGGGTTTTTAAAAAACTAAAGCTTTTTAAAAAAGAGAAAGGGTAAGCAAAATATCTAAAGCGTCAATAAAGTTAAATATCTATTTTTGTACAAATGTAATTTTATCCCTTACATACTTTCAGATAATTTGGGGTTTTTTTTTGTGGTGTTGTTGTTGATGTGGGGCAAGGGTGTGTGTGTGTGTTTCTCTGTTATCATAGAATTTGCTCTAAGTTTCGCATTAATGCATTTAGCCAGAGATCCATCTGTACGGAGCAGAGGGCAGGCTTTGCATTATGTTGAAATGGCGTCATCCAAAATCTCTTCAGAAATGGTTTTTCTTTTGAACGAGTGGGTTTTGACTTTCCCTCTGCTATTTTTGGAAATGCAAAAAGATGGCCTTTTATTGCGTCGTTTCCCGCGCCCTCCCACCCCAGCATTATCCTGCAGGTCTACTCTACTGTGAAAATCACTACCATGTATTATTGTTCACTTAAAAAAAAAATTAAGCAAATAAAAAAAAAATTCTGCTGGAAATGCCAGTATTTTGAACAAATGTCTTAGAATTGTTTTAAAGAGTAAAAGAAAATATATGAGCATTTTAAAATACAACAACGTTCTAATTCTCTTTTATTCTGCACATGGGTATTCTTTGGTTTCTTCTTCGTGTAGCTTACAAGAAGTTTGATTTGATGTTGGGTTGATCTTTGCAACAACAGTAATGTTTCTTACATGTTTGCAATTTGCATAAGAACTAGAAACTTTGCTTTTATCCAGCGAGTCAGAAGTGCTATTCACACATTATGCTGAACACTCGTGCAATGAGTATACAGTGTACATGCAGTTACAGAAGTATGCTTCCGATCTGTACCCTGTATCTGAAGGGCCTGCATCCAGGTTCATTTTTAGGAACATAGGGAGCTGCCATATACTGAGTCAGGCCATGGTCTATCTAGCTCAGTATTGCCTACACAGACTGGCAGCGGCTTCTCCAAGGTTGCAGGCAGGAATCTCTCAGAAGGGGAATATCTTACAGTGCTCATATGTGGTCTCCCATTCAAATGCAACCAGGGCGGGCCCTGCTTAGCTAAGGTGAGAAGTCATACTTGCTACCACAAGACAAGACTTTTAAAAGGAACCCAGCTACAGTCGTTCACACAAACACATGTACGTGTGTACAGACATCTGTACACCCGCACAGCATCATGTCTGAATGGGCCTAAAGAATCAGTCCAGTGAATTACAGCTCTCTAAGTTAAGTGGCCAGTAGGCTCTTCTACAGAGACATGGGGAATTATCAGGGGGAGGTGAAACCTCCCTGCAGCCTCTCCCAGTTCACCTTTTGCGGAACGTGTGAGGAGGACAAGAATAAGTGAGCGACCTTCCAGTCAACAGAAGAGCCTCTGATTGAGATAGCAGAATCATAGCATTTTCCGAGTCCTTGGAGGTCATCTAGGCCACCCCCCTACTGAGTGCAGGACTTTGCTCCATGGTCATCCAGCTTCTGTCTGAAAACGTCCAGCGAAGGATTGCCCGAGGTGGGCCCTGGTGCTCTATGGATGGAGTCTGGGAGAATTGGGTGGGTCATGGGTGCACAGTGAGACGACTGTGAATATTTATATACCACTTTTCAACAAAAGTGCACAAAGCAGTTTACAAAGAAAAACAAAACAAGGTGGCTTCCGATCCCCCAAAGGCTCACAAGATAAAAGGAAAGGTAAGGGGGAGACCCCAGCAACAGCCACTGGATGGATGGATGGATGATGCTCTCCCACTACCCAAATATAATGGAAGCACCTAATGGCGCAGCGGGGAAATGACTAGCAAGCCAGAGGTTGCCAGTTCAAATCCCTGCTGGTCTGTTTGAGAAACAGACCAGCAGGGATTTGAACCGGCAACCTCTGGCTGGTTCAAACTATGGGAAACTCCTATATTGGGCAGCAGCAATATAGGAAGATGCTGAAAAGCATCATCTCAGACTGCGTGGGAGGAGGCAATGGTCAACCCCTCCTGTATTCTACCAAGAAAACCACAGCGCTCTGTGGTCACCATGAGTTGACACCGACTCGACAGCACACTTTTCCTTACACCGTGGAAAGATGCTTCTTTGCTCAGTTAGCAGGAATTCGCTCTAACGCAATTAGCCTTACAATCAGGATGTTGAGGAGAGGGTATCAAACATGAATTGTCCCCTTTGCTAATCAGGGTCTGCCCTGGTTTGCATTTTTTATGGGAGGCTACCTGTGTGAGCACTGGAAGATAGTCCCCTTAGGGGATGGGGCCTCTTTGGGAAGAGCCCTGCCTGCTTACATGCAGAAGGTTCCCAGTTCCCTCCCTGGCAGCATCTCCAAGACAGGGCTGAGAGAGAGACTCCTGCCTGCAACCTTGGAGAAGCCGCTGCCAGTCTGTGCAGACAGTCCTGAGCTAGATGGACCAAGGGCCGGACTCAGTATATGGCAGCTGCTTTTGTAACAAGGGCGGAGGTGCACAGGGATAAGTGCCAAGCCCTCGTGGAACACGATGGTGGTCCAACACAACGGCCCTTCCACATTCCTTACCGGTTGGGAAGGCTCAACAGGGTGAAACCTCAGCGCTCCTGGCTCCGTCTCCTGGCCCTCCTGGTCCTGGGACGCGATGTGATTTTCATGGCCTCTCGGCTCCTGGTGTCAGATGTTTGTGCTTGTTGCAGGAGAACGTTGCCCAGGCATCAGTCCAGGGCTGGAGCCAGGACTGATGCCGCCTCTTGAGCAAACTGCCGCTTCTGAGAACTGACTGGTGAAGGGGCAGGAGATCACCGAGATGCCAGCTGGTCAGAAATGCCCATCCCTGAGACAGCATACTTTATTTCAAAAAAATTTTTAGAGGGATGGCTTTTATTCATTCATACATTCATTCAAGGTGGCTTAGCAAAGTAAAAACACAATAAAATTCCATGAAAGTTTCATCTAAAAACCTTAAAATCAGTGAAAGAGTAAAAACACTGTAAAACACCAAAAAACCAAAACAAAACACCCCAAAAAAACTCCCACCATAAGAAAGACAAACAGAAGCAGGAGAGCTGAGAGACCAGCAGCCCCTGGGTGGTGGTGGGGAGGCCTGAACAAATACAAGGGTCTTTAGCATTTTGTATGGGAGAGAGAAAGCATCTGTATGCTTCATGCAGAAGGTCCCAGGTTCAATCCCTGACAGCATCCATCTACAGGTAGGGTTGGGGGGAAGAAGAAAAAACTTGGAGAGCCGCTGCCAGTCAGTGTAGAAAATACTGAGCTAGATGGACCAAGGGTCTGACTTGGTAAGGCAGCGTCCTATGTCCCTATGTAATTTCACCATTTTAAGATTGCACACGCTTTGGAGGGGAGGAAGACGAGGAAGAAAGGATGCAAATGGCATTTGGATCTCTGAAACATGGCCTTTCGAATAGTTTCCTCTATACCAGGGTTTCTTAACCTTGGGCACCCAGATGTTGATGGACTACAACTCCCATCATCCCCAGCCATGTCCATTGTGGTTGGGAATGATGGGAGTTGTAGTCCATCAACATCTGGGGGCTGAAGGTTAAGAAACCCTGCTCTATACTACTAGCAGAGAGTGAGCAATCCGCAAAACCTTCAAGGGCGATCATGTGTTGCCACCTGGTGGGGAGGTTTGAGAGCTGCAAGTCAAGAAAGGCAACCCGCGTTCGAGTGAGGGCTGGAGCTGCAAATGTGACCACCCTTTCCCGTTTGTGGGTCCAGAGCAATGCTTGGTGAGAGGTACAATGTTTTCCAGAAAACATGCACATGTGATGTGATGTGTGTCTGTGTGTGTGTAAAGGTAGAGTGTGCCGTCAAGTCGATTTTGACTCCTGGCACCCACAAAGCCCTGTGGTTGTCTTTGGTAGAATACAGGAGGGGTTGACCATGGCCGCCTCCCACACAGTATGAGATGGTGCCTTCCAGCATCTTCCTATATCTGCCCTATATAGCACCAGCGGGGATTCGAACCGGCAACCTTCTGCTGTTAGCCAAGCATTTCCCCGCTGCGCCACTTAAGGTGCTTAAATATAATCTGCTGCTTGCTCCTTACTCTTTTTTTCTTTTTAAAGGTAATGACGCCATCTTCTCCCTCCTGGGCATAGCCACATAAGCCATAGCAACCATGTGGGGTGATGCCATGAATGGGGTGATGTCCCTGATGCCGAGATGACCGACTGGGTGGCCAAATTTTGTGCCACTGCTTGTAATGTCAGGGAACAAACGGTTGACCCTTATGTCATGTAAGCTACACGTCTTATTCTGGTGGGGGCAGTGTTCTCTCTAGTTTTTTTCATTTGTGTGCAGAATGAATTTTGTTCTGAATTTTGTATCAAGACAATATGTGCGCATGTGCGTTCAGAATGGGGCCTTCCTGATTCAACCTGAGCGGGATCTAAAATTAACTGAGCGCACATCCAAAAACTTGTGAGCGCCCAAAAACGTGTGCACACGCCTTAGCGGGAACTCTGGGTGGGAGTTGGTAGTCTTAGTGTTATTCATTATTATTTTGTATCAGGGTATTTATATAACTTATTGCCTGTAACTATTCATCTTTATAATTGCTGGCTGGTCGTGGACTGTAACGTTATTTATTATTTATTACATTTTTATACTCCCCTATCCAAAGGGTCTGGGCGGTGCACAAAAAATAAAAAATTAAGAAAACACACTATTTAAAACAAACTCTGTAAAACACTATAAAAACAAATTTAAAATGGCTCAGGATTGTCTTCACAGACTGGCAGCGGCTTCTCCCAGGTTGCCGGCAGGAGTCTCTCTCTCAGCCCTATCTTGGAGATGCTGCCAAGGATTGAACCTGGGACCATGGGTACATAGGAAGCTGCAAGATACCGAGTCCGATTAGGGATGTGCAAACAGGTCCAAACTCGAACCGGTGTGGTTCAAAGGTTCGAACTCGGACCCAACAGGGCATTGCATTGGCAATGCCGGTCTGAGTTCAAACCGAACGAACCAGGTTCAGTTTGCTCCGGATCGAAAGTTGTAGAAGCCATTTTCAAGGGCGTCCTCCATTTTGTGTGACTTGTGTTGCTTGATTTAATTGGCTGAGCTCTTGCTTCTGATTGGCCAGATGAGTCTGGCTTGCTGGTAGGCTCGGCACCCTATTGGCCGGGGGGGAGGGCAAAGGTGGGGGCTCCCAAAGGAGGGAGTTTCAAATCCTATTTAAAGCCAAGCTTCTGGCCTTGCAGAATCACTCTGGCTGCAGCCTTCCTTGGCTCCTGGCCGGCCTTGGCTGGTGTGGCAAGAGAGAGAGCGTCTGCCTGGCAGACCAGCCTGTATTTTTGTTCCCAATCCCTTCTACCTGTTTTCCTCCCCCCCTGCTTTAAACCCTTTTCCCCCTGTTGTCAGGGCTGTCTCTAAGGAGGTGCGGGGCTGGGGGCAAATCAGCATGTGCGGGACTCCTTTAACAATTCGTAGGATTACAAAACCACACTGACTGATGACCTACTGTGCAAATCGTGTGAGTGAGGTTTTGGGGCACGTCCAACCAGCTTGGCCATATATTGCATTTGGTGGAGGGGGGAGTCACTCTGACATTCTGGATTGCAAGCCAACCTGAGCACAGTCAGGCAACAATAAAATAATTTACATTTATTTAGATGTTTACAGCCAGCCCTACTTCCACTCGTGGTGAAGGACTCTGTGGATAGAGAGAACACTTTCTGGCAGCTTTACTACAGTAGGGAAAACAATGCAAAGTCATGAAACAAGCCACTGATAGGACTTTGGGTGATAGTTTTAGGAAGAATTTTTTTTAAAAAAAATGAATAAACCATTTCAATGTCAATTTCCAAACCATTTCAGTGTCAACATGCAGAGCTCTCCCACTCTGCCTTATAAGTCTGTGCCCGAAATCAAAGCCAAGGCATTCCAGGTGGTCTAAAGGGCGGGGCAAGAAGTGGGGTGCTTTTACCCCCCCTTTTTTAATGAAGGCAAAGGGCAGATTCCTCCACATGGAGGTGGAAGGAGGGTCCAAGGGTGGTGGGCTTCAGTTCCAGATGCTTTGGTCACTTTCTGCCATGAAACAAGCCAGTTGCAGGACTTTCGTGTGTGTGTGTGTGTTTAAATGCAAACAGTTATTAAAAACAAGCCTTTTCTCCAATCCATTTCAGTTTCAAAACTGAAATGGACTGCCCTCCCGCCCTGCCCTAGATCTGTGCCCTATATCAAAGCCCCATAGGAAGCCATGCCTTATATATGCAAGCGGGGGGGGGGGAGGGAATTGTGAGAAAAGGGAAACCCCCCTCCCTGGCATGGCTGGCTTGGAGGAGGAAGGCACCAGCTCTCTGCACAGCCCAGGGCTGTAGGGCAGGAGGGGCAGAGGGTGTGCCCAGCACTCTGCCTCCTGGCTGGGGAGAGCTGCAGGAAACTGGGAGGCTTTTAGGGAGGCCTGCTGCTCCAGCAGCAGAGCAGCTGCCCTGGAAGCCCCGCCCAGCCACTCAGCCCCACAGCTGAGACTAATCCCTCCTCTGCTGCTGCTGCTGGGAGCCCAGCCTGTGTGGATAGCAGGCAGGCCAGCCTGTTGTGTGTTCTGGGCCCCCCAAGTGAATGAGTGAGTGTCTTGCTCTTCCCCCCCCCCCAGGCCAGGGGGACCAGGCCCCTTGGCCTGAGGCCTCTCTCTGGCCCATTTCCCTGACCCCCCCAGTCCCCCCCCCCCCCGCCTTTGTAGCTGGCTGCTGCTTTTAAATCTGTGGGCTGAGTCCATAATTGGAGAGCCTTCTGCTCAGCTGCCAATGGTTTGCATTTTATTCTGGGGTTGCATTTTTTTTGTGTGTGGGGGGGGAGTCCTTGTTTTCTGGAGCAGCTGTTTTTCTTTCCGAGCCCTTTCCTTGCTGGGCTTAGCCCACCGCCTGGTCCAGAGTCCAGCAGCACCTCTCCCCCCCCCCGTTCTCCCCTTGCCTTCCCTTTCTTCGCCCCTCAACCCCTTCCCCAGCCCCACAGCTATTTTTCCCCCACAGTAGCCTTTTTATTTATTTAAACAGTGTTTGTTTTAATTTGTTTGTTTGGGCGGGTGATGAGCTGGAAAGCTTTTCATTCTGCCCTCCCCCTGCCCCAGCGGTGCCTGCGGCTGCTCTGGGAGTCCTCGTGACCCACGTGTGGGGCAGAAGATCTCCAGGACAACGAGGGGGTAAGTGGTGCTTTCATTTTTGTTGCCCCCTTTAGTTCTCCTTAAATAGGGCCTCCTTTTTCTGGTGTGGGCGTGGGGGAGGTATATTTTCTGTGCTTTTTTCTTTGCAGGTTGTTTCTTGTTTTTGCAGGTTGTTTCTTGTTTTCACAGGTTGCTCCTCAGTTGCCCCCATTGTATTGCATTCTGTGTTTTTTTCTTTGCAGGTTGTTTCTTGTTTTTGCAGGTTGTTTCTTGTTTTCACAGGTTCCCCCTCAGTTGCCCCCATTGTATTGCATTCTGTGTTTTTTTCTTTGCAGGTTGTTTCTTGTTTTTGCAGGTTGTTTCTTGTTTTCACAGGTTCCCCCTCAGTTGTCTGCATCGTATTGCATCGTATTGCATCATACTGCATTGTATTGCATCGTACTGCATCATACTGCATTGTATTGCATTGTTGTTGTGGGTGGAGTGGGTGGGTAGGTTTTATTTAAGTAGAGTTTTCTTTAAATAGGTATTTTTAAATTTTTTAAATAGGTATTTTTAAATTTTTTAAAGAAAAAACTGTTTTTCTTTAAATAGTGTTTTTTTTTAAACATCACCTCCCAATAGAGTTTAAAAAACACAACCCCCTCATTTAAAGCCCCCAGGGTCTTTGAGAATGTCTGAGCACTGTGTGGTGAGCAGAGCTCACAGCAGGGTGTTAGGCAGAGGTGGGAGGGGTCCCCATCCCCAAGGTGGTGCGGGAGGCTGGGGTGGGGGGCAGAGAAGATGCCGGCATGGGGTCCTACAGGTCCCCGTCGGCAAATTCTTTGTCCCAGGTGAGGCGGTGGCACAAAGGCTTTCCTATCCCCCCAATGACATGGCAAGGAACAAATCCTTGGGTGCGTGCAAACTATCCAATGCGGAGTGGAAGCACAGGTCCAAGATGGCGTCGGCACTCGAGCCCTTCCTTTTTGCCACGAAGGGCTTGTGTGGCGACACCGGTCCTCTGAGCCAGGCCCTGCCCGCGGCTCTCCTCCTGGAGAAGCGGATGGGTGCACTCCGGACTTTGCGGAGCGGACCATGCCAGAGGGGTGTGCTCTGGCCGGAAGGCTGAGGGCCGGGGTTGGTGGCAGGCTGGTTGATGAGCTGGGAGGAGTATGTCCTGGCTCCCTCCTTCCGCCGTGCCGTGTGTCAGTGTGCCCACTAGTGTGCTGTGACTTGACAACTGGATACACCCCGCCCCCCGCCGTGACCCAATTCTGAACTAGCCCCTGGTTCCACCTGACCACTACTACTCAGGGGGCTGTGGGCACACACAGACACTAGGTGGTTTGTGCCAGTGTGGCACTGTGTAGATTTGTGAATATGTTGGTGTGTAAATATATAGATTTGTAAGCCTGTAAACTCCTGAATGTGTGCATAAGTGACTTGCGGGGGAGGCAGTCGGGGTGGGCCGGGGACTGTACAAACGGGGATCTGTGAAAATGTAGATTTGTTAGTCTGTAAATTTTTAAACGTGTTGTGTTGGTGTTGTACATAGTTGACTTGCTGGGGGATGGCAGCGGCACTGGCAAAATTTCTATTTGTAAATATTTCGGACTGTGCAAATTTGTGCTGGTATAGAGAGAGTGTGTGTGTGCGTGGCGGTTTCTTCCGTTGTGTGTGTGAATGGGTGGTGGACGTCAGCAGTAGTAGTGGCAGAGGTTTTTCCTTTCCTTTCTGTAGATCGTGTTTTTGGTCTGGTTCGTGGAGACAGATCGTTGATGGTGTAAATATTACTGTATAGCGGCTATATAGATGGATTTGTATATATACTTGTGTATATATGTACTCGTTAAATGTTTTAAGTGTGCCCCCCTCACTTTCCCCTCTCGTTTGGTTCTGCTGACATGCACGCAAACACACACCCCAGACATGCATGCACCAGCCATGATGAGTAAGTGGTCTCCTTCCACACCACGTCGTGTGTGGCCTCCACTGACCTGCATCTGAGCTGAACTTTCTTATCCCTTTTAATTTTTTCAGAGCTTCCCCTCCTTCCCCTCTTCTACCTAGCAGCACACACGCGCACACCAGATGCAAACACGCATGCACGCCAAGGATGACTCTATGTGCTCCGGTGCCACCCCATGCCTGGGGCCCTGTGTGGCTTCCAGCAAAGATGTGGTGGATTGCACACTCTCAGGCATTTTCCCCTACACAGGCAAAACGCGTGCATTGCACACGAAGAGAAGAGCAGAAAAACCAGGTGCCAGTCACTTTAAGTTCTTCTTCAGGGTGTTGCGTGCCGGGTTGGTTTTACTGCCTTGCGCCGTTTTGTTAGATTGTGTTGGTTTGTGGCTTTTGTTGTGTAGTCTGTGCTGTTGTTTGGTTTGGTCCCCTTGGCTTTGCGGTTGTGTGGGCACAGCAGCAGGTCTGTTTCTGTGGTGGTTTTTTGTTTTGTTTCCAGTGGGTTGTCGTCTTAGGTGTGTCTCTGTGTGTTGGTATGGTGGCCTGCTAGGGGCACAAAACTGGAGGTGGTGGTAAGCACCCAGGGGTGCCAACCACCCACCGAACCCCAAAGCAATCGGGCACTTCTGTGATTTTAGATTTTTCAACTTTTTGCATTTCTCCCATAGGGAATAATGGGGATTTGGGTTGGCTCAGCCGGCCCATTCTACTCTTTGGGGGGTGCTTGGGCACCCCAAAGTGGGTCTGGGGGAACGGCAGGTTGTGCCACGTCTCCTCCAGTCCCCAGGCAGCCCCAAGCTGGGTGTGTGTGTGTTGTGGTTTCTTTTTCAGGATTTTTTAAAGGTTTCTGTCCTTTAACAGTCTGTCTCTATCACAGTCACTTCTCTGGTTTGTATATTCAATCATTTGATGTCTATAGTATACCGCCCTTCCAAAAATGCCTCAGGGTAGTTTACACAGAGAAATAACAAATAAATAAGATGGCTCCCTGTCCCCAAAGGGCTCACAATCTAAAAAGAAACACAAGATAGACACCAGCAACAGTCACTGGAGGCCCTGTGCTTGGCGTGGATAGGGCCAGTTGTTCTCTCCCTGCTAAATAAAGAGAATCACCACGTTAAAAGGTGCCTCTTTGCCAAGTTAGCAGGGGCTATTTGTGTTTATGAAGAGTTCATATGGATTCATTGAGAGAATTCATACAGCAGAAAGTCCAAACACTAATTGGATTCTTGGTGGCTGTAAGAGTTCTCTCAGTGAATCCCTATAAAGATCTTTACACACACACATACACACACCCTAGTGAAACTACTCTGATAGAGACAGACTGTTGAAGACCAGAAACTTAAAAAAATCCTGGGGGAAAAATCCATAAGCCCCACAGACTTCGGGCTGCCTGGGGGGAGTTGTGGCACAACCTGCCGTGCCCCCAGACCCACTTTGGGGTTCCCTGGCACCCCCAAAGGGGAGGAATGGGGCTGCCTCAAATCCCCATTCTTTCTTATGGGAGAAATGCAAAATTTGGAAAAATCTTCAAAAAAATAACTAAAAATCACAGGAGTATCCGATTGCTTTGGGGTTTGGTGGGTGGGTGGTACCCATCGGTGCCTACTACCCATCCCAATTTTGTACCCCTAGGTGCTCTATATAGTCCCTATTATACCCTATGTAGAACCTTTTATAACTTATCCCTGCAATATATAACTTATCCCTAGAATCGGGCTCTGTACTGGAGGACTGGAAAGTAGCAAATGTAACACTGATTTTCAAAAAGGGATCCAGGGGCGATCTGGCAAATTACAGGCCGGTTAACTTAATGTCCGTTCCAGGCAAATTGATGGAAAGCATCCTCAAGGATAAAATTGTAAAGCACATACTATAGAAGAACAGGCCCTGCTTGGAGAAAACCAGCATGGCTTCCGTAAAGGTAAATCTTGCCTCTCAAATATTTTGGAGTTCTTTGAGAGGGTCAATAAGTGTGTGGATCAAAGTGATCCAGATGACATAGTATACCTGGACTTCCAAAAAGCTTTTGACAAAGTTCCTCATCAAAGACTCCTGAGGAAACTTAGCGGTCATGGGATAAGGGGACAAGTACATGTGTGGCTTGCTAACTGGTTGAAAGACAGGAAACCGAGGGTAGGTATAAATGGAGAGTTTTCACAATGGAGGGAAGCAAGAAGTGGGGTCCCCCAGGGATCTGTACTGGGATCGGTGCTTTTTAATTTATTCATCAATGATCTAGAAGCAGGGGTAAGCAGCGAGGTGGCCAAATGTGCAGATGATACTAAACTCTTCCAGGTAGTGAAATCCAAAGCAGATTGTGAGGAGCTCCAAAAGGATCTCTCCAGACTGGGGGAGTGGGCGACAAAATGGCAAATGTGGTTCAATGTTAGCAAGTGTAAGGTGATGCACATTGGGACAAAAAACCCCAACTTCAAGTATACGCTGATGGGATCTGAGCTGTCGGTGACTGACCAGGAGAGGGATCTTAGGGTCATGGTGGACAGCTCATTGAAAGTGTCGACTCAATGTGCGGGAGCTGTGAAAAAGGCCAATTCCGTGCTAGGGATCATTAGGAAGGGGATTGAAAATAAAATGGCTAATATTATAATGCCCTTATACAAAACCATGCTGTAGCCACATCTGGAGTACTGGGTACAGTTCGGGTCACCAAATCTAAAGAAGGACACTGTAGAACTGGAAAAGGTGCAGAAGAGGGCAACCAAGATGATCAGGGGCCTGGAGCACCTTCCTTATGAGGCAAGGCTACAACACCTCCTGCTGAAATAAGAGCCTTCAATTCTTACAATTTTTAAAAAGGCAGTCAAGATGCATTTGTTCACCCAGGCTTTTAAGTGGACATTGTTTTATCTGTGTTTGAATTGTGTTTTAATAGTTTTAATATTTTAAATTTTAATGTGTTAATCTTTTAATTGGTTTTTATTGTCTTGTAAACCGCCCAGAGAACTCGCGTGTTGAGCGGTATAAAAATGTGATAAATAAATAAGTATTTAGTTTAGAAAAAATACGGCTGTGGGGAGACAAGATAGAGGTCTATAAAATCATGCATGGTATGGAGAAAGTGGATAGAGAGAACTTCTTCTCCCTCTCCCATAACACTAGAACCAGGGATCATCCCATGAAATAATCAATCCCATGAAATTGATTGTCGGGAAATCTAGGACCAACCAACGCAAGTACCTTTTCACACAAAACATAAACAACTTGTAGAATTCTCTGCCATGAGATGTGGTGACAGCCAACAACCTGGATGGCTTTAAGAGGAGTTTGGATAACTTCATGGAGGAGAGGCCTATTGATGGCTACTAGTTGGAGGGCTAAAGGCCACCTTCAGCCTCAATGAAGGATGCCTCCAAGTACCAGTTGCAGGGGAGGAACAGCAGGAGGAAGGACATGCCCCTTTCAACTCCTGCCTGTGGCTTCCAGTGGCCCCTGGTGGGCCACTGTGCGAAACAGGATGCTGGACTAGATGGGCCTTGGGCCTGATCCAGCAGGGCTCTTCTTATGCTTTTAGAACTGGTTTGAATTGGGTTTGAATTCGAACAGAACTGTGTGTGTGGTGGGGGCGGTTTTCGAGCAGAACCAAAACTGAACCTACCCACCCTGGTTCGAAGCTGGTTCGAATTTGAACCAAAGAGGCCAAGCCGGTTTTGTGCACATCCCTAAGTCAGACCCTTGCGCCATGTAGCTCAATATTGTCTACCCAGACTGGCAGCGGCTTCT
This sequence comes from Hemicordylus capensis, assembly GCF_027244095.1. NCBI lineage: Eukaryota > Metazoa > Chordata > Lepidosauria > Squamata > Cordylidae > Hemicordylus > Hemicordylus capensis. Next base: position 1,479,245 of record NC_069673.1, on the reverse strand, counting down.
CCAAGGCTGCAGGCAGGAGTCTCTCTCAGCCCGATCTTGGAGATGCTGCCAGGGAGGGAACCTGGAACCTAGATGCTCTTCCCAGAGCAGCTCCATCCCCTGAGGGGAAGATCTTCCAGTGCTCACACATCAAATCTCCCATTCATATTCAACCAGGGCAAACCCTATTTAGCTAAGGGGACAAGTCATGCTGGCTACCACAAGGCCAGCTGACCTTCTGCATGCAAAACAGATGCTATAGCACTGATCTACAGCCCCATTTAGAACCAATTAAAAATATGTAAGAACAATTTAAAAACCTTGGGAGGCCAGGCCAAACAAGTAAGTTTTTCGGGCAGTCTTGAAGGCCAGCAATGAACCCAAACTACAGACATCATATTAATCAATAAAAGATGTCCCAGGACTGCCCGATCAATCATATTTGGCTCCGAGATTATGGCACGGAGGGCAAATAAAACCTATGGAAAGCGTAGCATTTTGGGGTGATCCCAAGCCTCCTGAGATCAAGTACTGATGAAGATGCCATCACCATGACATGTAGCTAATCATGTCAAGGTTAGCCAATAATCAGAACTGCCTTCGGGGGCAAGCTAATACAATCTGTCTAATTTCTGAATTATTCTGAGTTAATGTTTGCTCTTTTTTGAGAGTTCTGTGATTGTCTTATGTGGGTTGAACGACCTAGTTTCCCCCAAAAATATTTGTGTTATGGCTCCGGCTAAACAGATAAACTGATGGTTTGATTGATTATTGTTCCAATTGGCTGCACAGCCCTCTTCTCCACATACAAATACGACAAATATTTATATACCACTTTTCAACAAAAGTTTCCAAAGAGGTTTATGCAGATATAAATATATAAGATGGCTCCCAGACCCCAAAGGGCTCACAATCTAAAGAAGAAACATAACATAGACACTAGCAGCCGCCACTGGAGGGATGCTGTGCTGGGGATGGATAGGGCCAGTTGCTCTCCCACTGCTAGAAAGAAGGGAGTCATCATTTTAAGAAGTGGCCTCTTTGCTCAGTTAGTTCTAACTCACAAGAAAGGTGAGAGATTTTGGAAGCTGGGTTCCGGGCAGTGCCAAGGAGTGGAGAAGACGCCAGAAGTTGCAGTGGGAGAAGCCGAGCTGAGGCCTTCTCAGAGACTGGGAGGGCCATCTGTTACAGCTCATGACATTGTTGGATAAACATTGTTTTTTCCTGGTTAAAATGTACACATGTTTTTTAAAAAAAGATTAGAATTCCAACCGCTGAGCACTTTGACAAATGGGAGAAGAAACAAGACAACCTCCCAGCTCTGTGGATATTGGAGGTGAGGAGGAGGAGGTGGAGATGAAGGAGGAGGCAGAGGCCTCTTCGTTGGAAAGGAAATTGAGTGGAACATTCTCCCCCTCCACGCCCCCTTCTTTGACAGCAATTCAGCCTCACAGCCGTTTCCAGTTGGCTCTGAGTTCCAGTGTAAACAAGGAAAAGTGTGCAACTGGTTTGTTTATTTATATATTTATTTGTCAAATTTGTACACCGCCCCAAACTTTCATCTCTGGGCGGTTAACAATAACACAAAACAAGTTAAAACATACACAAACATCTTCAAACAATTTAGGCAATCTAAAAATCAAAAACAGATTAAAACTTTAAATGTCTTAAAACTTTTTAAAGACGTTTAAAAAGCTGGAAACGCTTGGGTGAAGAGGAGGTGGGTTTTCAAGCGCTTTTCAAAAATGGTCAGAGATGGGGAGGATTGTATCTCGGTAGGGAGCTCATTCCACAGTCTTGGGGTAGCAACCGAGAAGGCCCGTCCCCATGTGGCCACCAGCTGAGCAGGTGGCAACTGGAGACGGACCTCTCCAGATGACCTCAGTGGGTGGTGAGGCTCATAATGAAGAAAACATTCTCTTAAATAATGAATAGACGTTCTCTTAAATCAAACCAGATCTGAAGCTGGTTATGGGGCGGGAGCTTTTTTCTAGAAGGAGAGAAAACTGACAATGAGGCCCCTATCATGGTCAGCCCCAAATGTAGAAGGTTCACAAGGTAGCCCACTTGGGCTTCCAAAACGTGTGTGCATCCACCATCTTGAATCAGGGAGGATGATGTCATCACAAACTATGCCATTGAGGTCTCCCTATGTGTCCCTACAAGACAAGTGTACCCAATTTGGTTCATATTGGTCCAGGCATTGTGAGGTTGATAGGGACGGACACACACACACACACACACACACACACACACACACACACACACACAATGCCTGGTGATAGCATAAGCTTATTTTCCTTAAGGAAAGGATGGTCATAACTATCTTCTACCCTCTGCCTGCCTGCCTGCTCATGCATATCTCCTTTTTAAAAACTTTTTTAGCCCATTTTTAACTCACAAACAGCCATTTCCTTTCCTCATAGGACTTGGCTTCCAGACCCCTCCCCATTTTTATTTCCCTTCTCTGAATACATTCCAGTTTGTCAATACTTTTCCAAAAATGCAGTGCCCAGAACCAGACGCACTATCCCAGTATCAGATCTGACCGGTGCAGGATAGAGCTGGACGATGACTTCTCTCATGCTCTGGATGCTTCTGATGGTGACAGATCACCCAGCCAGTAGACGGCGCCATTGCACCACTGAGCCCACGGCTGGTGCGTTTTCTTGAGCACGCGGAACGTCTCCTTAGCAATGCTTGCGTGGGTGGAAGTTCCTGCCGTTCCGTCCCTCGCCCCCACCTCTCTTCTCTGAAACGGTTGCATGTTTTATTTTCGGAACTGTTCCAAACGATGTTTGAGGAGTGATTTATCCACGTGCCCGTGTGACCTTTTGCAAACGAAAGAGAGTACGACGTTCTTTCCGGCATGCACACTGTATTGGCCACTGATAATTTGGAATAAAGTTTATACAGACATGGAGCGCTCCAAAGGGATCTCTCCAAACTAGGTGAGCGGGTGACGAAATGGTAGAGGTTGAGGCCGGAACTGTGCTGCCGCTGTGCGGGCGGTTTGCTGCGCCAGTGGGGGGAAGTGTCGCGTCAGCAGCCACATCCGGTAGGTAAGACACTTACACTACCTCTCTCGTCACCCCACCGACCGCCTTTTAGAGATTGCCAGGACCCCCACCCTTTTACTTGTGAAGGGGAATCCTCACTGGATTCCCCTTTAGAAATATAGCTGCTCAAACCCCCCAAACTGATTCGGTCAAACGGACCGGACTGGCTGGACGGTTCGACCAGACTGGTTCAGCAACACACAGTTCAATTCGAATTTGATCCGAATTCGAACCGAACTGTGATTTTTGGTTCGTGCACACCCCTGCATGAAATTGATAGCCAAGAAATTTAGGGTCAACAAATGGATGTACTTTTTCACACAATGCATAATCAACTTGTGGTACTCTCTGCCACGAGATGTGGTGACAGCCAACAACCTGGATGGCTTTAAGAGGGGTTTGGATAACTTTGTGGAGGAGAGGTCTATCAAGGGCTACTAGTCGGAGGGCTATAGGCCACTTCCAGCCTCAAAGGCAGGATGCCTCTGAGTGCCAGTTGCAGGGGAGTAACAGCAGGAGAGAGGGCAGGCCCTCACCTCTTGCCGGTGGGCTTCTAGCAGCATCTGGTGGGCCACAGTGCGAAACAAGATGCTGGACTAGATGGGCCTCCTTGGGCCTGATCCAGCAGGGCTCTTCTTATGTTCTTAAGAGCCCTGCTGGATCAGGCCCAAGGAGGCCCATCTAGTCCAGCATCCTGTTCCCCACAGTGGCCCACCAGATGCCTCTGAGAAGCCCACAGGCAGGGGGTGAAGGCATGCCTTCTCTCCTTCTGTTACTCCCCAGCAACTGGGATGTAGAGACATCTTGCCTCCTGAGGCTGGAGGTGACCGACAGCCACCAGACAAGCAGCCACCCATAGACCTCTCCTCCATGTTTCTTTCCTAGTTTTATTTATGGTTTCATTTTTGAAAAAATTCTAATCCTGTTTCTCTGTCTTCTAAAAACACGCTGTCTACCACCTTGACCTCTTTCTTGCAGAGGAGCAACGGATACAGTCAGAAATAAAATAAAATAATTTACACTTTCCCCTAAGCGGTTGTAATGGTAAATGGGGAATATAAGATTGAGCTGCCAGTTTAAGAAGCCACGACTGTGAGGGAAGAAGGCTTGTTCAAGGCTGGGCTTTTGGCTCGCAGATCCAACACGCTTCCATGGTGCAGGGACCCAAGCATCATAAATTTCCAGTCCATTTTAGACTGTCCTTTTTGGAGCGCTTTTTTGGCCAGGTGCATATCCTTAATTGCACGTTTGAAATATAGGTGGGACAGAGTTGAATGTGCTCTGGAGTGCTGGAACGTCACCCCTGGGCGCAGAGCATCCTAGCAACAGCTGGTCTGTGTGGCGGAGACACAGACAGACTCTGGAATGGAGGGAGACATCAGCTGATGACCCGAACATCTGGATGGTGTACTGTAGAAGGCAGCTATGTGGTGGGTCAGGGAACTCCTGGATCCGCAGGAAACTCTCCCACAATTTTAAATTGCGGTTTCCATTTTAAACTGCTGCTAAATATACAAAGAGGCACCTTTTTAAGAGTGGTGGTTCTCTTGTATTTAGCGGGTGGGGGAGCAGCTGGCCCTATCCAACCCCATTTTTTAAATTTAAATTTAATTTAATTTAACAAAAACAGAAGGAATAAAACTACCCAATGGAAGCAACATCGAGAACCTAGGAGAGAAAGAACATTACAAATACTTGGGCATTCTCCAGGCTGATAACATCGCACACACTGAAGTTAAAAGAAAAATTGGAAGTGAATACATCAGGAGAGTTAGAAAAATCCTCAAGTCCAAACTCAATGGCGGGAACACCATACAAGCCATAAACACCTGGGCTATAGCTGTTATCAGATACACTGCAGGAATAATAGACTGGACCCAGGCAGAGCTAGAGACGCTAGATCGTATGACCAGGAAAATCATGACCATCAATCATGCTCTGCACCCCCGCAGTGATGTCGATAGGCTCTACCTCCCTCGCAGCTCAGGTGGAAGAGGAATGCTGCAAGTCCATCAAACAGTAGAGGAGGAGAAAAGAGGCCTTGAAGAATATATCAAGGACAGTGAAGAAGATGCACTTCAAATGGTCAGTAACGAGAAACTATTCAACACCAATGAAACAAAGCAGGCCTACAAGAAATAACAAGTCAAGAACTGAGCAGAAAAATGGAAAAATAAGCCCCTGCATGGTCAATATTTGCACAGTATAAGTGGAAAATCAATCATCACCAAGACCTGGCAATGGCTTAAGAATGGCAACCTGAAGAAAGAAACAGAAGGTTTAATACTGGCTGCACAAGAACAGGCACTAAGAACAAATGCAATAAGAGCAAAAGTCAAAAAATCAACCACAAACAGCAAGTGCCGCCTTTGTAAAGAAGCAGATGAAACCGTGGACCACCTAATCAGCTGCTGTAAAAAGATCGCACAGACTGACTACAAACAAAGGCATGACAAGGTAGCAGGGATGATACCACTGGAACATCTGCAAAAAATACAAGCTGCCTGTATCCAAAAACTGGTGGGACCATAAAACTGAAAAAGTTGTACAAAATGAAGATGCAAAAATATTATGGGACTTCCGACTACAAACAGACAAACATCTGCCACACAATACACCAGATAGAACTGTAGTCGAGAAGAAAGAAAAACAAGTCAAAATAATCGACGTAGCAATACCAGGGGATAGCAGAATAGAAGAAAAAGAAATAGAAAAAAATCACAAAATACAAAGATCTACAAATTGAAATGAAAGAAGACCAAAATAATCCCAGGGGTACTGTAATTGGCGCCCTAGGTGCAATTCCAAAAGACCTTGAAGAGCACCTCAACACCATAGGGGCCACAGAAATCACCATTAGCCAATTACAAAAAGCAACTTTACTGGGAACAGCCTATATTCTGCAACGATATCTATAATTATAACAGCAACAACATTGATAATAAAATTCTGGCATCCCAGGTCCTTGGGAAGGGCTCAATGTCTGGATAAAGCAAACCAGTCAATAACACCTGTCTGACTGTGTAAACAACAACAACAACAATAAAATAATCACAACAACAACCTTGGAGAAGCTGCTGCCAGTGTGTGTAGACGATACTGAGTTAGTCGGACCAAGCATCTGACTCGGTACATGGCAGCACCAGAGAGGGCTGAGAAAGACTCCTGCCTGCAACCTTGGAGAAGCCGCTGCCCGTCTGGGTAGACAATATTGAGCTAGATGGACTAAGCCAGCTTAGCCTTGTAAGAGGTCAGTGTGGATGGTTTTCTAGAGGCGTCTAGGACCTCCATACTTCAGGATGTCACACAGTCTCGGAGTTATCTTCCAGGTGGTGATGGCTGCATGGAGGTCTTGGCCATTGTCCTCTGAGCGGAGGAGGGCTCCTCTGTGCCTGTGTAGAGCCTCCAGGAACACCCCAGAACTTTCCCTCATAGACTTTGGTAGGAGCCCCGCTGCCAATGATGTCTTCCCAGCTTCCCCCTCCATACAAGTTGGCAGAGCACCTGACATCAGGCCAAGAGAGCTGTAGAGAGAAGAAATCTGGGAAACAACAAGATAAGGCCACAGAAACGAAGGCCTGCCCCTTCGAAAGGGTTCCCACCCTATTATCTTCTTCTCTCTTTGGAGCTGGAGAGGCTCAAACTTTGAGCCAAAACCAATAAGCTGAAGTTCAAGAGAAACAACTGCAAAGTTCTGTACTTAGGTAGAAAACTCCACGGCAAAAGTGCAAAGATTGGGGGAACTCAGGCTTGGCGGCAGCAGAGGTAAAAGGGGTCTACGGGTCTTAGTGGACCCCAAATTGAACGTGAGCCAGCAGCGTCATGCAAGAGGAGCAGTGACAAAGATAAGGTGTTTGGGGTACCTATTGGGCACCTCCATCTTCTTCCAAAAACAGGAAAAGCAGCAGGGATGGTATTCAGGATGGCAGTCTATCAGAAACCGAACATAAGGCAGCAGTGTGAAAGCATCTGCAAAAAAAAAAAAAAAAAAAAAAAAAGGCTAATTCAATATTTTATTTTATTTTATTTTATTTTATTTTCGTATAAATGTACATTGCCCCAAACTCACATCTCTGGGCGGTTTGCAACACACCTAAAACAAATTAAAAACAGAAATAAAAACATTTAAACAGCGTAAAACCACAAGAATTTTGGGTGAATAAATGCATCTTATTCGAATCCCCGCTGGTATGTCCCCCAGAATATGGGCAAAACACCTATATCAGGCAGCAGCGATCTAGGAAGATGCTGAAAGGCATCATCATCTCATACTGCGTGGGAGGAGGCCATGGTCAACCCCACCTGGATTCTACCAAAGACAACCACGGGGCTCTGTGGGCACCAGGAGTCCACACCGACTTGATGGCACACTTTACCTTTAAGAGTCTTTTTAAAAACTTTCAGATGTGGGGAGGCTCTTCTTTCAGCAGGGAGTGAATTCCAAAGTCTCAGGGAGGCAACAGAGAAGGCTGTCCTTGGGTAGCCACCAGGTAAACTGGTGGCTGCTGCAGATGTTCTTCTGAGGATTATCTCAATGGGAGGCAGTGCTCCTAACGAAGAAGATGTTCTCTTTAACAGATTTTAATAGAACTTAGTTTCCAAGTCACAAGAAATCATAGTTCCACTTTGCCAGTTGAGATCACCCGGAGAGGTTTGTCTGCAGTTGCCACCGGCTGGTCTGGTGGCTACTCAGGGACGGGCATTCCCGAGACTCTGGAATGTGCTCCCTGCTGAAATAAGAGCCTCCCCATCTCTGAAAGCTTTAAGTAGACTTAGTTTTAAAAAGACTTATTTCTTCACCTAAGCTTTTTAATTTGACTGTGATTTTAAATGGTTTTAGGGTTTTTATTTTTGCATTTTAACTTGTTTTATGTTGTAAACTGCTTGGAGATGAATGTTTGGGGCAGTATAGAAATGTGGTAGATCGATAGATTGACTGACCGACCGACCGATACTTTATCCTACTATAGTCAGACCCAGTGTTGGCAGCAGGGGAAAAAATTGAGGTCCCCTCCAAAAAAATTCGCAAAATGTGCCAAGTGCATTTATGGGTGGGAGAGTTGTGTCCTGCACATAAGATTTCTGAAACAGAAATGGAGAAGCAGGTAGGGGCAAAGCTCTTCTGGAGCTGCTCTAGTGTGTCCAGCTCTGGGTGCCACACTCTTAAGTAAATGTAGAAAAAACAAACAAAGGCGCAGTCTACAAGAAGGCAATCACAATACTGGTCTACCTCCCAAGGCTGTTGTAGATCCAAACTGGTGAAATAATATCTGTCCAGGACTCTACAGGGCCGAAATGCGAAGCATTGCATCAGATAATGTGCTTCTTTGGATGAGTTCTCACTCAGTCATTGCAGTGCGTAGTTTCTGTGTTACGGGATAAACATTTATAATTCAAATCGTGTGCAAAATATCAGTCCAGATTTTTTTAAAAAAATATAAAAAACCCCAGCATGTTATATTGGTTAGGGATTGGGAGAGGGGAAACAACTTTGGTTCAAGTGTGGAATGACCGAAGTGATATGCACCATAAAATTTCAGGCATGTTTGCAGATGGATTGGACAGCAGTTCTATGCAGAATTCCTCAAGAGTAAGCTCTGCTGAAGTCTGTGGGATGTGTGTCTGGGTTAACAGATTGGTCCCACCATCGCATTGAGAGACTGGGAAGACAATGTCAGAAGAGGGAGGGAGGGAGGGGGACACATCTGGATCGCCTCCTCCCCCCTTGATTCACATGTGCCAGAAACCAAGTTTTTATATACTTTTTTCGCTCAGCGAGCCAATCGGCCTTTCATATTTTCCCACTTACATCATCCAACACAATTGGAATCTACCACAGACTGGTAAACCCTCAAAGGCATAATTGTCGTTGCTTTAGGAAAGCAGAAATCATATGTTGCTCTTTCCCCCATCCTCTCTCCTCCCTTCCCCTCCTTTAAAAAAAAAAAAGTCCCTCTGATTCTTGTTTGGATTCCAGATGTTTCCTGCAGCAGCCATCCTGGGACAGGGAGGAGGGAAGAGAGAGACACGATGGAGGCCCCCGTATGTTCTGGAAAGCACTGCATGACAATGGAGAAAGAGTCTGCTTGACTGCGTGTGTAGTAAGGTAGACTAGAACCGCTAGGGCTGAAACTTCATTCTTCTGAAGACAAGATTTAAAGAATTCTGGCCTGGTTTTCTCAGGAACCAGCATGCATTTTCTTGTATCCCTAAATCAGCCTGGACCAGGGGTTCTCAACCGTGGCTTCCCCAGATGTTGTTGGACTACAGCTCCCATCATCCTCAGCCATTACAACGGGGGGGGGTGATGGAAGTTGTAGTCGGGGGACCTAAGGTTGGGCACCCCTGCTCTAAGGACGTGGAGCAACCATCTGAGAAGATTCACCAAAATGTTTTCCATGGAGGAACCCTGAAATTATCTTTCAAAGACCACTTTGGAGAAATTTCAGTTTCAGTCCTATCAAACTCGGAACAGAGGAAGCTGCCATATACTGACTTAGACCCTTGGTCTATCTAGCTCAGTATTGTCTTCACAGACTGGCAGCGGCTTCTCCAAGGCTGCAGGCAGGAGTCTCTCTCAGCCCTATCTTGGAGATGCCGCCAGGGAGGGAACTTGGAACCTAGATGCTCTTCCCAGAGCGGCCCCATCCCCTGAGGGGAGGATCTTCCAGTGTTCACACATGCAGTCTCCCATTCAAATGCAAACCAGGGAGGACCTTGCTTTGCAAAAGGGACAATTCATGCTTGCTACCATCAGACCAGCTCTGTATTGATCTGTATCAAGCTCACAGCTATACCAAGAGCACATTTAGTTTTTAGAGCGCTATGAGGACAAACTCACTAAGTGCTTCCCTTAAGGCGGAGTGCAAAGTTGCTACCTACTTGTGGTTTTCAACATGTCTTCTGCTAAACGAGTATCAGCCTGCTAAAGGAGCAAAGAGGCACCTTTTAAAAGTGGCAATTCTCTTTATTTAGCAGGGGGAGAGCAACTAGTCCTCTCCATCCCCGGCACAGCATCCCTCCAGTGGCTGTTGCTGGTGTCAATCATATGTCCCACCTCCCTCAATTGTGAGTCTTTTGGGGACAGGGAGCGGCATTTATTTATTTTTATTTCTCTTTGTGAACTTTGGTTGAAAATGGCATACAAGTATCCGGCGTTGTAGTAGAAAATAAGCCAGCAATGTGATGCAGCAGCTTAAAAAGCGAACACCATCTTGGACTGTTTTGCTAGGCGCTTCGCCTGCAGGACGTGAGAAGCAATCTTGTTCCACTCTGTTCTGCCCTGGTCCAGCCTCGCTTGGAATACTGTGTCCAATTCTGGGCCCTGCGTCTTAAGAAAGGTGGGGACGAACTGGTTCAGAGGAGGCCAGGTGTCTGGAAACCAAGTCCACTGAGGAATGATAGAAAGAGGCCGAGGCCGGAGCCTGGAGGAGAGGAGACTAGCGGGGGCGGGATGATAGCATAGTTTTCTTCAAACATCTGAAAGGCTGCCAAGGAGTTGGAATTGCAGGAAGCAGATTCGGGATAGAGATTAGGAAGAATTTCCTGTTTGACAGTGGAACAGCCTGCCTCATGGAGCGGTTGGCTCTCCTTGGCTGGAGGTTTCCAAACAGAGGCTGGATGGCAGTGTATCAGGGATGCAGCATCGGATACCAGCCCTGAGCAGGGGGCTGGATAGATGACCTCTAAGGTGCCTTCCAACCTGGACTTTCGGTGATGCCATGACAGTCCCCTCCCTCCAGCTCAAACACTCTATGGTCCTATGATTTTATGCAAGTAATATAATACAGATAGAAAACATCTGCCTCTGGGGCACATCTGGAACATTAAGTACATTTCAGTTGAGTTGCCTCCCCACTGAGGATGTCCCCCCTCTCCGGCTTTTCCTATTTCAGCCCATTGAAACAGAGATTTTGTCTTGTTTTTTTCCCTTCAGTGATACTGTCGCCTAGTCAGTATCACAGATTCGCTCTGCTCCTTCCCATTAGAAGGAAGCCCGCTTCTTGTCTTCAGGTAAGCCTCCCTCCCTCCCCCTGACACAAACTGATACGATAAAATACAATATTATGTTGTATCGAATTGGATCGGTTTATTGGACAAATGTTTCATCAGCTCGTATCCAATGGAAAAATGGACCAGTAAGACTTTGCATCGCATTGGTTCCTATTACCAGCCCGTGTGTGTGTTGTGTTCAAGTTGTGTATCGGGAGCTCCCATATGTTGAGTCAGACCACTGGGCCATGTAACTCAGTGTCGTCTACACTGACTGGCAGCAGCTCTCCAAGGTTGCAGGCAGGAGTCGCTGGACGTAAACCCCGCCCCCCCCATTACCTGATGTGCCTTGTAATCCCCCATCCTCGAGTTACAGTGCTGCCTGCATATACTTTATAACCCTGTGGGTCTCCAAATCCTTGTGTGTAAATCTTTGTAGATATATCATGTACAAACAACCACTTTGTATACAATTGTGCTTTGGCAACGTACTGTATGCTTTGGTAGTTTGTTGGTTCAATAAAAAAAATCTTGTCCTATTAAAAATAAAAATGAAAAAAAATATCGTGTCCTACCTGGAGATGCTGTCAGGGAGGGAACCGAGAACCTTCTGCATGCAACAGCAATGCTCTCCCACTGAGCTATGGCCCTGAATCCAGCACATACATTGGAACATACAGGAACATAGGAAGCTGCCTTACTGAGTCAGACTTGGTCCATCTCGCTAGGTATTGTCTACACTGAGTGGCAGCATCTGTTTCATCACACAGCCCTACCTGGAGATGCTGCCAGGGTGTGTACCTGAGACCTTTTGCATGCAAAGCAGATTCTCTACCACTAAGCGATGGCCCCATCCCCTAAGGGGAATACCTTACAGCAGGCAGGGCTCAGATGTGGTCACCTGTATCTGGAAGGAGAGCTGGTCTGGTGGGAGCCAGCATGACCTGTCCCCTTAGCTAAGCAGGGTCCACCTTGGTTGCATATGAGTGTGAGCACTGGAAGATATTCCCTTTCTTAGGGGATGGAGCCGCTCTGGAAAGAGCATCTAGGTTCCCAGTCCCCTCCCTGGCAGCATCTCCAAGACAGGGCTGAGAGAGATTCCTGCCTGCAACCTTGGAGAAGCCACTGCCAGCCTGGGTAGACAATCCTGAGCTAGATGGACCAATGGTCCCCCATCCAAATGCTGACCAGGGCAGGCCCTGCTTTGCAAAGGGAACAATTCATGCTTCCTGCTGGAAGACCAGCTCGTCTCTGCCGCTGACTTTGCCTGCAGAGCCAGGTGACTCCTCCTGCCAACTCTCTGTGAACATGAGAATCCGTCCCACAGCTACCTGCTCTGTTGCGTCTGTTGTTTTGCAGGCAGCTGTTATGGACATTTGCTGGCGTTTGAGAGTGCCCTGCAGCGCTCCCGGCTTGGTTTTCCATGAGCCGAAACAGCAGCCTTGTGGCTGTCAAGCATCCAGGGTGCCGCTGGAGTGCGCTGATTCGGCCAGCCAGCTGACAGCAAGAAGGCTCTTCCCCATGCCAGATGGCACCACACAGCATGTTCCCTGGCTTCAGTGGTTTCTTCTTCTCATTTTGTTTTAACATCTCCAGAAAGAAACCAGAGGAGCTCCTTGAGTGAAAATGTGCCTCCTTGCAAAAATAATAGGAACCTAGGAAGCTGCCGAATACTGAGTCAGACCCTTGGTCTGTCTAGCTCAGTATTGTCTTCACAGACTGGCAGCGGCTTCTCCAAGGTTGCAGGCAGGAATCTCTCTCAGCCCTGTCTTAGAAATGCTGCCAGGGAGGGAACTGGGAACCTTCAGCTCTTCCCAGATCGGATCCATCCCCTGAGGGGGAGTTTCTTCCAGTGCTCACACTTCTAGTCTCCCTTTCATATACAAACCAGGGCAGACCCTGCTTAGCTAAGGGGACAAGTCATGCTTGCTACCCCAAGACCAGCTCTCCTCTCCTAAAAAGATCTCAAGTACAGAGCCAGGAAAGATCTTAGGGAATATAGGAAGCTGCCATCTACTGAGTCAGACCCTTGGTCCACCTAGCTGAGTATTGTCTTCACAGACTGGCAGCGGCTTCTCCAAAGTTGCATGCAGGAGTCTCTCTCCCAGCCCTATATCCTTGGAGATGCTACCAGGGAGGGAACTGGGAACCTTCTGCATTCAAGCAGGCAGGTGCTCTTCCCAGAGCGGCCCCAAAGGGGAACCTCTTACAATGCTCACATGGGTGGGGTGGGGGAGACTATGCAACCTTTGCCTCCCCCCAACCCCGCCCGATGAGCTTTCCTAGACTGGTGGGAGCACAGAGCATGCTCCTGCACGATCAGCGCTGCTCTGTGGCTGGGACTTGTTATCCTGGCCTCCGGTATCCCACAATGCACTGCGTGCTGAGTACAGTGCACTGGGGGATTCCCCCTGGGGTTGGGTGCTCTAGGCTTCCATCTCTGTGTCAGTGCAGGCTGCAAGCAGCTCATGCTGACACATGATCCCAGGTTAAGGGTGCGTTTGTGCCCTGAACCTTGGTTAAGATCCGGACATCAGTGCTGGGTTTGGCCATGCCGTGCTGATCCTGGCAGTTCTCACGCACAGCCAAACCCAGGCTCACAATGATTCAAACTTACTCTATGTGGTAATTATTCCATAACATGAATAATGTTTGAAGTTGAAATCCTATCAACTGAAAACGGGTTTTTTAACTTCCCTTTTGCAAGGGTGTATTTGACATATATGCATATATTTGCAAATAGGGAGAGAAACGTGGTGTAGTGGTTAGAGTGCTGGACTAGGACCGGGGAGACCCGAGTTCAAATCCCCCTTCAGCCATGAGACTAGCTGGGTGACTCGGGGCCAGTCACTTCTCTCTCAGCCTAGCCTACTTCACAGGGTTGTTGTGAAAGAGAAAGTATGTAGCACACCGCTCTGGGCTCCTTGGAGGAAGAGCGGGATATAAAATGGAAAATAAATAGTCATTGTCTTATTTTAATCTATATTTACATTTATATCCCGCTCATCCTCTAAGGAGCCCAGAGTGGTATACATGGGTTATGTTTATCCTCAACACAACCCTGCAAGGTAGGTTAGGCTGAGAGATATGTGCTCGACCCGGAGTCACCCAGTGAGTTTCATGGCTGAATGGGATTAACACCAACAACAAATATTTATATACTGCTTTTCAACAAAAGTTTCCAAAGCAGTTTACATAGACAAATAAGAGCTCTGTGAAATGTAAACGTATTATGCAAATTGTAATGACTGGTCAATGACCGTAATGAACTTCTACTGGAGAAATAAGAAATAAATAATTAAATTAAATTAAATGGCTCCCTGCCCCCCACAGGGCTCACAACCTAAAAAGAACCACAAGGTAGACACCAGCAAGAGCCACTGGAGGGATGCTGTGCTGGGGGTGGATAGGGCCAGTTGCTCTCCCCCTGCTAAATACAAGAGAATCGCCACGTTAGAAGGTGCCTCTTTGCCCAGTTAGCAGGGGCTAGAATGGGACTAGTTGACAACATCTGGGAATACCTGTGAGGGGGAACTCTGCAGGGGGTTCAGGGATAAAGAGAGGGGCCCACGGCTCCAGATCTGCTTGGAGGGGCCAGCTGAAGGAGGGGCAACGAGCCGGAAGAGCTGGGCCTTGGGCCTGATCCAGCTGGGCTGTTCTTATGATAAATGTACTTTCCGATTTGCCAGGTGGCTCTCGGACACACGAGATGTTCCAAGCAGGTTTTTCTGCAGCTGTGTGGAGCATTCACTGGAAGCACTGACCTCAGGCGGGAACAGGGTGGTATTTGCTTTGGCCAGCAAAATCCCCTAAGGTGTGAGGGTGACCATGTTTTGGCTAGACCAGAAGGGGACAGAGTAGAGCCAGGAGTTGAGCAGAAGGAAACACAGGACAGCTTGCCAAATGGGTCGAATGATGGCAAGGGGGATAGCACACGCCAACCCCAGGTGAGGGAGCCGGCGTATCGGTGTCTGTCTACCCATGCCAGAAGCCTCCGAGCCAAGATGGGTGAGCTGGAGCACTTGGTCACTAATGAAAACATAGATATAGTGGGTATAACAGAAACCTGGTGGAATGGTGAGAACCAGTAGGACACGGTTATTCCCGGATAATAGGCTCTATAGAAGGGACAGGGAGGGGATTCTTTGCCATGGGATGTGGTGATGGCCACCAGCTTGGATGGCTTTAAAAGGATTAGACAAATTCATGGAGGACAGGCCTATTATTGGCTACTAGTCTGGTGGCTGTGGGCCACCTCCAGCCTCAGGCGGAGGGATGATGCCTCTCAATCCCAGTTGCAGGAGAGAGGGCATGCCCTCAGCTCTTGCCTGTGGGCTTCCCAGAGGCATCTGGTAGACCACTGTGTGAAGTAGGATGCTGGACTAGATGGGTCTCCTTGGGCCTGATCCAGCAGGACTGTTCTTATGACAATTCACACTCGCTGGCACAAAACCAGTTCTCCTCCCTCTTCCTTTCGGAGCCCACCTTTGCTGGGTCAACAGTTTCTTCTTGGAGCTGCTGCTACCTCGTTGGACCTGGGCACAGACAACTCCAAACTGTGACCACCTGAGAAAACTGTCAAACACTGAGTATCTAATGCAAGTATCAAATACTGTTGGGGTATTGCTCCAACGTGCATTGATTCAAATATGATCTGGGGGAGAGCTGGAATCCAAGATGGGAATCTTGGGGGAGAGTTCAGTTCTGTCTTTGCATCTTTGAAGGACCTTCTTCCGTAGGCTGCAGTTCGACAGGCACATCACGGAGTTGCTTAATAACAAGCTCTACCTTCCCCCATTAAGGAGATAAGAGGCTTATTGCAGACCTTGTATTGTTTCTGCCTGCTGTGGTGAAGGCTGAAATAAATGGCGTCATTTTGCCTCCTATTATGTGGAGTCATAAAAAGCACATTTGGGGAGAAGACAGAAGGCATCTGGCAGGGTGCAGGAATTATGGCTGGTGTGGAGGCTAAATCTTGCAGAACAGAACTTGTGGTGGGGGACAGAGTGCTTGGACTTATTCTTATTAATAAAGGAAGTGATTATAGGAGCCGGATAATGGCTGCTTTTGTCTTCTCAATGACAAATCAGAGGTACTTAGTGGACTTCTCCTATGGCATTATTTCCCACACCTTATTTGTGATTTCTCTACTTCCCAGGAAATCAGTTTATTCAGTTCTTCTAGGCACTGCGTTGGTGGGGTTTCTTAATTGTTTGGGAGAAGGAGGAGAAGGAATTCTTCTGATGCTGCATAATTAGGCACGTAAGATGAAGTAAATGTATATGTGATTTGGGTAGCCACTCTGCATGCAAATGTTTCCAGAACCTATAGACCAACATATTTTGGCCATGAGTGCCATTTCAGGGGACCGACCATGGTTTTTGACCACATCTACTCCCTGAGAATCCGGCCGCTCGTCTCGGGGCCGTGTCGGTGCCTCCGAGGCGTGACCTGTTTGCTCCAGCTTTGAATGGAGCCCAAGGCATGGAGCTTATGGGTTGCTGGGTGGAGGAGGAGAAGCCTAGGAGGCGGTTGGGCCTTTGGCCTGCGCTTCCCCCTCCGTCTGATGTGGGAAGTGACCTGAGCAGATGGCTTAGGCGGCTTTTCTCCTCAGGTGTGCGGTGGCGTTCAGGAGGTGGCGTTTCAGCCTTGTGGCGGTGGTGTCACCCTTTCAGCGGAGTCATCATTGGTTGACATTTCTGCCAGTTTTCATTTCCATTTCTCTGACAACATCCACAATATATTATAGGAGGGGTGTGTGTGTGTGTGTGTGTGTGTGTGTGTGTGTGTGTGTGTTAAACCTGGCATCTCCAGGTAGGGCTGAGAGAGATTCTGCAACCTGCAACCTTGGAGAACTGCTGCCAGTCAGTGTAGAGTGAGCTAGATGGACCAAGGATCTGACTCAGTAAAAGGCAGCTTCCTATCTTTTTATGAGTTGGGATATAGCCTCTTTTTGAAGGGAAGAGAGCTGGTTATGTGGTAGCAAGCATGAATGGTCCCCTCTGCTAAGCAGAATCTGCCCTGGTTTGCATTTGAATGGGAGACTACCTGTGAACTCTATAAGATCTTCCCCTGAGGGGATGGGGCCGCTCTGGGAAGAGCAGCAGCCTGTTTGCATGCAGAAGGCCCCAAGTTCCCTCCCTGGCAGCATCTCCAAGATAGGGCTGGGAGAGATTCCTGCCTGCAACCTCGGAGAAACCGCTGCCAGTCTGGGTAGACAATACTGAGCTGGATGGACTAAGGGTTTGACTCGGTGTATTGCAGCTTCCAATGTTCCTAAAACTTCTAAAAGCTTTTAAAGCACCATTGCAGATTTGGCCACTGCAGACCGGATGGTCAGAACAATAAGAGCATATTAATACATCAAAAGTTGGAGATCTCGCAATGCGATCACCTCTTCCCCATCTTTAGGTTGGTAGAGCTTGTCAAAAGAGCATCATGAGCATTCATGCCACCCCCCCCCCCCCACGGCCAATGATAATGGCCACCTAGTTGGCTCATGTACCATATCCTCCATTTCTCCCATTAAAACGGTTTCCAGAAGTGTGGCTGGGAGAGGCCTCTGAAAGCCACTGCCAGCCCTAATAGACAGTACTGGGTTGAATCAGTGGTGACGGTGCCCAGGCTCTCCCGATGTTCTTGGACTGCAATTCCCATAACCCCCCACCTCAATTTATTGATACTGGGAATTGTTAGAGGAACCAGAAGGCAGCTTCCTGTGTTCACGTCTTGCAGGATTTGAGAGAGCTTGCTGCAGCCTCCGTGACCTTTTCTTCTAGCAGAGGCCAGGGTGGTGGCCCTTTGGGCACCCTGGTTCTGCATCCAGCCCTTCTTCCAGCCTTCAGACCATCGCGGGAACTGACTGGAATTGCTGCAGTGGAGTCAGGCTTGGGCGATTGCTACCAGATGACTCTTTTCACACGCTCATCCAGAAAATGTGGTCCTGGGAGATGATCCAGTTGGCCATACATTGCAGCAGGAAACTGAGAAGGAACACGGAGAATGCTTCAGGAGCTGGGAGTTCTTTCAATCACAACATCGCCTGTTATATGCAAGACCAGAGGACAACATTCCCAACTAGCTCCTCCCTCAGATGTTATCAGAGGCCTCAAGAACAGAGGGAGGGCAGAGATGGAATTTGGGTAGGAACATAGGCAGCTGCCCTATACCGAGTCAGACCCTTGGTCCATCTAGCTCAGGATTGTCTACACAGACCAGCAGCGGCTTCTCCAAAGTTGCGAGCAGGAGTCTCTCTCAGTCCTCTATCTTGGAGATGCTGCCAGGGAGGGGACTGGGAACCTAGATGCTCTTCCCAGAGAGGCTTCATCCCCTGAGGGGAAGATCTTGCAGTGCTCACACTTCTAGACTCCTATTCATATGCAACCCCTGCTTAGCTAAAGGGCCAAGTCATGCTGGCTACCAGAAGACCAGCTCTCCTCCCACAAGACCAGCTCCTCTCCTTTTATGTGTTAGGGTGGACATGCTTCTGGTCAGAAAAAGAGCTGATTCAGTCTTTGGGGTTGTTGTTGTTTTAATTTGGATAGGGTTACATTCCCCTTGAAGGAGCAGGGTTGCAGCTTGGGGATTTTCTGGGCAAGTGTGTGCCATGGCCCAGAAGGGAGGAGAGCTGGTCTTGTGGTCACAAGCATGAATTGCCCCCTTTGCCAAGCAGGGTCTTCCCTGGCTTGCATTTGGAAGCATTAGCATATATTCCCCTTAGGGGATGGTGCCACTCTGGGAAGAGCATCTGCCTGCTTGCATTTAGAACGTTCCCAGTTCCCTCCCTGGCAACATCTCCAAGATCAGGCTGAGGGACATTCCTGCCTGCAACCCCAGAGATGTCGCTGCCAGTCTGTGCAGACAATACTGAGCTAGATGGACTGAGGGTCTGACCCGGTAGAAGGCAGCTTCCGACGTTCCTTGCTTTCTTTGGCCAGCTTTGCTGGTGTGCCAGTTGTGCCCATTTCTGTCACAGCCCGATCTGACTGCAATTATCCACATCCTTTTAACATTGCAGTTGGATTCCTGCCACACGTTCCTCACGAGGTGAGGTGAGGTGAGGTGGGGCAGTCACCTCAGGGGCAAGATTCCTGGGGCACCAGCCAGGGATCCAGATGCTGCTCATTGCTGCCCCTTGGAAGACTCTTTGAGACCCCTCTGACCTCTCACCCTCCTTGCAAACCTTGCAAGAACCATAAAGGGAGAAGAGGCAGCATCTGGCAAGTAAGCCGGCAGGGGGAGGGGGGACCTCAGGAGACACCCCCCCACCCCCCCACCCCCCCCACCATGGCAGCACCTCCCGAAACCCTGCCATGGTGGTAAGTCCACCTTTTTTTTTTTTTTTTTAAACCCATTCCCCCTCTCCCACCCCGCCCCGAGCCGGGCGTGAACCAGTTTGGACTCAAGCCAGCTTTGGTGAGCATAGAACCGCACTGGACCCGGTTCAGCTTGAGTCCCGTTCTACTCGAACCAAACTGGGTTTTCCTTTTTTGTGCACACCCTTACTCAATGCCTCAAATGCCACCATACGGGGATGACAAGGGCACCAGATCAATTAGGCTCTTCCCCCCCCCCACTTGGCCCTCGTCAGTTGCTGGTTTCATTTCCGAATCATAAACTGAAAATTAAACTACTGTGTTTACCCGAATCCAAGACACGGTCCCCCCCACCCACCCACCGGCCATTATAATTATCTTTCCTGTTAATTATAGGGGGGTTATCTTGAATTCAAATCCTCTTTCTTGGGGGTAAATAGAGGTATAACCTGTATATTTAAGCTCTATCTTTTAAGGCATCATCTTAAATTCAGAGTCGCCTTCTGTTCAGGTAAAGACGATAAGGCTGCAATTCCAGCCTTGCTTACCTGAAAGTTAAATCCATCAAAACCAAATAGGTCTTTTTTCAGTGAAAGTGCAGGGTAGGATTGCTTCCGGGCACCTTCGTTCATCTAAAACGGATAATAGAATTCCAGCAGGTGGGGAAAAGAGGCTCTCTAAATGCTACACACTGTCACGCTGTCTGAATAACACCCTCCTTGTCCATCTTTATGAAGACTGAGGTCCCTGCCCTGAGGAGCCTACAATCTGGAATATTGGAAAAGCAGAATGCATTCCCGGGTATGATGGGAAAAGCAGGACCTCTGTTGCCTCTGAGCTTGGAGTGAGCAGCTAACAAATTCACTCCAAGATCGTTATAATATTTTTTTACGGTTGCTTACTGCAAAATCTTATCTAAACTCTGGAACAGAATTGCCATAAGGCAAGCCGGAAGAGTGGAGTATTTGCAGGAAGGAAGTGTCTGGAGAATGCAGCAGCCAGCAGCCTGTGAGAAAGAGATCTTTTAAAGGAGCAAAACGCAGCTCTCAGCGGAGAATAGATTTCCTTCTTAACCAGTGAGCATGGCCTCAGACAAGGAGGCCACGCTTAGAGAAAAGCAGAAGAATGGGGCGGATTTTGTTTCTGTGGGGAGGAGTGTGCTTTACAGTAGAAATGCTACAGGGCAGGTTTTCTCTTTATAACCTTCTGCTTTGCCATAGTTTTACCTGGGAGTGAAATGATTCGTCCAGATTGTTATTTATCACCATCTGTGCATCAGCTGCTTTACAGAGGATAAATTTCTGCCCCAAGGCATGCATGGAGTGGAGAAAGTGGATGGAGAGAAATTCTTCTCCCTCTCACATAATTCTTCTCCCTCTCACATCATAATTTTATGTGGCAGAAGAAGACCAAAATCATCCCAGTGGTAATTGGCGCCCTGGGTGCAGTCCCAAAAGACCTTGAAGAGCACCTCGACACCAGAGGGGCCACAGAAATCACCAACAGCCAAAAAGCAGCTTTACTGGGAACAGCCTATATTCTGCGACGATATCTATAACAATTGACAATAAAATTCAGCCATCCCAGGTCCTTGGGAAGGACTCGATGTCTGGATAAAACAAACCAGTCAATAACACCTGTCTGACTGTGTAAACAAGAAATAATAATATATTTTGTTTGTTTGTTTGTTTGACATCATCCCATGAAACTGATTGCCAGGAAATTTAGGACCAACAAACAGAAGTACTTTTTCACACAACACATAATCCACTTGTGGAATTCTCTGCCACAAGATGTGGTGACTGCCAACAACCTGGATGGCTTTAAGAGGGGTTTGGATAACTTCATGGAGGAGAGGTCTATCAACGGCTACTAGTCGGAGGGCTACAGGCCACCTCCAGCCTCAAAGGCAAAATGCCTCTGAGTACCAGTTGCAGGGGAGCAACAGCAGGAGAGAGGGCATGGCCTCACCTCTTGCCGGTGGGCTTCCCAGAGGAAACTGGTGGGCCACTGTGTGAAACAGGATGCTGGACTAGATGAGCCTCCTTGGTCCTGATCCAGCAGGGCTGTTCTTAGGTTCTTATTTTGTTCAAGGTGTCTACAATCTAAAGGTTGGCCGTGGGCCAAACCATCAAGGAAGAGGAGGAGTAGCAGTGCAAGGTTAACAAGGGATGGAAGCAGAGAGAAGAATGCAGTCGCTGGTCACCATCGCTAAACTGGCGGCAGCTACTCTGGGGCCGGTACAGAAGGCCTCTCAGAGCACCCTTCATCTCATCAGGGCACATGCCATGGCGTCTTAGCAGGATTCCCCAGGTGGTCTCTGGGGACACACGAGCTTGTTTTGAGGCAGTGGCTTGTGTGCCATAAGAAATAGCCTACACTAAGTTGTAGGATGCTGCTAGTCTCCGGCACCCTCTCCAGGTAGGACTGAGAGAGACTCCCGCCTGCAGCCTGGGAGAAGTTGCTGCCAGCCTGTGAAGACAAGACTGAGCTAGATGGACCAAGGGTCTGACTCAGTAGGAGGCCGCTTCCAGTGTTCCTAAACATGGTGCACATTTCCTGCCCACTTTTGGAGAGAGTCCCGGGTGGCAAGACGGCCAAGCTGAGGAGAACTAGCAGCCACTTCCGGAGTCTTCAGCAGAACCTGTCGGGATAACCCCGCAGACCCGTCCCCCCCAGGCCTCTGCTTAGCTTGACTTAGAAGTGAATGCCATGGCGTGGGATGGGCCTCCCTCCCTGGAAAGCGTGCATCAGTTGGCTGCTTGGATTTGCTGCGAGCAGAATTTCTGCGGTGACTCCATCGAAAATGTGCTGAATGTGAGGTCACGGAAGCAGCCGCGTTGAGCCTTGCCTGCTTGGCTGGGATGCAACTGCTCTCCCCTCTCCCCGCCCCAAGCTCAACCCTGAGACTCCAATGGCTAATAAACAGGAGGAAGGGCCTGTAGGGAAAAGGAGCTGTTTCTGCGGCTTTGAGGGCCTGGGTAATCATAGCCCCAGCTTCGCTAAACAATTCCAGATGTTGCAGTGATGAGGTCATCCAGGGACTCGGCTCTCTGAAGCCATCACGATTCTCCCCCCGCCCCCCCCCCAATTTTTACAGACTTGCCCAAAGCAGGGAGTGTTGAGTGTAGCTGGGAGGCGTTTTGGCTCGCCTTCGTTTCGCTTCGAAGGAACCCAAGACCATTCGTGGCAAAACCTGGGCCTGGGGTTTCTACCTGGTGCACCGCAGAGCTGCCCATCCTTCCCGCCGGGGTAGAAAGAAGAGGGTGGATCTGAAGAGTTTGTTTGTGCGACAGAGTCATACGTCCTGGTCATCTACAGTGACCAAATTTTGCCTACACACTCCTGCCACTGAAATTAGCGGAATGAGCTCCTTTTTACCCTGAAACATGCTGGGTCAGGTTTTAACGGTTCAAATTCACCATATATGATAACATGGAAGTCATTCTCCCTGATGGCCTGTAAAGTAAAGGTGTGCTGTCAAGTCGGTGTTGCCGCCTGGCGCCCACAGAGCCCTGTGGTTGTCTTTGGTAGAATACAGGAGCGGTTGGCCATTGCCTCCTCCCTCACAAGATGAGATGATGATGATGCCTTTCAGCACTTTCCTATATTGCTGCTGCCTGATATAGGTGTTTCCCATAATCTGGGGAGCATACCAGCAGGGATTAGAACTGGCAATCTCTTGCTTGCTAGGCAGGTCATTTCCCTGCTGCTCCATGAAGTGGCTCCTGATGACCTGCAGATACCAAATTTTGCCTGCACAATCCTGCCACTGGAATTAGCTGAATGTGCTCCTTTTACACTAGAATATGCTGGGAGAAATGCTTTTGGTTTAAAAAAAATGTGAAGAAGAAATTCTGATTATAATTATCGGATTTTAACTGTAATTGTTCTGAGTTTTCTGAACCTTCGATAATCAGATCAATAATTCCAAAACAACATCATGCCCAAGAGAAACAGAAGATCTTTCTTAGCTTCAATTTACCATATATTGTAATTATTCAATACAATGAATAGTGTCTGAAGCTGATATGTACAATGTGCAAGCACATTAATAAAAAATTCTATTAATTATTTTCTCCTATCAGTGTCTTCTACACAAAATAACTTTGCGCATTCAACCAAAGGACTCTCCTACTAGTATATACTGTATATTTAAAAGGAAGCATTCTCCAGTTTACTGGCTTGGTCTGCATAACCTTTCTCAATATGAATATGAATGCAACGAATATTCACATAATTCAAATATGAATATGAATATATGACAGGAGGAGAGCTGGTCTTGTGGTAGCAAGCCTGACTTGTCCCCTTAGCTAAGCAGGGTCCACCCTGGTTGCATTTGAATGGGGGACTACATGTGAGCACTGGAAAATATTCCACTCAGGAGATGGGGCCACCGCTCTGAGAAGAACATAGAAGGTTCCCAGTTCCCTCCTTGGCAGCATCTCCAAGCTAGGGCTGAGAGAGACTCCTGCCTGCAGCCTTGGAGAAGCCACTGCCAGTCTGGGTAGACAATACTGAGCTAGATGGACCAAGGGTCTGACTCAGCATATGGCAGCTTCCTATGTTCCTATGACTATTCATATATTATATTTGTAAATAAGTTTCTTAAATGACATAGTTGGGAATCGGCAACATTTCCAGGGAGGGCTAGGAAGGAGAAGAGCTGGTCTCGCGGTAACAAGCGTGAATGGTCCTCTTTGCTAAGCAGGGTCCACCCTGCTTTGCATTTGAATGGGAGACTCCATGTGTGAGCATTTCCCTTAGGGGGATTGGGGCCGCTCTGGGAACAGCACCTGCCTGTTTGCATGCAGAAGTTTCCCAGTTCCCTCCCTGGCAGCATCTCCAACGAGATAGGGCTGAGAGAGAAACTCCTGCCTGAAACCCTGGAGAAGCCGCTGCCAGTCTGGGTTTGACAGTACTGAGGTAGATGGGCTAATGGTAGAAGGCAGCTTCCTAGGAACCTAGGAAGCTGCTGTAGACTGAGTCAGACCCTTGGTCCATCTCGCTCAGTATCGTCTGTACAGTCCGGAGGCGGCTTCGCCAAGGTTGCGGGCAGGAGTCTTCCTCGGCCTTTGGGGCTTTCGGCACGATTCAGTGTCCCTTCTGACTCGGATGTGCCCCTCGTGGCTGCATTTTTCCAGGCTCCAGGGCATGACGGCACAGAAACGTCAGTGTGTCCACTAGGCCAGGAGTGTTTATGTCATGGAAAAAGCAGAGAGGGAGACACTAGAGGGCAGATGGAGCCTACTGGAAGCAGCACCTGGCCAGCTACGGAGCGACAGCCTTGAGAGACCACTTTGGGAAGGCGCTGTGCTTGTGTTCTTAAGGGGTGCTGTGCAATCCCTGGGGCGTTGGGTCCTCACTAAGGGGAGTCTATATGGTTGTCTAAAGGGCACGCTCTAGACTCAGAGACTATTGAGTGGGAAGGCAACAGCACCTTGGAGGCCTCCCAGTCTGTCTGTCCGTCCGCTCAGGGCAGGAATCCTCGACAGACAGCCACCCAGCCTCTGTTTGGAAGCCTCCAGCCAAGGAGTGCCCGCCACTTCATGAGGTGGGCTGTCCCACTCTCTAACAGCTCTTCCTGAGCTGTTAACTGAGCCCCTGCTGCCTGAGCAAAGAGGTACCTTTTCAAAGTGGTGATTCCCGTCATTGAGCAGGGGGAGAGCAACTGGCCCTATCCGGCCCCAGCACTGCATCCCTGTTGCAGGTGTCTGTCTTCGGTGTCTTTTTCAGATGAGGTTTCTTTTTCAGTGAGCCCTTTTTATTTTATTTTATTATTATTTATTTATTGTACATTTATATCCTGCTCTTCCTGCAAGGAGCCCAGAGCAGTGTACATGGCTACGTTTATCCTCACAACAACCCTGTGGGGTGGGTTAGGCTGAAAGAGAAGTGACTGGCCCAGAGTCACCCAGTGACTTTCATGGCTGAGTGGGGATTTGAACCCGGGTCTCTCTGGGTTAATTTATTTTTTAAACCCACTAGGCTGTAGCAAAACACATTAAGAAGCCTCTCTAAACAAATAGGTTCTAAGATCTTTTTCCAAAATCCTAAGGAAGGGAGCATGGCAAAAGTTTTCTGGGAGGGCACTCCAGAGCCAGGGGGCCACAACCGAAAAGGCCCTGTCTCTTGTCCCCGCCCACTGAATCTCAGTCAAGGGCGGGGCCATGAGCAGGGCTTGTGATGATGAGCATAGGGCCCTGGCAGATTGATATGGGTGGATGCGGTCTGACAGCCACCCTGTTTCTTACATACAAGCGAGTGCAAATTTTTAAAAGGTGGCATAGCTACACATATCTGAAAACTAAAATTATGTTATTACCAGGACCAGCTCCCCCCCGTGCACACGGTCGAAGCCTGGTTTGGCTTGAAACTGCCTAGGCTCTTTGCTCCTATTCAGGTGCTGCAAAGGACAGGCACGGAGCTCCATTCGGTGGGTGCTTTTGTCACACCTGGCCTGTGATTCTCGCCCATTACTCCAGCGGGCAGTGTTTTTGACTCTGGGAACAGGGACATGTCTGAGCTTGAATCACCTCCCAACCCTTGTGCCAGTTTCAGTCAACTCCTCTGAGCTAGGAAGGTGAGTCAGAACCGAAATGCTCATCAATCAATATCCGTTTTCAGCCTGCATGGATTGTAAACCACCCAGAGTTTTGGGCGGTATAAGAATATGCTAAATAAATCCATAAATTTTGCAACTGGCCAGGTCGACAGGGTGCTGTTATGCTGTGGATGGTCCTTCCTGACCCATTCTGATCCTTGTGTTCCGTCGAAGATGCCAGGAATGCCAAATCGATGGTACTGATTGCATTCCTGCATCAGAAAGCCTGATCATGGACACAGTGTGGGTGTTGTGAGCGGAAAGCAACATGGGGTTCAGGCAGGTCGGCCCACGTCTGGTAGACTGTCTTAACTCCCTGAACACACACACACACATACAATCTAGCAAGTGAGAGACTGAGCAGATAAAGATTTTTTAAAAAAAGATAAATTGCTGTGGATCAGGTCTGGTGCTTGCTTCCCTGATTAGGGTCTTGAGACCTAAAGAATAACCTCATAAGATCTTAGTCCTAAAACTTTGATATAAACGATGCCAGAGGTGCTTGCGGCTGCTATGCCAACTGCATCCATTTCTTGAGATAAATGACCTCAGAACAGCAGTACATCTGCTGGTAACCTCCAGGCTTGGCTACTGAAATGCACTCTATGTGGGGCTGCCCTTGTACATAGTCTGGAACCTGCGGTTGGTCCATAATGTGGCGGTCAGGTTGGTTTCTGAGTCATCTTGGAGAGACTATGTTACTCCTATACTAAAAGAGCTATACTGGCTCCCAATAGGTTTCCAGGCAAAATGGTTATAACCTCTAAAGCCCTAACAGCTTGGGCCCTGGGTATTTAAGAGAATGTCTCCTTCACCATGAACCCCTGCTAACTGGGCAAAGAGGCACCTTTTACCGTGGTGATTCTCTTTATTGAGCAGGGGGAGAGTAACTGGCCCTCTCTACCCCCAGCACAACATCCCTCCAGTGGCTGTTGCTGGTGTCTATCTTGTGTTTTTTTAAGAATGTGAGCCCTTTGGGGACAGGGAGCCATCTTATTTATTTATTATTTCTCTGTGTAAACTGCCCTGAGCCATTTTTGGAAGGGCGGTATAGAAATCGAATTAACAACAACAACAACAACAACCCCACAGGCTATACCTGGAGAGCTTTGTCTGCAATTGTCACCAACGTGTCTGGTGGGCTACTCAGGGGTGGGCATTCCCATCTCTGGCAACTTTTGAAAAGTCTCCAAAGACCCATTTATTCACCTTTTAAACCAGAATTGTGGTTCTAAATTGTTTCCATGTTTTAATTATTGTTTTGATATGTTTTGAGTTGTTGTAAACTGCCCAGAGATGTAGGTTTGGGGCAGGGTACAAATATAATAAACAAACAAATGCATGCATGCATGCATGTATACACACACACACACAGACACACACACACACACACACACGAACAGGGTTCTGTAACTGATCTAGAGATCTTTGGCAGATTGAACACATCGATAGAGAGGCATCATTTCACCCGTTCAAGGCTCTGCTCATTAGTATTCAGTAGGCATTAAAAGGGGATTGTCTATGGATCTGGATTTTCCTACTCATTAAAACGTCTTCAAAGCAGATTTCTGGCATTTGTCCACCGATTCCACATCCTCCTCAAAAATAAACCAGAGGGAAAGATTACCAAGATTTCAAGAATTCCTTGAGTAAATCTCAATGGGTAAATCTCCTTTGAAAATGCAGACGGCGCATCGATGAGTCCTTAGCTCAGCATTAACACTCAGGAATCCCTTGCCTCGCTTGGGGCAAACGTTGGTTGAATTGGGATGGCTCCAGGGTGGTTCCTTCAGCTTCAAAGCTGTTACTACAACATCCATGAGAGGCAACAGTGAAGTTGTCCTGATAAAGACAGGTTGGTCCCTAAAAGTATTTGTGAGTTTGCTACCTTCTGTTGATCCACTATGATCTGCACATTCATGAGAACATAGTAAGCTGCCTTATACCAAGTCAGACCATGGGTCCGTCTAGTACAGCATAGATTTCAGGCTGGGAGTGAACCTGGGACCTTCTGTGGGCAAAGCAGAGGATCCACCACTAAAGCTCCTTCCCTTCAGGGGTTTATCTTACAGCACTCACATGTAGAGGTCATTCACACAATCAAAAACTGTGTTCTACCCAGGTTTTCGGAGCTCTGCGTGCTCCCAATTTTCGGTTGTGTGAAAGCAAGGTAGGAGGGAAAGCTGGGTAGAAGTGATTGTGGGGAAGCAAGGGAGGAGGGGAAAGCTGGGTAGCTTTGGGAGCACACACAGCTCCCAAAAGACTTCATTGTCTCCCATCAAGATGCAAACCAAAGACAGCTTTCCCTCCTACCTTGGTCAAAAGCTGGGTATGAAAGCCGGGTAAGACGGCACTTTTTGAGATCCTAACCATCCGCTTTCTATTCTTCTCTTTTCTTTGTAAACGTTTTTCAGAACTTCTCTGTTGAAAAGCATATTTAAATCCCCTGCTAAGTGAGCAAAGAGGCACCTGTTAAAAGTGGTGATTCTCTTTATTTAGCAGGAGGAGAGCAACTGGCTCTATCCATCCCCAGTGAAGTGTCCCTCCAGTGGCTGTATACCAGTCATCATATTCATATGAATTCTCCTCCGCTCCTCTCTTCCGCTCCTCCCCCTCCCCTCCCTTCCCTTCCCTTCTCATAATTTTCTGAGAACAGAGAATTTTGTCAGCATCACTGTTTAGCTTGACTGTTATCCTGACATGAAAAAAGCTATCTTCTCCCTGTTTTAGCCGAACAGATTGTGAGGATGAGGAACTCCAAAAGAATCTCTCCAAACTGGGGGACTGGGCAACAAGATAGCAAATGCGGTTCATGTAATTAGCGAATTTACCACGAATATTTATATACTGCTTTTCAACTAAAGTTCCCAACACGCTTTACATAGATATAAGTAAATAGATAAGATGACTCCCTGCCCCAAAGGGCTCACAGTGGCTCACAACATAAGATAGACGTCAGCAACAGCCACTGGAGGGATGCTGTGCTGGGGACGGATAGGGCCAGTTGCTCTCCCCCGGCGAAACAGAAGAGAAACTATACAGACCTTTAGGCTTTTACTCCTTTGGCAAAGGGCGTTTGCGATTCCTCAGGGAAGGACGGCCAGAGCAGCTGCCCAGACACAAATACCTTCCATCTGCTCTGTGGCTGCTCTCCTGATCACGGCCGCTGTAGGGTAAAGACTTTAAGTCATACAGTAATTACTCCCATGAAGGAAACATGGTTTTCCTGTCATGTTCCATTAAATAGCTCCTGGCGTGAGTCAAAAGAATTAATGGTCTTATTATCCAGGCTTCAAATTATGCCGTATTACAGAACAACAGGAAGCTACAAGGAAGGGGAAAAACACACCAAATCTAGAAGTGGGCCAGGCAAGTGGCAGCGGAGGGCGGAAATCTTCCTTTCCCAGAGGGCTGCTGGACATTTCCTCGCCTAGTAGTTTCTATAATAAAGGGTTAAGAATCAAATGCAGAGGTCGGGGATGGGGGGAGACCTAGATTGGCCTCAGTACATATGAAAGCGGGCCAGTACATGTGAAAGGGACCTTAGTGTGGTCCACTAAGGTGTCCTAGTGGACCACAAGCTGAAGATGAGCCAGCATTGTGATGCTGCTGCTAAAAAGGCGAATGCAATCCTAGGATGTGTTAATAGAAGCACAGTGTCCGGATCACAAGAATTAATCATTCTGTTCCTTCCCGTGCTGGTCGGACCTTACTTGTCCAATTCTGGGCCCTGCGTTTTAAAAGGATGCTGGCAAACTAGAAAGAGTTCAGAGGAGGGCTTGGAGAGAGATCCCTGCCTGAAACCTGGGAAAAGCCGCTGCCAGTCTGTGTAGACAATGCTGAGCTAGATGGACCCATGGTCTGTCCCAGTAGTAGTAGCAGTAAGTGTATTACGGCCCTTAGACCAGCTTAACATTTAAAATAATACATTTACACTTTACAAAATATTCAAGTTACTAATACAAGCTCTACGAAGTTTGGATGCAACAAAACAAAACTTAGCCACATTTATAGAGGTAATAGATTTAAAATTGGACAGCAAAAAATCCAAGTAAAATTGATCCGTATGGCCAGGATGATTCTTTAAGAGAGGAGCAATGAACTTAATACGAGCACCCCTGTAAAATTGACAATACAGAATAACATGAACAACTAACTGACTCTTTATCCCCTGAGCCACAAGGGCAACAACGCAATGCACACAGAACTCGTTTATATTTCCCGTCTAGGAGTGCGGAGGGAAGGGCATTCAAACGTGCAAGGGTCAATGCTCTCCTAAACTTAGGTAAAAACATATGATCTAAATATTCAGCCGGTTTGTGACTGAAATTTTGGGAGCCTATATACATTTCCCTAGGTAGTCGTGCACACTCCTCCTGCAGATCTATATCCAATAGTCGTTGCCTGACAAAACATACTGCCTGATCTAAACCCCTCCCTATAAGGTTTTCTTGGGACGTGCCCAGATGATGTAATTTCGTTTTCAGAGCTATTTCCCATTTAGATGTACAGGTGAAACTCGGAAAATTAGAATATCGTGCAAAAGTCCATTAATTTCAGTAATGCAAATTAAAAGGTGAAACTGATATATGAGACAGACGCATTACATGCAAAGCGAGATAAGTCAAGCCTTAATTTGTTATAATTGTGATGATCATGGCGTACAGCTCATGAAAACCCCAAATCCACAATCCCAGAAAATTAGAATATTACATGGAACCAAGAAGACAAGGATTGTAGAATAGAACAATATTGGACCTCTGAAAAGTATAAGCATGCATATGTATTCAGTACTTGGTTTGGGCCCCTTTTGCAGCAATTACTGCCTCAATGCGGCGTGGCATGGATGCTCTCAGCCTGTGGCACTGAGGAGGTGTTATGGAAGACCAGGATGCTTCATTAGCGGCCTTCAGCAATTCTGCACTGTTTGGTTTCATGTCTCTCATCCTTCTCTTGGCAATGCCCCATAGATTCTCTATGGGGTCAGGTCAGGCGAGTTTGCTGGCCAGTCAAGCACAGTACACTGTATACTTTTCAGAGGTCCGATATTGTTCTATTCTACAATCCTTGTCTTCTTGGTTCCATGCAATATTCTAATTTTCTGGGATCGTGGATTTGGGGTTTTCATGAGCTGTACGCCATGATCATCACAATTATAACAAATTAAGGCTTGACTTATCTCGCTTTGCATGTAATGCGTCTGTCTCATATATCAGTTTCACCTTTTAATTTGCATTACTGAAATTAATGGACTTTTGCACGATATTCTAATTTTCCGAGTTTCACCTGTAAAGCTTTCAACTAACATTACATGGTCTGTCTCAGTATATGGCAGCTTCCTATGTTCCTGCACTGAGCTAGGGGTTGGAGGAGTAGAAGACCTCCAATTTCTCTGCCAACTCATGGAAAGAGGGACCATGTATCAAAGGGCAGGATCTCAGCCGGGCCTCTTTCCAATTCCCTGTTGAAGCTTCTAGGGTGGTTCCTATGGGGCACTGTGAGAACAGTGGTGCAAAAGCAGGGGGGAGAGACAGATGGGGCAGAGCAATTTGCTGAACTGGCATCCCAGGCAATCCCACAGTTGGGTTACTGGGGCAGGGGCAAGGAGATACGTATTGAGCAGGCGAAAACGAAAGATCAAAGGGCCCTGCCTCTGGTGGTAACGTGCTCATTGGAAATTGAAAAATACTTGGCATTGCAAAAGGCAGCCCAGGGCGCTCAGAGGCGCAGCTGCAGCAGCAGCGAGAAAAAAAGAGCTGATTTAGCAGGAACGGCTGAGGCTGGTAGGAGAGCTGGCAGCAGCGGAAACCGAGATGGCTCTGCTAGGCCTCCCCTCTGCAACCACTCCGGAGTCTCTCCTCTGAAGCGCAGCCCGACTGATAACCCAAGTTGGCTGCTACTAAAAGAAAGAAAAATAAGGCACGCTCCAGGCTGGGGATCATTAGGAAGGGGACTGGAAAGAAACATGCTAATTTTATAATGCCCTTATACAAATCCATGGTGCGGCCCCATCTGGAGGACTGTGTACAGTTCTGGTCACTGTACCTTAGGAAGGACATTGTAGAACTGGGAAAAGGTGCAGAAGAGGGCAACCAAGATGATCAAGGTGTGTGTGTGTGTGTGTGTGTGTGTGTGTGTGTGTGTGTGTGTGTGTGTGGTGCGTGCGTACGTACGTGTGTGCGTGCATGTGGTGCCTGGAGCAACACACACACACACACCCCTCCTGCTTAATATCCCCCGAGCCCCACATTTTCAGCCCCACAGATAGCTGCAGCTATGACAGCAAGCCAAAAGCCTGGACAGCCATTTACCTTTAGAGGATGCCGTTCCAAATTTGCCTTAAATCTCTGCATAGTGGTCTTCAAAAGCCCATAAACTCCATCCACAACAACATGCACGAGGGCTAAAGGCGGGCAAGCGCCCCTGAAGCCGCTGGCACATTTGCTGCCAAGACCAACGGTGGGGGGGATGCCCAGATGATCCCTTCTGCCACCAGCTCCATGAATTTGTGGAGACGAAATCTGAGACCTGACTCTCTGTCTCTGCCTCACCTGGCTGGGGGGACCTTCCCTTCTGCCTGCTCCTTCTCGGCCTCTTGGGAATGTTGTTAGTTGTGTCAAGTTGGCCTGAGAGGACCTGAACCAGGGCGGCGGGGTGGGGCGCCATTTCTGCCCTCACTACAGAGTTATTGGGAGGATATTTTTCTTTGTTTTTGCTTTATGGCACTACAGGATTTTGAAAGGCTAAAATGCAACATTTCACCAAAGGATATGTGGAGCAGCTGCAGGAGGTCAATCTCTTTCTCCATATCTCTATCTCTATCTATTAATTAATTAATCATATTTCTATATCTTCTGACATGTGCATCCCTAGGTGGTGTACATAAGTTAAATGAAATATATAAACTGAATGAAACTATTAAAACAATTACGACATAAAATCAGTTAAAAGCCCAAGAAAACAGGTGCATCTTAAGGGTTTTTTTGGTTTAAGGCAGAGATGGAGAAATTCCGACAGCAACAGGAAGTTCATTCCAGAGCCTCAGGGCAGCCACAGAAAAGGCCTGGATCTAAATAGTCGGGGTAGCCAATACTGGACCTCCCCAGATGATCTTAATAGGCGGGAGGGTTCATGAGAAAGGAGGCACTCTCTTAAATAGCCTGGACTCAAGCCATTAAGGGCTTTATAGGTAACAACCAGCACTTTGTACTTCGCACGGAAACGTAGCAGCAGCCAGTACAGTTCTTTTAGGATCGGTGTTATATGGTTTCTTATATGGGATTATCCTGGAGACCAACCTGGCTGCCGCTTTCTGCACCAACTTTAGTTTCTGGACTACATACAAAAGGCAGCCTCATGTAGCATGCATTAGAGCAGTCAAGCCTGTAGGTTATCAGCATATGTACCACTATTCCCTTCCGGTCATTTTCCTCCAGACATGCGCATAGCTGACGTATCAGCCAAAACTGATAAAAGGTGGCCCTGGCCATTGCCTCAGTCTGAGAGACCAGAGAGAGTTTTGTCCTTTCTGGGGAGTGTAGCCCCATCCAGAAGAAGCAGATCTAAATGGACTCTTGAGTTCTGACACCCCTCCCCTCCCCAGTAAGTTTCTCCATCTTATTTGGGTTCAGTTTTAGTTTGTGATCCCTCATCCAGCCCATTACTGCCTCCAGGCAGGCATCCAGGGTAATGGTTTATGCCATTACTGCAGTTTTTTTGCAAATGACTGAAATTTTGCCCTAATCATTTGGAATTAAGGATTTAAAAAAAGGGTGATGATAAGACACAGAAAGCTGTTAAGTGCATCAAGGCTATCACCTATTTCCCATCCCTAGAGTGCTAGATGTTGCACCAACCCCCCCCCCAAAAAAACCCCACACACCAACCAATAAGCACTCATAGGAACATAGGAACACAGGGAGCTGCCATATACCAAGTCAACCCTAACCCTTGGTCCATCTAGATCAGTATTGTTTACACAGGCTGGCAGTGGCTTCTCCAAGGCTGCAGGCAGGAGTCTCTTCCAGCCCCATCTTGCTGATTCCAGGGAGGGAACCGGGAACCTTCTGTATGCAAGCAGGCAGGTGCTCTTTGACCCAGAGCGGCCCCATGCCTGGAGGGGAAGATCTTGCAGTGCTCACATGTAGTCTCCCATTCAAATCCAAACTGGGGTGGACCCTGCTGAGCAAAGGGGACAAGTCATACTTGCCACCACAAGACCAGCTCTCCTCCTATAGACCAGCTCTGCTCTCTTGTCCTCTGAGATGGTACCAAAGGCCAATATTTGTGATCCTGGCTTGTGGGATTGTATTTTATTTTATTTTATTTTATTTTATTTTATTTTATTTTATGGGTGGTTTACAATTAAAATTCTCTCCCCCCCCCACCCTTCCTTCCTTCCTTCTTTCCTTCCTGGCTTGAGGATGGGGTATACGTTGGACTGCATTTGCCCATATGAACCTGCCAGGCCCTCTGCTCATCGTCTCAGGCCCTGTTCATGGCCTCATCACTGATGGGGACTAGATACAGGGCCTTTTTGGTTGTAACCCCTCAGCCCTGGAACGTCCTCCCTGTAGATCTTTGCCATGCTCCCTCCCTCAGTGTTGTGTGTTTTTTTTAAAATAAAAAAAACAACTAAAATGCATCTTTTAAAAGAGGCTCTTAAATGTTTCACCTGTTGCATATATCAGGTAGGTTCTTTAGTTTTTAAGATTGTTCGTTTTTCGTTTTTAAAAATGACTTTTAATTTGAAGTTTTAAAAGCTGTGATTCTGATTGTGGTTTTAGCTTGGCGTTTTAACTTGTTTAGCTTAATTTGGTTAATTTCGTTTGTCTGCTTTTACAGGCTTACTATTTTCCAAAGGCCGTGAGGTGCTCCGAGCAGCAGTATCCTGGAGGGGCGGGGTATATTATTTATTCTAAATAAATAAATAAATACACAAGCAGATGAATAAATATCCCGCATAGTTATATACAGCCTGCTATATCCCTCTCTAGGCAGGACACCTAGGACAGCACCAAGGCTCCAGGCCCCCTGTTCCTTTTGAACTCAGGCTGAGAGGGAATCCAACCCCTCCGCTGGGACTGTATGGAAGGGGATCTCTGGTTGCTGACTTCTCAATGCCACGCTCACCTCTGTCTTGTACAGTTGGAGCCAGTGGTGCAGTGAGAGAAGATGAGTGTGCTGCCGGGCGTGTCCCGCTGCCTTGGAGCAAGGGGTCACGGGCCAGGTCTGCTCGGAGTATCTAGGACGCAGACAGAGACCTGCCTATCTAGGGCACGGATCCTAATGAGAGTCAGCTGCCCCAGCTATGCACTCCTGATGCCTCCTTTATTAATCTTATATAAGAAACAGTCTCGGCTGCCCTTCAGCGTAGCCGGCATGACAGACAACTTCTGTGGGCCTCTCCCTCAACTTGCTTTCCAGGAGAAGTGGTGCGTTTTCATTTTAAGTGCACACACACACACAGGCAGCAGCGGCACGGGAGGAGAGCGGGTCTTGTGGTCGCAGGCATGAATGGTCCCCTTTGCAAAGCAGGACCTGCCCTGGGAGGCGACATGTGTGAGCACTGGAAGATAGTCCTCTTAGGGGATCTGGCTGTAGCTCAGTGGAAGAGCACCTGCACACTTGCATGCAGAAGGTCCGAGGTTCCCTCCCTGGCAGCATCTCCAAGATAGGGCCGCGAGAGGGACTCCTTCCTTGGAGAAGCCGCTGCCAGTCTGGGTAGACAAGCCTGAGCTAGATGGACCCAGGGTCTGACTCCAAATATAGCAACTTCCTTTGTTCATAGCTATAAGAGGGGGAAAGGGAAGGTTGTGCCATTGAGTCGGTGTCGATTCGTAGCAACCACAGAGCCCTGTGGTTGTCTTGGGTAGAATACAGGAGGGGTTGACCATTGCCTTCTCCCGCACAGTATGAGATGATGATGCCTTTCAGCACCTTTCTGTATCGCTGCTTCCTGATCTGGGAGTTTCCCATAGGGCTAATTCTGGGATTCCAGTCTCTACGAAGCCTTTGGCCCAACCCGTCAGCTTTGTTCATGTTCTGTAAATCTGTTACCTGTAAACGTTGCTGCTGTTTCCTTTGTGTTCTGGCCATACGGGAGATGTGTTTGTATACATAGTTTTAGTGGATTTCCGAGGTACAAAATAGAAAATATTTTGAGAGGCGAACATAAATAAGTAGCTGTTCGCAGCCTTCTGCATAGATTTGAGCGGTCCAGCTGAGCAGCCATGAACTGGAAAAGGAGGCAGCAGAGAGTAGTAGCGTTGTGTGTGTGTGTGTGTGTGTGTGTGTGTGTGTGTGTGTGTGTAAAGCCAGATGACCCTCTTCCATTGCAAAACGTGGCAGTGCTTCTCCCAGAGTCACAGGCCAAAGATCAGGAACGTTATATACATCCTACGTATGACCTAATAGGATTGGCTGCCACGTCGCTCCGAGGGTGGGAGCTTTCCAGAAGCCTCTCTGGGCTGCAGAAAAGCAAGCGCAAAATTGGCAGGAGGAGTTTTGCTGCTGCCTCCTCTCCCAGCGACCGGCAGTCCCACGCAGCTGCAGCTGGCCTTCAGACCAGCTGTGAGTTCCGATGGGTGCTTTCTGCTGCCTCTGCTGTTTCGACGGGAAAGGGCTGGCCAGATCTCTCTCAGGCCGGTCTGAAGCTGAACTGGTCACAATACGGCCAGTTCCACATTCTTGCAGCGGTGATGCTTTGGATGGATTTACATTTGAACCTGGCTGATTCCGTTCTAATTCAAATCGGATGACCCTTCTAAGGAGTGATTCAGTTTGAATTTGAATCATTCAAATTGGCCAGATTCAAATCAATATCAACTCAAATTCGAATCGGTTCGCACATCCCTAGGGACCAGCTAGGAGACCTGCCTACTTGAATTCTGCCCAGCGTCTCTTGGGTCCCCGTCCCCCCGGCAAAAAAACAAACAACAACAACAACAAACAACTGGCTCCCTGGGCAACCACCTGGGTCTACCTAGTGGATGAGCTGACCAGCGATGAAGAAGAATTAAGGAAGGCGGAATCACTGCTGGAGTGAGAAGATGGCCAGGCTACAACTGTTGCTACGACCCCTGGAGAAAATGAAAATGAATTTACATGTTGAAAGCACAGGGAAGATTCCCTGCAGCAGGAAACACGAACTGGGCAAACTGGAGCGCTCTCAGGTTTTGGGAGGAGGGAAGTGGCTGCTTGAGTTTTCCCAAGCTTGTGCACTAACAGTGGGACAGAGGAATGCTCTTGGACATGGGTTTTCCATTCTCTTCTCTCCACTCTGCCTCTAACCTGATCCCAGTTAGATAAACATGGCAGTAGCTGCCATGAGTCTTTTTATGACTCATTTGCAAATAATAAATAAATAATAAATAAATAAATGGTACAGAAGTGCTGTGCATTTTGAAGCAAGAAGATTCCAGCTGTTCGTTCTCTCTCTCTCTCTCTCTCTCACTCTTGCTCTCGCCTGCTCAGTTTATTAGCAATGCAGATCACAGGAATTTCTGAAGAGAAAGCACTCCAGAGAGGCAAGTTTAGCCTCTTCTTGGAATCCCATCCTATGCACCATCCTTTTCTGTACTCTTTTTTGTCTTCTTTTTTAATGCAGCTGGCAAGAAAGTAATCATCTGGGTTGAAGTTTTCCAGTGTACAAGTAGCAGGTTTGCGGCCAGAGAGAGAACTAGCTAGTGATGGCTTTTTAAATATGTGTTTTCCTTGTCGAATCAGCAGAATTCTTCTGCGCTCTTGGCAAGTTGAGCGACTGAAACATGTGGCCACCTTTCGCCCACAATTCAGAGGACGAGCATTCCTGTAATTTCCTGGAGGATGCACTGGTCTCTCTTTGCCAGGCCCAGCTGCAGGTTTTTGGTGTGCTCCAGAGTGGGAGCCAACGTTCAGTTTCAAGAAGTTTGGTCCTGTGCAGGAGTAGGCAGTATGGCTGTGCAAGGACAGATTGGGAAAGTTGGGTAAGAACATAAGAAGAGCCCTGCTGGATCAGGCCTAAGAGTGCCCATCTAGTCCAGCATCCTGTTTCGCAGAGTGGCCCAGCAGATGCCTCTGAGAAACCCTCAGGAAGGGGGCGAGGGCATGCCCCTTCTCCTGCCACTGCTCCCCTGCAACTGGTATTTAGTGGCATTATGCCTCTGAGACTGGAGGTGGCCTATGGCCACCAGACTAGTAGCCATTGGTAGGCCTGTTCTCCATGACATTGTCTAAGCCCCTTTTAAAGCCATCCAAGCTGGTGGCCGTCACCACATCCTGGGGCAGAGAATTCAATAGATTAATTATGTGCTGTGTGGAAAAAGTACTTCCTTTTGTCGGTCCTAAATTTCCCAACCTTCAGTTTCATGGGATGACCCCTGGTTCTGGTGTTGTGATAGAGGGAGAGAAAATTCTCTCTGTCCACCCTCTTTTTCTTGGCCTGACATTGCCCACTTTGGAGGGCATCAGCCCCAACCAAGGGAGGTCTATTTCAGGTTGGAGTTCCCTGATCCCATAAGGCTAATTTTTGGAGCATTTTGGAAAAATTATTTGGAGGATTTCCATATGGCAGCAGAAGTCCACCCACCCATGGTGTGAGGGGGAAACTATCTTCCAGCATCTCTATACCAGCTTCCCTGCCTACCCACTTCCCATGCATTTATTTTCAATTTTAAGATTTTAGCCCAATATTTTATGCACAATTTTTAAAAGGAATCAGAAGATTCTCTAGTGTCCCGTCACTTCCCATCAAATTCTCGGAAGTTACATCACGTTTCTTCTGCGATTCTCTGTGAGTAGGATTTCTGGGCTACATAACAACAACAACAACAACAACAACAACAGAAAGGAAATTGCCCGAACACCAGAGGCACAAAAGACCAGCTGCTGATTGACAAAATGATTTTATAAAATTGCAAGAGAAGAAAAAACAATCTAAGTGTTGCATGGATTGACTACAAGAAAGCCTTCAATTCATTGCCTCACACATGGATACTAAAATGTTTAGAAACAACTGGTGTCAGCAAAAACATTCAGATATTTATTTAAAAAGCAATGAGCATGTGGAGTACACAGTTAACAATCAATGGCGAGACACTTGGACAGGTTAGCATTAGAAGAGGCATTTTCCAAGGGGGCTCACTATCCCCTCTGTTGTTTGTAATCGCCATGACCACACTTTCACAAATACCAAACAAAAATGGCCTTGGATACCAAACATCTAAAACATCAAGTAAAATCAACCATCCGCTGTACATGGACGATCTGAAGTTGTATGGAAAGTCCCAGTCAGAAATTGAATCACTGCTAAACACTGTCCGTATATTCAGTAGCAATATAACAATGGAGTTTGGACTAGACAAGTGTGCTGCATTAATAAAGAACAGAGGGAAGATAACAAAAACAGAAGGAATAGAACAGCCCAATGGAAGCAAGATCAAGAACCTGAAAGAGAAAGAACGTTACAAATACTTGGGCATTCTCCAGGCTGATAACATCGCACACACTGAAGTTAAAAGAAAAATAGGAAGTGAATACATCAGGAGAGTTAGAAAAATCCTCAAGTCCAAACTCAAGGGCGGGAACACCATACAAGCCATAAACACCTGGGCTATACCTGTTATCAGATACGCTGCAGGAATAATAGACTGGACCCAGGCAGAGCTAGAGACGCTAGATCGTAAGACCAGGAAAATCATGACCATCAATCATGCTCTGCACCCCCGCAGTGATGTCGATAGGCTCTACCTCCCTGATCCCAACATTCGGAAGGGTTCCAAGGACCCGAATCTGACCTTTGTGGTGCTGGATCCGATTGGACCTGACCCAGTCCAAACTTTGTGATTGTGTACAACCCTATTAGGCAGCCTTCGCTCCCCAACTATTGTTCAACTGTCACTCCCATTATCCCCAGCCACAATTTATTGGAGGGCTTCCCCCAACCTAGTTGCTGAATGAGGAAGAAGAAAGGTCCTCTAACCCAGCTGAGCAGATGAACATGGACAGCACCTCCGACCTTGGTTTTTATTGACAGATGGCCAAATATCAGGAGTGTGGGTAGGAGGCTTCTCCTACCTTAAATATTATGGTGTGAACTCCCCTATTGATACTTTTTTAGTACCATGTCTCTCCCCTGCAACTGGGATTTAGGACCATGAGCCCCACCGCTGGTTAACTGGAGAGGTCCGTCTGTGGCTGCCACCAACTCATCTGGAGGCTACTCAGGACGATGCCCTCTCCGTTGCTGCCCCTGGATTTTGGAATGTGCTCCCTGTTGAAATAAGAGCCTCCCCATCTCTGGCAACTTTCAAAAAGGCACAGAAGGCACATTGATTCACCCTGGCTTTTAATTAGATTTATAGTTTTAATATTTTTTAATATTGGGCTTTAAATGTTTAATGTTTTAAATTATTTTAATTGTAAACTGCCCAGAGACGCAGGTTTGGGGCAGAATAGAAATATTTTAAATAAAAAAATAAAATCTTGGAGGTGACCTATAGCCCCAAGACTAGGAGCCATTGATAGACCTGTCCTCCATGAATTCATCTAAGCCCTTCTTAAAGCCATCCAGGTTGGTGGCTGTCACTGCATGTTGTGGCAGATAATTCCATTGGTTAATTATGCATTGTGTGAAGAAGTACTTCCTTTCATTGGTCCTAAATGTCTTGGCCATCTGTTTCATGGGATGACCCCTGGTTCTAGTGTTGTGAGAGAGGGAGAACTTCTCTCTATCCACTCTACAAAGGTAAAGTTGTGCTGTCCAGTCTGTGTCGACTCCTGGCGCCCACAAAGCCCTGTGGTTGTCTTTGGTAGAATATAGGAGCGGTTGGCCATGACCATCTCCTGCGCAGTATGAGATGATGCCTTTCAGCATCTTCCGATATTGCTGATGCCTGATATAGTGTTTCCTAAAGTCTGGGAAACACACCAGCGAGGATTCGAACTGGCAACCTCTGGCTTGCTAGTCAAGTCATTTCCCGCTGCGCCATTAGGTCTATAGTGACATAGATATAAGTGAGAATGACAAACCATTCTCTTCCCAAATGTAGCCAGTAGCTCGTGCCTCTAAGACACTAGTTTTCAAATCTAACTTTCTCTCTCTCTCTCTCTCTCCCTGAAAGAAACCATTGAGCAAACATTACACAGCCCCAAAGTAGTTAAAACCGTCCAGAATCCCCATGCAGACCACTTTATAATCTGAGCTGAGTTTATACAAGGCTGAAGCAATGAAATTTATTTTACCAAGTGGGAAAGGGTGTGTATATGTAGGACGCATAAGATAAACAGTAGTCAGCAGTCTATTAACAGGATGATTGGGAGGCCGTTTCAGCTCCAGTCCAGGCCTAGTTAAAATCACCGCCCCAGCCCTGGACATCATGCCAGCCTCTCTCTACTCAAGTCCAACAAAGTAGGCCAGAGATTAGTCTTCTGCAGCGTCTTCAGGCACTCTTGGCCTGGTCTGGAGGGAGGTTTGGTTGGGGTTTTTTTTGCTGTGGGGCAGAATCTCAGGCTGGACACAGGCTGCCAGTTGTTGATGGGTTGGGGTCCAGAGTTCCTCCTTACATTGCACTTCATCTTGTTTGTTTTTGTCCCAAAGTTTTAGTTTGCCCAGATTGGACTGAATCTTGATTCTGTTCGCTGTCTCCCCAGCCTTGCTGTGAAAAGCATCCCTTCCTCCAAGTCATTTATGAAAAGGTTGAACAGCACAGGGTCCAGGACAGTAGGACAGTTTGAGCCAGGCTTGACGTCGAGCCGGCTTGGCTTGACGGGTTTGGGGTCGAACCAGACTGGCTTCGGCCGGTCCAGGTTCGAGCCGAACCAGGCCTGGTTCAGACCGATCCGGCTCGGAGTTGTACTGGTAAATGAGTCCTCTTTACTAGTACAGGCAGGGGGTCTTTTCTAAGCATAGGGGGGTGGGGGGGTGGGAGGGGAGTAAAAATGTACTTACAAGTAGGATCTGCAGCTGCTGCAGTGGTGGTGGGGGGCAGCTCCCCCCCCAACCTCCCCCCCAAGTAGCCCTGGTTGGTTTGGGTCTGATTTGTGCCAGCTCGGGCCTCTGTGCAGGCGTGGAGATAACTAAAATGGCCTCGTTTATATTAAAAAACATACCACTTTCCAACAAAAGTTCTCAAAGCTTTTTACATAGAAAAACAAACAAGATGGTCCCCTGTCCCCAAAAGGCTCACAATTTAAAAATAAACTTAAGGCAGATACCAGCAGAGGAGCACCTAGGTAACTTTGGAGCCTGGACCTAAAGGCCTTTAGAGCCCACCCCCCGCCAATTAAGCATCCTCATGCTCCTCCCGGCGACCGCACCACCTGGGGCAGACTAAAGAGGATTTGGGGGCCCTGGACGTTGGCCCAAAAATCCAGTGGTAAGAGTGCCTCTGGACACCATTAACAACCCCTGGAGGGATGCTGTGCTAGGGGTGGATAGAGCCAGGCCACACACCCCCACGCTAAATAGAAGATATCCATCAGTTTGAAAGGTGCCTCTTGGCTCAGTTAGTTAAATTTTTATGCTACCTAGCCCAGATGGCTCTGAG
This sequence comes from Hemicordylus capensis, assembly GCF_027244095.1. Taxonomy (NCBI): domain Eukaryota; kingdom Metazoa; phylum Chordata; class Lepidosauria; order Squamata; family Cordylidae; genus Hemicordylus; species Hemicordylus capensis. The sequence continues at coordinate 1,436,770 of NC_069673.1, read as the reverse complement.
TTGCCCCTCTTCAGTAGTTAGTTATTGAAGGTAATAAGGTAATAAGGACCAGGGTAATAAGGACCAGGTAAAAGTAGTTATTGAAGGTGGTTAGTTATTGAAGCTGTCAGATTTGTTGAGTTGGTGTGGTGTGTATTTTGCATTTCTATTCTTTTGACCCGCTCTGAGTGATCTGCCATGCTCCATCCCTTGATGGGAAGAACCGTCAGCTGGCTCTACCCTGGATTTGACCCATGGGCCACATATGTTAAAATCACAAGCTACAAACCCAACACACAAACACACACACCTACAAAGGTCACTGGTGACCTCTAGTTTGCATTCCTGAACACAATGAGTATTAAGAGATTCTAAGACAATTGGGGCTTTTCCAGTTTAACCAACCAAAGATACGGCTCCTTTGCTTCTAAATCAATGCAGAACACGAAGCAAATTCTGAGGCAACCCTTTGATCTCCACACTTGCGCTTTCATTTGTTAAGGCTGTGGTTGGTTTTCAAAATCTGAATGCAGCAATGTCATTACATTTGCAGGATTTTGCAAAATTACATTCCAGCTGTTGATTGATTGATTGAAAAAGCCTCACCTTTTTTCACCTTGGCAAATAGGTAACTCTTTAACTGTGCAGGGAAGTGAAGCTCATTTTTTTTGCTTTTTAAATCTTGAGCCCTAGCTGAATTGGGCCTCCTTGCGTCAGGTCTGCAGCTAGGGGAGGGGTCTTTTTGTTAAGAACATGTATTTTGATTTTTTGGGGAAAAAATGTTTTAAAGGAACATACATATTCAAATTACATCAAGTGCACAGGTACAAAAAATTGAGGATTCTCAAGCATTACACTTTCTAACCAGTATATATTATATAATTACATGTGGGTTATATTTAGGGGTGTGCAAAGTTGGATCAGGGAGGGGGTCAGAAATGGCCCAACCTGGGTAAAATTGGAGGGGGTCAGATTACATTTATATCCTGCTCTTCCTTCGAAGAGTTCAGAGGATATAAATGTAGGTGTAGATGCTTATTTTTTATCCTCGCAACAACCCTGTGAGGTAGGTTAGGCTGAGAGAGAAGTGACTGGCCCAGCCTCACCCAGTCAGTTTCGTGGTTCAATGGAGAGTCTAACCTGGGTCTTCCTGGTCCTAGTCCAACACTCTAGCCACTTTTCTATGCCGGCCATGCCGTGCCTGTGTCATAGCCATTAAGACTGGCTCTGTGTCTCTTAGAGTCTGCTAGGCTAGCTGTGAGTGGGCAGTGGCTGGATCCTGAATGCTCCCCAGAGGTCCTGTGTGCCATTTCTTCCCTGGAAATCTTCCGTGGACAACCCATCCTCCACTCTGGATGAAGCTGTTCTGGCCAAAACATCGCAGTGGAGAGAGGGGTGGTGGAAACTGCGTTGTACTCATAGACTCAAAATCCGTCCCTCCCTTGGGCCTTGTAAAAGAGCTGATGGTTCATAAGCCAAGCTGACCTTTAACTAGCGTAGTCTGATGACTCCAAGTTCTCCAGAACACTCTTGGAGGGTGATGTGGCAGCTCAGGGTCAGACTTGAATGCAAAGAGCCTTCCCATCACTGACCACTTTTAAGAAGTTTTCAAAGATGCATTTATTCGCCTGAGCTTTTTAACTAGAATTCTGTCTTAAAATTGTTTTAAGGTTTCAATTTTTGTTTTATGTTGTAAACCACCCAGAGAGGTAAGTTGGGGCAGTATAAAAATAAAATAAAATAAAATAAGATTTGCATTTAAAGGGTGAACATCCCAACTATCATTACCCCTGGCCTGAATTCAGGGGGCTTTCAGACAAGGGACCACTAGCGGACCCCCAAAATGGAAGGTAATGTGTGTACAGACTGGGAAATCTCTCATTTGGTGCCAGACATCCATGCAGTGATGGAGAAGTGAATTCTTTGTTGTTCTTGGGGCCCCGGCATTCCTAACCTTGTCAGCCTTCGGAGGATGGGGATGGAACTTAGTGGGAGAGCATCTGCTTTGCATGCGGAAAATCCCAGGTTCACTCCTTGGCAGCATCTTCAGTTGGGCTGGGAAAAGCTCCTGCCTGAAACGTCGGAGAGCTACTGCCAGTCAGTATTATTGGATTCCCCTTTACAAGTATTAGCCGCTCGAACCGCTGAACTGGTTCAGTTAAATGGACCGGCTGGTTGGTTCAACCAAACCGGTTTGGCAGCATACGGTTCAGTTCGAATTTGATTCGAATTCAGATTGAGCCACGAGTTTTTATTTGTGCACACCACTACCAGACAGTGTAGACAATACTGAGCTAGATGGACTAATGGAATAATTCAGCTTCTTCTTCTTCTTCTTCTTCTTCTTCTTCTTATTATTATTATTATTATTAATTTTACATTTATATCCCACTCTTCCTCCAAAGAGCCCAGAGTGGTGTACTACATACTTAAGTTTCTCTTTCACAACAGCCCAGTGAAGTAGGTTAGGCTGAGAAAAAAGGGACTGGCCCAGAGTCACCTAGCTAGTATCTGGCTGAATGGGGATTTGAACTTGGGTCTCCCCGGTCCTAGTCCAGCACTCTAACCACTATACCATGCTGGTTTTCTATGTACCCATGCAAGTACCTAGCTGGTTTTGCAGGTGCTCTGCCTTGCCAGCAACTGATTACTCCATATGGTCAGCATTACCCAGTAGATCATCTAAATTCTATACTAAATACCTATTGGATAAAGTTCCTAGGGTGACTTTGATTGATTGATGAAGTGCCGTCAAGTTGGTGTCAGATCTTAGCAACCACATTGATAGATTCTCTCCAGGATGATCCGTCTTCCACTTGGTCTTGAAGGTCTCTCAATGGTGCATTCATTGCTGTTGTGATTGAGTCCATCCACCTGGCTGCTGGCTGTCCTCTTCTTCTCTTTCCTTCCACTTCCCCCAGCATGATGGACTTTTCAAGGGATCTGGGTCTTTGCATAATGTGCCCAAAGTATGATAGTTTGCGCCTGGTCATTTGTGTCTCGAGTGAAAATTCTGGATGGATTTGTTCTATGATCCATTTGTTTGTCTTCCTGACTGTCCACGGTATCCTCAAAAGTCTTCTCCAGCACCAAAGTTCAAAAGCGTCAATACTTTTTCTGTCTTGCTTCTTCAAAGTCCAACTTTCACATCCATAGAGTGTCACGGGGAAAACCTTTGTCCGAACGATTCTAATCTTTGTAGGTGTAGACATGTCAGGGCATCTAAATATCCTTTCCAAGGCCTTCATTGCAACCCTACCAAGTGCCTGTCAGTGGCTATAAAAATGAGGAAGTAACTTGTGAACTAATGCAGATTTTAGGACTGTTTTTTTTTTTTGAGTAAATTCTGTATTTATGAATCTCATTGTTGGAATTTTAATGTCTATATTCCGTGCTGTACATTTGATTATTGCTTATTTCTATTTCTGGTCTATTGACTGTAATGAACTGAATTGAAAAGGTAAAGTGTGCCGTCGAGTCGGTGTGGTTGTCTTTGGTAGGATCCAGGAACAGTTTACCATTGCCATCTCCCGCGCAGTGTGAGATGATGCCTTTCAGCATCTTCCTATATCGCTGCCACCTGATAGAGGTGTCTCCCATAGTCTGGGAAACATACCAGTGGGGATTCGAACCAGCAACCTCTGGCTTGCTAGTCAAGTCATTTCCCGCGGCGCCATTAGGTGGCTGAACTGAATTGAATAAGCAAGTAAATTCTGTATCCATTAAAAAAAACCAAACAAACCTATAACTCATCTTTCCACAAATGTTCAAGGCATCTAACAGCAGTTTTAAACAGCAGTTTTAAAAAGAAAATGTACATTAAATCTGTTAATCAGAGATGGATGCTGAAAGCAGAAGACTTGTGGAACAGAGACTGCAAAACAGAAGCGCCGAGAGACTCAGGACTCCTCTCCTGCAGACATGGCCCCTTGATATCCTTGGCTTTGCCCCAGGGGGTGGGACACCATGACCTTTACATCCGAAATGTTGTGAAGCTCCCAGCAAGAAGCCATGAGGTGATACTCTTTGGTGCAAGGAAGCAATCCTTTGGCATGCCACCAGAATGTCTCCTTTTGTTGCTGTGAGCCAAGAATCTGGCTGTAATGGAATGCATTTCCCACCTCCTCACATGGGGAAGATTGAAAGAGTTTCCTGCCTGCTCACTCTTCACATCAGAGAACCACTACGATGTTCATTCTCAGACGCAGTAGTCATCTGTACCAAGAGGGTGCCGAGACCTGAGACACTACAGGAAAGAATGTTTGGGCAAGCCAAGGAAAGGATGGCTGCCCTGAGATATTCACAGCTTAAATCACATCCCACAACTCTGGTTGGTTTTTAATGGCCTCAGTGTGGCCACAGAGTCCTTGGATGCAACAAGGTGGAAAAACATCCATTTTTAAAAACATATTTTCCATCTACCCAAACATGTTCAGGATATTTTTTTGTCCCAAGCAGATACATGGTTGACTCAGGAGCTGAACCATTCTTGCACAGAATTTGGAACACAGCATGCAAAGTTGGCTGAATGGTACATCATCGTGCTCTCCAAAAGCACAGGCTTTGAAGCAGTTGGAGAAATGGATGGGAATTGCTTGCACTCCTGACTGAGAAGCTGAGAATCTGAATTTGAGATTTGACAGAAGGCAGCTTTGTGGTGGTTCGATAACTTGTGCCTTCCTCCCTGCCCACGGGTTGGCCAAAGTGAGCCTGATGGGTGTCATGTGAAAATAGTGAGCGCTCCTGGGAACTAGTTTTCTCTAGGGTTTGTTTGTGCCACGGATCTGCAAAGCTCGCCTTGGGTGTTTCTTTTCAATGCTATCCTGCAGCTCAGGAACACCTGTATTTATTTCTAAACGTTGATATTCTGCCTTGATTCTGACACATGAAGTAAGAAGGGATAAAAGTGTCTCTGAGAAAGTGTAAAGTGCATTTGTGAGGGATTGGTGGGAAGGGATAGGGATGTGTAAACCAGTTCGATATTGAACAGGTTCGATATTGAATCGGTTCGGTTTGAAGCCTCGGCATCGAGCTGAACACCCCGCCCCCCCAGTTTGGTTCGACAATGAGTTTGACCCTCGACAAAAATAAATAAATATTTTTTTACCTTACCCCTTCTGGGGGGGCTTCTCTGAGATGCATTAATAATAATATTTTTAAAAACATATTTGCAACCCCCCCGAACTGAATCGAACTGAACTTTGGGGGGGGTGGGGTTCCGATGCAGGCAAAATAGGATCTGGTTGGGACTCGAACTGAACCAGGCCAGCCAGTTTTATGTACACCTCTAGGAAGGGATTCCAAAGCAGACTGTGGCATACATTTGTTACTTGTCATTAATTTCCATTGCACATGGTGCTTTCCAGAATCCCTGGGAACTTAGGTCCCACAATGTAACAGCAAGGAGGTAGGAAGATGGAGGCAAAATATTTGCACAGATTTGAGCACCACCTTTGCTTCTGCTGGAAATGAAGCACTCAGCCAAGGAAATGGTGTGCATTGTTTACAATGAAAGAAAAGAACCAATTTTACATTTTTTCAAAAGAAAATGAGGCTCTCTCATTGTCTTTATTAGTGCTTTTTTTTTTTTAAACCAAAAGCAAATGGTGCTGCTGGGAACAGGATGTCCCAGCTGGATGGGGGAGTCATTAGCCTCTTGCATGTATGTGAGAGAGAGAGAGAGAGAGAGATTTCCACTGGGACAAGAGGAAATGCTTTTCACCCAGAAGACACAGCAGATAAGTTCACTGAAAGCACAAACTGGAAGATGCCACCACTTTGTTTAATTTCAGTTTTTGGCGATGGGACATCACAGTGTGAGCATCAGAGGAAGATCTGTATTTAAACTATTGGATCTGCAAACTGTTGAATCTTAAATTGTTGGAACTGCAAACTTTGAGGGCACAGTATTTGGGACTAGAAGGCCCCCGGGCCAAGACTGCAGTTGCGGGCAAGTTTGGGGCTAGAACAGGGGTTGCATCTGCCCTTCTCTGTTGGAAAATCGGATGGACAGGAACCCTGACAAAGGCAGGTGTCTGATGCAATCCTTGACATGGCAAACCACCCTGTCATGGGACCACCTTCTTCCTCCCAGAGAAATAGACTTTGCAGAAGTGCCCTTGGGAGGGGTGTGTGTGTGTGTGTGTGTTGTAAGCTGCACTCAGTGCAAATCCATCAGGAAAGGACATTATCCATCCTCCGGCCGTTTCCTGTCATGTCTCCCTCACTCATAGCAGCCCGGATTTCCTCTCTCTTTGCAAGGTAGCAAGTGGGATCATGCAGTTAAGATCATGCACCTCCCTCAGAGCAATTCATGCTGCTCAGTGTGCATTTTGCAGGGTCAAACTAGATGCTACTTCAAGCAAGCACATTGCTTTTTTAAAAAAAAATGTGCTATAGGAGCTGCATAAAACTTCAGTGAGGAAAAGGGGTTCACCCCTCCTTCCTCTCAGAGGTCCAGTCCAGAGCCACTGTTGACTGCTGCTTGCTGAAGAGCCGGGGGGCGGGGGGGCGGGCGGGGGGAGGTCTCCCACTGAATCCAAACTGTTCCTTTTTTCACCTTGGCAAATAGGTAACTCTTTAACTGTGCAGGGAAGTGAAGCTCATTTTTTTGCTTTTTAAACCTTGAGCCCTAGCTGAATTGGGCCTCCTTGAGTCAGGTCTGCAGCTAGGGGAGGGGTCTTTTTGTTAAGAACATGTATTTTGATTTTTGGAAAAAAATGTTTTAAAGGAACAAACATATTCAAATTACATCAAGTGCACAGGTACAAAAAATTGAGGATTCTCAAGCATTACACTTTCTAACCAGTATATATTATATAATTACATGTGGGTTATATTTAGGGGTGTGCAAAGTTGGATCAGGGAGGGGGTCAGAAATGGCCCAACCTGGGTAAAATTGGAGGGGGTCAGAGATGTGCACATCCGACCTCAGGAAGCCTAGTTCAGGTCTGATTTCTCTGACCCTGTTTGTGCCCCTCCAACCTTGCTGCTTTGGAGTTACCAATGGTGGGTGGGGTGTCTCTGTGTGTGGCTGAGTTAAACAAAAGTTTTTTTCTGCCCTCTAACTGCTTGCCTGCCTGCCCATGCTTTTATTTTGTGGTTTTAAAAACATTTTCCGCCAGTTTTTAACCTTACTTTTAGAGAAATAAAGTGGGTGGTTTCGTTGTTTTACATCACTTCCTCCAAGATTCTTTGGTGCTCCATCACATCTGCTCTGATTCTTCATTGTTATGTAGCTTTTCTTCCACAATGGTGGATTCTTTGATTTTCAAGTAAGTTAAAAAAACTATATCAAAGGATGGCCGGATTCACTTGTAATTAAATATACAGAGTTCCGCCATCCTTACCTACTTGTGGGGGTGACTTTCAAAGCTCTGCTTTAAGCAGTTTTTTTCTTGGAGATTTCTAAACATTCCCCATAGAATTCAATGGGGATTTTTGCCAGAAAAAAGCCGACTCCGACCCTGATTCTGACTTTGGGAAAGGTCCAAACGACCCGATCCCAACCTCTCTGATTTCGGTTGGAGGCTCCTTGCCTCTGTCACAGTTCCTGACATAAGGCAGTCATGTCTGACAGCTTTGTCATAGGAACATAGGAAGCTGCCTTCTCCTGAGCCAGACCGTTGGAACCTTGTAGCTCAGTATTGTCTACCCAGACTGGCAGCGGCTTCTCCAAAGTTGCAGGCAGGAGTCTCTCTCAGCCCGATCTTGGAGAGGCTGCCAGGGAGGGAACCTTGGACCTTCTGCATGCAAGCAAGTAGGTGCTCTTTCTAGAGTGGCTCATCCCCTAATGGGAAGAGCTGACACTGCTAACACATGGTCTCCCTTTCAAATATAAACCAGGGTAGACCCTGGTTAGCAAGGGGACTTCAATCAATCAATCTTTATTACGGTCATAGACCAGCATAGTAGCAAGGGGACAATTCATGCGCACTTCCACAAGACTATAAGTCCCCCCCCCCATCTCCCTCCCAGACCTGACACAATGCACAGCGCTCGTGGTCATTACCTTTTGAGTCCAAAATGATTTGGGGCTGGGGTCCCTGAGGACCACCTTCCCCCATATGAATCTCCCTGGGCACAGATCTGGCTCTGGGTTCGGCAAGCAGTGACCCAGGACTGGATCTTCCCTATGGTGGCACTCAGCCTGTGGAACTCCCTCCCCCTTGCAGCCCAGCCAGGCACCCTCCTTAGCAACTTTTTCCTGAGGACTAAAAACCTAAAAAGGCCACTGATTGAGCAGCTTGGTTTAATTGAGCTGCAGAAGAAATGTTTACTGTCCTCTGTGGTTCATGCGGTAATGGCTTTAACAGAGGGCAAACTGGGCAACTGCCCAGTGCCCCACAGTTTCTTTCCCCCCTCCACAAAACTTGTACATTTCTCAAGAGTAAATAGCTTGGGTTAATGACAACCTCAATCAAAAGTTTTTAGGCTTTTGAAGTCATCCACACAATCAAAAACTGAGGCTGTTCTTACAATCAGCCACGGCTCCTGTGGTGTCGTGGTGGCAAACTCACCAAAGAGGCCAGCCTCTTGGTGCTCACTTAGCCCCTTTTCAAAATCATCTGCCCACACCACCTGCTTGCCACCAGGACTCGGAACCTGCGGGGGGGGGGGATACCCACAATGCACCACACACTCACACAGTGCAGTTTGGGATTTCTGGGGACCGGGGCGGTGTGGGCACACAATCTGAGCGCCCAGCACAGATGGGGGTAATCGTCTGTGGTGGAGGTTAACTGAGCAAACTGAGCAAAGCAACCCCTTGTGGCCATTCTCTTCTGTTTAGTAGGGGGAGAGCAACTGGCCTTCTCCGACCCCAGCACAGCATCTCTCCAGTGGCTGATGCTGGTGTCTTACCTTATGTTTCTTTTTAGATGGTGAGCCCGTTGGGGACAGAGACCATCTTATTGATGTATTATTTACTTTTCTATGAAACCACTTTGAGAATTTAAGTTGAAGAGTATAAATCTTTGTTGTCATTGCCGTAGGTATGTTTTCACAGCCTTCCTCCCCACGCGCCCCAAGCCCTTTTGCACTGATTGTGAGAAAGGGCTCAATAAATGAGAAGAATTCTCTTGGTTCTGCGAGTTTGATTATTCTTGGGAGCCAGTCTTCTGCTGAGCTCCCTCCACCTTGAAGGGAAGTCACAAGTTATCTTCCTGTGCCAGTTCCTGCCTGCTGTTCTCTCGGCTACAGAGAGCTGTCACTCTCTAGCGGGGAATGCTTGACTAAAAAGCAGAAGGTTGCCAGTTGGAATCACTGCTGGTGCTATAGGAAGATGCTGAAAGGCATCATCTCAGACTGCGCAGGAGGAGGCAATGGGAAAACCCTCCTGTATTCTACCAAAGAAGCCATAGGACTCTGTGGGTGCCCGGAGTAAAAATCAACTTGATGGCACACTTTACCTTTAACTGCATCCATGCCAAAGACCACTATGCAATATCCAGACATTTCATTGGTGGTGGTGGTGGTGGTTTTTATCACACTTCTAAACCACCCAAAACTCATGTCTCTGGGAGGTTCACAAGCAAACAAACAAAAAAAATCATAACATTAGGTAAAATAAACAACAAAAAATTAACACAGTAGTTAAAACAAAATAAACAACATAGTAAAACTTAAAACAATTTTTTAAAAAAGCTAATAAATAAAAATCTCCATTCTACTACATGCATCTATAAGAATATGTGGACAGTGATTACCACTGATGTCAACGAGACTGGACCATCGCTGGCCCAGGGCCAGCTAATTCTGATGGACACCATTTGGCAACCGTACTAACTATCCTCACCCTTGTGCATGTCACATCGGAAGTGATGACGGGCACAGCGAACTGTGATTTCAGGGAATCCTTTCTCCTGGAATGGAGCCAGTGACCTACAGGCATCTCTAACTGGGTATGATTTCTCACTAGCAAAAGAATTGATATTAGGGCAGCCCTTGTGGTCCGGCCACCAACCTGGAGACAGACCAAAAGAATGCAGGGAGAAGATTTCACTGTTAAAATGCGTAGTGCTCTAAAGAGTAATGACAAAAGATGGAGCCCTGTCCTGAGTTTACTAGCTATGATTTGGCACAAAAGGAGCCACGGAGGGAGGAAAGGGAGGAGGAGGCAAGGATAAACAAGAAAATGATGCCTCCAGTTGCACATATTTAGACTTAGGCCACTTTCAGACATAACGTGGAACCGTGGGTCCCATGGACCCTTGGTTCCGCAGCCCCATCTCTCCCTGCTCTCCCAACCAAATATGGATGTTCAGGAAAGCAGTCTCACTTCAGTCAGCAAGACTTAAAAGAGGCGGGGGAGCTGGTTTTGCAGCTTCCTTCTTTACTGAAGGACAGCCCGCACAGCCAATCATGACAGAGCTGGGGGAAAAGCTTCTGGTTCCCAGGAAAGCAGTCTGCAGTTCCAAATTTGGGACCACAGGCTGCTTGGAAGAGGGACTTCTTCCACAGAGAGCGTAGTTAATCTATGGAATTCCCTGCCACAGGATCTGGTGATGGCCTGCAGCTTGGATGGCTTAGACAAATTCATGGAGGAGAGGGCTAATAGTCTTGATGACTATGGGCCACCTCCAGCCTCAAAAGCAAGATGCCTCTAATGTCATTTGCAGGGGAGCTACAGCAGGAGAGAGGGCCTGCCCTCATCTCTGGCCTGTGGGCTTGTCGGAGGCATCTGGTTAGCAACTGTGGGAAATGGGATGCTGGACTGGATGGGCCTCCTTGGGCCTGATCCAGCTGGGCTGTTCTGATGTTCTCATATTATGTTATCTTTGGAAGAAGTGTCATCAGATAGGGAGGCCAAATAGTGCTGCATGTTGACTCACTTGCTCCTGTGTGGGAGTGTTGGAGGCCTCTGGTTGGTTGCTCTGTAGTTGTTTTCCATGGGCTCCGTTGAGCTGGGCCAGGGGGAGCAGGTAGAGACAGACCCAGGAGGCCCCATGAAGCATGACTTCATGAGGGAGGAGAGCTGGTCTTGTGGTAGCAAGCATCAGTTGTCCCCTCTGCTAAGCAGGCTCTGCCCAGGTTTGCTCTAGAATGGGAGACTACGTGTGAGCACCATAAGAGATTCCCCTTAGGGGATGGGGCCACTCTGGGAAGATCACCTGCATGCCTGCATGGAGAAGGCTCCAAGTTCCCTCCATGGCAGCATCTCCAAGATAAGGCTGGGAGACACTCTTGCTTTCAACCTTGGAGAAGCTGCTGCCAATCTGTGTAGACAATCCTGAGCTAGATGGACCAAGGGTCTGACTCATTAGAAGGCAGCTTCCCATGTTCCAATGGCTCCTGTTTGCACTTCCTTCCGCTCGCAGCTCAGCCTCCCGTCATTAGAACCCGAGTGCCAGCCCAGCCCGCTGTGCACCAACCCCGAAGCCGCTAGAAGTGGTTTGAAATGGCTCCGGCCCGACCAAATGAAGCCCCCGGGTTTCCACCTCCTGGCCTCGCCCAGGTGCCAGCAGTTTCAGAACGGAGAGTTGGCAGTCCCTAGCTCTTGGGTGTGGGGAGAGGAAGTGTGAAAGAGGTGGCTGGTGTGTGGGGGGTCTCTCCAAGGAGGAGAGCAGCTTGCAGAGGAGGCTTGGTGTGGAATGGGGAGCACAGAGACCCCAAGGGTTGGAGAACTGGCCATGGGGAGAAGGGGAAGCGCCGAACCAGAGAGAGGAAGAGGAGAATCTTCATGCGGACACACTCGGTGCTTTTTGCGACGTTGTGAGCTCTAAGGCTCCTCCCTTTGCTCCACGCTGTGCTCAGCGGGGACACGAAACACCCCACAGTGTGTTATTTCTTGAGCATGAGCTCAAATTCTTGGTCGGCTGGTGGCGGGGAGCAAACGCCCACTCCAGAAGGCATGCCCCACATTCCAAAGGGGCTTAAAGCTACACACCAGCCCTGTGAGGCGGAGGGCGGCGGGGAGGAAGGGCTGTTATAGACGTGTGTTGTGTGCATGGGGTGGGGGAGATGGGGAGCAGAGCAGGCGGGAGGCCGAGTAGCAAAAGACCGCAGCAACGTGAGCGGACCCCATCTGGTTCCACTTAGGCCTGTCCTCCGAGGCCGAGTGATGTAACACTCGCTAACCCCTGTGATATGTTGGCATGCACAGCTCACCGACAACTCCAACTGTAAGTTCCTTCGCTAATGAGCAGGAAAGCTGCAGCTTTTTGTTTCCTTCAGAGCAAGCCTTTTGCCTCCGGATCCTCCTCCTCGTGGTTGACTCTTTTCACACCACGCCAGTCTCCGAGGACACCCAGAGGAGGGTTAATGGCTGCATAGCGGCAAAGCCGAAGGCTGCCAAGAGGAGCGTTACTGGGGAGGTTTCATAATCCATTTCACAGGACAATTTTCCGACAGGGCGCAAAATAAACACCCAACCTCCTCATAAGGGATCCCTTGGAAATCTTGCTTTCTGGCTCTCATGGAGTTAAATGCATTATGTGCTCTTTTTTTTGTTCCAAGTCAAGAATGTTTTACTAGCGTTTTCTCTCCACACAATCACCAGCCTCCAAGTGGACCATGTTAACGGCAGCATTACATAGTCTGTCAGGGAGCATGTGTTTCTTGTAAGACAATTTTGAGCCACAATCCTTGGTAGGAAATTGTTTATGTCTCCCTCCCTCTCTCTCCCTCTTCCTCATTTCCTCACCGTACATTCCCCCCCCCCCGCCCGCCCGCCCCAAGAAGCTGTATAGGAGAACTTTGCTAAAGCAGATGTTCATCAGTCTTCATTGCACTCACGTAGACCTCTGTCCCAGTTGTGGGGTATTGGGAGAAGGAAAGGCTGGAGCAGACATGCCGGGAGGAAGGAGCAGCTCAGCTCCTTCAGGAATTTGAACTTTTCTCTGCTGAGAAGGGATTCAGCTCCAGGCCAGCCCAAAGCCATATTGCAGCTTCCAAGTGGTTCTAGGACCGCGAGGCACTGCCTAACCATCCCCGGTGGGTACATCTGCCTCAAAATTAGATTTCAACCATATGAGAGACACTTTTGAAGAGATTTTTCTCAGAGCAAAAATCTGCAGGAATTGTGAGGAGTGAGATGTTTACGGAGGAAAAAATATGTCTCAAGAGGAGGATTGGAATGGGTTGCACATCTCTATCCAGTACCAAGTGTCACCTAAAGCAAAATTCAAGGTCATTTCTATTGGGGAGGTCATGCTCAGGTGAAACCTCGATGGCAAGTTTGAAGGGAGTCAGAAGGATGTCAAGAAACATCGTGATATTTCTCAGGAGTGGAGAAGTTCACGGTCTCTCTGTGCAACGTAGCAAAGGATTCTGGGGCCACAATCTAACAGCACCCTAGGGAAGTCCTCATCAGAAAATCCCAGTTGCAGAGCTGCACGTGTTATTTTTGCCATCCCCAGATTGGTTCTGCACACACCGACGTTTAAGCAGGACTGACCAGCTGAGTTCAGCTCTGAGCTGAACTATTGCGGTTAACTGGTGGGGGTTTGCAGCTCTGATCTGGGGTTAGTGAAAAAAACCCAGAATTTCTGATAACATGCTCCTCAGGAGTGCAAGCCATTCAGCTGTGACTTTCGTGGTCATGAGAACCTGCAGTGGCACACCTAGGCAATCTGGGAGCCTGGACCGCCCTGCTGTGAGGCCCCACTTGGCCGTAAGCCCTCTTCCCCGCTGCCACCACGAGGCAAAACTGTCGATATTCTAGCTGCCATGTGCATGGCCAGGGTGTGTGTGTGTGTGTGAACACCTGCTCACTTCACCCACACCCACCCCCCAACCACACACATGGCGGCCAGAATATCAGCAGTTTGGCTTTGGGGCAGGGGCAGAGAGGAGGGCCCGTGGCCTGTCCTTGGAGGCCACGGGCTGGGGCCCCAAGGTCCGGGGGTTAGCGCACCTCTGAGAACCTGCCCTCTGCTTGGTTGGCACCTAACTGCTGCCTCCGTGGGAAGGGAGGCCACTTGACACAATCATTTTTGGTGTGTAAAAGTCGCCACAAAGGTCTCGGGTCTCTTTGATGCCCTCATCCTGTCCAGGTTTGTGGAGAAGCTTTCCCCTGCTGTGCTCAAGTTTTTGCCATTTTAGAAGGCAATGTTTGGCCTAGAAAAGAAGAAGGGAAAACTTCCACAAGCTGAGCTTTCGATGTGGTTTTTGCACGGTGATCCTATAAGCACACTGGAATGTTAAAGCTTATTGAGGCTGTTCACACATCCAGAGACCTCTGGGTAGGAGAGGGTTGAACCAAGGATTCCTGGTTGTCTGGGGAACCAGGAGCCCAGATTTGCTACCCTGGTTAAAAGTGAGGTAGGAGGAGAACCAAGCCCGTCCTACATTCTTCTGTGGTCATCTGTGTGTGCAACCTGTAATAAATGCCGCTGCGGTTGCCCTGTTGATCACGGAGTTGTGGGCTTGCAGAGCCAGGCAGAGCTGAACGTCTGCTGTACTGAGGGCTGCCTCTCTGCTGCTCATGAGATGTATTGTGGGTTACTGGAGGACTCAGGTTGGGTTTCCTTCCCTCCTGGAGCATGCAGCAACCTGCTCATCTGGGCATTGGGTAAGCTAACCCAAGCAGGGGTTTGGGTCATCTGGGAGGCACAAGGCAGGAATGCACCTCTGCTCCAGCCCTGCCCGCCCGCCCGCCCATGATCATGAGAACGGCCTCGCTGACTAACTATTCTTCCCAGCTAGCTAGCCTACCCTTTTCTGTGACATGTTGTTGTTGTTGTTCTTCTTCTTCCCTCATTCAGATATGATATCCCGGTACGGTCCCGGAAAAGGTGCACTTTTCAGCAGGTGACCCTGCTGCAGGTGTAGAGCAAATGAAAGCAGGAGTGGTGTTTGTCCGGACAGTGGTGTTTGTCCAGAAGTGTGTGTTTATGCAGACTGCTCCTTTGTCAAGTATCTCCAGGCAACAAACTTGAGGAATCAAGAATGCCAATGATCACACCTAAAATTTAAAGTTCTCATGATCTGACCTTATGAGTGTATCAACCAGTGCCAGATATTCTCTAGTTTCCGATCAGGGGTCACCAAATAACAGGAGTTCCCAACCCGTGGCACTCTAGATGTTGCCAGACTGCAACTCCCAGCATCCCCATCCACAATAAATTGTAGCTAGAAGTCATGGGCATTGTAGTTCAGCAACATCTGGAGTATCACATAGGTTGGGAACCCCTGGTAAAACACAACCAATTAAATGCGGCTACGTGATGATGCCACCAAGGGGAAGTGAGGGCAACATGAGTTAAAAAGTGGGCTCTTTTGGAAGGATTCCTGAAAAGCTGTCCCAAAGGGGAAATGCACCAGCAAAATATTTTCTGGGAAACAGTCGTTTTGGCTCAACCCTACGATCAATGGATCCCAAACTGTGCATTTTTGTTAATAATTCCCCTTTGGTGGTTCCGTGTCAAAGGAAGTTTGTCCACATTGTCATCCATTTTTGTTCACTATGCTGTGAATCACACATGTAAATCACCAAACCAAACCGACAAAAAAGTCTGGTTTAAAGGGACCCTTTAAATCCACAAGCACTGATGACAAATATTTAGTCCTGCTCTTCCTTCAGTTATTTACACGAAAGAATTCAACACAGGTTTTGAGCACAGATGTCTTGGCTTGTCTTAAATAGATGTTCACATTGAGTTGGACTTGGGAAGGTATCTGACGTGGCGCAGCATTCAGAGAAACAGTCCATTGGTTGTTAAATTAATGCAAGCAGCGGAAATGGCATTTGTTTACATATCGGAATTGTTGCCTGCAGTATCCCAAAAATGTGCTATTTGCTATGGATTCATATACCTGTTTTGACTCAGCAATAGTCAAGAAAAGTTGACCCTGAAAAAGTTTTTGTTTTCTTGTACTTTGGAGGCTAATTGTTACCAGAGCAAAAAGGCGGGGTGGGGTGGGGGTGGGGAATCAAAACACACTCACAAAAAATGGAAACGAGTTTCCAAACCTGGCTTGACTCCCCCACTGGCAATGCGCCTTCGTGACCTCCCTGCAGAGCATGGACACAGTTGGGGTGGGGGGAGAACAATCCCAGTGATAAATTGCATGGATACATTAACGGAAATCTAAACATTCTATTCTATCAACAGACTCAAAGTGAAGAGTTGGCGAAGTCATATAGGGACTTGCTTTGGGTTTATGTAAACAGAAAATCCCCTGTTTCCTGCATAGTATTCAGTGGAAGAAAGGCAAAACTAGGGTTGCTACAGTAACAGGTATCACCTTATTCAACCCCCCTCCTCAGTCTGGGCTAAACATAGCAAGGATACTCCAAACTGGAGCTGAAATGGATTCACTTTGTTTCCCCCAGTTTGGAAACAAAACACTGGTTATTGCACACTTTTGGAACTGTCTACTTTGCATCTGGTTCCCTTGAGGATTTCAACCACCCTGCTTTGATTTCTTTCTTGGTGAACTGTGTTCTCAAGTAAAAGGTAAAGTGTGCCGTCAAGTCGATTTCACTCCTGGTGCCCACAGAGCCCTGTTGTTTTCTTTGGTAGAGTACAGGAGGGTTTGACCATTGCCTCCTCCTGCACGGTCTGAGATGATGATGCCTTTCAGCATCTTCCTATATCGCTACTGCCTGATATAGTACCAGTGAGGATTCGAACCGGCAACCTTCTGCTAGTTAGTCAAGCATTTCCCTGCTGCACCATTTAAGGTGACGCGAACTGTGTTTTAGTACTGGCCAATCTGAAAGTGTAATTCAGCTACCAAGTTACTCTGTTCCTTCCCTTCACTGGAACCTTCCAGACGAGGCACTTTTAAGAGGAGTTTTATAGGTGGAAAGCAGAATGTTGGACTCCATTAAAATTCCAACGGAGGTATGAACTCGGACTCAAATAAGAAAAGTTGGCTTGGTCTATCTTGATTCGTAGGACTTGACCCAAATGGCTGTTCTCTGTTTCATTCTCTGAGATTAGGTCTGATGAGCTGTTGGGACCCCCTCCAACGGAATGGATACCCTTGTCTTGAGCTGCCACCCAAGTTGTATTTAAAGTGCATTCTGACGTAAAATGGTGGTGGTGGGCTTCATAGAATAATAGACATAAGAGCTGGAAAGGACTGTGGAGGTATTTTAGTCCAATGCCCTGCTCAGTGCAGGAATCAGCTGCAGCATTTATTTATTTAACACATTTTTATACCACCCCGTATGCAAGTCCCCAGGTGGTTCACAATCTAGCATCCCTGACAGATGGCCAGCCAGCCTGTGTCAGAAAACCTTTAGAGAAGGTGAGCCCATTACTGCACGGAACACACTGTCCTACCGTCCAACTGCTCTGACTCTCCGAATGTCTAGCCCTAATTGGCTTCCTTGTCATTCCAACCTCTATTGGTCCGCGTCCTGCCCCCAGGAGCAACGGAGAACAAGGCCCACCTCTCCTTCCATGTGAGGACCCTTCAGATATATTAAGACGACTGCCATAGAAATACGAATACGACAAATATTTATAGACCGTTTTCCAGCAAAAGTCACCGAAGTGGTTTACATAGATATAAGTAAATAAATAAAATGGCTCCCTGTCCCCAAGGGGCTCACAATCTAAAAAAGAAACATAGGATAGATACCAGCCACAGTCACTGGAGGGATGCTGTGCTGGGGATGGATAGGGCCAGTTGCTCTCCCCCTGCTCAATAAAGAGAATCGCCACTAATGGGACTAGCTCCCTTCAGTCTTCTCTTTTCCAGGCTGAACATATCCCACTCCTTTGACCATTCCTCACAGGACTTGGTTTCCAGACTCTTCATCATTGGATTTATTATTTACTTATTTGCAGATTTATATACTGCCTATTACTAGCGTCTGGAAGTGGTTCACAATCATCTGGGCTGTCTTCCTCTGAACTGCTTTAGTTGATCAAGATTAGGCGTATCAAGGTTCCCAGCACAGGACGCAGTGGTCAGGTGGGTGGGTGGAGGAGAAGGCAGGATTCGATCTGCCTTCCCCCAGATGACTGCTCACAGCCTAGGTGGTGCACATCCACACAACCAGTGCTGCCGAGAGCAGCGTAGATGAATCTTCACTCTGCTCCCAGCAGTGCTGGTAAATCCCGCAATCCCACAATGCACTGCACAACATGTGTGATGCATTGCGGGATTCCCCCAAGAGAGGGGCCTGGGGGAAGGGACCCTGTAGGTCATCTAGTCCATCCCCTGCTTAATGGGGATGTGGGTTCCCAGTGTGCTTAATGGGTTCCCAGTGTGACTGCCCAGCCTCTGCCTCCCCCTTCTCACACTTGATACATTGGTTCCACTTCCAAATTTCTCTCACCATTACAAACTTTCTCGTAATGTTCAACCCAAATCTACCCTCTTGTAACTAGCCTGGCCTCTGGGATGGCAGAGAACAAGTTGTGCCCTCTTCTGTGAGGTCTGTGCCTCCTCCTCCTCCTCATTTACTTAATCATGTGCCTGATTATGCGGCATAAGTTAGAGAATTCTCCTCCTCCTCCTCCATGAATTTATTTATTTATATTTTTAATACTACGGTAATCTCAGATGGGAATGTGCGGGAATAAGGAACAAGTCATTAAAACAAGGGGAATCTGGCAACCCGAGGCCACACCCACACTAAAACCCCCATTAAAGACAAATTGAGAGCTTTTGTGGTTGTCTGATTTCGGAGGCAACGGCCTGCCGAGATGAAGGTCATTTTCACAGCTTCTCAGAGCGCTTGCAGGGAACTGTGGGCAAGGAGGACAAGCACAAGCAGATGGTGGGCTCTGGCCCGCAGATGGGAACGAAGTGACTCCGCTCCAGTCTCCACTTGGGTCCGCTTCCAGCTTGTATCAGATGGTTCCAGTCAACGTTTGGCTTAGCCGGGGCGAGGGGAGGCCAGCACAGCCGTTGGAGCTGGGTGAGTCACCCGCGCATGCGTGGCTGGAGAAGAGCTGTCTGCCCTTCCTTCTCACACCCCTGCTTCTTGTGGGTGATGCTTCCCTTCTCCGCAGTCGTCAGCCAGGATTTCCCCAATGCTTGATACCTGGCGTGGGGAATCGCCATAGGCTCCAGTGGTGCCGATTCAGAGGAACAGTCCCTGTTTCTGCTCCCTCTCCCTGGAAAACGCATGTTTCTCTTGGGTCCCTATTTCTTGCCTTTGAGGAATGGTGAAAATATTGATACTGTGGGCTGGTTCTCACGACCGGGAGGCACTGGTCCAACCAGGTTTGAGACAAACTGGCCCCGTTTGAGCAGTTGGACTGGTTCGAGCTCAAACTACATTGGCCCTCCAAGAATTGTTTGACCAGTTCGGATGCTGGTAAAGGGGGATCCAATAAGCATCTGTCTGGGGTTGGAAAAGGGTGGGGTGGCTGGAGGTATCTTATTCTCCTCTGCGGTGGTGGCTCCTCGAGGCTCCACTGGCGCTCCCGCATCACCCCTTTACAAGCATCCGAACTGGGTTGACCCAATTCGTTAGCTCCGACCGCTGCCAGCTAGTGGACTGGGCGGTTCGGGTCAAGTTTGGTTCAAACTCAAACCGAACCACCGTTAGCAGTTCTGTGCACACCTCTCAGTGCTGGGTAGGAGCAACCAGGCTCTATGACCTGTGTGCGCTCCTGAGAAATGGCCCTGTGTCCGCAAAAATCAAAGTCGGAGGGATGGGCAGAGATCAGCTGCTAGCGGCAATCTGGGTGAGACGGTAGTGGTCGACCCAGATGGTGTACCCAGCACTGGACTGAGGGTGGAGGGAAAGCACGTCCCACTCCGAAGAACTCAAGATCGTGGCTAGCACACGGTCACTGCCCTCTGCTTCTACCTTGCTCTCCCCTGACATATGGCCATTTCTTTGGAGGGCGTACGGGCCTTGGTGCTTGGCTGGACACTCTGCCTACCAGCTGTCGGTCATGAGAACCAGCCCCGGGACTTGCAAGAACTGTCATTCTCCAGGCTTGGGTGTCCACGCTCTTTGCTTGAAATGAAATCTGTGATTCGAGCAGGATTCGGCGTGTCTTAAGTATAGGGGAGCCTCGTTATTCGTGAGTTCTCCATTCACAGATGCGTGCTTCTGCTGCTGGGTCATAGTGAAAGACTAACATGCCAGAGGCTGACATGTTAGTCTTTTGCTCCTATACTCCTGTGTTGTTCTAACAGGGACCCAGTTTCTTTATTCATGGGGCAAAAATAGGGCGATATCTGTAGTTCCTGAGTGACTGAAAATGACTTCTGATATCATTTCCTGCCACTATTTTATAGCACAGAGCTGTTTTGTGGTTCTTTTCTGCAAAAAAAAAAACCCCAACCACAACAAACAAACAAACGTTGAAGGATTTGGGAGTTTGAGGGGCATTGCTGGAGAACTGGAGAGCAAGCGACTGTGTTTATTACTCCTCCCTCTTTTTTCCTTGTGATTTTTGTTATCCACAGAAATAGGCTGGAACAGAATCCCCGCAAATCTCATGCATAAGCACTAAGGCAGGGTGGTGTAGAATGCAAGGGAAATAATTGTGGTATATATGGTCAAGGCAGTGGTATTCAATCAGGAATATTAATAGTTTAATGAAATAGATATTATGTACAGAGAGGCACATGCAGACTGCTTTTCTGTGCTCTTGCTGCTGGCTGTTTGTTAGCCTCGCCTCTTTTCAGTTATCTTGCTGCTGGCTGTTTGTTAGCCCCGCCTATACTCCAGGACTGGAATACAAGTAACTAAAGCCCCAATCAAAAGCTGGCCTGGATCAAGGAATGGGTTAACCCCAAACACCACAGGTAGCACATGATACCCCACACTCGGCAGCTGCAGAGGCTATCTTGACAGCCTTTGATCTTGTAGGGCAGGTATGATTTCCAAATATATCTCCTGCTCAAAGAACCAAGATCTTCTTGGGTTCTAAATCAGCAGGGGATAGACCATTGCAGCATAGAAAACCCAAGTAGTTCTAAGTAGAATTAACATAGCCTACGTTCCGCTTCTTTAAACGTGAGGTCTCTTATCTCAGACTCCCTTTCATGTGCCACGAATTTGCTTTGTATCCGACTGTATATATATTCCTCCTGGGGTCTTCTAAATCCCTCCCATGTGCTGTAACTTTGGTTTGTATTGGACAGTAAAAACGAGATGCAACCTTTAATTGACAGATCTGTCAGTTAAAGTTTATTCTCTCAATTTTAAACAGTCCTGCATCAAATTAAGGCTGTTTTGAGGATGTTATGATTCTAGTGTGTTTGTACCATAAGGCTCTAAAAAGGCAATGTTAAACAAGGGCCTTTTCTTCCAGTAATGATGAGTAGCTTTCATCTGTGGAACTGGAATTCAACATTTGGTCTTGTGGTAGCAAGCATGAATGGTCCCCTCTGCTAAGCAGGGTACTCCCTGGTTTGCATTTGAATGGGAGACCACACGTATGAGCACTGCAAGATATTTCCCTCATGGGATGGAGCCGTTCTGGGAAGATCACCTGCGTGTTGCATTTTAATTTTTGATTTTTATTTATTTAACATATTTTTATAATTGCCAAAACTTGCATGTCTGGGTGGTTTACAATTAAAATCATTTAAAACATTAAATCAATTAATTAAAATCATTTAAACATTAAAATCATTTAAAACTGAGATTAAAAATTAAAACTATAAACCTAATTAAAAGCCTGGGTGAATAAATGTGTTTTCGGTGCCTTTTGGAAAGTTGCCAGAGATGGGGAGGCTCTTATTTCAACAAGGAGTGCATTTCTGGCATCCCCAACATAAGACTGGGGGAGACTCCTGCCTGCAGCCTGGGAAAAGCCGCTTCCAGTCTGTGAAGGCAATATTGAGCTAGATGTAGCAATGGTCTGACTCAGTAGAAGACAGCTTCCTATCTTCCCATTGCGTTCATTGTCATTCCCAGAGGAAGATTTCAGGTGAGCCCATGAAGTTCATTTCTATCCTGTATTTAGATTCTCCTGTTGGAGAGATTAATAACTCTTTTAGGTTGAGTGACCTCCCTTTCTTTCCCCCTCTCTCCTTCTTGTCTCCCCCAAATGGTTGTGGTGCTATTGACCCAACCCACCATAGGTAAGGTGGGAACCAGTTTGGGGTCTTAATATTGGACTTAATATATTGGTCTTATGCCCTGAAGAGCAATATCTATCTAACCACTCTTCCCTCAGAAAAGATGAAAAGAGAAGCATCTCTTGTCTGCCTAGTGAATCAGGCCAAGGCCTATAACAGCATCCTCTTTTCCATAGCAGCCAACCTCTGGGAAGCCCACGAGCAGGAAATGAAAGCATAGCCTCTCTTCTGCTGTTGCTTGCCTGCAACTGGTATTCAGAAGAGTCTTGCTTGGATATATTTCTGTAGAGGAGCCTTAAGAGCCTGAGAAAACAGATGCGTCTTGAGGGTCTTCCTAAAAGCAAAGCGAGGAGATGCTCTTATTTTTTGGGAGGAGAGCTGGTCTTGTGGTAGCAAGCATGACTTGTCCCCTTAGCTAAGCAGGGTCTGCCCTGGTTGCATTTGAATGGGAAACTAGATGTGTGAGCACTGCAAGAGATTCCCTTCAGGGGATGGAGCCACTCTGGGAAGAGCATCTCGGTTCCAAGTTCCCTCCCTGGCAGCATCTCCAAGATCGGGCTGAGAGAGACTCCTGCCTGCAACTTTGGAGAAGCCGCTGCCAATCTGGGTAGACAATATTGAGTTAGATAGACCAATGGTCTGACTCAGTGTATGGCAGCTTCCTATGTTCAACAGGGAGCATATTCCAAAGCCCAAATGAATATCCAAAATGAATACTGCTTGTTTGTAATGTCTGAAAAGGTCCTGTTTGGGAAAGCTGAACAGGCTGCAGAGACCCAGATAGTAATCAGAGTTCCACGTGGCAACTTTCGCCATGGATCCCAGAGCCACAGATCATGTCCAGTGGGATTCAGCCGTGGTCCCTGTGAAACATTTCTGCAGAAGACTGAGAGGAAACTGTAATGAACAGCAACAGTCCTTTTCTCTTCTCTTCTCTTAAAGAAAGAATCCTCTCCATACATTTTCTCCCTTCCTCCTCCCAATTAGGCTTTGGCAAGGAGAAAGGAGAGAAGCCAACCAGCCAGTGAGCTGCTTTCTAGGGAAGGGCGGAAACAAGCACAGATCTCCTCTTTCAAGGGAACAGAGGTTGCAAAATGAATGGAAGTTTCACCACCAGTGAAATAAGCAGAGGGATGACCCAGAAAGAAATGGCTGCAGAAAATATCTATTGCATTCGTATCCCAGCTTTCCGCCGAGGGTAGCCGTCAGGGACTCCTCTTCCTCTTCATGTGGATCCGTGCGGGGGTGGGGGGTGGAGGCTCTCCCCTTTTGTCCTCACAACATCCTTGCTAGGTAGGTTAGGCTCGGAGAGAATGGTTGGCTGTGCTAGTGCAGTGCTAAAAAATGCATGCATGCAAGGAGATGGTAGAGCG
This sequence comes from Hemicordylus capensis, assembly GCF_027244095.1. Taxonomy (NCBI): domain Eukaryota; kingdom Metazoa; phylum Chordata; class Lepidosauria; order Squamata; family Cordylidae; genus Hemicordylus; species Hemicordylus capensis. Next base: position 1,413,464 of record NC_069673.1, on the reverse strand, counting down.
GAGTGGATAGGAAATTAGGAAGCTGCCTTCTACCAGACTCTTGGTCCATTTAGCCCAGTATTGTCTACACAGCCTGGCAGCGGCTTTTCCAAGGTGGTAGGCAGGAGTCTCTCTCAGTGCTATCTGGGGATGCCAGGGAGAGCACTTGCAACCTCCTGCATGCAAGCGGGCAGGTGTTCTTCCCAGAGTAGCCTCATCCCCTAAAGGAAAGGTCTCACACATGTCGTCTCCCATTCAAATGAAAACCAGGATGGAACCAGCTTAGCAAAGGGGACAATTCATGCTCGCTCCCACAAGACCAGCTCTCCTCCCATAACTACTTCAGTGTTCTTCATTGTAAGGCCCGGGGAGTCACTGCCGCTCCCTGATGGATTCTTTAACAGGCCATTGTGAAGCTTCAGCCAAAACTGAATGCTCTGGACAATCCCGCTGGCACCTTGTGGAGGTGACCATTCTCCCCCTGCAAGGCTGTTCTTCCTTAGCCCCAGGAGCAACTTTAAAGGAAACTGAGCTTTCTTGAGCTCCGGCACCATCTTGGAAGGTGTGCACAGAGTGCTGGGAAGCGTAGTCTTTCCTGGTGTTTTTCTTCTACTGCTCTTAAGAGAGGCTCTTAAAAATTCTGAGGACCCAGTATCGGATCGGATTTGGGCTGATTTTTTAAACCAATTGCAGCTATGTTAGATCAATTCTGCCTTTGCAGAATTGATCTAACATAAAAAAAAAATCTGACTTTGCACAGTCACATTTTGCCATGTTAACGCACCAGCCATAAGGGGAACAGTTATGTCCCTTTTCCATATTGTCATCTTCAATTAACTGATAGATAGATAGATTGATTGATTGATTGATTAAGTGCCATCAAGTCGGTGTCGACCCTTAGCAACCACATGGATAGATTCTCTCCAGGATGACCTGTCTTCCACTTGGCCTTTGAGGTCTCTCAGTGGTGCATCCATTGTTGTCATGATCGAGTCCATCCACCTTGCTGCTGGTCATCCTCTTCCTCTCTTTCCTTCAACTTTCCCCAGCATGATGGACTTCTCAAGGGAGCTGGGTCTTTGCATAATGTGTCTGCAGTATGATAGTTTGAGCCTGGTCATTTGTGCCTCAAGTGAATATTCTGGATTGATTTATTCTAGAATCCATTTGTTTGTTCTCCTGACTGTCCATGCTATCCTCAAAAGTCATCTCGAGCACCCAAGTTCAAAAGCGTCAGTACTTTTTCTATCTGTCTTCTTCAAAGTCCAGCTTTCACATCCATAGAGTGTCATGGGGAAAACCATGGCCCGAACTATTCTAATCTTTGTAGGTGTAAATATGTCACGACATCTAAATATCCTTTCCAAGGCCTTCATTGCAGCCCTACCAAGTGCTAGTCTGCGGCATATTTCTTGACTGCTGGATCTTTTACTGTTGACAGTCAATCCTAAAAGGCAGACGCTATCTACCACTTCTGTGTCTTCATTATCAGTTCTGAGGCTGGTTGCTGTGCCCCTTGTCACTCGTTTAGTCAATTAACAGAACGTGCATTTTATTTGCAGTGGTGTTTTTACAGTTTGTGCGGCCAGGCTAAATCTTGCATTACCTTTAAGGAAGGAGCTGAAAGGAACAGATCAGGTTTTTCTCATTCAAGAGATTTCCCCCCTCCCTTTGCAGATAACGGCGGCATGTCTGCAGACCTCCTTGGTGTTTCCATCTCCTTCTTTTCCTGCCCTTTAGTCTGAATGAGTCAGGGGAGATAGAGGCCACATTCCCCACTCAGAGCCTCTTCAAGATACAGAGTTCCACAATGCCTGGGGCCATATTTAGGCTGCTGTCTGTCTGCTTTCCCACAGGGGAGTCCACCCATAATCTCCTTTGGAGGACTTATCAGCTCCTCTCCCTCCTCTTTTAAGTGCTTCTCCCCAAGGTTAAGTGGGTCCTTTAAGTTGAACGAAATGCCAGGGTTCTTCCCTATGATACATTGAAACTCAAGAAAAGAATTTCAGGGTGTCCCCACCCCCACCCCGGTGAGAAACTGAAATTGGAAGAGGAATTTCAGGCTTCCTCCAAGAAGAAGAATTGGAGGATTTTCTCAGGTGGTTTCTCCGTGTCCCTGGGTGCCAGGCATATCTCCATTTACCACCCAAGTACCAAGGCCTGGAAGGTGGAGGTCCCATTTCTGGATTAGCCTGGTGATGCCTGTAGATGACACTAAATTCAGGAGCCACGAGCCACAACTGAGCCGGGCAGGGGTTGTGGTGGAGTGTGGAGGAGTGGACCAGTCCGTAACCCACTGGAGCCCACCTATAGGGTCTTGGGCTCTGTGGCTGTGAGGAGCCATTTGGCCTCCATTCAGAACAGAGGTAGGTAAGACTACATCATCACCTCTTATGAAGAAATGCTGATTCCATTTCTTGGGAAGTTGGACAGCACAGAGCTCAGAAATGTAGACAGCCACAAGGGAGCAAACTGTCTTTGATTCCAAAAGGAACATATGAATTAAAGAAGGCGGAGGGCAGGGAGGCATGAGAAGCCGTGAGCCACACTCTGGGTGAGTAAGGGATCCAGAGACAGATTTAGCAGGGCATGGCCCCTCTGTTTGTTTATTCCAGAGAGGTATATTTGAAAACTTTTAAACACTTCCAAAGCGCTATATAATCAAACAAGGCCTTTGTGATCTTGGCTCAGCGTCACAAGTATCTCTTGCATCCAAGGACCTTCTCTAAGCTTTAGATCGTTGCCCCTGCCGACGTCTTTGCTGTTATTCCTCCGTCACTTCCCATCTGTTCCCTCTGCAGCTGCCCCAAAGTCTCTTAAAGGGGTCCAGCTCAGAGCTCACTTCCCGGTCATGTCCCTTCATTGTATATGTAGCTCGAGGATCTGAAATCGGAACCAAATCGGAAGCAGACGTGCAAATCGGAAGCAAACCGGCGGCTTCTGCCTGTTCATTCCCGGGTCACCCCCCTTTCATAACATTACCAGAATAAGGGGAATGCAGACCGTGAGTCAGTTCCAGGTCCCGGGAGGACGCACCCTGGCGCCTGCACCTTGCGCCGCTTGTCATGTGGGTGCACGGTCCACGTGCCCAGACTCTTCACATCGCTCATCTGTGGGGAAGGTAAAGGTAACAAACCTTCCTCCCCGCCCGCCCACCTGGCCTGGCTGGGCGGTCGTGGGAAAGGGCCCACCGGGTCACATTTCTTCCATGGCATGTGAGGGTGTTTTTGTTGATTTTTATTTTTAAGTGAGAGATGGCAGCAGGGATTCTGGCTTCTGCCCCTCACCCCCTAAATCATGGGGTCCAGCAGAATATCCATCATCCTTTCATTATTCAGCAGGGGGGAATAATGACCCAAAGAGCAAGGGTATACTCGTATCCTTTGGGAGGGAATTAATTATCCATTGCTTCTGGATTTCCCCAAAGCTGTTTTGTAGCAAGTTGGGTGCATAGGAACCTAGGAAGCTGCCATATACTGAGTCAGACCATTGGTCCTTCTAGCTCAGTATTGTCTACCCAGACTGGCAGCGGCTTCTCCAAGATTGCAGGCAGGAATCTCTCTCAGCCCTCTCTTGGAGATGCTGCCAGGGAGGGAGCTTGGAACCTTCTGCTCTTCCCAGAGCAGCTCCATCCCCTAAGGGGGAGATCTTAACAATGCTGTAACTTCTAGTCTCCCTTTCATATGCAACCAGGGTGGACTCTGCTTAGCTATGGGGACAAGTCATGCTTGCCTACTACAAGACCAGCTCTCCTCTCTCATTCTGTGGGATGAATGTCCCGAAAGCCCAATTTGTAATTAATATTTTAAAAATGAGTTAAGTAATAGGTTGCCCGCCGGACATCTGAAATTCTTTTGCGGGGCAATTGTGATGCATTAAGCCTCAAGGTCCTGGTGATAGAAATATGTCACAATGGCCTCCTTCACATGTTATGCATAGTGCATCACAATCTGTGAGCAGTGCATGCACGCACAGATCTCTATACATGTACAGTGTTTCGGACATTATCTTCAGCATACATACAGTACTTCCTTTCTCCTTCTTATCTACACTTCTCATTGGAGAGGGGAGCAGGGGTTGCACCTCACTTTTAAAATGAAGGCACATACAGTCATTCACACAAAAACATGTCCATATACACAGACATACTTAGGCATGCAGATTGTAATGTGTGAATAGGGTTATTGTCATTAAGTGTGCCTCCCCAGGACCTAGAGGCCTCTTTGTACCCCTTTTGATATGGACTAGGCCTTTTTTGCACCCATACCCACACACGTATTGTGTAAATTATCAAAAGTGGGGTAGATCCATTTTGCACTGGGAGAATCACAGGAACATCAGAAGCTACCATATACTGAGTAGGGTTGTGTGTTTTGTATTTTTTCTGTTTCGATGTGTACCAAATCCGAATCAACCCCATTTTGTCCAAAATTAAACCTTCCGAATCACTCCAGTTTTGTTTTGTATCCAAATTAATCCAAATCTGAATCTGAATTAATTCAGATTTTAAAAATGGGTCATGTGGTCAAAAGAGTGGGTGGGGGTTATAGTGCCCAATGAGTGGAAGCTACCACAAAAATTTCAAAGGAATTGGGCAAACTGCTGATTTTTTGTTAATTTTTGAAGTTTGCGTGTCTTTCAGATTTTCTCCATAGGGTATGATGGAGGTTCCAGGAAAAGTATAGCTTCACGCAGGGTGGGGGGAAAGGGTAGACCAGTGTGGAGTGTGGTTGGTGGTAGTGCCTGGTTGGTGCAAGGAAGCTACTACAATTTTTTCAGAGGAATTTGGCAAAGGGCTGATTTTTAAAGAATTAATGAAGTTACATGTCTTACAGATTTTCCTTGTAGGGTATAATGGAGGTTTCTGCAGTCCCATAACTCAACTTGAGGGGCACTGGGGTGGCCCAGAGCAAGTGGCGGAGTAGTGCATATAGGGTGCCAACCACCCACATGGGTTGCCAACCCATGAAGTACAGGGTTTTGTTGTTCTAGAGGTGTTCTGAGTAGATTCTCTAGTAGCATATGAGAGTGGATTCATGGTTTTTCATTAAAAATCTCATTTGCTACCAGAGAATCTAAACTCAACACCTCAGAAACAACAAAGCCCAGTACCCCAATGGGTTAGCAATTCAGGGGGTTGGTTGGTGCCCTCTGTGCACTACACCACCACTTGCTTTGGGCCATCCCAGTGCCCCCCAGGTGGAGTTATGGGGCTGCTGAAACCTCCATTATTCCCTATGGGGGGGAAATCTTAAAGATGCGTAAACCTCAAAATTTCCTAAGAAATCAGCCCTTTGCCCTATTTGTAATCTGGGTGCACCACCCTTGGGGCAGCTCCATCCCCTGAGGGGAATATCTTACACATGTAGTCATCCATTCAGATGCAAACCAGAGTGCAAACCTCTGCATGATGTTGGCATGCACATGGTGGTCAGCATGTGCACGCTGACCATGCAGATGGCCACCACACATACACGGAAGCCATGTGCATGCCGACATCTTGCAAAGGCAGCTGGGAGAAGCCCTGCTGGTCCACGGTCATGGCTGGGGGGAGTACTGTGATGAAGTGGTGGTGAGTAGAGGAGGAGCAGGTGTGGACCTGAGCTCCTCCATGTTAATGGGGCTGTGGAAGCCCTCGGTTTTAAAGGGATTGTGCTGTGATTCAGCATTTTGGTGCATCTCTCCCCCCTCCATCCCTCCCCCCTCCATCCCTCCCCCCCTCTCTCTCACCAACCAAAAACCTTCTCCCAAACCTTTAAAACAAATGAAAAGAGAAACCCTAGATTTCCAGTGTTGGAATCTTGTTTTCAAATCTCCTTTCCAAAGTTTGAAAATTTGAATATATGCTTCTTTAAAAAACAAATATCAAAGTTTGAATTCTATTCCCACTCGTTTTGTTTCTTGTTAGCCCCTTGCTCCTGAATTCTTAGAGGCTTTTGGAGGAGAGGAGGAACAGGAAGAAAAGGGGGGACCCCCCAAACTTCAGACAGAACTAATACTGCTGCATATATGTGTCTCTTCTGGAAGCCTTAAAATAGTTGGCCTTTTCATGTGGTTTGCGCATGAAAGAATTATTTATCAGTCCCTAGATGCTGCTGTTTTTTAATTGCACTCATTTATTAGAACAAGCTCGAGTGGGGTATTAAAAAGGATCCCTGATTCTTACTGCTGGGTGATGCATGGCTGGGAATGTTGTGGTCACAGCCCCCTTTGGTGTTATGGGAAACATGTCTGTTCACATCACCAGGACAGTGAGTGGCAGGGTTCTCCACCCCCTCTTGAAATACCACAGGAGTCCCAGGGTGGGCATTTCTGCGTATGTTGTAAGCAACAGGGATCTGAAACGTTGCACTCGCTTTTAGGAAAAGAAGCAACCCGTTAGGAAATGCCACATCAGAAATATTCCAGCTACTAGTGTGGGAAGGGGCGGCCAAAAAACCTGGAGCGGTTCTTGGTAGGCTCTGCATTTTTTCCTAGTGAAGTTGCAGAGCAAAGTAAACCCACTTGTGCAGCCTGTGGTCACTTCTCTTCCTATAAACCAAAGAGTTGCATAGTCTCCTTTTCATTCAAGCCAGTGGGGGTGCTGGGTGAGTCAGCGCAAATGGGCTTGTTGCAGAGGGTTCCTTAAGAGCAGGGGGGCTCTGCGTCCTCTTCTGAGACTCCTCTGTCCTTGGCCTTAGATTCAGCAGGGTTCCACAGGGCTCGGATAAGCTTAGATTGAACACTGAATCCTGTAATGCCTTCTCCCAGAAGGGGAACTGCATGCAACCTTACACGATGGCATGACTGCAGCTCATGAATGAGGAGGCGTTGGTCAAGAAACACCTAGCTACCTTCAATAAATTGGCTGGATAGATTGGACCCCAGGGTGTTCAAAGGATTGGTTAGGTACTCTCAGGACTTAGTCCGCTCATCATTCTGGAGGACGGCTGAGTTGCCACAGAACTGGAGACAGGAGAATGTCCCAATTGCACAGAAGGGGGGGGAAAGAGTCGCCATTGACGTTGGTGCCTGACACGATCCTAGGTCAGATTATATGAGCAATTCCAAAAGAATGTGATGATGGGTACTAGGAGCCAGCATGCATGTGTGAAGAACAAGTCATGCCAGACCAAACTTACCTCTATTTCTCAGAGTTACTAGTTTAGTAGATCATGGGGATGCTGTGGACATAGCGTATCTTGGTTCAACAAAGCTTTTCAGCAGTATCCCATAGGATCCTTGTTAACAAGATACCAAAATGTCGACTAGATGATACTTACTGGGCCTTTTCTCACCATCAGGGATCCTGCGTGAGGGTAGATGGGGAGGAAGGCTATAGAAGCTTATCTCCCCCACAGACGAGCAGTTGCTGGTAGCGCGGGTCGCATGCCCAGATGATCTGCTGCTCCCCCCGGCAGTGTGGAGTTGCGGGGGGAAGATTGACACATCGACCCAGCCTCCAAAAGTCCCACAATGTACTGCACGAGGGCATGGTGTGTATTGTGGGTACATAAGAACTTAAGAACAGCCCTGCTGGATCAGGCCCAAGGCCCGTCTACTCCAGCATCCTGTTTTGCACACTGGCCCACCAGATGCCATTGGGAAGCCCACAGGCAGGAGCTGAAAGGGGCAGGCCCTCTCTCATGCTTATACTCCCCTGCAACTGGCACTCAGAGGCATCCGACTAGTAGCCGTTGATAGACCTCTCCTCCATGAAGTTATCCCGACCCCTCTTCCAGCCATCCAGGTTGTTGACTGTCACCGCATCTTGTGGCAGAGAATCCCACAAGCTGATTATGTGTTGTGTGAAAAAGTCCTTCTGTTTGTGGGTCCTAAATCTCCGGGCAATCAGTTTCATGGGATGACCCCTGGTTCTAGGCATCCCCCTGCCAATGGACTGGTGCCCTTCAGTCTCTCAGTGCTAGCTGGAAGCAGCCAGCACAGACACACGGTCAGTTAAACCGGGTCAAAGGAGCGTTTGCTCCCGGTTCCCTAATCCAGTTCAGCAGGAAGGGACACCTCTGGACGAGCGTGCCAGATAAGATCTTCCCCTTGATCAAAAGGATGAATTGGAAGGATTCTCTACCTCCTCTTGTACTTTGCATTCCAACTCAATTTCATTCTCTCCAGGTGAGACCCAGTGAGTTGTCAACACAATTTCTACACACCCCACAGGTTTGGGACCTGGAGACAAATGTGTTTTGACACATTCAACACGTTACTTCTGCCTTCAGCGCACAGGGCAAAGAACCCCTCCCCGACCCCGAATAATCTGAAAAGAACTTGGTGCAGGAAAAAAGAATCATTGTATTTCTCATTTATTAAGGTACATGTTGTTACAAGAACATCTGTGCAAAAAGGAGGGAGGGGGTTAGTAATTCTCAAGTACCGTGAACTCTGTGTGTGTGTGTGTGTGTGTGTGTGTGTGTGTGTGTGTGTGTGTGTGAAAGTGCAGCCTGATCCGGCCAGATTAATATAGAACTAAACCACAGTCTGGTTCTGTTCACATTGGGTCAAATCGGGACCAACTCGATTCAGTCCTAATTTGAACCTTCATTTTGTCTCCCCTCCCACCAGCTTCTCCCCCAAACCAGTTCCTGGGAATTGGCAAATATTTTATTTTTGCACCCAACTGAAGGGCAGGGCTATGCGTTGGAAAGTCAGGAACATAGAGTGCAGCCTTATACTGAGTCAGAACCTTGGTCCATCTGGCTCAGTATTGCCTACCCAGACTCCTCCAAGGTTGCAGGCAGGAGTCTCTCTCAGCCCTATCTTGGAGATGCTGCGAGGGAATGAACCTGGGACCTTCTGCATGCAAGCAGGGAAGTGTTCTCCCCAGAGTGGCCCAATCTCTTAAGGGGAATATCTTACAGTGCTCCACACACATGCATCCCTATGGCCGCATTCACACGTAACGCACCCCCTGCTCTGCTGCCCGAATTCGGATGAACTGGAGAGCAGTCTCTCTGCAGTCAGTGAGACGGGAGAGAGGAGGGGGAGCTGGCTGTGTGGGCTTCCATCTTGACTGATGGACAACCCTCACAGGCAATCACATCAAAGTTGAGGAAGGAACTTCCTCCCTCAGCTCCAGTTCCAAGGGAAATGACTTGCAGTTCCAAATTTGGATGTACTGCAGGGTTGCGGCAGAACCTTGGGTTCTGGTGATGACACTCACAACAACCTGTGAGTTCAGACTGGAATTCCAAATCTGGGCCCTTGGTTTCAGTGAAGCAAATAAAAATTTAAAATCAAGTTTTAAAGATCAGCTAAAAGAAAAGCCTGGCGGAACAGGTGGGTCTTTGGTGCTCTTCTGAAGGTCATCAGAGACAGAGAGAAATCTTTCTCCCTCTCCTATAGCACTAGAACCAGGGGTCATCCCATGAAATTGATTGCCAAGAAATTTAGGACCAAGAAATGGAAGTACTTTTTCACACAACGCATAATCAACTTGTGGAAGCCACTGTGTGAAACAGGATGCTGGACTAGATGAAAGAATGACACAAATAAAACACATCATAAAATGAAACCAATTAAAACAAACCCAATTAAAAATAAAAACCCAATAAAGAGTCCATTGATGTATGAGTAGGAGAGTTTAAAAGCTTCTCCGAACAGGTGGGTTTTGAGATCTTTTTAAAGACAAATCCCTACAGGAAGGAGCAGGGCCAAGTTCTTTTGTGCTTGCACCTCAGACAGGTCTTCAGAAACAAGACAAAAAGATGTTGAAGGCGGTGGTTCTGCTGTGCTCTGCAGCCAGAACTGGCGTTCTGCAAAGAACCTGCGATGGCTGGATCTCCGTGGGGCTGTGACCTCTGTAGCCACTTCTCCTAGCCCATTCTGATGCACGGGGGAAAGAGTGACTCCGAGGCGTTCTCTTGGCCTCTGTGCTACTGTTTATCATGCAGCTGATGACATGGGACATATGGAGCTGTGCATTGACAGAGTACGTTTTTGGAAATGAAGGCCTTTGGTACATTCCATCGGGCCAAAGTAATACAGTGGATGTGGGCCCAGTTTAGCGATGCTTCCTTGAACACCAGGGCTGTTTCTGCCTCCCCTCCCTTTCCCCCTTGACTTTCACTACTTGGAGCCTGGGCTGTGGATTCTCACGGAAGGCCCTACTTGAGCTAGGTAGCACTGAGGTCATATTGTCACTTAGAGTTGCCAGCTCTGATTATTCCAGGAGAATTCCCCTCCCAATTATTTCCATTTAAGCCATTTAATTCCCCTCCCAATACTTTCCATTACACCATTAAATCTTGAAGTATTGCTTTCAATATAGGAAGCTGCCTCCTCCCGAGTCAGACCTTTGGGCCATCTATCTCAGTATTGTCTACACAGACTGGCAGCAGCTTCCCCAAGGATGCAGGCAGCTCTCTCCCAGCCCGATCTGGAGATTCCACAGAGGGAACTAGGAAACTTCAGCAAGCAAGCAAGCAAGCAAGCAAGCAGATGTTCTCCCCAAAGTGGCCTCATCTCCTAAAGGGAATATCTTATAGTGCTAACACATATAGAGGCTGTTCGCATGAGCAGCCTAGACCAGGCTAGGACAGGGCTAGGGTTGCTCGTGTGGAGCACCAGGATCCACACAGATCCTGCCCAGTCTAACCCTACTCCAAACCCAGCTCTTAGCCGAGGTTAAGGGAGCAAGCACTCCCTCAATCCAGCTACCAGGCTTGTTTGTCTCCTTGGGCTCCATGGAGACACAAAGACAGATGCCTAGAGTGCCCATCTGATGACTGGTTGCACAGTGCCTTGTGGGATATCTGGAGGCTGGGAAAACAAGACCTGGCCTCTGTTGATATGGGTCATGTGGGCCCACGGCCTGCACCCTGAAGCAACAAAATTTGACCACCTGCAGGAAGGTAGCTTGAACCCTGCCTTCCCCGCCACCTGCTGGGCCGCCTGGATGTGTGAATAGCCCTGTACTCTCCCATTCAGATTCAAACCAGGGCATACCCTGCTTAGCAAAAAGGACAATGCTTGCTACCACAAGATCAGCTCCCCTCTCATCATTCAGCATCTCCATGATCTGGGTGCTAATTCCTCCAGAATCCAGGCCACTCCTGAAGGGCTGGCAACCCTGTTCTCCATAATACATTTCTTTCAGGTGGGGGGATGTGTCTGCTGAACAATAGATTGCCTAGGGCAGGTGGCGGGGAGGGGTAACTTTAGTTTCCCAGCTGTTACTGAACTCCAGCTCACAACATCCTCAACCACAATAAATTGTGGCTGGGGATGGTGGGAGTTGTAGTTCCCCAAAAATGGCTAGAGGGCCAGAGTTGCCTCCCCCTCGCCCAGGGCCCCCTTCCGGGTTCATGGAAGAAGGTTGAACTGGGAAGCTCATGAATAAGAACTCCCCGGTGGGGCTGATCCTAGAGTACCCCACACCTGAGCATGAGGATTGCTTTTGGCATACACTGTGATGGGGCGATGGGGTTCTCCACGAAATAGGATCTTTAAGAGGGAGAGAGTCTCCCCGTACTCAGCTGTGGTTTGACATCTTGTATGTGTCTTGAAGAGGACATTGTAGAACTGGGGAAGGTGCAGAAGAGGGCAACCAAGATAATCGGGGGGCTGGAACACCTTCCTGATGAGGTGTGGCTACAGCATCTGGGGCTCTTTAGGATGGAAAAGAGGTGACTACGGGGAGACATGGTAGAGGTCTATAAAATTAGGCATGGAGTAGACAGAGTGGACAGTGAGAATTTTTTCTCCCTCTCTCACAACACTCGAACCAGGGGTCATACCACGAAACATGAAGGTTGGGAAATTTAGGACCTACAAGAGGAAGTCCTTTTTCACACAGCGCATCATTAATCGATGGAATTCTGTGCCACAGGCTGTGGTGATGGCCACCAGCTTGGATGTCTTTAAAAGGGGCTTAGACAAATCCATGGAGGACAGGTCTGTCAGTGGCTACTAGTCTGGCGGCTGTGGGCCACCTCCAGCCTCAGAGGCACGATGGCTCTCAGTCCCAGTTGCACGGGAGCAAGAGCAGGAGAGAGGGCCTGCCCTCACCTCTTGCCTGTGGGCTTCTTAGAGGCATCTGGTGGGCCACTGGGTGAAACAGGATGCTGGACGAGATAGGCTTTCTTGGGCCTGACCCAGCAGGGCTGTCCTTTTGTTCTTATGGAACTAGATGTTCAGTCCTAGCAGCAATGCAGGTAGCTCAAGCAGCAGAAACGACAGAAAACTAACCCTAACCCTAACCCTTATCCTTATCCCTAACCCTACCCTCACCACGGTTAATTTATCAAGGTTCCCACCCCCCGCCTCACTAGCTACCTACAGACAGGCCACTCAAAAAAACTTCAAGCCCCCACCAAGCCTGCCTGGCCACTCCCTACAGGTAGTTGACTTGGGTGACCTTCTGGCTTGCCCACCCCTGTGGCCAGCCCTGCGGCTGAACCAGCTCTTCCTTCATCATCCCATCTTCCAGCACTGAGCCTTCGCACCGAGGACCCGTTCCAGAGATGAATGATTCCGAGAGGCCCAACATCTCGCTCTCTTATTGCATGTCTCCAAACTGACTTTCACAAATTCCTCCTCTTTCTAACCCTGTTAGCATCTTACTCTGCACATGGGTACAGGTGTCTGTGCGCCTGTGCATGTTTTTTCTGTGAATATGTGTTCATAGAACATGCATTTGTTTGCAGAGTGTATCTGGGTACGGCCCTCCCTGACAATGCAGGGGGGAGAGCTGGTCTTGGGGTAAGTAAAGTAAAGTTGTGCCGCCGGGTTGGTGCTGACTCACGGGCATAGCAAGACCCCCGGGGGCTCAGGGACGAAATGTTTGGAGGCAGTCCCTTCTATTGCACACACACACAGTGTGTGCATGCCCCAAGCCATGCCCCCTGCATCGGACATCAAACGCAAGGAGCAGGGCAACAAACAATGCCCCCCTGCCCCCCCTGCCCCACTGCCCATGCCCCACTGCTGCTGCTTACCTTTCCCCCCTGATAGCACGGGCCGGGCCGGGCCCCTCTTCACTTGCCAGCTGGCATGCCTCTCTCTCTCTCTCTCTCTCTTGCTGGCCAGCCAAACTGTGCGCCTCTGCAGTTCTGACTATTGACGTCACATGCCTGTGGGGCAAGGGCAAGGGTGGTCTGGTCTGGTCCGGTCTGCTTGGGGGCCCCTTTGGGGGTCCCCTGACCCTCTGGGCCCAGGGACATTTGTCCCTGCCTGTCCAACGGGCACTACGCCATGGTGGTTTTCTTTGGTAGAATTACCATTGCCATCTCCCATGCAGTACGAGATTCATCTTCCTATGTGGGAATTCTCCCCTTTGCTAAGCAAGGCCCACCCTGGTTTGCAATTGAATGAGAGGCTGCATGTGTGAGCTCTGTAAGATATTCCCATTGGGGATGTCTCCAGTGTAGAAAGGGCACTTGCCTGCTTGCATACAGAAGATTCTCAGTTCATCTCCAGATAGGGCTGAGAGAGACTCCTGCCTGCAACCTGGGAGAGAAAATAAGGTGAAGAGCACCGTGCAGAAATGAATATTCAAAGGTCACATAAATTGCTACTAGTGGTGACAACACTACTAATACTTGAAAAATGGCCAAGGCTCTGTATAAAGAAAGGAGGCAAAATGTATATATCCATACAACTAGTTCCAGATGCCGGTCTGTTTAGACAATACTGAGCTAGATGGACCAAGGGTCTGACTCAGTAGGAGGCAGCTTGCTATGTTCCTTTGTTCCAATGCAAATGCAGGGTACAGATAGTTAGTGCTGTACTGTACATATGTTGAACATATAGATCTGGACATGCTTGCTCTGTACTCCGATTGTACTTGTGTGTTGACCATAACGTGTGTGTAAGGCTTCCATGTGCCTTGAATTCTACAACGGCCCATGCCAAACAGGAGAGCAGCTGAGGTCAGAAGACACATCCTGTAAGCTTCCCAACTGTGAAGACATTCCTGGAACATAAGCAGCAGCAATTCACAATGCTGGGTGGCGTTTGGCTTCTATTCCCTCCATCAAATTCCACATGGGCAAGCTGAGAGACGTTTACCACAATGTAGGGCTGCACAAACGCTCTGCTTTTATTTCTGAGGATGTTTTGGTGACTTCCTATATTTAGCTCTGCCAAGCTTGGAAACTCCCTGCCAATCTGAATCATCAGCGCGCATGCATGTTCTGATAACTGCCGCTGCATGTGCTGACTCATGCACATTTATCTATTGGCTTCAACATGGAATTCCTCCTTGGGGAAAGCACATCTCTAAACCTGATCAATTTCCACGGAGGTGGGGGTGGAGAGCACAGAATGTTCGACGGTGGGGATGTGGAAGTCCTTTTTGAAGGCGATGATGAAGTGCATGGACATAGTCTGAGACGGAGGTCCCGGCTTATGCAGGAGGTGACTCAGGAAATTATCTGCAACACTTTCCCACTGTAGGATTGTTTCAGAGCTGAAACGTATGTCCTGGGGAGGAGAGTTGAGATCCAAACCAGAATTAGGCCCATATTTTGAAGAGACGGTTGGTTTTCTGTAGGAGAACGCCAGCCATCCCTCCCCGCTTGGCGTCTTGTTTGTGGGGCAGAATCATCGCCCGACTCAAAGATGGAGGAATGTAACCACTTCTCATTGCAAAACGTTGCTCAGCTGGAGACCGGCGGAAGCGGTGTCTGCACCAGCCGTTTCGTCACAGAGAGAGGTTCGAGGAGGAGGCCTGGGGAGGGCTTAGCCCCTGTAATTCACGCTGCCGATCTCTCTGCAGAAACAGCCTCTGCCTGGCTTATTCGTCCAAGCCCACATCGCGAAATGTCTTCGGGTGGAAAGTACCCATAAATCAGGCATGCTTGTGGGCTGATGAAGAAACCTCCATGAAGCTTGACTCACAGGCTAGAAATGTGCTTGCTAAAGAGATGTGGCCGCATGGCCAAGGTCCTAAACGCACCCCCCCCCCATGAACATCTGTCCCGAGAGTCTGTAGTGGTCACTTTCTTTTTGGGGGGGGGCTCTCCTGCACATTCTCCACATTCTCTGCGAAAACCATCCTTTGAAGAAAGAGCATTCGACTGGGATCTGGAAGCGGCTGTTCCCCTCCCAATATGCCTGGATCGCAGATCTGCATGCAGTATAAGGGCAAGCCCTGGATCTAAGAATACAGCGCTGGGCTGTCTGTCAGTCCACACTGACGTGCTTGCAGGAAGTAGAACACTGATTGTGGATGGAGCTTTTCTGCAGTTCCACTTACAAGAAGTGAAATTCCACTAGGCAATCATCCATAGGGACAACAGGCTCATAGATACAGTATAATGGTGGTAGGGGGGAATGTTCCTGGGCTGCTGGTTTCTGGGATCTGTCCCCTTACCCTCAGCTCCCTATGTGAGGAACCTAGGAAGCTGCCATATACTGAGTCAGACCTTTAGTCCATCCAGCTCAGGATTGTCAGCACAGACTGGCAGCGGCTTCTCCAAGGTTGCAGGCAGGAGTCTCTCATCTATCGACCCTATCTTGGAGATGCTGCCAGGGAGGGAATTTGGAGCCTTCCACATGTGCGCCTCCCAGAGCGGTGTTGTGGCGACTGGCCAGCGGAAGATGTCAGTCAAAAATCATTTATTTGATATCTTGTTTAATGTATTTATTGTTAAATTTTTATGCCACCCTAACACAAACTCAAGGCAGTTTACAAAATGTTTAAAACAATATAAAACCATAAAAATTATGCAATAAGAATTAAAACAGAATATAAAGATACAAATCTAATTAAAAATTTGAAAAACATGTACAGTAGAAACATAAGCTAGAAAGCGGGCAGCAAACAAAACACTCATTTAAAAGCCTGAGTAAAAAGCCGAGGTTTTACTTGCTTTCTAAAATCGGTGATGGAGACTGGGGAGTGGAGGCTCACCGGGAGAGCATTCCAAGGTCAGGGGGCAACAACTGAGAAGGCCCTGTTGTGCATGCATGACAGGCGAGCCTCCCTCATTGCCGGCACACGGAGCAGGGCCCCCTCTGATGGCCTCGTTGAGTGGGCAGCAACCCTTGGAAGCAGGCAGTCCCTCAGGTATCCCGGGCCCAAACCCTTTAGGGCTTTCAAGGTCCAAACCAGCACCTTGAATTGGACCCGGAAACAGATTGGCAGCCAGCGCAGCTCTTTCAAAATGGGGGTGACGTGGTCCCAGTGGGCAGCTCCAGATAACACCCTTGCTGCCGCATTTTGCAGGAGCTGCAGTTTCCAAATATTCTTCAGGGGCAGCCCCACGTAGAGCAAGTTACAGTAATCCAGCTGTGACGTGACTAAGGTGTGGGTCAATTCGCCTTCACGAAAAAGGCATGCAGCTGGCGCACTAGCCGAAGCCGTGCCAAGGCGCCCCTGGCCACCCTCTCCACCTGAGCTTCCGAAAACAGAGCCGGGTCCAGCGGTACTTCCAAGCACTGAGATCTAGGCACCTCCTCCGAGAGGATCCATGAGGGAGGGGCTTTAGAATGCAGGGAACAGGAGGTGATAAATAAATAGAGATGGGAGTGAACTGAAAAGATGGGATCACGATGGGATGAGCCAGAGAAAGGGTCTCCAGAGGGCGGGGGGAGAGGAACTGAGGGCTGGAGTGGGAGGTTAGGTGGGTAGGAACATAGTAAAATTGGAAGCTGCCATATACTGAGCCAGATCATTGGTCTATCAAGCTCAGTATTGATTACCCAGACTGGCAGCGGCTTCTCCAAGGTTGCAGGCAGGAATCTCTCTCAGCCCCATCTTGGAGATGCTGCCAGGGAGGGAACTGGGAACCTTCTGCTCTTCCCAAAGTGGCTCCATCCCCCTAAGAGGAATCTCTTCCAGTGCTCACACTTCTAGTCTCCCTTTCATATGCAACCAGGGCGGACCCTGCTTAGCTAAGGGGACAAGTCATGCTGTTACCACAAGACCAGCTCTCCTCTCCTGGGTAGATTCTTATACACTAGGGAAAACCTTTTTTGGTTTGCATAGGAAAACCTATGCACCCCCAGCAGAATCTTTTGTTGAACAGGGTGAAGATGACCTGAATGCTGCCCAAACAGTTTGTGATTGCATTGGATTGTTTTTTTGGGGGGGAGACCCGTGACAGATTTGGGAGGTGGGCAGAGTGGAGATGGCGAGCTGGCAGAGGCAGTGTGAGGGTGGAGCACCCCTCGCCCCGGCCAGTACGACCCCTGAGGTAGCTGCTCATTAGAGGGCCAGTCCTTGGGCAAGGACAGGAAACGCACTGGCATGATCCTGGCATCACACGTAGAAACCACCTTCAGCATTTTCGTTCCCGATCCTCCACTTTAATTTGCTTTAATTTGATTTTTTTAAACGGAAATTAATTTGATTTTTGTTCTGAGGATTTTTGGTACGCTGCTTCGAGAGTGAGCCTTTCCACCTTCTAGAAGGAAACGAAACATTTAAAGGCAACCTGTATTTCCCAGCTGCCCTTGTGAGCTGCACGGGCTTCAGCCACAAAAAGGCACTACTTGAATGGCAGGGGCCGCTGACATCCAGACAAATGCAAAAGACAAATGATGCCGATAGGCAAGGAGCTTGTCTAGCCGAGTGGGCACTCAGAGTTGTGTGATCTCTTGCTCGTACACGCATGTGCACGCCTTGCACTAGTGTGACAAGGGGAGCAGAGAGCTTTGCATCCTTCCCTGCAACTGGCTTTCTATCCTGCAAGCCCTGCAAATAGGCCCATGATCCCCTTCCCTCCTTGCCCCACTGATGTGCTGAATGGCTGGACTGTCTGTAGACTGTCCCCTGCTAACTGAGCAAAAGAGGCACCTTTTAGAAGTGGCGGTTCTCTTTATTGAGCAGGGGGAGAGCAACTGGCCTTCTCCATCCCCAGCACAGCATCCCTCCAGTGGCTGAACAGGAGCAAGGAAATGGATTTCCTTGCAAAGAAACACACACACAAACCTGCTTCTGAATACACACACACACACACACAAGTTTCCAACCTTGTCGCTGCTGGACCGCAACTCCCACCGTCCCCTGCTAACTGAGCAACGAGGCACCTTTTTAAAGTGCTGATTCTCTTTACTGAGCAGGGGGAGAGCAACTGGCCCTCTCCATCCCCAGCACAGCATCCCTCTAGTGACTGTGGCTGGTTTCTATCCTATGTTTCTTTTTTAGATTGTGAGCCCCTTGGGGACAGGGAGCCATTCTATTTATTTGTTTGTTTCTATATAAACCCCTTTGGGTGCCGCTCATGAAAAGTGGTATATAAATATCTGTCGCATTTGAATAGTTCAACTGGTTGACTAACCCTACAAAGGAGCAACGAGCCCGTCTGAGACTGTATCAAGGAAGCCTGTGCACTCAGTTCCGCACCGGTGAGACCCCGATCTGGAGAAGCATCCCCTTCAGCGCTTCGGCTCAAAAAGGGCGCTGACAAGCTGGAAAGATTCCGGCGAAGACGGGAAAGATGATGAAAAGTTTAGAAGCACGTGTGGAGAGGCTGAAGGCACGGCGTGTATTTCGCCTGGAGAAAAGAAGCGGCAGCAGCAGCTACTGTACATTGATGGCTGTCAGGTTTTTCAAAGGAGAACGGTCCGTCTTCAGCTGTTAACCTGATGAGAGGAGGAGGACGCAGAAGGTCACATCTGCCAGGAGCCAGCTGGCCTGCAAAGTGGAATAGCTGATTTCAGATGCAAGGCTGGGGTGCAGTCACATTTCTTGCAAGAGGGCTTGCACGGGGGGCTCCCCAGCCCCGCACTGTTTTTACACGGATGCACGGGATGCATTGAATTCTTAGCACCAGAGCCTTCTTCTCTTGCTCCTTCCTTCCTTCCTTCCTTGCAGCGATAAGGGCTAGAAATTTGCTAGAAAGGTGACTTCCCTGGGATGTGAAATTCTGCAGTACACAAAGCAAATTCCACCACAGTACTCAGTGCCTACCTAAGATGCACTTCAGAGATCTCTGGGAAGGGAAGTCTTTCTTCTCCCTAACATCACAGCCTAAATAAACCATTTTTTAAAAAAATGTTGGGCACATCTGGAGGCTGGTGCCTGAAAGGCTGGTCTGGACGATCTTTGGTTTTTTCCTTATTGATTGGCTACATTTTTATCCCGCTCTTCCGCCGAGGAGTCCAGAGTGGTGTACGTGGTTATGTTTCTCTTCACAGCGACCCTGCTGTCGGGGAGGAGTGCCAGTTCCTGTCCTCTTTGCTAAGCAAGGCCTGTCTTGGTTTGAATTTTGGATGGGAGGCTACATGTGAGCCCTGTAAAATATGCGGCCGTAGCTCAGTGGAAGAGCATCTGAGGCCCCAGGTTCAATCCCTGGCGGCATCTCCAGGTAGGGCTAGGAGAGACTCCTGCTTGGAATCTGGGAGAGCTGCTGCCAGTCAGTGTTGACAGTCCTGAACTAGATGGACCGAGGATCAGATTCAGTATATGGCAGCTTCCTATGTTCCTAACAGTTTCCTTGGAAAGCTGTTGACGGTCAGTGTACACAAGGCTGAGCTAGAGAGGCCAAGGGTCTGAACTAGTATGAGGCAACTTCATAAGAACACCCGAACAGCTCTGATGGATCAGGCCCAAGGTCTATGTAGTCCAGCACCCCGTTTCACACAGTGGCCGACCAGATGCCCCTGAGAAGCCCACAGGCAAGAGGTGAGGGCATGTCCTCTCTCCTATTGTGCTCCCCTGCAACTGGTATTTGAAGGCATCTTGCCTCTGAGGCTGGAGGTAGCCTGTATCATCAAGACTAGTCGCCATCCATAGGCCTGTCCTCCATGAATTTGTCCAGGCCATTCTTAAAGCCATCCAAGCTAGTGGCCATCACCACATCCTGTGGCAGAGTATTCCATAGGTTAATGATGTGCGGTGTGAAAAAAAGTACTTCCTTTTTTGGCCCTAAATTTCCTGGCCACCAGTTTCATGGGATGGCCCCTGGTTCTTGTGTTGTGAGAGAGAGAGATAAATTTTTCTCTCTGTCCACTCGCTGCACACCATGCATGATTTTGTAGACCTCTACCATGTCTCCCCGTAGTCATGTCTTTTCCAAACTTAATAGCCCCAGATGTTGCACCCCTGCCTTCTAAGCCATACTTACTCTGTCCCTAGGTAGGTTCGTCTGAGAGATGCTGGCCCAGAGTCACCCAGCGAGTTTCATGGCTGAATGGGGGTTTGAACTCATCATGTGGATCTCTTGTTTAAATTTCTGCTCTGTCTTTCTCCACAAGATTCAAGGTGGCTTATTCAGACTTCAATTGAAAGGCTTGAGTTAAAAGCTTCATTTAAAAGAAGAATGCAGGCTTCTCAAAATTAGCATTTGGGGCTAATTAATGTGCTCTCTTGCTCCTTCCTTCCTTCCTTCCTTGGCTAGAAATTTGCCTGAAAGGTGACTTCCCTGGGATGTGAAATTCTGCAGTACACAAAGCAAATTCCACCACAGTACTCAGTGCCTACCTAAGATGCACTTCAGAGATCTCTGGGAAGGGAAGTCTTTCTTCTCCCTAACATCACAGCCTAAATAAACCATTCTTTAAAAAAATGTTGGGCACATCTGGAGGCTGGTGCCTGAAAGGCTGGTCTGGACGATCGGCTCACTGGAGCAGGGAGAGGAAATTGATTGTTATGGGAGAGATTGATGATGCAACTCTCCGCTCCAAAGGGAGGTGCAGGGGAGGACAGGAAAGCCGTTGGATGCCAAGTGGAACAGAACAAAAGGAAACCATCCTGGAGGGATGCTGTTGCTTATGAAGGGAGTTTAAACAGCTGGCATCAGGCAGGGAGCATCTCCCGGGCAGCATTAAACCATCTGCAAAGACAAGGATACTGGGTAGGAAGCTGCCTTCTACTGAGTCAGACCCTTGGTCCATCTAGCTCAGGATTGTCGACACAGACTGGCAGCAGCTTCTCCAAGGTTGCAGGCAGGAGTCTCTGGAAAACTAGTATACTCACAGCTCGACTGGAAATGTGACAGACAAAATTCCCCCGGGATGGGAGATTTCTTTCTGTCTTTCTTTCTGTCTTTCGTATCTACGTTTTCTGCACTGGGTTCCAGTCTGTTTCTGGGC
Source organism: Hemicordylus capensis (assembly GCF_027244095.1). Taxonomy (NCBI): domain Eukaryota; kingdom Metazoa; phylum Chordata; class Lepidosauria; order Squamata; family Cordylidae; genus Hemicordylus; species Hemicordylus capensis. The sequence continues at coordinate 1,392,509 of NC_069673.1, read as the reverse complement.
CCAGTCCAAAGTGCAAGTTTTAACTGTTAAGGCCCTAAATGACTTGGGACTGAGCTGCCTGAGAGAGTGCCTTGCCCCATATGTCCTGACTCGGACCTTAAGATCTTCTTCGGAGGTCCTGCTCCGAGTGCCACTACCAAAGGAGGTGAGGTGGGTGGCTACTTGGGAGAGGGCCTTTTCGGTGGTGGCACCCCATGACTGTAATAGCCTCTCCAGTGAGGCTCGCCTGGCACCATCACCATGCTGTAGATGCCATGAAAACATTCTATTCACCAAGGCTTTAAAAAAAATGTTTAACCTCAAGTGCCTTCTCCAAGGTTGCGGGCTGGACTCTCTCTCAGCCCTATCTGGAGATGCCGCCAGGAAGGGAACTTGGAACCTCCTGATGCTCTTCCCAGAGCGGCTCCATTCCCGGAGGGGAATCTCTTACAGGGCTCACACATGGAGTCTCCCATTCAAATGCAAATCAGGCTGGACCCTGCTTAGTAAAGGAGACAATTCATGCTTGTTACCACAAGACCATCTCTCCTGCTCCAGAAAGCAAAGCACTTCCCCACTGTACAACAACAACTCTGAGTACTTATATGCCACTTTTCAACAAAGGCTCTTCTCATGGTTTACATAGAAAAATAAATAATAAAGATAATTCCCTGTCCCTAAATACAACCTTGCAATCTGGGAGAAACAAGGTCCTATCAGGCTCCCATTACCTGGTTTCACTTTCACTTTCCTTCACCGGTTCCTTCACTGGATGAGGTCACGTCCATTGGAGGATGAAAGCAGCCGGAGGAGGCTGATGAGACCCAGCTAGGTGATTACCAAGGTCCCAGACTTGACTTGGATGTGCCTATAAATAGGCCAGGTTAAGTCCGGTCAGGGAGGCCCAGCCACTCCCCTGTAGAGAAGAGACATGTTGGGTCCCGAAAAGGAGGGCGGTGCTGTTTCTATGGCTTATCGAGGATGCTTGAGTGCACGATATGCCCATAACATCAGTTTCATAACTAGCTGCTTATCCATCTGCAGTCAATTTGATGCCGGGCTGAAATGCCGTTTAAAACAAAGGATTTGTTTGTATGTTTGTTGAGAGAGAGAGAGAGAGAGAGAGAGAGAGAGAGAACAGCAAGATCAGAGCATCTTTGGCACCAGCGGCCTGAGATGGGGTCTTCCTGCTCCCATATCAATGTGCAGGGTGCTGGACAGAGCATACCGTATGAAGACTTGAATGGAAGACTTAATTTCCCCCAAGTTCTTTGATGTTAGAAAGTGGAGGGGGCGGGGTGTCATCTTAAAATCAGAGTCCTGTTCCTTTTGGATAAATACACTTATAACCTGTATTTATCCAAGCAGGTATAACCCCTGGGTGTTTTCTACAGAGGGCTTTTAAAGCAACTCCTCTGGAGTGGAGAGTGGGCGTTCACATTTCAGGCAGATTTACCTCGAAGTCCCTTATGGAACACTGGTCTATCCATGGCTGGTAGTCTGGTGGCTGTGGGCCACCTCCAACCTCAGAGGCATGATGCCTCTCAATCCCAGTTGCAGGGGAGCAACAGCAAGAGAGAGGGCATGCACACACCTCTTGCCCATGCGCTTCTCTGAGGCATCTGGTGGGCCACTGTGGGAAACAGGAGGCTGGACTAGATAGGCTTTCTTGGGCCTGATCCAGCAGGGCTCTTCTTATTTATGTTCTTATGAGCTATCAGGAAGCAGTTCACATTAAATTCAGGTTTTTCACTGCACATTATAGCCCAGCTTATATCTGGGGTGACCAAAAGTCCACTTTGTGCATCAAATTTTTTGTTTTGTTTTGTTACAATTTTGAGTTTGCAGGAGAGCCTCGCAGCAAACTAGAAGTAAAGCCTGCTGTGTGAAGAGTGCCCTGCTAAATGAGCTCTTTGCTAACGGAGCAAAGAGGCCCCCTTTGAACGTGGCGATTCTCTTTCTTGAGCAGGGGGAGAGCAACTGGCCCTATCTGTCCCCAGCACAACATCCCTCCAGTGGCTGTTGCTGGTGTCTATCTTGTGTTTCTTTTTTAAGATTGTGACCCCTTTGGGGACAGGGAGCCATTTTATCCATCCATCCATCCATCCATCCATCCATTCATTCATTCATTCATTTATATCGATGCAAACTGCTTTGGGAACGTTTGTTGAAAAGCAGTATATAAATATTTGTTGTATTGGTTGTATTGTATTTCCCCTCTGTTTCAAAAGGGGGTCATCTTAAATTCAGAATCATCTTCCATTTGGGTAAATATCGTAATGCCAGCAATCCCTGCCTCAAGGAGCTTACAAATGGCTTCATGTTCTCGCTGTTCTTTGGAAATAAGCCACTGGAGCCGTGTCTCAGACAGTTATGTGTGTGCAAATACCTGGAAGCGACCAGTGAGTCACGAAACTGCTGCCTTCTGGAGAGGGAAACTGGAAGCTGACCTCTGAGCAAGAGAGAGAGGAGAAGCGAGAGCCTGGAGCTCTCTGGGTTTTGCAGGTTCACCTCGGCTTCCGTGGCCTCTGCCCCACCCTCCTTGCGATCAGAGCAGACTGTCAAAATGAATCAGAATCACCCCAGATGTGCAGAAGTGCGTGCTGGAAGCGTCCCGGCACGCCTGCTCATGGAACATCTGCCCTCACATACCAAGAATCTCACCTCTGTTGGCTGCTGCTAACTCAGGGGGAATGAAGATCACATCGTTTTTACAGCAGGTACCATCTCGTGGGTGATACCTGCCTCAGAACACTGCAAGATTTTTTTGAGGAGGGGCGGATTTTTCTCAGACCTAGAGGGTTTTTGTTCCAGAAACCCAAGACACACTCCCTCCTTGAACTGAGATCGAATCATGAAGAAACTTAGAGATTGCCACTGAAAATGGGCATGCCCAATCAAGTCCCCTTACCCTGTCTGTAGCCATGGGGAAGTGTCTTCTTCTCATTGGCTGGCATGAGGAAAAAAACTCAGAGTAGTCCCATTGAAATTAAGTGGACATGTTAGGCACTATCAGAAGGAGATATCAGCTTGCTCTCTGCTGCACAGGAGCACCACCCATATAATGGCCAGAACCGGTACTGCATTTCTTCTGCCCAGGTGAATGGAGGAATCATTAGACGCCCAGCCATCCTCAGATGTTGCTCCAGGCTTGGTTCCCCAGCCTATGGAACATCACTTGAATGCACAACAGCATGGACTTCCTCTGCCTTATCTGTCTTATCACTGGCACATGACAAGCTGCCCATTCTCAACTACACCTTTTGACATTGGCCCTTCTGATCTTTGTCCTGGCATTTGACCCTAGCTGGTCTTGACCATGTCTGCTTCCACTTCTCAATTTGACCCTCATCTACACCCTCTGCAATAGAACCAACTAGCCTCAGGTGCAGCCTGCCTTGGGGTCAGGACAAGGTCTGTCATGACGTTGCTAAAACCCACAGACATAAACTGCTCAGAAATGTCAGTTTGGGGCAGTGTACAAATATAATAAATGAATGAATGAAGAAGCCAATTCAGAGGGATGGCATTGTTTCGTGAACTGAATAAAATGAACAAGCCAAGTCAGAGGGATGTCAATGCTTCCTGAATTGAATAAAATGAATGATCCAGTTCAGAGGGACATCAGTGCTTCCTGAATGGAATAAAATGCATAAACCAAGTCAGAGGGATACCAATGCTTCTTGAACGCTCTGAAGCCCTTTTGATGAAGCAACTATCAATGAATTGCCAAAAAGATTCATGTGTGCTTTTTGATAATGCTGAAAATGTTAACAAAAGTACTTCCCTTCTGCTCACTTTTGTTAGTCACATTGACTTTTAGTTTATTTTAGAAACCTAGTCCCCACCTTTTGCAGATGCCTCAAAGAGGTGAGCAGAATTAAAAAAACAACAAAAAACTTAAAGCAAACCATCAAAATTAAATGCAGCAGATAAAAACATCAGAAACAATAAACCAAGCAGTAGCAACTTAAAACAGATAACCAATCTTAAGAGCAAGGGAGAAGAGACATCTAAAAAAAGCCATCAAGTATGATTTAGGAATTGTAGGGTTTTTGATATAAGGCAGGGCATGTCTAGGGTGAAACCTTCCGCTTAGAAATGCAAGAGGGTTTGTCCTACCAGATACAAATCTAGAGATCATTGTTCATGTGTATAATGTAACCTGGTTACTTTTTGTGACCAGGTTACATTCAAAACCCTTTTTGTTGCTCTTAAAATACCTGATTTTTCTAAGCAGATGCCAACGGTATTTACCTGAATCCAAGACTAGGTTTTTTATTGTACTTCATTGTTAGAAATCCAAAGAGTTTTTCCCCCTGAAATTCAGGGTCATCTTTAATTTGGGTAAATATGGCAACAAGAGCCCTCAAATATGCTTTGAAGTTTTACTGTGGGGAAAACTGGGTTGCAGCTGAAGGGAATGTGTACCCCTCCCCCAAGAAATAGCATTAGCATACTGAACATCATGTCTGTTTTTTGCTCAAAGCTCCTCCAAAGGGAACTTCCATCTGAGCAGAATTTTTGAAATTCGATTCGAATTCAATTCAAGAGCCGTTTGGCACCTTTTAAAAACTGTTCAGGCCCCCTGATTGATTATAAAAGGTGCCAAAACACAGTTGAATTGATTAAAATTCAAATCGGATTTTTGGACCAGATTCGAAGTTGATTCAAGTTCAAAACGAATTTTCGGAATTCAATTTGAATTCAAAACAAACAAAAAAATTCATTTCATGCACATCTCTAGTGTATCATCTAGAAAATGCTTACTTTTGTGGCCTATTTCCGGACACACTGTGTGTGCTAAATAGGGAGAAGGCCAAAGAATTAATTGTGAAATGACTCTAAGATTTGGAGTTCCAGTTTAATTTGAGCTGGATACCCACTTTTTGCAGGATGCCAAGTAAGACCAGTTGGACTCCATGGCTGCTTACCTTTTTAATATTCTAATTAGCTCTGGGCTTTTACAAGAGTACAATTTAATGCCCTCTCTCCAGCCCTTCTAGAGGGCAGATACTGTAAAATCTCCACAGTACCTCGTTTGTGTCCTTGTGGTGCAGAAGAAATTGAATCAATGACTCAATTTTCAATGAAATTGAATCAACGACTCAATGATGGCTTTTATATTGCAGATTTCATTCCAACTTATGCTATTGTCTGATTTCTTCTTTTTATTAGAATTTCAAGGTCACGTCACTCCCGGAAAGGAGAGCTGGTCTTGTGGTAGCAAGCATGAAACCTTAGCTAAGCAAGGTCCGCCCTGGTTGTATATGAATGGGAGACTTGTTGTGTGAGCACTGTCAGATATTTGGAAGGGCGGTATAAAAGTTTTAATAATAATAATTTAATAATAATATTTCCCTCAGGGAATGGAGCCGCTCTGGGAAGAGCATCTGAGGTTCCCAGTTCCCTCCCTGGCAGCATCTCCAAGACAGGGCTGGGAGAGATTCCTGCCTGCAGCCTTGGAGAAGCCGCTGCCAGTCTATGAAGACATTACTGAGCTAGATAGACCAATGGTCTGACTCAGTATATGGCCGCTTCCTAGGTTCCTCTGATGATTCTTATGTATCATTTATTCTAGCAGACTGTAAGTTTCAGGTTACTTATAATGTTGCCAAGTCTTGTTTCGTAGCATCTAGGTTGTGGTGGTCAATGATCTGATTTAGGCCTGATTTGTTGTTTACTGACAGTGGTGTTAATTTTTTTCTCTGTTGGTCTCTGACCGTAATAAATGAATGCATTCAGGCAACACCCCCCCCCCACTCCCCTCTGCTGCTGCGATCCCAGGCAGGGAGTGGGTTTACAAGTGTCATGCTGGTCGCTTTTGGAGCGTGGCCATGTCCCCTGTCCGCACAGCGGGTGTGGCCAGCCCCCGAAAACACCCAGCGCGGCACTGAGATAAACGTACCGGCACCTTTTTCCTTTTTAACAAAGAAGGCTCTGCTGAGGTGTTGCAAGATTTACCATGGCGGCTCCTGATGCAAAGCTCTTTTGGCAGGAATGATGTCCATGAAAAGACTTGTGATATCATCATCGTCATCATCCTGTGTCTGTCCTCTGCATGACAAAGGAGGCTGGTGTGCTTCAGCCGATGCACCTTGAGAAATGGCTTTTTAATTGGAATCACCTTCCCCTCCCCCGGCTCCTGTCTGAACTTCCCATCAGGATGAGCCCGATCCTGTGAAATGGACCTGTGAAAAGGCATTCAACAGCAACCATGGAGGACACATCGGCCATTATGGGGAATTATGATGTTCCTGAGACTTGTGTTTTTAAATGGAGCAGATGTTAGACCCTGCCTGCCTGCCAACTCCCCTCCGTTTTAATAGTTGCTCGGGGAGCCTGGCCTTGATTTATTGCCTTTGAAAGCAGGAGAACAACGTCAGCTTTCAAGGAAAGAGGCTGGGCATTGGCTCCCATGATCCACTCCTTCCTTCCCCAACACTGCAGCCCCCACCCACTCCGTCCATCCATCCCACCCAACTGAGGGCAGAAGAAATGCACAGGTTCCGTAATTATCCCGGGCCAATGTCTGATTTTTCAAGAATGCCTGTACCTGGGCAGGTCAAGCCTTGGGTAGGTCAAGGGAGTGGCCGACGGTGCACTGGGGAGGACCTCAGCTACTTGGTGCCCTAGCGTGCATGTGTCGACTTCCCAGATGAAGCATGCACAGAATGGATGGCACTGGTTTTTACTCCCCATGTGTGCCCTTCTCCGGCCATGAAGTACAGCCAACTCTGTCAAGTCTTTTGCACAACCAAGAAGCAGAAGGTTGGAGGTGGTAAGCCCAGCTTTTTCTGCCCGTGAGGACCCACGGGATGCCTGCATACCCAGCCCATTCAAATATGGGAAGCCAGACTTCTGTTTCTTGATTTTGACCAATGGGACCGTAGTAGTAGGCTACCCTACCTAGGTCTGCCGATCGTGTGTGGAAGTCCCTGTTCTAAGCAGTCCCCAGCAGCTGGCAGCCATGTTTGTCAGAGAGTTCTGCAGCTAGAGGGGCCAGTCAGAGGAGAGTTGATGGTGCAGTGAGGGCTGCCTCTCTACTGGCAACACAATGCATTGTGGGAGACCCTCCCTTGATCCTTGGAGAAACCAGCTCCCGGATTATAAAATGGAGATTCCCACTGTGTCAGTGGTATGCGTGCTGGATTTTAGGCTCTGCTCATTTGTGAGGTGGAACCAAACACTACCTCCCGAAACCACCCCCAGATGAATATGTGAAAGACCTTTGTGGCTATCAGTCTGCTTCTGGAAATTGTTTTTCAGACCTTTGGGATCATTTTGCCCCTGGTCCCTTCCTGAATCCTCCTTCACGAGTGCAACTAAACATTCTGTGGAACGTGGAACATTCTGTGGAACGTTCTGTGGTATGTGTCTATCAGGTCTGCTCAGCTTTGGCCCTCCTGCAGATGCTGGCCTACAGTTCCCATAATCCCTGACTATGGGCCACTATGGCTGGGGATTATGGGAGTTGTAGTTCAAAAACAGCCAGAGGGCCTTATTTGAGCAGGACTAGTGTATGCAGATTTCATTCTATAGGGTTTTCTCCAGCGCTTTCCAAAGAGGGAGGGAAATATATCCCTCCGCTTGGCCTCTTGCGTGGAAAATGTTAGACATTTGATCAGAATCAGCACACACTTTGCAGAGAAGCCTGCCAGCGAACGGAGGCCAAGGAAAGACAATTAAACAGATTTTTCTGATATGCAACCTTTCCCCCCCCCCAAAGGGCTCAAATATGTAATCTGATAAGGATGAACAGTTGCTGTGTAAGCTTGTGAATGGAAGAGACAGAAAGCTAACCAGCTGAGCCAGATACAAGCCACGGGAAGATCAGTCTGACGTGGATGGGATCTGAGTTCCAATCCTAAGCCAAAAGCTTCTTGGGTGACCAGGAGCCAGTCATTAAGGCAGTTCACATGATCAAAAGCTGGGAAGGACAATGACAAGGGAAAAGAGCTTGTCTTGCGGCAGCAAGCATGAATGGCTAAGCAGGGTCCTCCCTGATTTGCATTTGAATGGGAGACTGCATGTGTGAGCACTGTAGGATATTCCCCTTTGGAGATGGGGCCGCTCTGGGAAGAGCACCTGCCTCCTTGAATGCAGAAGGTTCCCAGTTCCCTCCCTGGCGGCATCTCCAAGCTAGGGCTGAGGGAGAGATGCCTGCCTGCAACCTTAGAGAAGCCGCTGCCACTTGGGGTAGACAATAATGAGCGAGATGGACCAAGGGTCTGACTCAGTAGAAGGCAGCTTTCCTGTGTTCCTATTGTGATCACATTTTATTGTGATCACATTTTTTAGGGTCCAGGAGAAGAGAGCTGGTCTCTGGGGAGAGCAGAAGGTTCCAAGTTCCCTCCCTGGCAGCATCTCCAAGATAGGGCTGAGAGAGGCTCCTGCCTGCAGCCTTGGGAAGCTGCTGCCAGTTTGGGTAGACAATACTGAGAGAGAGAGACCAATGGTCAGACTCAGTATATTCAGCTTCCTATGTCCCTGTCTTCCCATGCATGCAACTTTGCCATCCTCACAGTCATCTGTGAGCCACCAAGTGCTGAGTGGTCCAGTGGTTTACAGGCATGTGTGAGCATTCCAAAGTGATGAGGTCTACCATGATCAGCTTGCATTTATCAAGACGGAGCACAGCTGGAGGGACATGGGCACTCCATGGCCTGTTGAACCTCAAAGCCAATATGTGTTCAGTCATCAGTTGGGGATTTTGAACAAGGCACAGAGACCCTGGAGAACGAGATAATAAAAGTCTTTTATGGCATGTTGTGTGTGTAACTGTTGGTTATCAAGCACATGTGCAGAAGCGATCATCAACAAAGCAAAAGGGTGAGATAAAGTTGGAGAGCTCTTATTGAGCTCTAGTGAGGGTGATTTTAACCCCCCTCCCCAACCATTCTTAACCCAACTTCCGCTCGATAAACTTTGTGGGATGGATTATGCATTCCATGGAATCAAAGAGTAAAGTTTTCCTTGGACTGTTCCAATCAGGCTGCAATGGAGGCTTGTATGTTTCCATGCTCACCATGATGAAGGTTTCCTTCACACAGGAAAGCAGCAGATCAGGCTAAATCCTTCTCCCTGGTACATGAACTCTGTCTGGGCAAGGGGTTTTGGAGCTGGAGAAGCAGTCAAGCTCTTTCCTTCTGCACCTGCAGCTAGCTGGTAACCCTCAGGGCAACCTTTGCCACACGGTTCGGCAGAACGGAGATCTGGCCACAGAAGCATCACTCATGAAGATGGAAGCAATTCCTTTTCCAGAGACCAGGCTAAAAATAAAACTTCAGTCTCCTTGTTCCCAATTTGGGAGCCTTTAAAAGTCAAACTTGGGCTCAGCCACGCTCTGGCTTCTCCCCAAGTTGTGTTATATCTGAACACAAACAAACTTGTGCTGATCCAGGCCGAAAGGGGTTCCAGTTTGTTATACAGGCTTTTCTCTTCTTCATGCAACTTGACGGCACCTTCCTGAGCACAACCCAGTCATTTTACAGGAGTCTGTCATTCTCGTTGGGTTTGGTTTGACCACCTAGGTTTGCCTCGTGGATGGCCTGACCCTGGTTCCAACTAGACCTTGCTCTTGCTCAACAAGCCACACCTCACATGGCTTTCAGGGATCTTTGCTCAGGAGCGCGATTCCAAAACTCCTAGTGATCTAGCGCAGCGATGCGATTGTCCTGAATGAGTGCAACTTAGTCACACACACACACACACACACACGGTGCGTCCTCACTCCGAGTCGATGTCTTCCAACTTCAAAAGCATCCATTTGAATTAAAGGCCAGCAGGATTGACAGATCTCCATGGCAACTCCTGACTGTGTCTCATTGTTGAGGTTTGCACTCCAGAAGTTTTAGATGAAGTTTGGCTCCCAGAAAAAAATCACTGCCAGAGGGACTTGGAATGCTCCGGAGATGTCCGCGTGGTTGCCAGAATAACAAAGCGAACTCCAGCAGACACATGGTAAGCAGATTGTCGCAAGGCAGAGAAATAAACAGAACATGTTCCTGGTGGGTGAGGGCATGATCCTATCAAGTGGCTGATGAGTACAGTTGGCGGCATGTTTATCCTCTGGTGAAGAACATGGAAAATGACCCAAGGTTGGAAAATCAGCTAGTTACCAGTGTCTTGCTCTCGAAGACCAACTAGGCCTGTCCACACAACGAGGCTGTTCTCACATGCAGCCAAACCTGGGCTGGGGACCAGTGTTTCCTCTAAGGCATGCGCAAGTGCATGCGCTCACACCTTCTGGGATGCCCACTCAGTTCATTTTAGATCCCGCTCAGATTGAATCAGGAAGGCCTCACTCTGAATGCACATGTGCACACACTGCCTGGATGCTGCCGTCCAGAACAAAAGTCATTCCGCACACAGATGGAAGAGCTTAGAGGGAACACTGCTGGGGTTGCCCAGCCTGGGTGAGATTGTGCATGAGAACTGCCAGGTTCAGGACTGATCTTGGTGGGCCAGTGCCACCTAGCCTGGCTTTTAAGCCTGGCTGTTAATGGAGGTTAAGGGAGCAAGGGCTCCCTTACCCCCAGTAGGGATGTTCGCCATCGAACTGAGCCTGTTCACTGTGAGAGCTGTGAGAGCTGGGCTTGTGGTAGCAGGCATGACTTGTCCCCTTAGCTAAGCAGGGTCCATCCTGGTTGCATTTGAATGGGAGACTAGAAGGGTGAGCACTAGAAGATATTCCCCTCAGGGGATGGAGCCGCTCTGGGAAGAGCTGAAGGTTCCCAGTTCCCTCCCTGGCAGCATCTCCAATGAGATAGGGCTGGGAGAGAGACTCTTGCCTGCAGCCTTGGAGAAGCCGCTGCCAGTCTGTGAAGACAATACTGAGCTAGGTGGACTAAGGGTCTGACTCAGTATATGGCAGTTTCCTATGCCCCTATGAATTTATTTATTTATTTATTTGAAACATTTAATATACCGCCCACTCCGAAGACTCCGGGTGGTGCACAAAAACATGCAAACAAGGCAACATTAAAAATTACATACTTTAGTTTTTAATTTAGAAACTAACAAAAAAAAACACACCCTATGATGGCTCACGCTTGAGCCAAACAGTTTCCCGTTCGGTTAGGCTTGACTTCGAGCTGAACCCTCCAAACTGGCTTCGGGCTTCTAAAAGTACGAACACACAAAGACACACACACATACATATATCTTACTGCCCAGTCTGGACGGCCTTTGGGTGGTGCTGCCATGACCGGGCGGGCGTGGTGGTGTCTCCAAAGATCCTCGCTCCCCCCACCAGCTCCCCCCTGGTCTTTTCAGGGCCAGTTCGGCCTGTTAATGGGCCATTCCAGTCCTCTGCCTGCTCGCAGTGGCCATTTTGAAGACTGCCGCATGTGCACCCTGGCCATTTGCATGCCTGAACTGGGGGAGGCTGGCAGGGGGAGCTGCGAGAAGGCAGAGGGCCAGAAACCGGGCCGAACCAGCCCTAAAAATGGGCCGAACTGAACTGGCCCTTAAAAGACCCGGGGAAGCGGGGATCGTTGGAGACTCCTCCTCAGCCACGGCGGCACCCCACAGAGGCCACCATACTGGGTGGTAAGTTAATTTAAAAAGGTGTGTTGCATGCAGCATTGTGGGATTCACAGAAGCAGGGACAATGAGTTCTGGCCTCTGTTGACCAGTGCTGCCGGGAACAGTGCTGAGAGTCTCGGCAGCGCTGGTTCTGTGGGCATGCCCAGGCTGCGAGTGGTCACCTGGCGGAAGGTAGGTGGGACCCTGCCTTCCTACATCCGCCCGGACGCCGGACCACACAGTTATGTGAACAGCCAAAACCTTTGGAATCTAGGTTTCATATGGGTTACCGACATTCGCATGATGGTGTGAACCCACGCCAAGATGGGAATCTCAGGACATAAACCACCTTGGCCTGGGTTCCCTACTAAGCCTTCTTTTTCGATGGTGAACCCTTTGGGGACAGGGATCAGTTTTGTTTATTTATTATTTCTCTGTGTAAATTGCTTTGGAATTTTTGTGGTTGAAAAGCGGTATATAAATATTTACTGATGTTGCTGTTGTACCATTTCAAACCTGGACCATCCCTCATAGATGCCTGATTAGGACGTACCAAAACTAGGGTTCCTAACTATCCAGAATTGGTCCGGAGTCCCCCAGAAACCAGGGTCCACCTACAGGTCATTAATGAAGCAAAACTGAAGCTTTGGAAGCAATTTTGAAAACGAACGGCTTGACATTGTGAAAAAATATTGTGAAAAACGTTTTTAAAAATCCCTGGGAATAACTTCAGCCAGAATGAGCAACCCTACCCAAAACCAGACATCTAAAAAACCCAACATTTTGGTTCAAAGAGTATCCATTTACTAAGAAGAAAATTTGGACTACAGTGAACTAAGGGGTCATGGGATAAGGCAGTGTGTATATATGGGAAAATCAACAAATAATGAATTCAGCACACTGTATACAAATTCAGCCTAAGTGCTGAATTTCACTGGGTGAAATGATAACTGGCCCTCTCCAGCCCACCTCCCATATGATCACTCTCCCCTCCTGCCCTTGACTTTGGCGTTCTCATGACCGCCAATCAATCAGGAGCACTGCCAGCTCTCTGACTGGCTGGCTATTCCTCCTAACCTGGCGAGGATCATGTAAATTAGCCTAGAGTAACACATGCAGAGAGCCACCTTAAGTGGAGCAGTGGGGAAATGCTTGACCAGCAAGTAGAAGGTTGCTGGTTCAAATCCCCGCTGGTTCTATATCGGGCAGCAGCAAAATAGGAAGATGCTGAAAGGCATCATCATCTCACACTGAGTGGGAGGAGGGAATGGTCAATCCCTCCTGTATTCTACCCAAGACAACCAAAGGGCTCTGTGGGTGCCAGGAGTCAGAATCGACTTAACAGGACACTTTACCTTTAACACATGCAGAAGAAAATTGTGCCACGTGCAGAATCCCAAATGTGTACGATTGCACAAAAGCTTCCTGCAAAATGTATTCCTTGCCACATACATGGAGAGCGGCGAAGGAGGGTTTCCAGTGCACCGCAGACTGTGCACCTTGCTGCAGAAGGACATGGATTTTGCAGGAGTGCAATATTGGTGGGTCGCTTCTGCCTTTTAGGATCGATCGTCAACAGTCAAGGATCCAGCAGTTAAGAAATACGCCGCTGACTAGCACTTGGTAGGGCTGCAATGAAGGCCTTGGAAAGGAGATTGAGATGCCGTGACGTGTCTATACTGACAAAGATGAGAATCATTCGGACCGTGGTTTTTCCCGTGACGCTCTATGGATGCAAAAGCTGGACTTTGAAGAAGCAAGATAGAAAAAGTATTGACACTTTTGAACTTTGGTGCTGGAGAAGACTTTTTGAGGAGACCATGGACAGCCAGGAAAACAAACCAATCGATCATAGAACAAAGCAATCTGGAATTTTCACTTGAGGCACAAAGACCAGGCTCAAACTACCCTACTTCGGACACTTTATGCGGAGACCCAGCTCCCTTGAGAAGTCTCTAGTGCTGGGGAAAGTGGAAGGAAAGAGAAGAAGAGGACGACCAGCTGCAAGGTGGACGGACTCGGTGACGACAGCAAGGAATGCACCACTGAGAGACCTGAAAGGCCAAGTGGAAGACAGACCATCCTGGAGAGAATCTCTGTATGTGGTCGCTAAGAGTTGACACTGACTTGATGGCACTCGGTCAATCAATTGATCGATGATCATAGGGACCCAGTGTCTTTATTTGTGGGGTGAAAATAGGGCTATTGTCACCTATCTGCGGGTCCTCAGTGGCCGGAAATGCCTCCCAGCGTCATTTCTGGCTGCCATTTTTGTAGTGCAGGGCAATTTTTGGGGCACTTTTCTGCAAACAAACCAAGAAATCAACCTAAAAAAGCACAAAAATCAGAGGATTTGGGAGTTTGGGGGGCATCACTGGGGAGCAAGGTACTGTGCTTATTACTCCTCCCCTTTTTCCTTGTGATCTTCAGCACACATTAGTGTGCTAAGGAACCTCACCCCCCAATCCCCACAGAGTTAAGGTCTCTTTTTTCACAGTTTTGTTATCCACAGAAATAGGCAGGCACGAAATGCCCATGAAGAAAGAGGGCCTTCGTATCTGCCATATGGTCTTCAGATGTTGCTTTATTCCTTGTTCCACGTTTATTTTTTACAGAGGTTTGATCAGCCTAGTCAAGGTGTGGTGGGGTTCTTTTTCATCCACATCGTGCAATGCCTTTCAGCAATGCATTCCAGCATCACCCCATTTTGCATCCTTTCTTCTAGCAGGTATCCCCCCCCCCGCCCCGCCAACATTCCCTTAAGATAGATCGTGAACATGAATCTGGATTTTCTAGGTTATCTGCAGTGGTCCCTCTAATTTTTTTAATCTCTGTGCGGAATGAGCTTTGTTCTGGGTGGCAGTATCAAGGCAATGTGCGTGCCCCTGGATTCAGAATGGGGCCTTCCTGATTCAACCTGTGCAGGATCTAAAATGAAGTGAGCAGACATCCAAGAACTTGTGAGTGTGCATACGTGCACATGCCTTAGAGGGAACAGTGGTTATCTGCATTGTTTTTTTCTCCTGTGGAGTGTATCTTCCCACCATGGCAGGGGATGATGGGAGTTGTAGTCGAACAGCAGCTGGTTGTTATGATGGCCAAGCTCTCAAAGGCTGGAGTAAACTCCATACCTGTCTGTTGGGGGAAATGGTTTGTACTTTGGGCCTCCAGGAAATGAAACAAAACTGGAAAAACTAGTTTTGATGTGATGTAGAATCTCTTGGCAACCATCCTGTTGTACGATGGATGAAACTGACCCTCTTTTGTGTATGCAGGAATAAAAAGACCAAAAATGAAAAGACCAATTCTACCTCCAGTAAGAATTTTGAGGTCGCAAAGTCTCCCTACTATAGTGTGTGTGTGTGTGTGTGTGTGTGTGTGCGCGCGCGCGTGCACACACGCTCATGTGCACACACATAAACACAGGCGGATGCATGCATGTTCTAGAAACACACACACACACACACACACATATATTCTGCTAAAGAATGTGGTGTGAAATCAGAAAAGGATGTGTTTTCATGATGCCTGTGTGGAAGAGGATATGGAGCTTGCTTCCAGAGAGCCACAAGATGCTACATTCATCATTTTTCTTCTTCTAAATGATGAGGCTGCATGCCTGGTGCATTGGATCCCCATTTCTGGGGAGTAGGGGGAAGAGGTTCTCATCAATGAGTACTGGTCCTTATTTTTTTTAGAGTAAATTCCCTGTATATAGTATGTGCAAAACATAATGCCTTGACCATTGTCTGTCTTTCTTCTTCCTTGTTCTAGCCATCAAGACTAGTAATCATTGATAGACTTGTCCTCCAAATAGGCTAACATTGCAGTAGCTGTATTTAATTGGGGTAAAATATCAGGTCTGAAAATACACAGGACAACCCCAGGTCTTTGGGAGCCAGGTTCCTCAGTATCCTCAGAACCCATGCTTAGAAAATTAGGCATGACTCATGTTTAAAAAACAGAGTCTTCCCCAGGGAATGGGCAGGGCCAATCCACTCTGCCTGGGCTGAAGCAGCCATAAAACCCAGCGGTCTGTTCCAGGCAGCTGCTGGTGCAACGTCCCTCTTGTGTTGCTAGGCCCAGCTCTCCTGCATCCCTGCTTGGAGCTCTCCCAGGTCCTGACCTCTTTCCTTTTGGAACTGTCCAAGGTCTGAGACCATCCCAGATTCTTGCATTGGTGGAAACATGGGATGGGACCAGCTGGTTTGCATGTCTCTGACAGCTTGGGCCATTGGTCCCTATCTTTTCTCAATAGCCATTTCCCACAACACACCTGTTGGTTCACGCTGGCCTTGATCCACCCATATTCCCAATCCACGCCCTTTCCCCCTCAGCCAGATCAGGGCATTGATGGCATCATCCTCCTTCCCCTTGGAAATCAGGAAACGGTGGGAGTAGAGCATGAAGCAGATAATGATGACCACGGCAAGAACTGGTACCTCCCCAGCCAGTGCTAGCCACTGCCAGGGGAGGGCGGGGCCTGTATTGGGAAGAGATGGGTTGAGGTCAAAAGATGAGTGTAGAAGAAAAGGATGTGTTTTCACATCCTTGGTCTTTTCTGTAATGCCACATACTGGTAGGCTTGCTGCTTGAAGCCGTGGGGAAATGACTTGACTAGCAAGCCAGAGGTTGCCGGTTCGAATCTCCGCTGGTATGTTTTGGAAACACCTATATCAGGCAGCAGCAAAATAGGAAGATGCTGAAACGCATCATCTCAGACTGCGCAGTAGATGGCAATGGTAAACCCCCTCCTGTATTCTACCAAAGACAACCACATGGTGTTTTTTCCCATGGCCGCCCAAGTGCATATTTCTTCAGTTGACTGTGCAGAGGTCCTGACCCTGGGCCTATAAAAGAGTGGTGATCCTAACTGTGTTGTTGCAAGTCCCACATGGGTTGTGCATCACATCTCCCAGTGCATTTAATAGGGCACAGAAGTAAATAAAATAGAAGTGCTTGACCTTATTATGGATAAGTAAAGGTGACTTTTTGGTCTCCAGTTAGTGTCTACATCACAGCCTAACTGGAGAGTAGGGATGTGCAAAAATTGAATTTTTAGATTCGCTTTGAATTCAAATTGAAATGAGATGTTTTGATTCGAATTCTAATCAAATTTGCCCCAAACAGGCTGATTCTATTCAAATTGATTCAAATTTGAATCAATTCGACCTATTTTGGTGCCTTTTTTTTGACCAATCAGAGCACCTGAATAGTTTTTAAAAGGTGCCAAAATGTCCTTAAGCTGTTGTCGAATCAATTTGAATCGATTTGAATTCAAATCTGGCTGAATTGATTCAAATTCGTATAGAATTACTCTTTTTAGGGATGATTTGATTCAAATTTGAATCGTTCGAATCAGCCAGATGCGAGCTGAATCTATTCAGAGTCAAGTCGATTCACACTTCCCTACTGGAGAGTTAAAAGGCATTGATGAAGCCTTGATGAATATGGAACAGAATCTATATTTTGAATGCTATGATTCCCTAGATGAAATAGCCAGATGTTTATACTGTTTGGACATGACCAAAATCCATCCTTGGTTTAGTCTGTGGGGTCGCATGTTTCAGATACTGATAGAAGCTTCTCCATTCATGTGGGCCAGGCTGATTCCGGAAGCTGAAATATCAAGCAATTTCTGTGCCCCAAAATGGGCACAGGACCCACTGCTGCCTCATAGATGGACTTGGAAGGGACCTCGGAGATCTTCTAGTCCAACTCACTCCTCAATACAGGAGTCTGCCACAGCATCCCAAAGCGATAGCCACCCAGCCTCTGTCTGAACACTTCCAGTGAAGGAGTGCCCACCACTGGATGAGGCTGACTGTTCCACTGTCCAACAGCTCTCACAGTCAGGAAATTTGTCCCAGTGTCTAGCCTAAATCTGCTTCTCGGCCATTCTTACTTTGCACAGAATACTCTAGGCCTAGGGCTGCTCAGCTTTGGCCCTCCTGCAGATGTTGGCCTAAAACTCCCACAATCCCTGGCTATTGGCCACTGTGGCTGGGGATTATGGGAGTTGTAGTCCAAAGACAGCTGGAGGGCCCAAGTTGAGCAGGCCTGCTAGGCAGACTGGGTGGCAGCAGGAGAGAATTCTCTGTTTGCACCCCCTAGTTCTTCCAGGCTAAGAGTGTGAATGCTTTGTCTTACGGGCTCCCAAATCCTGCATTAGGAAGCATCTTACAGAATATGGAGAATATTACCGAAAGCAGAAATAGAACTCACCATTCAGACACTACTGAGTCAACGGAAAAATTAATTGTCTCTCTTTTCTTTTGGCTTTCTTGTTTTAATGTTCCCCTCTGGAAGAATCAACAGAGGATGGAGACAGTTACGTACACTTTCCAATTTTGGGGCTGCCTTTTTACACCCGCCCCCCCAATTGCTCGACAATAATGAAGAACTCTGTTTACAGTAGCTGAATTCACGCCGGTTTCCTCTGGGATTAATTAAGTATCCTCACATTTCTGAGAACTCTGTTTTCTGTCTGAGCAGTCAGCCTGGCTTGGCAACTCCTAGATGCTGCCAGTTATTAAATTTGCTAAAATATACCGGCTGGTTTAAGCCATTTTAAAGCAGAGAACAAGACTATTTTGGTGGTTATTTTTAAGTCATGATGGATTGGATTAAACCATTTTCTCTAGGGAAAGAGAGACATCAGTAGGCAAACCGATGCTTAGTTGTGTAGGCATGGATTTAAGCATCTTTTGATTCATCCGTTTCAGAACGACTGGGGGGGAAAGGCACACACTGTTGATAGCATTGGTTTTATTTAATTGTTTATCTATCAGTTAGTCCTCTGCTAAGTGAGCCAAGAGGGGCCTTTTTAAAGTGGTGGTTTTCTTTATTTATCAGGGGGAGAGCAACTGGCCCTATCCGTCCCCAGCACAGCATCCCTCCAGTGGCTGTTGCTGGTGTGTCTTATATTTCTTTTAAAAGATTTCTTTTGGGGCCAGGGAGGCTTGCTTGCCTATCTATCTATCTATCTATCTATCTATCTATCTATCTATCTATCTTTATGTAAACTGCATTGGGAACTTTTGTTGAAAAGCAGTATAGCAATATTCGTTGTATTCGTATTAATTTATTTATAGGAACATAGGAAGCTGCCATATACTGAGTCAGACCACTGGTCCATCTAGCTCAGTATTGTCTACACAGACTGGCAGCGGCTTCTCCAAGGTTTTGTTGAAAAGCAGTATATCAATATCCGTCATATTCGTATTAATTTATTATCAGGTTTATATACTGCCTTTCATCAATTTATCCGAAGGCAGTTGACAAAAATTAATAAAATACAATTCCATAAGATCACATTAAAATCATTAAAATTATTCACTTAAAAAGTCAGTAAGTACAGGACCCTCTGCTGCTACCACGTTTGGCTGATGAATCCCTGAGCCTTCTTGGTGTGATTTAGATCATGGAACTTTTGGGTACCCACGGCTCAGCGGCTGTGTTCTAGACATCCTCTAGCACAGAGCTACACCATGTCTTTGGCCATCTAGCTGCTTTGGCACTACAGCTCCCATCATCCCCGGCCACAGTAGGCAAGAGTCAGGAATGATAGGAGTTGTAGTCCAATAGTAGCTGGGGTGGTGGTGGCTGATATTGTGTGCCCCTGCTCCGGGGGATAAAAAGGCTGTCCTGGCTTCCAGTTGACGTGTCTCCAGTGACACCCTTTAAAGAAGGCCAGAAGGCAACATTAGGAGCTGGCCTTGTGGTAGCAGGCATGACTTGTCCCCCTAGCTAAGCAGGGTCCACCCTGGTTGCCTATGAATGGGAGACTAGAAGTGAGAGCAATGGAAAAGATTCCCCTCGGGGTGGAGCCACTCTGGGAAGAGCATCTAGGCTCCAAGTTCCCTCCCTGGCAGCTTCCTACGTCAAATGGACCATAGAGCAAATCAATCCAGAATTTTCACTCCAGGCACAAATGACCAGGCTCAAACTATCATACTTTGGACACTTTATGCGAAGACCCAGCTCCCTTGAGAAGTCCATAATGCTCGGGGGTAGTGGAAGGAAAGAGGAGAAGAGGATGACCAGCAGCAAGGTGGATGGACTCGATGACGACAGCCATGAATGCACCACTGAGAGACCTGAAAGGCCAAGGTGAAGACAGATCATCCTGGAGAGAATCTCTCGATGTGGCCGCTAAGAGTCGACACCGACCTGACGGCACTTAATGAAACAATCCTTCCTATGTTCCTAAGGCTGGGGAAGAAGTGAGAAGAGGCGTTCCCACCTCATCCCCTGCTAACTGGGCAAAGAGGCACCTTTTTAACGTGGTGATTCTCTTTATTTAGCGGGGGGAGAGTAACTGGCCCTCTCCACCCCCAGCACAGTACTTCCAGTGACTGTTGCTGGTGTGTGTCTTATGTTTCTTTTTAGAATGTGAGCCCTTTGGGGACAGGGAGCCATCTTATTTGTTATTTCTCTTTGTAAACCGCCCTGAGCCATTTTTGGAAGGGCGGTATAGAAATTGAATTATTATTATTATTATTATTATTATTATTATCATCATCCCATTATTCACGGACATTTAAGTCAGGAAGGCTTGTGCTCCAGAGGATCATTATGTCTGGAAATGGCTGGAAATGCTCTTGGGGGTGGAATATATATCTCCACATATATTCCTACAGAAGTGTATATATTACATCTAAAAACAAAACAAAACCGGAGATACTTTAGCCGGCTGCTAAATCAAGAGCAGATGGAGAAGGCCTCCTGCACTCCAGACAGAGTTCTCCCCAGGCCCCACCACTGGAGGGGCCCAAAGGTGGTTCTGAGAAGACAGAAGTCCACAGAGCAACTCGGTGGCTCTTGGGTCCCTGCAGGTGGCAGCCAGTTCTCCAGAATTTCCAGAGAAACAAATGGGAAGGAATCGCCAGGATGACACGTCTAGAATGTGGACATGCTAGCCAGGCCCTTCCCTGAAGGTTGCGGATTCCACATCCAAGCAACCGGTTTTCAATTCAAGACACTTCTCTCTAGATCGGAAATGCTCACGTTTTCTCCTTTAACAAACTCTTTCCATATTGACCTGTTGGCCACGGAACTCCATGCCACTGCTGAAGATTCTGGAGTGCATTGTAGGGCAAGGTCCTCAACTTTGGGTCCCCAGGTGCTGCTGGACTGCAGCTCCCATCACCTCTGTCACTATGGTCAAATGCCATTGAGGCAGGGGGCGATGGGAGTTGTGGTCCAACAACATCTGGGGACCCAAGGTTGGGAACTCTTGGGATACAAGCCCTTCAGTGTGGGACTTTTGCCAGCCGTCTTGAGCCTCCCCATTGCTCAAGAGGAACGGACAATTTGCCTTAGAACTTAATCATGTGGGGGTGGTGTAAACCATGCTTTGGGGGAGCTCTTCCTTGCTTGAATCCTTCCCTTAGGAGCAGTTGGTTTTATTTTTATTTTCCAACTGAGGTTTCGCTGCCGAAGAAGAAGCCGCTGCCCGTCTGTGCAGACAATACGGAGCTCGATGGCCCAAGGTCCTGACTTGAATGGGGAGCAGAATCTGGCGGATTCCCATGCTCCTATGTCCACTCCCTCTTCTATATGGCAGCCCTTCAGATTACTCCCCAGAAAGAATCCAATTTTCAAAAGTATCAGGGAGGGAGGAGAGGAAAGAAGAAGAAGAAGTGCAATTAATTGGGTGGTGGGGGGGAGCGTTGTCTGTTATCAGGAAGTAGCTGATGGTGATCACTCCCTTTAGAAGGCTCCCAAAGGTTTGCAGCCCTTCTCACCAAAACAGGGGTCAGGTTGAATAGATTTGCAGAAGCACTTTGCAGTCCCCATTGGAAGCGTCAAGGATGGCTTTTCAAACAAAGGTCCTGGACATTTTCCCTCTCGGAGAAACCCAACCCCATGCTTCAGGCAGACACTTTGCCTTCCTTATCCCTTGTGGCATCAGCGCTAATGGGAAGGCCCCCGGACAAGAGAACCCTTTTTTTGGTTTGTTTCAGAGAATAATCGCTGTTCTGTGGCATAGTCACTCTGCTAAGAGGCCTAAATGGCTCATTGGACTCAAGCACAATGATGAAAACATGGTGCCATAGCCCACTCCTTGTATTGTGCAGGCAGCACAATTGCTACAGTGATGTTTTCATTTGGCCCAGGACAGGCTGTTGAAAGAAAAGAACTTGCACTGGGGAAGAAAGGGGTCCCACAAGGCCCATATTGTTGGGACGGTAACTGTAGACCTGGCTTTGGCTTTCTTAGCTTTGCTCAGGAGGAAAATGTGACCGGTGAATATCGGAAGCTGCCTTCTACTGAGTCAGACCCTTGGTCCACCTAGCTCAGCATTGTCTACCCAGACTGGCAGTGGCTTCTCCAAGGTAGCAGGCAGGAATCTCTCTCAGTCCTATCTTGGAGATGCTGCCAGGGAGGGAACTGAGAACCTTCTGCTGTTCCCAGAGCGGCCCCATCCCCTGAGGGGAATATCTTACAGTGCTCACACATGTAGTCTCCCATTCACATGCATACCAGGGTGGACCCTGCTTAGCAAAGGGGACAAGTCATGCTGACTACCACAAGGCCAGCTCTTCTCCCATAAGAATTCAAAAACTAGAGATGTGCACGAACCGGTTCGGAAGCCATTTTAGAGGCCTTTCGAACCGGTTCGAATGTGGGGCCAGTTCGAAGGCTCCGGGCTTGGCATTTTAAGGGCGGAGGAAGGCTGCACCCCACGCCTCACTGCATCTCCCCCGCTGGCGCTGTTCATTTTCAAAAACTTTTGGGCTGGCAGTGTACCTCCCTGCCACCTCGTTGCCCTCATCGGCTGGAAGTGGCTGGAAGTACCATCATCCCTACACACACACACACACACACACACACACACACACACACACACCCACCCCGTGACGAACACAGTATTTTTAACATTTGCGGTATATGTCTGCAAATATGCAGTAGCAGAAACATTTCAACACGCCACTTAACATCTCCCCATCCCACATTTTTCTCGCCCCACTCCCAGCTCTGTCTCTAAAGCACCCAGCACAGCTCATAATCACATTCAGCCATCCGGCACAGTGCAAGCAAAATATAAAAAAACACTAAACAAAAAAGAAACCAGCAGCAACCACACCACCCAGGACAGTCTAAAGAGGCTTTGAGGGGGGGTCCCCAGGGGGTGTGGAGGCCCTGGACCTCAGCCCCAAAGTCCAGGAGTAAGAGCTCCACTGACTGTGTTCATGCTTAGATGGAGTTCATCTAACTCCAGATGTGTCTTTGCTAAGAAGGAAAACGCGGCTCAGTGTCTTTGGGAGTAACTCCGAGGCTTGCCGTCTTCTCTCGAAGTCTCCCAGATGAACACAACCGTGGTCTGCAACATGCATAAGTGGAAAATAATCCCAGCAGGGAAGTGAAATGAAGCGCCAGACCCTCCCGCCCTCCCTCTTTTTAAAAGGTGGCTTGTTGGAAACACTGAACACTGAGTAGAAATTAGTCATGTTCGAAACCGCTTGGAAGCTGGACCGGCTGCTTGCTATGACTCATCCTCCAGTAACCACCACTTTGCTTAACATCTTTGCGTCTCCCTGGAAGACCACGCTTGCCCTGCGAGGGCTGCCTTTATGACCCAATGGCTTCGAAATGGAGGGGTTGAGTGTGCCATCTTCACAGCATTATAATTTCCCTAAACCACCAGTACCAACAAGGGGAGAAGGTAGAATAAAAGGAATTGGGAAAATGAGGGGTTTGCAGCCCGGGAAAGCTCTCGAAGGAGCGAAAACTGTAATCTCGGGACATCAAAGCTGCACTGCTTTGGGAGATCATTGCAGTGCCCTTGGGATGTAAAAATGGAATTGCCGAGAGAAGACTCAATGGCCGTAGCTTGTGAGGAGAGGGAGTTGGGTCCTGGGCAGGGCTGAAGTCAAAATTTCTTAGACGTGAAATTGGAAAGAGGATTTCAGGTTTGTCCCAGGAGAAAGTACAACCTGGAGAACAGTTTCAGGCTTCCCCTCAAGGAGAACTTCAGGACATTTTCTCAGACCTTTCCCACACATCGTGGCAAGGTCCGGACAGAATACCAAACCGGAGCGCCCTTCACCTCCAGTTTTGCTAACTGAATGTCCGAACCAGGGAACTGAAGTTAAAGGGGAAAAATTGACCCTCGGTTTCCCTTCCCAAACTCCATTTGTCAGCTTTGGTTATCTTTAGGTTTCGTTGTCCCAATCTCCAGTTTGCCCGGGACAGCAGTACCTTTGAACGTGGCACTGGTATTAACCTTCTAATAGAACTCCCTCACTCCGGCTACTATGGGCTGTGTGGGCTGGCCTTCAGGAAAGAAGGAAACCCACATAGGAACACAGGAGGAACATAGGAAATTGCCATATACTGAGTCAGACCATTGGTCTATCTAGCTCAGTATCTGGCAGTGGCTTCTCCAAGGTTGCAGGTAGGAATCTCTCTCAGCCCTCTCTTGGAGATGCTGCCAGGGAGGGAACTCGGAACCTAGATGCTCTTCCCAGAGCGGCTCCATCCCCTAAGAGGGGAAGATCTTACAGTGCTCGCATGTAGTCTCCCATTCAAATGCAACCAGGGCAGACCCTGCTTAGCTAAGGGGACAGGTTATGCTTGCCAGATCCTCTGCCTCTGGCAGTCTTCCTGACTGCAGAAAGACCCCTTTCCCCGAAATCCGAACACGGACAGGAGAGCGGGGGGCGGGGCACAGAACCACAGGTCCATGGGATATTTCCATATTATGTCTGACCTGGACTTTTGAGTTGAGAACCTTTGCTGCTGAACTTGCACCTTAAATGCAAGTCCAGAGTAAATCTGTTTTACAGGGGAACTTCTTCAGGCAAACGCGTCTAAGGGATTCTGAGGGAAGCCAAGAGAGTTCCAATAAGAGCAGCAACACTTCTACATCAATCTCCCTGTTACCAGATTTTGCCTGAAGTGACACTTAAAGCCAAATTTGGAGTTTCCTCCTTAGAAGAAAACATCTGAGAAAATTCAAAGGAGGCCTCAAAAACTAGCAACATTTCATAGAGGGTTTCCAAATGTTCCTAGCCCCTCACTAGATTTCACATAAAGCAACACTGGAATATAATTACTTGCTTTTCTGGTAGCCTCTCTGGTGTTCCCAGACAAAAACTGGTGGCTTGAACACAAGAAGACCAATCGAGTGCCTTGTGGCCTCCTTCCTAAACAGCAGATTTCTTTCCACCGCTGTCTTCGTGGCAAAGTGACCCTATCCATTGCAACTGATTGTAAGGGTGACCATTCAACACAGACATAACTTCTTTATACAATTCCATAGATGGTTTGTCAGTAACTGCCGTGGGATGTCTATTATTTGATTTTAATTGGACTTGGATCAGTCCGTGATGCTTCAGAATGTTTGCTTGTGTTCGACGGTTTGAGATCTAATTATCGCAGATCCTGATGGCCAGCTGGCTGAGGATCAAGAGGTTTGAACTTGGCTGGTCCCATTTGGAGGGTTCTCCCTAGGCCAAGCATGCGAGGAATTGTAAAAGGAAGTGGAAAAATGTTGATGACATACAAACAGACGAGGGGGTGGGGGGATTCAACATTCCTAGCGGAGAGCAACGTGGCGGCTTTGGGGACATAGGAACATAGGGAGCGGCTTTCTACTGAGTCAGACCCTTGGTCCATCTAGCTCAGTCTTGTCTTCACAGACTGGCAGCGGCTTCTCCAAGGCTGCAGGCAGGAATCTCTCTCAGCCCTCTCTTGGAGATGCCTCCAGGGAGGGATCTTGGGACCTTCTGCATGCAAGAAGATGTTGAGCCCCATCCATGGAAACATGCAGTTCACACCAGGGTCAGCCCCAGGGTCCAGCCTGCCATCAGCCTGAGGGCCAAGTCTGCTGCTCTTGACTCCTCTGCTTAGACAGAACTCTCCTGCCGTGGGCTTTGCTTTTTGGTTTAGAAAGATTATTACACTTGTGAGAACATAACCGGGAGATCCGCACAGGACCTGATCCATAAGAACATAGGCAGCTGCCATATACTGAGTCAGACCATTGGTCTATCGAGCTCAGTATTGTCCAGCCAGCGGTAGACCATTCATGCTTGCTACCGCAAGACCAACAATCTCTCCCCACTTTACACACTGGCCGACATCCAGGTGAATGCCACAGCAGTGCAAGAAGGCTGCGCACACCCCAGAAGGCCGCCTGGCTGTGTGGATGCTGCAAGTTGCCCCGTCTCCTGTGTGTTTGTTGCATTTGTGCATGCACTGCGCTTGTACGGCAAGGAGCGTGGGGGAGCCATCCAGATGACTGTTGGTGTATTATTTATTCTTCTACGTAAACTGCTTTGAGAACTCTGAGACATAGACACAGTTGTGCTGTAAGGTGGTGCAACCTTTCGTCATCATCCTCTACGGCAGGGAGCAGATGGTGGGCTTGTTCACCCAACGGGGGGAGCTGGCAGTGGCACGCCTAGGTAATTTCAACACCTGGACCGCCCCTGCCAAGAGGCCCCCACTTGTAAAAAGAAAGAGAGAAACCTACAGGGTGTTTTGGGGGGGGGCTCCTGCCACCAACCTGCACCCACCCCGCTGTGCTGAACCGCCAATTCCCCCCATAATTTCCTTGAGAACTGTGAGAACCTCCTGCGCTTCTGTGCTGTTGGAATAGATCGCCACAAGCCCATGATGCAGTCCCTTCGCAGTTCTCAAGGGCCACTGGGCCGGATGGACAGGCCCAGTAGCCAGATAGGCCAAATGGCTGCTCCACCAACCGCCGCCATGGGGCGTGGGTAGGTGGGTGGGTGGGCGGGAGGCCTGCTTGGCTCAACCCCTGCCCCCTAGCTGTACACACGGCGGCTAAAATTATGGGGGGAATGGTGGTTTGGCATGGGGTGGCAGCAGGAGGCCCCCTGGACATTCGGCCTCTCTGGACCTTCGGTTCCAGGGGTAAGAGTGTCTCTGGGAGCTGGAGGGAAGGCACGATCTAACCTTCCTACTCCCAGACGACCAGAGCCTGTCCATGGCTCTGCCACTCGTGTGCTCACACAAATAGCATGCACAATCTGGCTGGCCTCCATTGTGGGATCCTGGCCTCCTGTATCCCACAATGCACCGCACGAGCGGCAGAGAGGCAGCCCTCAGTACAGCTGCAGGGCTCCTCTCTCTGGCCTGGAAAGCCTCAGAACTTCGTGGTAAACATGGCTGCCAGAAGAAACAACCCGAACAAGAGGTAGGATGGGCCGAGTAGTGGATCCAGGCTCGGAGCGGCTGGGTCAGGAGACCTCCTCGCTCCCCAGACGACCACAGATTCCTGGGTTAAAACTCTCCTAGTGCCTAGAGGCTGTCAGGACCTGGATGGTCCCAAACAAGCTCAGGCTTAATCCCTCCAAGATCGGGTTGCTCTTGTTCCGTTTGCGATCTGGTCGATTGCTGTGTGTGAGTTGATCTCTGGACGGGGCTGCGCTTCCCTGGAGAGAGACGGTTCATGATCTGGGGGTCCTTCTCGCTGCTCCTGCTTGAACAGCAGGTTTAGGCAGTGGCCAGGGGGGCCTTGGGCCAGCTTCGGCTGGTTCGCCAGTGATGGCCTTTTCTCGACCAGCAGGCCCTGGCAACTGTACCTCATGCCTTGGTTACCTCTCGCTTGGATTACTGTAACGCGCTCTACCTAGGGTTGCCTTTGGAAACGATTCAGAGGCTTCAGCTACTCCAGAATGCAGCGGCCCGCCTCCTCGTAGGTGGCTGTAGATTTGAGAGTGTCAATCACACTCTTTAACGATCGCTCCACTGCTTGTCTGTTCACTTCCAGGTCCAATTCAAAGTGCTGGTTCTCACCCACAAAACCCTTATGGGCTTGATTGATTGATTGATTGATTAAGTGCCGTCAAGTCGGTGATGACTTTTAGCGACCACATATAGAGATTCTCTCCAGGTTGGTCTGTCTTCCACTTGGCCTTGAAGGTCTCTCAGTGGTGCATTTGTTGCTGTTGTAATGGGGTCCATCCACCTTGCTGCTGGTCGACTTTCCACACCATTATGGACTTCTCAAGGGAGCTGCGTCTTTGCATAAGGTGTCCAAAGTATGATAGTTTGAGCCTGGTCATTTGTGCCTCAAGTGACAATTCTGGATTGGTTGGTTCTAGGATCCATTGGTTTGTTTTCCTGGCTGTCCATGGTCTCCTCAAAAGTCTTCTCCAGCACCCAAGTTCAAAAGCATCAATGCTTATGGGCTTAGCACCTGTATGTCTCCGAGATCGCCTCTCTCGGCCGGTCGTATCCCGTCCTGTGTGGTCTACTCAGCTGGCCCTCCTGAGTGTCCTGGGCCTTGGTGTACTGTGTGGTATTTGGGCCCGTAGGAGGGCCTTCTCTGTGGCCACCCCTCTTCTTTGGAACACCTCCCCCCCCCGCTGATTCATTCAGCCCCCTCCCTCTCTGCTTTGAAGGCCCAGGTGTTTGCCCTTTATTTATTTTTGTTTTTAATTATTATTGGTATTGTTGTTCACTGCCTAAAGTCTTTGGAGGAGGTGGTATATAAGAAAACCCGAATGAATGAATCTGTGGCCGTGAACAGGCTTTGTGTCTTCTCTGAAGAAACTCTGCTTTGACTGGACAAGCTGCTGATCCTCTCCCCGTTGTCCTGTGTGGGGCCCGAGCTGTGCTGCTGCCTCAAGAGGGATCCTCCAGGGTGCACCTCGATCCTTCCAATGCAAAGCCCCGAGGAGTGGGAAGGAGGGGCAAGAGCCAGGCAGAAGGAAGCACTTTCTCCTGACGGGGTCTGGCCCTCTTTCTCAGCCAAATGTCTCCAGCCTTCTGTATTTGTCATGTTCATTCATCTCTCCTCCTTGTAAGACGCTCTTGGAAGTGACACTGCAAATGGCTTTTCCAGCTGATTCTGGGACATTTTTAATTCCTGACAGATGTGGATATCGTTTCTTTCCATCCTCTCTTTGTTTTCAATGGAGCTGGAACCGGGTGATGTTTTTGTTCCACGGCTACCTTGCTTTGCCGTGTGCTCCGGGCCAGGCGCATTTTGTTCTTTTGGCTGCGGTGAAGCTCTTGTACAGCTTACTGGAGCCGCCAGTTGATTGGCCAGCCACGAGACACACGAGGAGACGCTCAAAACACGGCGCTGAATCCCACACTAGCGCAAATCGCCTCCGATTTCAGCGGGTTGGATTTTAAGCCTTTCCCTTCCTGTCTGCCCACACAGACAATGCTCTCTCTCAGACCTTTGATACCTTGCGGACAGGTTCCCTCTGGCTGAAAACTAGAGGCGTGCTTCTCTTTTACACTCAAAGACGTCAATATTCCCTCTGCCATCTCCTGGAGCAAAGGGCAAATGCCAGGGTGGTTCCAGATGCCTCCTATCCTCGTTCGAGGGCTGGATACACTCCTGTCTTGCTATTGCCTGTTGGATAAGAACGAGGCGGGGAAATGGATCGTCCGTCAAGCCCCAGCTGGGTGGGACGATTTCCCCAACTACCTTGTTCAGAAGTTGGGGAAGCAATCTGGGTGGGGGGCGCTTGTCTTGTCCAGTTGGGGCTTAGCAACTCTGGCCTTGTTTTTCTTGAACACACAATCACAAATCAGGAGTGTGCTCAGCTGCAAAATGAGGGTAGGAGGAAAAAACACCTACTGTAGTCCAAATTAGAGGTATGCACGGAACTGGCTAGCCCGGTTCGGTTCGAGTCTGAACTGGACCTGGACCAGACCAGGCCAGTTCAGTCTGGCATCCCCTCGAACACCCCCCCAACTTTGGTCTGGTCCAGGGGTGTGTGTGTTTCCCAGACCTTTTACTTAAAAAACCCTTACTCCCTCTGGGGGGCTTTTCTGAGGCGAGGGGGTGTCCGCAGAGGTCCCCCCTCTCCCTGCCGGCCTTCTTTCTCTCAAAAATGGCCCCATTTGGGCATTCTTTGGCCTGTTTGGGCCTTCCCCAAAGCACAGTGTCCATTTTGGAGGCCGCTGCACCTGCACAATGGGTGTCTGTGTGGCCTGGGTCAGGTCCTCGTTTTGTGTTATGTGGGAGTGCAGCCAATGTGTGAACAGCCCCGTCTGGTCACTTCCAAGTTCTTTAAAGCCCAACACAAACTGAGGAGAGGTATCTCAGGAACTGCTTCCGGCCATACCAAGCTCCCTGTGGCTCTCTTTGCTCCACAGAGGCTGCCCCTCATGCTCCCTCCCTGCAGGAAGACTCCAAAATTAAGTCCCCCTAACTGGCCAAAGCTTTGCCAAAGGCGACTGAGCGAGACAAGATTGGAACTAGGGACTTCTCAGAGTGTAACTCATACTCCTAGCCATCAGTTCTCAATTCCTATGGCAGGAACATCCAAACTCAGTTCAAGGATATCACCTCAGGCTAAATCTGATGGCAACTGAGACTGGAACGAAGAAGGAGACACACAGTCAACCCACTGAACTTCTCTTCTCTTCTCTTCTCTTCTCCTCTTCATATTCCTATCTATACATACAATGCATATGGCATTACATAACGGTGGTGTGAGATTCGTCATCCCTGCAAATGGCAGTGGTCCCAAATTTGGCTTTTGGCAAGTTTGCAGGGAGGAACAGCTCTCAAATACTTGTCTTTACCTAGCAGGCCCCCTGCCCTCCTGATTTCACTCGGGATCCAGATTACAAGCAGCCGTCATCAGGATGAGCTAAGGAAGGCCCTTTATGTGTGGCTACCTTTGAAGGAAGTGGCACCAGAACTTAAACCG
This sequence comes from Hemicordylus capensis, assembly GCF_027244095.1. Lineage (NCBI taxonomy): Eukaryota > Metazoa > Chordata > Lepidosauria > Squamata > Cordylidae > Hemicordylus > Hemicordylus capensis. The sequence goes on along the minus strand of NC_069673.1, from coordinate 1,362,345 downwards.
GAAATACGGGCGGGGGCACACTCGCTCACGGCAACTTTCAGACCTCGACATCTTTTTACAGAGCAAGATGCGAGGCTGGATAGGAGAGAGAGTTCTAGGCAAAGGCCCAGAATGCTTTTATCATCATCAGTTCAAGTCGGGGAGAGCTTCTAATTTCATCTTGTGTGATTTATGATGTCCCATGCCTTGAGAATGTAACACAGCATTTCTTGGATTTCCAAATGCTCTTTCAGCATGTTGAGATGAGCAAAGAAATCTTTGCACAGCGCGCACTCCCTGCCCCCAAGAAGCCAGTACCACAAAACCAAAGCGTCTTGGCTGCATTGGGAATTATTAGATTTAACAGCTCCCTCCAAGGTTTCCACTTATACCAAAAGTACTGACTTGAATTATCTTTGGTCCTTCAAACTTGCAATGCCGTGAGTCACCCCTCTCTTATTCTTACTCTTACTCTCTCTCTCTCACTCAAAAAAAAAAAAAAAAAAAAGCTCTTTCTCTATTGTTTCAAGGCATTTTTTGGCCTGTAGAAATATTTGGACACCTGATCAGAGTGCAGCCTTAAGACCCAGAAATGAGTGAAGTACAGCCAAATGATTACAGTTGTGCTTTAACAATCAGGATATCTTAATGAAAAGACGAAGCCTCAGTCAGGAGTGTGAATATTAGAAACGGACAGTTCTGTAGCCTCAGAAACTCACTTTCTCACACTCCTTTACACACACATGGACACACTGGGAGAAGCACTTTTATCCCAATCCACCCAACTCCTCAGTGATGGATGGCAGAGGTGCCTTAACTTAACACCCCTGAGATGCCTTGCTTCCGTGGTGGGTAAAGGAGCCTTTGGCTGCCAATTTATTTCTGGGTCCAATTCAAGGTGCTGGTTTTGGCCTTTAAAGCTGGGCCCTGGATATCTGAGGGGCCGCCTGCTTCCAAGGGTTCCTGCCTGCTTGACAAGGTCATCGGCATGGGTTCTGCTCTGTGCACCAATGATGAGGGAGGCTCGGCTGTCATGCACATGGACGGGGTCTTCTCGGTCATTGCCCCCAGGCTTTGGAGTGCTCTCCCGGCTGGCATACACTCCTCCATCTTCATTACAGCTTTTAGAAAGCAAGTAAAACCTGGGCTTTTTACCCAGGCTTTTATATGAGTGTTGTTTTCTGGTTGCTTCTGCTTCTGTGCTGTGTTTCATGGTTTTATAGGGCATATGTTGGTTTTTAAAAACTTTTTAAATAGATTTGTATTTTTCGCCCTTATATTCCGATTTAATATTTGTATTGTCCTAATGGTTTAATAGTTTTATATTATTTTTTAAAGGTATTGTCAACCATCTTGAGATTATTTTAATGAAAGATGGTATATAAATCTAGCAATAAGTAAACAACAAATAGCAGCACAGAGATAATGTGCATATATGTACAGACTCAGAAACCCAATCATAGAACCTAAGTCATTTTTCCAATGGCCAAAGCATATCTATCTATCTATCTATCTATCTATCTATCTATCTATCTATCTATCTAATTTGTACACCGCCCCAAACTTTCATCTCTCGGCAATTAACAATTGCATAAAACAAGTTAAAACATACACAAAAACTTAAAACAATTTAACAATTTGAACATCAACCGCAGATAAAAACCTGAACATATAAAAAGCTGAAAAAGCTTGGGTGAAGAGGTGGATTTTCAAATGCTTTTAAAAAATTGTCAGAGATGAGAAGGATCATATTTCAGTGGGTAGCGAATTCCACAGTCTCTGGGCAGCAATTGAGAAGGCCCGTCCCCGTGTGGCCAGCAGCCGAGCTGGCAGCAACTGGAGACAGACCTCTCCAGACGACCTCAATGGGCGATGGGACTCATGACGAAGAAAACGTTCTCTTAAACACCCACTGTCTAGGCAGAGCCTACAAGCTCCTCCCGAATGTATATGCACTTTGGACAGGAAACCTCTCCAGAAATGAGTGAGCATCCCACTTGGCTCCCCAGCTGTTGATGGCCTACTAATCCCATCATCCCCAGCCACATCATTATGGCTGGGGATGATGGGAGTTGTAGTTCAGCAACAGCTGGAGGGCCACGTTTACTCACCCCTGCTCTCAGACAAGCCAGATGCATGCACGTGACTATAAAAATAAATCCTGCCAGAATAGAGACCATGAGAGTAGAGCTGGTCTGGTGGTAGCAAGCACGACTTGCCCCCTTTGCTAAGCAGGGTCCACCCTGTTTTGCACTTGAATGGGAGACTTGATGTGTGAGCACTGGAAGAGATTCCCCTCAGGGGATGGAGCTGCTCTGGGAAGAGCATCTAGGTTCCACGTTCCCTCCCTGGCAGCATCTCCAAGGTAGGGCTGAGAGAGATTCCTGCCTGCATCCTTGGAGAAGCCGCTGCCAGTCTGGGTAGACAATCCTGAGCTAGATGGACCAAGGGTCTGACTCAGTATAGGGACTCAGTATACTGATATATGGCTCTGTATATCCTATGTTCCCTCAGCCACTTTTCATTCTTTCTAGGCAGCAGTTCCACCCCTAAGGAAAGCCACCCTCTGGTGGATCCAGCTCCCCAGGCTTGAATCCATTTAATCGTTGATGGCTTCTCCCAAGAAACCCTGGGGAGTTTTGTTCTCTGATGGGGGCGGGGGCGGAGCCTCTGTAACTCCAGCAGCTGCACAAAGCCACCCTTCCCAAAGCCTGTGCATTTTCTGAGAGGCCCCCCCATAATGGTTCTTCTGAGCCTCCGTTTTGCCTCAGCCGGGGAGGCAGTCTCTTGACATTCATTTGCATTTGCTTGTGTGGGATCAGGCGGGCTCCATTTGCATATTTCCCATCCCTTGGAATGTTTGTGGGGAGGGGGCCGAGGGGTGGGGGTATCACCCCCCCCCTTCCATGCAAGGCAGACTTTCTCCCACTCCGTTCTTAATGGGCCTGCTCAAGGTATCTGCGGGATTTCCCTCTGCAGCTCCACCGCGCAAGCCCCCTCCTCGGAAAGGTCACGATTCCAAACAATGAGCTGTTTGTGTGGACTGGGGGTTAAGGGAGGGAGGGAGGGAGGGGGAAGCCGGCCCAGATCTGGGGACAAGACGGGGAAGGAGCAGAAAGGAAAAGCCAAGTGCTACCTGGGCACTGTCTCCTTTGACAGGCCACAAATGCCGTGTTGCAAAGGCTTTTAGCCCCCGGTCCTTTTCTCCGGCAGGCCCGAGTTCTGCTTGTCGTGGCGAGAGCGAGCTCTTCCCGCCAGGATCTCCCGAGCCCGAGGGGTCACCGACCTTTTCCAACCGCCCCAGTTACACAGCAGTGCATGAGCCCACCCTGTTTACATAGCCTCCAACACTGCAGAGTTCTGGAAAAAGGGACACCCTTGCACACGCCTCCCCCGACGCCAAGGATCGCTGCCCGGACGCCGCCAGCCCCCAAACCCGTTCTCTGCTGCTGTCAGTCCATTCATTACACAGCCGCTTGTGCTATGCTGGCTTCTGAAGTGGAGTTAGGAGAGGAGAGCTGGTCTGGTGGTAGCAAGCATGTCTTGTCCCATGCTAAGCAGGGTCTGTCCTGGTTGCATCTGAATGGGAGACTTGATGTGTCAGCACTGTAAGATATTCCCCCCTCAGGGGATGGAGCCACTCTGGGAAGAGCATCTAGGTTCCCAGTTCCCTCCCTGGCAGCATCTCCAACGAGATAGGGCTGGGAGAGAGACTCCTGTCTGCAACCTTGGAGAAGCCGCTGCCAGTCTGTGAAGACAATACTGAGCTAGGTGGTCAGACTCAGTATATGGCAGCTTCCTATGTTCCCATGAAGTGGATGTGTTTGCCTACTGTGTAACACTGATTACTATTTCATCAGGAAATGGATCTGGTTGCCCTTTTTATATAGACCACTTCTCAAGATTGCAATTTATTTTATTCTTTATTTTCACTTTTGTATCCTGCTCTTCAATTGCGACAGCGATGAATGCACCACTGAGAGACCTTCAAGGCCATGTTGGAGACAGATCATCCTGCAAAGAATCTCTTGATGTGGTTGCTAAGAGTTTACACCGACTTGACGGCACTTCATCAGTCAATCAAATCTTCCGTGTTGTGCAGGGTTCTGTTTATACTCACAATAACTCTGTGAAGTAGGCTTGGCCGAGAGAAAAGCGACTGGCCCAGAGTCACTCAGTGCGTTTCATGGCCGCACAGAGATTTGAACTTGGGTCTCCCTGGTCCTAGTCCAACACTCTAACCACTACACCATCCGGGTTCTTGTGCAATTCAAGGCACACTAAATCACCAGATCACATCCCCTAAGGGGAATATCTTGCAGTGTTCATATGAAGTTTCCCATCCAAATGCAAATCAAAGCAGACCCTGCTTAGTAAGTAATGACATAAGACCCTACTTAGCAACGGGGACCATTTCATGCTCACTACCACAAGACCGGCTCCCCTTCCCTCTGTCAAAGGCACAGCTACAGGCTTGAATGAAAAGCTGGCAAGCCCAAGAAGCTGTGGTGGCGAAGGGTGCCACGACGTCCGTCCGTGGCTCAAATCTCACCTCCGCCATAATGCCCCTGGGCAGCCTTAGGCAGTGCAGATGGCTGGAGAAGGACCCCTCATGATCTTTGCTGCAAGAGCCTCACCCGGGAGCAAGGAGGACCCTGGGGGGATTTACTTCTGAGGGAATGCACGTCAGAGAGGGTCTGAGCTCATGTAGGAGACGCACTTCTGGTTGGAGCCGGTGGGACTTGCTTCTGAGTAAACAGGTTAATAGGCTGGCAGTGCCCACTTGGCTTTCCTCCTGGAGCTTGGAGCTCTTTTTGTCCATAAAAAGGAGAGAGAGAGAGAATATTGAACAGAAGGCCAGCAAGATTTCTCCTCTACAAAGGCCTCCTGGAAAAGCCATTGCAATGAATAATAATTATAATAAACAGTGAGGGAAATGGTGGTGAGTAAAGGCAAACAGCTATTTAAAAACCAAAAATGGTTTGTGAGTGAGAGAGAGAGAGTGTGTCCAATGTAGAGACGTGTTTGTGATATTGCATCAATAGCCCATGGTCTCTTACAAATCTGTGTATTGTACCTAGATCTTCAGACTAGGTTAATCCTGCCCTTACTAAAAAAAAATGTGCCAGGTCATTCAGAGGCATTTTATACTATATATCTCTTCTCTGATAAAGGTGTTCATGTTACACACCAAGTAGCCAAGTTCTGTTTCTCAGCCACCTAAAGAGTTTGACATGCCTTGGGGGCTCTTCCTTGACTGTACTGGTGTTGGGAAGTCTTTTACAGGCAGTATTATGGTTTTTAGTGTTAGCATTCTACTGTTTGCATTTTAGAACTTGGTCCTCTCCCTTCTTCTTATGATTATGTGTTTTATGATGATTGATTGCATTGCTATGTTATGGTTATTCTGGTCTGAGACCATAATCAAGGCAGAAATTCTAATTGTATATATCACTTTCCAACAAAATAAAGTACTCAAAGTGGTTTACATAGAAAAGTAAGATTGGGGTCATCCCATGAAACTGATTGCCAAGAGGCTTAGGACCAACAAAAGGAAGTTCGTTCTTTACACAGCGCATAATTAATCTATGGATTTCTCTGCCACGGGATGTGGTGATGGCCACTAGCTTGGATGGCTTTCAAAGGGGCTTGGGGAAATTCAAGGAGGCAAGTGGGTACTAGTTGGTGGCTATAGGCCACCTCCAGCCTGAGAGGCAAGATGTCTCTAAATCCCAGTTGCTGGGGAGTAACAGAAGGAGAGAAAACATGCCCTCCGCTCTTGCCTGTGGGCTTCTCAGAAGCATCTGGTGGGCCACTGTGTGAAACAGGACGCTGGACTAGATGGACCTTGGGCCTGATCCATGTGTGTTCTTATGTTTTTATGTCCTTGTTCCCAAATGGCTCACCATCTAGGAACATAGGAAGCTGCCATATACTGAGTCAGACCCTTTGTCTATCTAGCTCAGTATTGTCTTCACAGACTGGCAGCAGCTTCTCCAAGCTTGCAGGCAGGAGTCTCTCTCAGCCCTTTCTTGGAGATGCTGCCAGAGAGGGAACTTGAAACCTTCTTCTCTTCCCAGAGCGGCTCCATCCCTGAGGGGAATATCTTGCAGTGCTCACACTTCCAGTCTCCCATTCATCTGCAACTAGGGTGGACCCTGCTTAGCTAAAGGGACAAGTCATGCTTGCTACCACCAGACCAGCTCTCCTTTATGCTTCTACAAAGAAGCATGGACTATCAGCAACAGCCTCTGGACGGATGGATGCTGTGCTGGTCAGATAGGGACAGATGCTCCCCTGACCAGTGGGACAGAATCACCACTTTAAAAGGTGCCCCTTTGCTCAGACCGCCCGGGTGGCAAAGAGCCAGTCACTAAAATGGGGCGACCCCATTAACAGCTGACCCCGCACCCCATCATGTATCCCTTTCCCTTTTCATTGCACTTGCGTTGGACAGGTCTCCGCCCATGGAAAAGATCGCACCCGGGTTGCTAACGGAGCCGGGGAGAAGGCAGCGTGGGGGGCTTGGTCCTGTGCCTTGAAGTGCTGCTTGCTCTGCGGGATCCCCAGGTGATGCTTCTCCCGCGGGAGCCCAGCAATCAGCAGCAGCTGCCCCCCCCCCACCTCTGCCGTTAAGGCCCAGCTCAGAAACTCAGGGGCAGTCCCTGCCTGTCTTAGATGGGGCAGGGGACGGTCCCTTCTCTGCCCAGTAGATCCATCACAGCCCCTCCCAGGGGCCATTGCTCAGGCTGAATTTATCCAGGCAGGGGAGTCCCTAGGGGAGAGGGGGCCGTGTTAATCCTTCTCTCTGGCAGCCCCCCAGAGTGAGGGAGGTAATGGAGGAGTGGAGCTGGAGGGCCCTCAGGAGCTGGGGGCCCGTGTTCTTGGATCCCTTTTGCTCAGTCATCGCGAGGCCCCTGCATCCTGGTTTAACTTGTCCATAGCCATGCGGCTAGCAGGGTCAGGGGCATAGCCAGGGGGCGGGCTGTGTTCACTCCTCTGGTTGCCAGAACCTGAGGGGTATTCTCGTGTGTAACAGGAGCTGTAACCCACGATTTGGCTTTTGGGGGGGGGATTTTTCTTCATTATCTCCCTCACTCCAAGCGGTGGCTGAGCCGCTTGAAGAAAATAGGGAGGGGTGGAGCTCCCCCCCCGGTTCTTTGAACCCACCCACTCAATTCTAGCTACGCCCCTGATCATGGTCTGTAAATATCCATAGTGGCCTGGTACAGGTAGAGCAGGTAGAGCCGATAGAGCCATGAAATCAAGAGCTGCCATTTCCCCGGAGGGTCTCGTGCTGGTGCTGCTGCCGCTGCCGCTGCGGCCATTTCTTCAGTGGCAGGCACCTGGGCCGAAAGGCAGGGGAGTTGTCCGGAGAAAGCGATGGAACTGGAAACCCAGGCTCAGGTGAGCAACATGGTTTCCCATGCAAACCCCAATTGCAGGGAGTTTTATCAGGGTGTCAGTGTAACCGTGGGTTTCCAATGGGCCAGGAACATCGCACAAGCCCTCTTTAAAGGTAGAGTGTGTTGTCGAGTCAATTTCGACTCCCGGCGCCCACAGAGCCCTGTGGTTGTATTGGGTAGAATACAGGAGGGGTTGACCGTTGCCTCCTCCCATGCAGTATGAGATGATGCCTTTCAGCATCTTCCTGTATCGCTGCTGCCTGATATAATACCAGCGGGGATTCGAACCGGCAACCTTTTGCTTGTTAGCCCAGCATTTCCCTGCTGCGCCGCTTTAGGTATATATAATCTAGTAGAATGATGTGGAAGAGCTTTTCCTGGGCTATATCACCTTGGGCTGGAGGTGAAGAGGCCCAAGAGAAGAGAATGTGTTATTTACTTGAATAAATAAACCCTAACCCCTGCACCAAAGTCATATTCGTATATGGCTGTGTGTATGTGACACAATATTTATTTATTTATTCATTCATTTATTTATTTATGAAGCAGGAAGCCAAAATCTTCCACTATTTGGGTTCATCTATCTCTGCCAGCTGCTTTTTAATATATAAAACGACTGTGTGTGTTCTTCCAGGATCTGAGCCTCCTGACAAGCCTGTTCTTAGCTTATGACCTATTCTTATTCTTATTGTTGTTTATTATTTATTTGATTACTATACTGCCCTGCCAAAAATGGCTCAGAGCAGTTTACACAGAGAAATATCAAACAAATAAGATGGCTCCCGGTCCCCAAAGGGCTCACAATCTGAAAAAGAAACCTAAGATAGACCCCAGCAACAGCCACTGGAGGGGTACTGTGCTGGGGATGGAGAGGGCCAGTTGCTCTCCCACTGCTCAAGAAAGAGAATCACCACGCTAAAAGGTGCCTCTTTGCCCAGTTAACAAATGTTACTTTCAGGGATATAGTCATAAGTGTGTCGGTCGGGCTCTCTCTGTCTCACACATGCACGTGTGTGTGCATTTTAGAGTTAGAAGGGACCCCAGAGATCTTCTAGCCGTCCACCCCCTGTGCTCATCTTTGTGGGAACCCATCTCTGATGCCTTCGCTGCCTGTCTTGGGCGAAACGCTCCAAGCTGTGCCTGCTAGCCTCCGGGATGCTGCCGCCAGAACCGCCCCGGTGCAGCGCCTGCCTGCCTGCCTGCCATCACTAGTAGCAGCTGCGCGCAGTGTGGAGCTGGAGTCCCGCTTCAAACTTCCCGCGGGGGTCGTCTCCTTCTCCGGCCCTCTCCCCCCCGCGCGCGCGCCCGCGCCCGGCAGAGCTGCGGCTCGGCCTCCTCCCTCCTGCAGGGGGGAGCCGGGGGCGGGGCCCGGGGTCCTCCCCGCGCGCCCTGATTGGCCGCGGCGCCCCTGGATTGACACCCGACCCGCATCTGGTTTAATAGGAGACGGAGAAGAAGCCAAAAAGAGAGGGGGGGGGCGGAATAAGCGCAAGTTTGCACTCCCCGGCCGGGACAGGGCGAGGCGAGCGTCACTTTGCAGAAGGGCACCCCGGAAGGCGGAGCAGGCAGAGGGGCCCGGGCAGGCAGCAGCAGGAGGACGACCCGCGAGAAGACTGAGGCGGCTCCCTGGAGAACGGGACCCCCCCCCCCGCCGCCGCCGCCGCCACGCAACTTTCTTTCCGCCAGCCGCGGAGGAGGAGAGCCACGTCCGCGCCCGCGCAGCAGCCCCCATGGCCTCTTCCTAGAGAGGGGCGCTGCTCGGGGGTGGGGGGTGGGGAGGGGAGGGTCTGAGTCTCCTCTGGGCAGCGGCGGCGGCGGCGGCGGCGGCTTCCTCCAGACGTGCCCCGCCCCGGCTGCCTCCTTTGCACAGCTCCCTCGGGCAGCATCCCTTTTCCTTGGCGGACCATGGATACGCACACGCGGTGGAAACGGAGGAGCTGCCCGGCCAGCCTGGGGGGCAGCCGGCCCTGGAGGGTCGCGCTGCTGCTCCTCTCTGCGGTCGCCCAGAGCCATGCAGGTAAGCCACACCGGTGGGGTGGGGGGGGGGGCTCTGCCTGCCTGCCTGCCTGCCTGCCTTGCTGGCAGTGGCGCATCTGGGCACCTGGACCCCGAGCCCTCGCCTCGCCTCGCCCCCGGCTGGCTTTCCCCAGAGCGTTGCCTCCCAGTCTCCAGCTCGCTTCCTTCCCTTCTCGCCTTGTTCCAACTCGATCCCGGAGGGATCCAAGTTAGATGTAGGAAACCGCCAGAGTGTGCGTGGCCCTTCTTGGCCAGCGCAAAGTTTTCTGCTGGTGTGCTTCAGAAGACCGTTGAGCCCCCCCCCCTCCTGCAATCCACCCCCCCCCCGCACCCCTCTGCTCAAAAATAGTTCTAGCCGCTTAAATCTTCCGAATGCCATTTCTTCTGGGGGCCCAGAAAGGGAGGCGAGCAGGCACACCGATGCTTTCTGCGGGGCGCGCGCGGTGGGGTGTGTGTGTGCTGTTCTGGGTTTGGCAACAGTCCCTGCAAACTGAAGCTCACCTTTCTGCAAAGGTGCCTGTCCCTTGGAATGGGCTCTGCGTGCTGTAGATGTGCCCTGTGTGTGTGTGTGGCGGGGGGGGCCTTCTTCTTCTTCTTCTTCCCAAGGAACAATCTCTGTGATCAAAGGCAAGAACTTTGCAAACTTAAATGAACTTAGAAAACGGACGCCCTCTAATGTGTCTGGCTGCACTCTGGTGGAAACTGTTCTTGGGCTTCGAGCGAGAGCTCAGCTGTGGGACAAACCTCAATTGCCCCTACCAGAACCCCAAGTGGATTTAAAAATCAAAATCAAAATCATGGATTGATTATTCTAAAGGGGTGGTGGGGCTGAAATATTCGATTCTCGTTGGGGAACGCAAAAGATGATCTCCTTGTTAGGCCTGGCCTGCAGCTGGATCAGATGGTGCTTTCAAGAGAGGGCACCCCTAAAATTATTGTATTTCCTTTAAAAAAAAAATTGCACCATTGATTTGGAGCTCAGTGAGTGCTGGAACGCTACTGTCTCTGTGAGGCTGTTCGTCAGAAAGTTCTCTTCCCTTGGATCGAGTCCACGCTGTTGGGGAAAGTGCCTTCAAAAGTTCTAGCTGGGTTGTAAGACCCCAAAGTTGGCTTGCAGGATTTTTGCTGTAGTGGTGTGGATAAGTTGCCCCAGACTTAGTCACTGATGGTTTCCCTGCCATTGCTCCCAAGAGGTGTCCTTGAAGGAATGGAGCTGCAGTCAGTTGTGTGTGTGGGAGTTCTGTGTAAAGGAGTAATGCATGGCAGCGTTTAACATCACTGCGTTGCCAAATCCACAGTCCTCATCTTCCCTGCAGATTGCAACTGAAGAATGTGCAGAACTTGGAAGGCGCTACATGTCACTGTAAGCCTCCAGCTGCAATACCCTTGGCGGGGGGGTGGGGGCGAGGTCCTGATGAAATCACTGGGCTCATTTCCAAGTCCAAGTATCTTTAGAATTGAGATGCCTGTGGAACCGCTAGGGAGCCCCACTGAGAAGGAGGGTGCTCCCGTCTAAGGAACTGGCTTGAAGATTGTGGCACCCGTTAGAACTTTAGTGGAACTCACTGGGACGGTCACTGTTGTGTCTGTGTTTGTGTCACGGAAGGGGGACTTGGCATAATTTTGGCGGTGTACATATGCAGGTCTGGTCTCATTTTTTTTTTAAACATGTGAACTCCTTTGGATTCCATTGGTGCAAAGACCTGTTGAGCTTGGGACTTTCTGGCCAGAAATATACTGATAGTGGGGTGGATTTAAATGAGATGTCGGATTATGCTGAAATTTTTGCAATAAAAGAAGGCATTTTTAGAAGGGGGAGGATGTTTGTTTTAAAAGTAGCACAGCCCCTTTGATGTTGTGTAGTTGGAGAGATTCAAGGAGGAGAGCTGGTCTTGTGGTGGCAAGGATGAATGGTCCCCTTTGCTAAGCAGATTCCATCCTGGTTTTCATTTGAATGGGAGACTACATGCGTGAGCACGATAAGATATTCCCCTTAGGGGATGGAGCCGCTATGGGAAGATGCTTACATGCAAAGAGCTCCAAGATAGGTCCAGGAGAGACTCCTGCCTTTTCTTTGGAGGAGCTGCTGCCCATCACTGTAGACAGTCCTAAGCTAGATGGACCAAGGGTCTGACTCGGTAGAAGACGGCTTCCTATGTTCCAGTGCCATAGGCCAACGATGGCCACCGTGAGTGCTCTTGAGACCACTGTCTTCTGTCGCCCAGAGTTTCCCAGCCTTGATTGCCCAGATGGCGTTGGACTATAACTCTCATCCCCACCCCCAGCTACAATGACCGGGGTTGATGGGAGTTGTAGAACAACGCCATCTGAGCAGCGAAGGCTGGGACCCTGCTCAACTCGTTGGTCTGGGGGCCTGAAAGTTGCGCCCCTGCCAAGCTCAGATGTTTAGGCTGCCAAACGGCATCGGCACCATCCAGCAGGATTGGGCCCTGCAGCTCTGAGCACGTAGAATGATTCGAGCAGAGTGCTGATGCTTCTCTCGTGGAATGCGGGCCTCGTCGTCGTGCAACTTTGGAAAGCTTTTCTTGATCTCTGCAAGGGAATGCGTTGGCCAGCTTGGGACCTCCCCTTGATTATAACGGGGCAGGGTTGCCAGAGGCCAGATAAAATCGCTTTGAGGGGCAGATGTGGCTCACGGAAGGCCAGGTGGCCGTCGCTGGCTAGCAATCTCATTCCCTTTTCCTAGTTGGAGCCTGTCCAAGGCCTCCAGCTGCCCCGCACCCCACCCCGGGGAAAGGCTGGTGTGTGTTTTTGCAACATAGTTCGGCTTCTCACTTTCAGAGCTCTCTGCTTTGGGCACCCACTGGCTCCTGGCAAAATCGCGAAGAGTCCCTTAAATCTGACGGACCCTGGAGAGGTCCCTCCTTGCCATTGGGGCCTGGGGGAGACATGCCTCCTAGCTCCAAGGGTCTTTGCAGAGGGAGAAGGTTGGGAATCCTGCTGGTGACCCTCTGGGACAGGGTTGCACCGCTGTGGCTCTCCTGCAGGGCACGGACTACAACTCCCATCACCCCTGGCTTTTGGCCACGGTGGCTGAGGACGATGGGAGTTGTAGTCCAAAGCCAGCTGTAGGGCCATAGCGGTACAGCTGTGTTCCAGGACGATCTCGAATGAGGAAGGCGGAGGGGAGGAGTCGGTCTTAGCAAGCCAGACACTCTCTTGTGCTCCAAAGGTTTTTGGTTGGTTTGTTTCTCGTCCGCCCCCCTCAGCTTACTTTATTACGTGGCTGAACAAGGCAAGCAGCACGTGAAATGCAATGCCACGAATTCAAGGAGGTCGTCTTAACAGTACAGCCCTTTTCATGCTTACTCAATTTTAAATCCCTCTGTGCAAAGGGCGTTACTCAGAAGTAAGTGGACCTTAGATTGCACTCTTCGGGTGCATCCTAAATGCACAAGGGAGTAAGTCCCATTGAGTGGATCAGGACTTGTGCTACAGTCCTACACAGGTTTACTCAGAAGTAGGTTTTGCGTTTGGGACTTGACTTGCTTGTAACTGCTAACTTGGCAAAGAGGCACCTTTTAACGTGGTGATTTTCTTTATTGAGCAGGGGGAGAGTAACTGGCCCTCTCTACCCCCAGCACAACATCCCTCCAGTGGCTGTTGCTGGTGTCTATCTTGTGTTTTTTTAAGAATGTGAGCCCTTTGGGGACAGGGAGCCATCTTATTTATTTATTATTTCTCTGTGTAAACTGCCCTGAGCCATTTTGGGAAGGGCGGTATGGAAATTGAATAAATAAGAATAAGAATAATTTGAGAACTTAATAATTTGTGGCCTGGTGGTAGCAAGCATGGGTTGCCCCCTTTGCTAAGTAGGATCCACCCTGGTTTGCATTTGGATGGGAGACTACATGTCTGAGCACAGGGAGATATTCCCCTCAGGGAAGAGCACCTTCCTGCTTGCATGCAGAAGGTTCCAAGTTGCCTCCCTGGCACCATCTCCAGGATGGTGCTTGGAGAAGCTGCTTCCAGTCTGGGTAGACAATCCTGAGCTAGATGGACCAAGGGTCTGACTCGTCATTCAGCAGCTTCCTGTATTTCCCTGGTGGAACTTGGAGACTCCACATATGCTCTTCCTGGAGGATAGTCAGTAGGCCACGGGGGATCTGCTAGTTCACGCTAGCTAGCTTCTCTATTATATCTCCTTGCGAGCGTGTGGTTTTGTAGCCTCTCTTCCCCCTGCTCCTTTCCCTTACCTTCTTTTGTGGGTTGTCTCCTTTGGCAAAACCAAGCTGCCTCTTGACGGTATACTGCTGGTCTGCATTTAGTGTGCCTGATCCCCCAACTCCCCAGGGCCTAACTGGGGCGTGCTGTTTCAAGGGGCTAACCGCCCTACCCCATCAGGGAGGGACCTTGCAGTCCTTTCTTCTCCTGGCGAAACACTCTCAGTTCCTTCAACCATTGCTCATGGGTCTTCGTTTCCAGACCCCTCTCGGCTGGGTTCCTCCTGAACCCATTCCAGTGAGAGGTGGTTTGATTGAAGGAGAGCTGGCCTTGTGGTAGCAAGCATGACTTGTCCCCTTAGCTAAGCAGGGCCCACCCTGGTTGCATATGAATGGGAGACTAGATGTGTGAGCACTGGAAGAGATTCCTCTTAGGGGGATGGAGCCACTCTGGGAAGAGCAGAAGAAGGTTCCCAGTTCCCTCCCTGGCAGCAGCATCTCCAAGAGAGGGCTGAGAGAGACTCCTGCCTGCAACCTTGGAAAAGCCGCTTCCAGACTGTGTAGACCAGGGTTTCTCAACGTGTGGTCCCCAGATGTTGTTGGACTTCAACTCCCATAATCCCCAGCCCCAGTGGCCGTGGGTTGGGAATTATGGGAGTTGAAGTCCAATGACATCTGGGGACCCACACGTTGAGAAACCCTGGTGTAGACAATCCTGAGCTAGAGAGACTAATGGTCTGACTCGGTATATTTATTTATTTATTTCATTCGATTTCCAAAAATGGCTCATAAATACACAGAGAAATAATAAATAAATAAGATGGCTCCCTGTCCCCAAAGGGCTTACAATCTAAAAAGAAACATAAGACTGTAGGGATGCTGTGCTGGGGTTGGAGAGGGCCAGCTTCCTATGTTCCTATGACCAGCTCAGGATAGACTGGAGTTCTTCTTTCTCATGATCTGGATGTCCTGCCTTTGTTCATGCAGTCCAAGATTGTATTGGCCTTTTTAGCAGCTGCATCACTCCTCTGGCTCACGGCCAAAATACTGGGGTTCCTTTTACATAGTCTGCTGCCAAGCCAGGCCTGCCCCATCCTCTGCTTGTGCCTTGGCTGCTTCTTACCTCCTGTCTGGGTTTGCTTCTGTTTCATGTCCCTGCCTTATTTGGGGGCTCCAGCGTTTGCTTTCCTTCAGGACCCTGAAATTGACATGAAACTGACCTATAGCAAATTGTTCACATAAGACATTGGCACAGGTCTTGATATCCTGTTTCCTAAACTCTTGTTATTGGTGGGGGGTGGGGGGGTGGGAGAGGAGTTTTGCAGAAGGATTAAAGTTGGAGACCTACTTCAGTTTCATGCTCCGGCTATGCCACTGTATCTTCTCAGTTCACTTGCAGAATAGCTATTCTCCTTACAATATTAGGGTAGCCCAGTTAATTTATTAATGTACTGCATTTATATCCTGGGCTTCCTCCCAGGAGCCCAGAGCGGTGTGTTTATCCTCACAACAACCCTGTGAGGTAGGTTAGGCTGAGAGATGCGTGGCTGGCCCGGAGTCACCCAGTCAGTTTCATGGCGGCACTCCTCCTCCATGCTTCAGATATTTGAAGATGGCTCTCCTGTCTCCCTTGAGTCTTCTTTAATCCTTCCTCCTAAGACTTGGTTTCCAGATCAGTGCTGCATGCAGCTTCGCCATTCTGAGAGGTGCTGGAAGCGTCTCAGATAGCCAGTTTCCTCCGGTATTCTGTGGCTCCTCTCGTGACTGTCTAGTGTCTCCTGGAACACGGCTTTGGAGTTGTGGCCGCCTAACCAGGGATGGATGATACTTTGGTTCTAGTTCCTTGATTCTGCAGGGACTTCAGAAGGGAACTAAAGAACAGCCCTGCTGGATCAGGCCCAAGGAGGCCCACCTAGTCCAGCATCCTGTTTCACACAGTGGCCCACCAGATGCCGCTGGAGGCCACAGGCAGGAGTTGAAAGGGGCAGGCCCTCTCTCTTGCTGTTGCTCCCCTGCAACTGGTACTCAGAGGCATCCTGCCTTTGAGGCTGGAGGTGGCCTGTAGCCCTCCGACTAGTAGCCAATGATAGACCTCTCCTCCATGAAGTTATCCTGACCCCTCTTAAAGCCATCCAAGCTGGTGGCCATCACCACATCCCATGGCAAAGAATTCCATAGATTAATTATGCGCTGTGTGAAAAAGTCCTTCCTCTTGTCCGTCCAAAATTTCCCAACATTCAGTTTCATGGGGTGATTCCTGTTTCTAGTGTGGTGAGAGAGGGAGAAGAATTTCTCTCTGTCCACCCTCTCTGCTCCATGCATAATTTTATACACCTCGATCATGTCTCCCCTTCGTTGCCTCTTTTCCAAGGTAAGGAGCCCCAGATGCTGTAGCCGAGCCTCCTCAGGAAGCTGCCCCAGGCCCCTGATCATCTGGGCTGCCCTCTTCTGCACCTCAGTGGTCCAAGGCATTGCATACTATTTTTGATGTATGGATGCGGACTCCTTAATTGGTACTTTCAAATGTGAAGAGATGGGGCCATAGAACCACTGGTTTCTATGTACTACTTTTCTTTCTGGGTATACTGAGCTGGCGAACAGAGTTTTGCTTCATTTGTTTCTCTTTACATTGATATCCCGTTTTTCCTGGGAGGAGAACAGGGCGGTGTGTCTGGTTACCTTACCCTGTGAGCTGGAGAGAGAAGTGTCTGGCCCAGAGTTGCCCAGTGTCACATTTTATGCCTCCTTTTCTCCCCGGACCTCAGGGCTGCATCTAGAATGGGGGTTCTCTACCTTGCGTCCCCAGATGGTGTTGGACTAGAACTCCCACTATCCCCAGCCGAAGACCAAAGGGATGATGGGGGTTGTAGTCCAGCATCTGGTGACCCAAAGCTGAGAAATCCTGGTCTAGGGCATGCTCCCTTTCTGACCCCATAGCAAGCTGGTTCAGGGAGTGAGGCAGTGAGAAAGGGTGCAACAATTCCACCACAAGTCCTCAAGTGTGAATCGGGACAGGTGGATACCTTGATGAGAGACCTTGGCGCTTTCCAGATTAGTCGCTCAACAGCAGCAAAATGCTTCCATTCAGGCAAATCACATCCAAAACGTAAACAATGGGGTAGCAGTCTCACGGAAACGATCAACCCCCCCAAATCAGCAACTTCTTTACACTGGATATACAACGTCCTAGCATTACATCGCAGTGATTAAACTTGAAACGAGGCATCAGAAATATGAACGGCACCCTGCTGTCCGTGTAGGGACTGCGGTTTCACAACACAGGAAGTGCGGACGCACACTTCGGAGATACGGCGTGACTCTGTTGCAGGGTCTAAACTGGAAAGCACCCCTGCTGCTTTCCAGAGGATTCTGGGATTTGTTTGGGATAAGGACGTTTGGGTCTGGGGGCCTTTGGTCTGGGGGCCAGCCCAGCCTGTGCTAAACCTCAATAGGAGGAGAGCCGGTCTTGCGGCAGTGTGCATGAATTGTCCCCATTGCTAAGCAGGGTTTCCCTTGGTTTCCCTTTGGTTGGGAGATTACATGTGAACACAACCTGCTGTCAGTTCCTCCCCTTCGCGGGTGGGGAGGGCTGTAGCATAGTGTTGGAGCATCTTCTTGGCATGAAGCTTACACAGGCCCAGGTTCAGCCCCTTCAACCAACATCTCCAGGTACGTCTGGGAAAGTTCCCTGAGACCGAAACCCAGGATAACCACTGCTGGTCGGTGTAGACCAGTGGTTCTACATCATTTGTTGTGGCTGGAGATGCTGGGGGTGGTCGTTCAGCCTCATCTGGAAGAACCCTGATTGGAAGCCATGGGTCTAGACCAGGCCTGCTCAACTTAGGCCCCCCCAGCTGTTTTTGGACTACAACTCCCATAATTCTCAGCCACAGCAGCCAATAGCCAGGAATTATGGGAATTGTAGGCCAACATCTGCAGGAGGACCGAAGTTGAGCTGGCCTGGTATAGACCCTCCTGAGTGAGATGGACCAGGGCTCTGACTTAGTATATATCAGCCCCCTATGCCTTGCATGCTCCAACGCTTCTGGTGCAGTTTTGATGGTTGCCTTAATCCGTTGTCTCACTGGAAGACGTGGAGAAGCCCCGGAGGCCTGGGGAACTTCTGTGTGGCTTTGCCTTTGGAGTGGATGGATCAGAGGCGCTCTGACCCCTGGACCTCGGGGCTGAAATCCAGGGCCTCTACACTCCCTGGGGCCCCCCAGATCCTCCTCAGTCTGCCCTGGGTGGTGTGGTTGGTGCCCTCCAGAACCTACATGTTTGAGAATGGGCCGATTTCCCCATCAGAGGTTGCCCGGAGTCCTGGCCGAGCAGGGATTGTGTAGGGAGGCTTGCACAATGGACTCAGCCCATCTGATGCCTTTGAATGTTGCTGTCTGAAATGCCAAAGGAGCAGATCCAGACTAGACACGAGGAGGAGTTCTCTGACGGCAGGAGCTCTTGGACCATGGAAAATTCTGTGCGTCACAGTGGTGGTAGATTCCTTCTTGGCTGCGCCTGGAGGGTTTCCAATTGGAGGCTGGGCGGCCATCAGTCAGGGCCTACACTCTACATTTCCTTGTGGATGTCAAATGCAAATTGAAATTCTGTGATTTTTAAACTGGGGGGGGGCGGTTGGGAGTTGACTCGGGCTAGACTGTAGGAAGGATTTCCTAAGGGTGAGAGCTGTTTGTCCAGAGGAACAGTCTGTTTTGTCCAGTGGTGGGCTTTCCTTTGCTGGAGGTTCACTGGGTGGCCATCGCTCAGGGATACTGCAGCAGATCCCTGCACTCAGCAGGTGTGATGGAGGACTAGGTGAAATGTAGAAATGTGCTGATTCCCTGACTGTATTAACCATCCTGCATCTTCAGCAAAGAATCCTTGGCATGGTCATTTGTAGTGTGGGGCTGCTGCTAACGGAGCCAAGAGGCACCTTTAGAAGTGGCAATTTCTCTTTACTGAGCAGGGGGAGAGTAACTGGCCCTATCCATCCCCAGCACAGGGCCTCCAGTGACTGTTGCTGGGGTCTATCTTAGACTCCTGCCTGCAACCTTGGAGAAGCCGCTGCCAGTCTGTGAAGACAATACTGAGCTAGGTGGACTAAGGGTCTGACTCAGTATATGGCAGCTTCCTATATTCCCTAAGATCTTTCCTGGCTCTGTACTTGAGATCTTTTTAGGAGAGGAAAGCTGGTCTTGGGGTCGCAAGCATGACTTGTCCCTGTAGGTAAGCAGGGTCCACCCTGGTTGCACATGAAAGGGAGACTCGAAGTGTGAGCACTGGAAGAGATTCCCCCTTGCGGGATGGAGCCGCTCTGGGAAAAGCATCTAGGTCCCAAGTTCCCTCCCTGGCGGCATCTCCAACGAGATAGGGCTGGGAGAGAGACTCCTGCCTGCCACCTTGGAGCAGCCACTGCCAGTCTGTGAAGACAATACTGAGCTAGATAGATCAATGGTCTGACTCAGTATATGGCAGCTTCCTATGTTCCTAAACTGGACACCGAGTTAAAAGCAAAAGTTGAAGCAACTTTAAAATGCAGATCTGAAATGGAGTCTCTTCAGATTCTTTCCCAAGCGAATCCAGGGTGGAGACGGTTGAGTGATGTTTCAGGCATCTCTTGCTGAATTGTTGGACCCGGTATGAAGGACTAGTTTTTAACATGGACTTGACATTCTCGGTTGAAACAAATAATCCAGTTCTCCACTGCCCTTCTTCAGTTCTTGTAAAAGAAATGGAGTAAGTGAACTGCTTTCTTCTCCCGCCTCCCTGCTGGGTGCCAGAGATCCAGATGTGGGAGGCGATGAAAGGCCAGGAGTAGGCGTGGAAGAGAGAGAGGGCAGGGGAGGTGCCCCGGCTTGGAGGTGACTTCATATCACAGGCGTGCAGCGCTGGGCCCCAGACTGTCAGTTTGCAAAGATATAAAAGTCCTCAGCTGGTCCTGAGCAGAGCTGTGGGGTGGGAGGATTGCACACGCAGCATCCTCCTTATAGGAAGCAGCTGGCTGTAACCCTTTCTAAAAGAAAATCTGTAGTGTGTAGGGCTGGCCGCCCCCCACCGAGTTTGGTTTGGGTGCCCCCCTGGCTGAGAAGCGGGCCCTGCAGGCTTCTCATTAGTTAGGTCAAATGACCAGCCCATGCTGGTTGGAGGATACAGGGGGAGAGAGTTCCCAGTCCATGATGGAAGCAAAACTCTTAACACTTCGGGGGTGGGAAGAAGCTGCTTTTAATTTGCCTTTTCTGGAGTTGCCCCGGGACTCTGGAACACACTTAGGAACAGAGGAAGCTGCCATATACTGAGCCAGACCATTGATCTATCTAGCTCAGTATTGTCTACACAGACTGGCAGTGGCTTCTCCAAGGTTGCAGGCAGGAGTCTCTCTCAGCCCTCTCTTGGAGATGCTGCCAGGGAGGGAACTTGGGACCTCGATGTTCTTCCCAGAGCGGCTCCATCCCCCGAGGGGAATCTCTTCCAGTGCTCGCATTTCTAGTCTCCCTTTCATTTGCAACCAGGGCAGACCCTGCTTAGTTAAGGGGACAAGTCATGCTTGTGACCACCAGACCAGCTCTCCTCCCACGAAGTACTTAGGAAGCAATACAAGAGGGAGGAAAAGAAAAAATTGCTTTCTTCGATTCTGGCACTCTTTATCTCCCCCCCCCCGCAACCGGCGTCCTAGATGACCACCAATTGGACAGGCTGGCCCTGGCAGTACAAGCTGCGTTGTGAGCTTTTTGCCATGGTTAAAGCTGCCTTATTAGCTCAAAGGATATTTTCCACACCCCTGGGTTGCTGGAGAAGGTATTTTGGGTCTGGGTTTCCTTGGTCTATGTATAAACATCTGCACGGCAGATGATATTCCACAGAGCACTTTGAAGTGCCTCAGTCTCTTTATGAACATAGCTTTTCGGTGAGGGAAAAAGACAGGGTCTCCTTGATCCGGAGCACTGAGCTTGCAAATCAGGTCCTATTTATACTGTCCCTGGAGCAATGTGGTTGCTTTTTAAATTATTCACGGTACTGTCTGTAGTTGGAGGTCGGCAGGCTGTATTTGTCCACCTGGCCTTAGAGCTGGTGTAAGGGGTGAGAGCTGATCTGGTGGTCGCAAGCATGAGTGGTCCTCTTTGCTAAGCAGGGTTTGCCTTGGTTTGCATTTGGATGGGAGACTACATGTGTGAGCACTGGAAGATATTCCCCTTAGGGGATCATGAGGCCACTCTGGGAAGAGCACCTGCCTGCTTGCAGGCAGAAGGTCCCAAATTCCCTCCCTGGCCACATCTCCAAGACATGGCTAAGAGAGACTCCTGCCTGCAACCTTGGCGAAGCCGCTGCCAGTCTGGGTAGACAACACAGAGTGAGGTGGGCCAATGGTCTGACTCAGTATATGGCAGCTTCCTCTGTTCCTATGACCACAACACTTTACTTTATGAAAAGATGTAGGAATGTTTAATCTCTCAGCACAGGGGTTCTTAGCCTTGGGCCCCGAGATCAGTGTTCTCTCTATCAAAGATTCCCAGATGTTGTTGACTACAACTCCCAGCATCCCCAGCTGCAATGGCTTTTGCTTGGGAATTCTGGGAGTTGTAGTCAACATCTGGGGACCCGTGTTCACTCTACCAGGGATTCCCAGATGTTGACAACTCCGCCCAGAATCCTAAGCAGAAGCTATTGCAGCTGGGGATTCTGGGAGTTGTAATCAACAACATCTGGGAATCTCTCACAGAGGGAATACGGGTCCCCAGGTGTGTTTGGACTACAACTCCCATCATTCCCAGCCGCAATGGGGATCCAAGATTTGGTGACCATTATTTCCGGGGGTGATGTGAGTTGTCATC
This sequence comes from Hemicordylus capensis, assembly GCF_027244095.1. NCBI lineage: Eukaryota > Metazoa > Chordata > Lepidosauria > Squamata > Cordylidae > Hemicordylus > Hemicordylus capensis. The sequence goes on along the minus strand of NC_069673.1, from coordinate 1,340,934 downwards.
CAACAGGATCTGGGGACCAAAAGTTGGAACCCTCTGCTCCCAACACTGCGCTATGCTGCCTCCCAGTTTTCCCAAAGTGACTGCCAGAAGCGTAGCTGATTTTCGGAAAAGATCAGAGAGACATCCATGGAAGAGGGAGTCCATCATCAGTGGTTAAACTGAATTTCCGTGTTGAGTGGCTGTATACCTCTGAAAATTGGATGTGGAGGTCATACAACCAGGAGTGGCCACCACTGCTGGAAACAAGATGGTAGACTGGATGGAACTTCTGATCGGATGTTGATGGGCAACTCTTGGGCAAAGGACTACAATCTTCTGGGCCTGTTCAGTTGCTTAATTTTATCATAATGGAGCAGGGGAGCAGCAGTGCTTGCAGGTACCTCCTTGTTCTTTTCTTCCTTCCTTTCTGTTTTGAAAGTACCCCAAAGGCCAGTTTGCACATGCTCCCAACGTTTAGGCTTTGTGTGGAATGTCCATGTTCAGGGGCAGTACATACACCTCTGGATACCCGTTGATAGGGGCATACAGGGCTGTAGTGGGCTTCCTGGAGGCCTCTGGCTGGCCATGGCGGTGGGGAGTCATACAGACACAGGCATGATGGATCCTAGTTGTTCTTATCCAGCAGATAAGTAAGCTGCAATCCTCGGCCTCAACTCCCTTGCAGAGAGGAGAGCTGGTCTTGTGGTAGCCAGCATGACCTGTCTGCTTAGCTAAGCAGGGTCCGCCCTGGTTGCATTTGAATGGGAGACTTGATGTGTGAGCATTGCAAGATATTCCCCACAGGGGATGGATCTACTCTGGGAAGAGCATCTAGGTTCCAAGTTCCCTCCCTGGCAGCCTCTCCAAGATCGAACTGAGAGAGACTCCTGCCTACAACTGCGGAGAAGCCGCTGCCAGTCTGTGCAGACAATCCTGAGCTAGATAGACCAATGGTCTGACTCGGTATATGGCAGCTGCCTATGTTCCTAATTGTGGGAAGAGTAGATCAACAATGTGGTGTTGAGGATTCTGCCCCCTAAAATAAAATAAAAAAGAACCCCAAACTTTGCCTGGCTGCTGCCACCGTAGAGAAGATTAAATTGGACCGTGGGAATTGCCCTAGGAATATCCCAGAGTTTATAAAAGATTATCTGTGTTCAGGACAGAAGCCAGCCAAAAGATGAGATCAGGAGATCCATGAGATGGTTCCGGAAGCTTCTCGAGGGGACTGGGTTAAGGGATGATGATAAACCAGGATGGAAACGGGATTCTTCTCCAGACAGACGAGAGACTGCAAGATGCCTGCTGGATGAGTCATGAAGTGAATTCGCTGCTGTCTGCCTGTCTAGGGTCATTCCCCCTGCACAGAGATCGTCCTGGAAGTCTTGGGCGTTGTGGGGGGAGATGATGATGTCACCGGGGCAGCCCTGTTTAATGCTACTTTGAGCTTTTTGGTGTCAGCCACAGCAGTGACTCCCACTCCAAATATGGACGTGCAAAGGAATGGGCATTTCAGCCCATGCTGACATTCTGGCCGTCGGTGGCTTTGAAGCCGGGCTGAGAATGATCTGCTGGCATGTTGTGATGAACGCACCCCCCGTGAAATAACTGGAAGCACCCATCCATGGGAGAGGCTGCCTGCGGCGTCTCTGAAGGGTTCACAGGGCTGGGTTTGCCTTCTCCCATCCAGCCTCCCCGGGAGCATTTCCAGATGGGGCTTTCAGCTCACATCGCCTCCGGAGTAGATGGTGTGCGTTCACATATCAGCCAGCATGGTGTAGTGGTTAGCGTGCTGGACGAGGACCAGGGAGACCCGAGTTCAAATCCCCATTCAGCCAGGAGACTTGCTGGGCGACTCTGAGCCAGTCACTTCTCTCTCAGGCTAGCCTACTTCACAGGGTTGTTGTGAAAGAAACTTAAGTATGTAGTACACCGCTCTGGGCTCCGTGGAGGAAGAGCGGGATAGAAAATGGAATGAATGAATGAATGAATAAGATTTACCCCCGAAGTCCCTGTGAGCTATTGGGAGCACTTCACACGTGATTTGGGTTTTTCATTGTGCTAGAAGGTAGAGCGATTTGTGTCTGGGGTTTAAACAAATCCACTTCTAATGTCGGTTTGGGGGGGCAAATTTGAACTGGCAGCGTAGCCTTTCAGTAGAGCCTGCTGTCTGGGATGTGCCTGTGGAGGAAAACTCTGTAGGTGTCTGCCTTGGGTGTTGCAGGATCAGTCAGCCTCACCCTGTGCAGGGATGCCACAGTGCTCCTTGCCTGCAGAGTAGGCTGCCAGTTGAGTCTTGGCTTGCTCAGAACAGTGACTCATGCAGGAACATGGGAGTGTGCTCCTTCAAGAGGAGGTCGTTGTTGTTCCTAAACACTCTCAACATTTTCCAGTGCAAGAGGGAAATCTTCCGAAACACAGGGTGTCTGAACGATTTCATTTGGGAAACCTTGCTTGGTACGAAAAATCAGAATCTGGGCTTGGAAATCTAGAATTCCAAAGTGGCTGGAAATAATCTAGCAGCACAAAAGTGTGATGAGTTTGGGCATTGGTTCTGGCTAAATGCCTTATGAAAGGGATTCTCAAACTTTGGCCCCCAGAAAGTGATGAACTCCAACGCCCATCATTCCCAAAGGACATTGTGGCAGGGAATGCTGGGAGTTGAAGTTCATCAACATCTGGGGACCTAAGTTTGAGAACCCCTACCTTATGCCATCAAAATTGATACTCTTGGACAGTGTTCGCTGCAACAGGTGTCCCCAGATGTTGTTGACTGCAACTCTCATCATCCTGAGCTTCAATAGCCATTGGCTAGAGGCAGTGTTCCCTCTAACAGGGATTCCCAGATGTTGACTACAACTCCCATAATCTCCAAGCAAGAGCCATTTGCAATTTATTTATTATATAAATATTTTAAATATTTTAAATAAATAAATTGCAGTGCAGAATTCTGGGAGTTGTAGTTAACAACATCTGGGAATCCCTCCTTCAGGCAACATTGCTCTTGGATACTCTTGGATTTTATTGGATACCTAGCCACTCTTGAGATGGAAGAGTGGACTTTTATTTATTGCTTTTGGCAGCTTATGAAAAGAACTGCTTTTAAGAGAAGAGCTCCTGACAGTTGGGGAACCATTCTTGGAATTGTATGCATTGTTGTAGGGTTTTGGAATGTTATGGGTACATAGGAAGCTGCTATATACTGAGTCAGACCATTGGTCTATCTAGTTCAGGATTGTCTTCACAGACTGGCAGCGGCTTCTCCAAGGTTGCAGGCAGGAACCTCTCTCAGCCCTATCTTGGAGATGTTGCCAGGGAGGGAACTTGGGACCTAGATGCTCTTCCTAGAGCGGCTCCATCCCCTGATGAGGGGAATATCTTGCAGTGCTCACATGTAGTCTTCCATTCAACACACATGAACGAGAGGACGGCAGCAACAAGCGACAATTTACACACTGAACAGTGGTGGTTGGGATATCTGTCAGGCCAGCATTTTCCCTACCTTCCTTGTAGAGTTCTCATGCTGGTCAATTGAGAGAGCGAGAGCGCACACGAGTCTCCGAAATGAGGGTTGGAAGCTCTACCCTGATGCCGATCTTGAGAACAGCCCTACTGTCCTTGTGGCAATGGGAATGTTGTGTCTATGGTGTCCCAACCACCACTGTCCAGTGTGTAAATTGTCGCTTGTTGCTGCAGTCCTCTCGTTCGTGTGTGTTGAATGGAAGACTACATGTGAGCACTGTAAGATCTTCCCCACAGGGGATGGGGCCGCTCTGGGAAGAGCAGAAGGTTTCAAGTTCCCTCCTGGCTTCTCCAAGATAGGGCTGAGAGAGATTCCTGCCTGCAACCTGGGAGAAGCCGCTGCCTGTCTGTGTAGGCAGTACTGAGTTAGATGGACCAAGGGTCTGACTCGGTAGAAAGCAGCTTCCTATGTTCCAATGAGTTGGGTGAGACCCTCGGAGGATGCTTCTCCTTCTTTCTCTCCTGTTGTGCTCTACAAACGAAAACGCACTTAATATTTATTTTATTGCATTTCTACCCAACCCAGACCTGCTTAGCTTCAGTAGGCAGACAAATCCAGGCATTTTGAAATTGATACATGGCTTCTAGTTTAGGGGGTGGGTTTTTAGTATTGATGTGACCTTCCTGTTTCCATGCTACCTTGCAGCCTTTGAAATGGAGGGTCATGTATTTATTTGTTCCACTTCAGGAGCATGCAGCTTTTTCCTGTGGAGAGATATGGGTGAGATCTCTCTTAAAGGACCCTCCCAGTACTGAGAAAAATGCAGTGCTGTGCAGAAGTCAGGGCAGTGGGAAACGCCTCCCACAGTGAAGGTTTTTTGTTGCCAGAGTGGCCCCCACATGGAAAAATAGTGGAGAGGACTGGATTAGGGTCAGGGCTAGGTAGCTATGATGGGCAAAGGGCTGTATTCTCTCCATGGAGTCATCTTTGGAGGACATTCCTGCCAGTTTGTCATTTCCATTCCCCTGGCAACATCGATAATTTTTTTTTAGTAGTTCTTGTTAAAAAGTTAAGTTTGTAAAACACCATTTGCATACTGTTGGCCCAGTGGCCAAGATGATAAAAGCCTGGCCACAGACGGGAAGCTGAAAGTCTTCCAACGCTATCACCTATTTCCCCATCTCTAGTGGGGTAAAGGTAAAGTGTGTCGTCAAGTCGATTTCGACTCCTGGCACCCACAGAGCCTTCCTGTGGTTGTCTTGGGTAGAATACAGGAGGGGTTGACCATGGCCGCCTCCTGCGCAGAATGAGATGATGTTGCCTTTCAGCATCTTCCTAGAGCACCAGCGGAGATTCGAGCCGGCAACCTTCTGCTTGTTGGTCAAGCATTTCCCTGCTGCTCCAGTGTAGCTCGTGAGACTGTTGATTAGTGGCTGAGGTGCAATGAGGAAAGGGGACTGTTATGGAGAGCAGGATTACGTCGCCCATTCTTATGCCTCTGGCATCCAACCCAGGGTTGCGATAAAGAGGGAGGATCATCGAAATGGGCAGGGCTCTATTCTGTTTATGCATCCTTCACGAACGGGGGCCCTAGACGACTGCCTGTCTCTGTCTAGTGGATGGGCTGATCATGATTCTGCTGTGAATATTGGCATGTTGCTGTTGTCGGCACAGAGAGCGAGAGCAGCGAACTCTGGTCCTGGAAACACTGGGTGACTCTGTGGAGAGCAGGATGGTGCTGAGAGCCAGAGATTACCAAGAGGCCAGGCTTGCGTGGAGTCGGCCAATCGCGGCCGTGCACAAGTAAGCTGGAGCTGTGTGAGGGTCGTTGGAGCCTGCCCAGGGCGGTGTGATCCAGCTGGGCCTTGGCCCAGTTTGGCGGCTGGGATTCATTCTGATGTCTGCTCCAGGGGTGAGGCCGCCTTGTTCTGCTGTGTTTGCTTGGCCAGCACCTGCCTGGTATCCAGGAAACCAAGCTGGGGCAAAGGTGAGGAGCCGGCACCCGGGGGACAGAAGCCGAAGGCAACGGAAGCTTGGCCAAGGAGGATCTCCTCCCAATGGCTTGCCGTTCCTCATGGAGAGTCTATAACTGGGCCTGATGGAGACGAGAGCTGGCCTTGGGGTGGCAAGCATGACTGGTCATCCTTTGGCACAGTGGCCCAAGTTGCAGGCAGGAGTCTCTCTCCCAGCCCTACCTGGAGATGCTGCCAGGGATCGAACCTGGGGCCTTCTGCAGGCAAAGTGGATGCTCTGCCTCAAGCTACGGCGTCAGTGGCATCCCGCCTTGTTCTCAGTCTGGCCTGGGACTTCATATGTGTGCTATTGGAGAGGTGGGGAAAGCACCTCTCGGTGCCAATGACATTTCCCCATTGAAAACATCACAGGGGGACCCAAGGCACCCTTATTTATTGTTAAATGTGTATGCCGCCTCTTGTTAAAACAATCCCAAGGCGGTTGGGAAGGGTTGACGTTCCCCTCTCAGAACCATGGGAACTCTTGATCTAAAGGTAAAGTGTGTCGTCGAGTCGGTGTCGACTCCTGGCAACAACAGAGCCCTGTGGTTGTCTTGGTAGAATACAGGAGGGGTTGACCATTGCCTCCTCCTGCGCAGTATGAGATGCCTTTCAGCAACTTCCTATATTGCTGCTGCCCCATCTAGGTGTTTCCCATAGTCTGGGGAACGTACCAGTGGGGATTCGAACTGGCAACCTTTGGCTTGCTAATCAAGTCATTCCCCCGCTGCGCCATGAGGCGGCTAGACTCTTGATCTAGTTGCTGTTCAGTGTTAACAAATGTTCCTACTGTATTTTCCCTCTATAAACCTGTGATCTACAGAGTCAAGGTGTATATGTGGGACCTTCTGATTGTGAAGTCACAACACATCTTTGCTGAGTGGCTCTTAAGTATGCACCCTTTTATACAGCAGGGCTGTTCTTACGTTCTTATGTTCTTAAGACCCTGCTCAGAGGACCAGATCCAGGTCAGCATTTGCAGAAGCCAGCAAGCACTTGGTGGCCCACCTCTAAATTGCCTGGCATACCACCAATTGACACCCCCCCCACACACACCCCGCCGTTGGTTCAGTGATAGTGTGCCAGGTTGACCCTAACTGGCTCTACTTCAGTCCATCCTGGCACTGAGGGAGCTTTGCAGGAGTGTTGAAACCTCTGGCTGTGATTGGTTGAACTGCTCTGATGTCACATAAGGATGATGGGAGGCTCTATTTTCTGGTATTCGTGACAGAAGAGCCTAGAGAAGCAGAAGTTAGAGGCAGCAACAGGCAAAGGGAGCGAGGAGAGAGGTCCAGAGGAGGGGCAGGGAACCTGGAAGAAGGAATGCTCCAAAGCTCCCATTAATGTGATGTCACCAGCCAAAACTTTGGTTGTAGGCTTCCAGCATTTCCATGGTGATACAGCTACATAGCACTGAAATTCATCCAAACTCTAGAATATCTGGACGTTGTCGAGCTAGTGAAGAGATGATGTTTACTTCTCATGGCATTGTTTAAATAAGTGTATTTTTTCACTCATTGCAAAATGTGTGAAGGTCCTCCTCCTCTCCTACGCCGTCCAGTGTTTTGGTTACTGAACATCAGCTCCTCAAGCATGAAAAAGAACATGTCAGAATTCCCATAAAGCGTTTATACCTTTTGACTGTTTTTTTTTTGGCCTGAATACCACTGACTTTCCATTGCTGCTGCTTTTTCAGAACATTTATTTTTGTTTTCTGATGGGCGAACAGTTGTGTTTGAGAACTTCTGGTGAGCCCTGATGATAAAACCAGGATCCTTTGTGTTGGTGGTTAAGACATCATGTGAAAATCTTGGAGGCCAAGTGTGGTGTTCTTGAGAGAGAGAGAAATGACGTTTTTATGGCAAAATGTAGACCAATAAAATACCACTCAATAATTGGAAACAGGAGGCTCATGACAAGCCTTGTGGCAGCTTTTTGAAAATTACTCGGGAGCCGAGACTGATGTGCCTTGCATGTAAAGAGGAAACGGAGAACTGGCTGTATCGGAATGAATGAATGTATCGGAATTGGCTGTATCGGCCCCACCAACTGCTAAGCTTGGAATAGGTTGGGCCAGTGGTATTCCAACAATGGGGTCCTTCGGGGAGTATCGCACACACAAGGACGGAAGGGAATTGCACAGAAAATTTTCCCAGTGGGACATGCCCTAGGAAAGCATCAGGCACTTGGGATCCAAGTTCAAGCAAGGTCCAATTCAAATGGATCGAGAGGCTAATGGAGCATAGTAATTGAACTTAGTAAGGCCTGGGGATTATACTAGGCAGTGGCTTAGGATGGGCTCTGCTGGATCACCTGACTCCCAGAATGAGGCGTCACCTGTCCAAGGTGTTCACATTGTGGTGTGGATTGCCCTACAGTGCTGTCTGCTGGCCGGAGGCCTTAATGGTGCTGATATCTGTGACAGACTTCTAGGACTTTGGGGCTGATCCCCACTTATTATTATTAATAATAATAATAATAATAATAATTCAATTTCAATACCGCCCTTCCAAAAATGGCTCAGGGTGGTTTACACAGAGAAATAATAAATAAATAAATAAGATGGCTCCCTGTCCCCAAAGGGCTCACAATCTAAAAAGAAACATAAGATGGACACCAGCAACAGTCACTGGAGGGATGCTGTGCTGGGGTTGGATAGGGCCAGTTACTCTCCCCCTGCTAAATAAGGAGAATCACCACGGTAAAAGGTGCCTCTTTGCCCAGTTAGCAGGGGATCCAATGTAATGAAAGGTGAAGAAGAATTTCTCCTTTATTCAGTGGGAAGCATCTCGTTATTTTTGCCATTGAAGGGGGGGGAAATTCCAGCTAAGTGTCAGAAGTGGTCTTATCACTCCACTTTTTTTTCTTTAGAAATTGGCATTGCCTTGGATATCTTTCTGCTCCATTTCTCAAAGTATTTGCATCCACCCCCTTTGTGATCCCACAATAAAAGATCCTAAGGACAAACAGATGGGGATATGTCATTGGCTGTGAAGCAAATGCCTGGGGATCCATTGGTGGAATCTCACACTACAGTCCTGAAATCTTTTAGTGAAGGAACAGCCACCAAAACAAAACAACCCCCCCGCCCACACACACACACACAAATTTCCCTTCCTTTTCCTTTTATTTCTGGTTACCTTTCAAGAATGGAACATAGCTTGATGGGAACTGTAGTTCCATGGTGATCACTGAAACAATTGCCCTGAGATTTTGGAGGGGAATTTCTTGAGAGAAGCAAAGGACTGGAGCTGCAGATTTACAGCACCCCAGTGAGACTCTGCTGTGGGAAACTGGTGTTAAACCAGTTTGTGGTGGTGAAGGATTACATCTACAAAGTCGGATAAAAGAGTGAGCTATTGGAGAAAAATGTGTACTTTTGAAATAAAAGAGATTTCCGTTTCCAGTTTGAGCTGCTTTGAGAACATTTAAGTTAAAACACATTCGCTGCTCAATCCTATCCATATTAGGAACACAGAAACAGAGGAAGCTGCCTTCTCCCGAGTCTGACCATTGGTCCATCTAGCTCAGTTTTGTCCACACTGACTGGCTGTGTCTCTCCAAGGTTTTGGGCAGGAGTCTTTCCTTATCTTGGAGATGCCCGGGAGGGAACTTGGAACCCTCTGCATGCAAGCAGGCAGGTGTTCTTCCCAGAGTGGCCCCATCCCCTAAGGGGAATATCTGACAGTGCTCACACATTTATTGTATTTATTTATTACATTTATATCCCACTCTTCCACATAGGAAGCTGCCATATACTGAGTCAGACCCTTGGTCCATCTAGCTCAGTGTTGTCTGCCCAGACAGGCAGCGGCTTCTCCAAGGTTGCAGGCAGGAGTCTCTCTCAGCCCTATTTTGGAGATGTTGCCAGGGAGGGAACTGGGAACCTGGATGCTCTTCTCAGAGCGGCTCCATCCCCTGAAGGGAATATCTTAACCGTGCTCACACTTCTAGTCTCCCTTTCATATGCAACCAGGGCGGACCCGGCTTAGCTCAGGGGACAAGTCATCGTTGCCACCACAAGAACAACTCTCCTCTCCTCCAAGGAGCCCAGAGTGGTGTACATGGTTATGTTTGTCCTCACAACAACCCTGTGAGGCAGGTTAGGCTGAGAGAGAAGCGACTGGCCCAGAGTCACCCAGTGAGTTTCACGGCTGACTGTGGATTTGAACTCTGATTTCCCTGGCCCTAGTCCAACACTCTAACTGCTGCACTACACTGTAGTCTCCCACTGAAATGCAAACCAGGGCAGACTCTGCTTAGCAAAGAGGACAATGTGTGCTTGCTACCACAAGACCAGCTCCCCTCTCCTGACTTTTGCAAACCCTCCATCTGTGGGAGGGGCAGCCTCCACTCCTGCTGCTATTTATTTATTTTATTTATTATTAATAATGTTGTTGTTGTTGGCTAACCCAAAGCAACTGTTCTCTGGGCAGCTCCCAAAATAACACGATAAAACAACACTCCAAGCCGCTCTTCTGTCTGCGTCCCACCCTCTGCCTGCTGAAAAAGCAGGGGATGGGGAACAAGACAGCTCTCCCCTCCTTTGCTTTCTGAACAGGCAGAGGGTGGGATTTGGCAGGAAGGGGCAGTGGGGAGGGCTAAACACACCCACATCTTTGAGGGCAGTGGTGGGTCCTCTGAAGCTGCCTCCTCCCCCAAACTGCCTCCCCAGGTGACTGCCTCACCTCATCTCATTGATGGGACATCTGTATTTCAATGAGGCTTGCTCCCTCATAACTATGGCTAAGGTCGCCCCTCAGGGCTACACAGGGAATGTGTGCATCCTCTTCCCCCATCCCAATCCATAAGACACTTTTGGGGAGGCTGGGATCATTCCAGTTTTCATCAAGCCAGTTCTCAAGGGAGCCTAGCATCCTTCAAAAAGAATAGCCTTTTACTTGAACGAAGAGTTGTGTGTCCGTGGGGGGGGGGGGGGGGGGGGCGGGAAGAGGGGTGGAGATTGGTCCAGTTAGACCTTCAGACAACACTAGATATGAGCTGTCAGATGAATGTTTTAGAAACTGGGGCATCCATTCGACTTTGGGAGGCTGAGATCATTCCCGTTTTCAACAAGCTGACTAACAAGGGAGCCTAGCATCCTTCCTAAAGAATAGCCTTTACATGAAACGGTGGGGGGGGGGGGAAGAGATTGGTCCAGTTAGACCTTCAGACAACACTAGATATGAGCTGTCAGATGAATGTTTTAGAAACTGGGGCATCCATTCGACTTTGGGAGGCTGAGATCATTCCCGTTTTCAACAAGCTGACTAACAAGGGAGCCTAGCATCCTTCCTAAAGAATAGCCTTTACATGAAACGGTGGGGGGGGGGGGAAGAGATTGGTCCAGTTAGACCTTCAGACAACACTAGATATGAGCTGTCAGATGAATGTTTTAGAAACTGGGGCATCCATTCGACTTTGGGAGGCTGAGATCATTCCCGTTTTCAACAAGCTGACTAACAAGGGAGCCTAGCATCCTTCCTAAAGAATAGCCTTTACATGAAACGGTGGGGGGGGGGGAAGAGATTGGTCCAGTTAGACCTTCAGACAACACGAGCTATGAGCTGTTGGATGAATGTTTTGGAAACTGGGGCATCCATTATATGTTCTTCTGGTTGTGAGATTTTTGACTGTCGCAACCATTTTTGTTTCCTTGTGTGTTAAAGTAAAATACATCTGGCAACCATATTAGAAAGCCTGAGTCAGCAGCATTTGAGGAGGGCTTGGAATGGGCTCCGATGTGTCCACAATTTTGCTTGCATTCCTCTTTATTAAAGGCTTTGGTTGTAAATTAAACCTTTTAATTTCCTGCTCCAGAGCGGCACTGAATGGAGCTCTAGGAAACAGTTAACCACATGGGGGCCTGTGGGGGGAGCCTGGAAATAGATGTGGATCTTGGCCTGGGGCTGGCGAGGGGCCACTGGAGCTGGGCCTGGCTTAGGGGGCTCAGGTGTGGAACGGAGCGATGGAGCATCTTGCTGGGATGGGGACCTGCTGCCTGAAAGCAAAAGTGCCCGGAGTAGCCATTGATGCAGCTGTCTCGATAAAAATACACACAGAAATGGAGCACAAAATCAGGACATGTGGATGTCTCTGAACGCCAATATTTTGGGATGTGTGACACTCTGTCACTTCCTGAAACACCTCTGCTGCCTGGTCAAAGAGGCACCATTCAAAGTGATTTTTTATATCAAGCAGGGGGAGAGCAACTGGCCCTATCCAGCCCCAGCACAACATTCCTCCAGTAACTAGAGCAGCAGGTGTCTACTTGGTTAGCCTACTTCCCTTAAAGGAAGCAAGCTTATGAGGTCACCCAGCTCTCTCTCTCTCTCTCTCTCTCTCTGTGTTCCCCATCAACTTTTCAATACTTGGACTGATTTGGACTAAAATTGGTATAGTTGTAGGGACACATAGGGACACCTCAACGGCATAGTTTGTGATGATGTCATCCACCCCAATCCAAGATGGCAGACGTGTTAACGTTTGAGGCACAAGTGGGCTAACTTGTGGACTATCTAACCGGTTTGAACCAAATTAGGTACAGTTGTAGTGAGTGACACACAGGGACACCTCAACGGCATAGTTCGTGATGATGTCATGCAACCCAGTTCAAGATGGTGGAAGTGTGAGCATTTGAGGTGCAAGTGGGCTAACGTGAACTGCCTAACCAAGTTGAACCAGATTTGCTACAGCTGTAGGGACACATAGGGATGCCCCAATGGTGGGAGTTTCTGGTGACGTCATCCACCCCAATTCAAGATGGCAGACACACAGACATTTGAGGCGCAAGCGATCGAACTTGTAGACTTCAATTTGAACCAAATTTAGTCCAGTTGTAGTAAAAGTAGGCAGATTAGTTCTTACTTGAACCACTTGTTATGTTATAAGCCCTTTGGGGACCTGGGGGCCACTATTGTTGTCTTTTGTTAATGCCGCATTGCTTTGTAAACCACTTGGCAAACTTGGGTTGAAAAGCAGCATCTAGATAATAGTGGCTCTCTTGGCCATCTGTAGAACCCTTGGAAAGACCCACTCAAGTTCTCTCTTAATTTGGGGGGCCACTTATTTTTCTCCTGCAAGATTTTAAGCACCCTACACAGGGCAGAATGGAGTGCCGGGCTACCACCCAAACGGGCAGCTCCGTGTCCAGCCGCCTCCTGCCACCCCAGAGCCTGCATTGCCCAACTCAATGCTCTTCTTGACATCCCTTATGATATCCATTTCCCTGGGAGCCAGTGGTGTGGTATGGTGCTTGGGAGACACAGAGCATAATTAGGAACAAAGGAAGCTGCCTTCTACTGAGTCCAACAATTGGTCCATCTAGCTCAGTACTATCTTCACAGATTGGCAGCGTCTTCTCCAAGGTTGCGGGCAGGAATCTCTCTCAGCCCTCTCTTGGAGATGCTGCCAGGGAGGGGACTTGGAACCTTCTTCTCTTCCCAGAGTGGATCGTTCCCTTATACTAGGGAATTGGAACGTTCCCCTCCTCGTAATCAGGTTAGTAAACCTGTATGTCATTTATGCAGTGCTGCTGCATAGGAATAGGGAGGGAAGACGCGACCAAGAGGTTCACGCAGATGAGACAGTAAATCTCTTCTGGAAAAGTCTGTATGGTTATGTGCAAAAAGACAAGAGTATCTCTTCTAAACAGCAATGGGACAAATTGTGGAAATGGACGTCGGACGTAACCCCCCCGATTACCCGAGTTACAGTACTACCTGCATATACTTCATAACTTGTGTGTTTCCAAATTCTTGTGTGTAAATCTTTGTAGATATATCATGTACAAACAACCACTTTGCATATAATTGTGCTTTGGCAACGTACTGTATGCTTTGGTAGTTTGTTGGTTCAATAAAAAATTCTTGTCCTATAAAACAAAAACAAAAAAAAAACCTTGTCCTATCTTGGAGATGCTGCCAGGGAGGGAACTTGGAACTTCTGCTCTTCCCAGAGCGGCTCCATCCCCCTAAGAGGAATCTCTTCCAGTGCTCACACATCAAGTCTCCCATTCATATGCAACCAGGGCAGACCCTGCTTAGCTAAGGGGACAGTTATGGGACAGTGCGGTGGATAAGTTGTACAGAGCGTTACGGAGAGGAGTTGAACACTGTTTTCAGCCATAGCTTCTCTCGACCTTTAGTTTTTCCTGTCGTCCCCTTGCATCTTTTAAACAGTGATGAAGAGTAGACCTCGATTCCATAGGAATATATGAAAACTGCCTTCTACTGAGTCAAGCCGTCGGTCCCTTGGCTCAGATTTGTTGGCCCAGGCTGGTAGCAGCTGTCCCAGGTTTCAGACAGAGGTACGTTCCCGCCTTACCTGGAGATGCCGGGGATAGGATCCGGCAGGTGGTCGGCCACCGAGCTGTGACCCCGACCGACACGGAATAGCTCAAATTTTGAATGTAGGCTTTGTACCGGAATGTTGAAATGCCTCCCTGCCTGGGACTTAGTTGCCTGCCATGGGGTTTTTGGTGTGCGTCTTCCAGCATGTTTTGCTGTTAATTTTGGCACCAGCTTGCTGCTGCCTCTTACTCCTTTTCCAGCCCCCTCCATAAGGAGAAGGCGGAAATGACCCTCGCGGCTGGAGCTCTGGAGGTGAGGGGTTCTTCCAACACAAACACGAAAGCTGTCAAGCACGGAGAGGCATCCACTGACTTGGAACCGAATCCAAGGGAAAAACTGGCCGCCTGTGGCCGGGGGAGCGTTCTGTGAAGATGTTCCCACCGGGTGCCGGCTTCAGCTCGCTCTCTGGCTAGTCTGGTGGCGCTGTCCAGCTTGGGGTCATAGGTGAAGAGTAGCAGGGGCCCACAGTTCTGTGATTATGGACGGCTTCTTGGAGCTAGGCAGGGGAGTCTGAAAGGGGAACATCGGAAGCTGCCGTCTACCGAGTCAGACCCTTGGTCCCTCTAGCTCAGGATTGTCTGCACGGACTGGCAGCGGCCTCTCCGGGAGTCTCTTTCAGCGCTGCCTGGAGATGCCAGGGAGGGAACTGGGAAGCTTCTGTAGGCAAGCAGGCAGGTGCTCTTCTCAGAGTGGCTCTATCCCCTAAAGGGGAATGTCTTACGGGGCTCTCACATGTTGACTCCCATTCAAATGCAAACCAGGGTGAGCCCTGCTTAGCAACGGTAACAATTCATGCTTGTTGGCAGCAGCGATATAGGAAGATGCTGAAAGGCATCCTCTTCTACTGCGCGGGAGATGGCTATGTTGAACCTCTCCTGTATTCTACCAAAGACAACCACAGGGCTCTGTGGGCACCAGGAGCTAACACTGACTCGATGGCACACTTTACTTTTACTTTACCCCAAGACCAGCTTTCCTCCCATAGTTTCAGGAAGACGGACAGTAGCCTGGAAACTCCTCTGCCCAAAATGAGGTGAGACTGGACTTCTAAATTAGGGTCTAAGCTCACTTTGCCTCATATTGGTGTTCCCCCCCCACACCCTGTGGCAGAGAGTTCCATAGATCACTTATGCACCATGTTCTTTTTAAAGATCCGCCCTCTTGTCGGTCCTAAATTTCCTGGCAATCAGTGGGTTGGCCACTGGTTCTAGTGGTGTGTGTGTGAGAGAGAGAAAAGGTGGGTCCCTCTTCTCCACCAGATGTTTGGGAAAGCCTAGTTGCTCCCCTTCTGCCCTCAGCCTCTGTCCCTACCCTCCCCGCCACCTCTGGGCGTGAGGTTCCTGACAGCTGCCCCGAAGTGCCTGCTGGTGCCACTTTTTCAAAGGGAATCCGATTTGGAAAGGGGCCCCAAATAGCTTGGCCTGAACAGCCCCCTCGAAGTGTTGTGGAGCTTGAAAGCAAGTGGACTTTTGCTGGAGCTGAGCACTCACTGGCCTGCCAAGCGGGCCCAAGCTGACTGGCCTGGTGCGGGGACGGGGCAGATCAGGTTTCACGCTTGGTCTTGTCGACCTCATTTCACGGGGGACCTGGGGATCTAGGTTAGAAATTTGAGGAAAGTACAGTCATGCAGAGGTTTTCTTTTTCCTTTTTTTCTGTATTAAAGGAACAGGAATTCATTGTTCTTCAGAGGAATTTCCTCCTGCTAGGCAAGAAAGGTGGAATTGTAGAGCTTGCAGGAGGGGAGGAAACCGTTGTCTTATCCAAATAAATCAACTTGGGCAGCCAGGAGGCTTCGATCTCTCACACGAGAGCTGTGCCCTCTCTGCCGGGCAGTGAAATCTGTCCTCTTGGGTAAAGAACCAACTTGGCCTTTGAGAAGTCAAGAGGGACTCTCTGAAGTTCCAGGAAGCCCTGGGGCAAGAACTAGGGGCCCCCGGGCAACCTCACTGCTTTAACCCGTTGGTCTTATCCCAGCATACTGAACAGCCAACACTGTTCATAGGAACCTAGGAAGCTGCCATATACTGAGTCAGACCATTGGTCTATCTAGCTCAGTATTGTCATCACAGACTGGCAGCAGCTTCTCCAAGGTTGCAGGCAGGAGTCTCTCACAGCCCTATCTTGGAGATGCTGCCAGGGAGGGAACTTGAAACCTTCTGCTCTTCCCAGAGCAGGTCCATCCCCTAAGGGGAATATCTTGCAGGGCTCACACATCAAGTCTCCCATTCATACGCAACCAGGGCAGACCCTGCTTAGCTATGGGAACAAGTCATGCTTGCTACCACAAGACCAGCTCTCCTCTCCTAATACACTCAGACCAGTGTGGACCCCCAAATCTGTGAGCGGAGCCCCCTGAGATCCTGGGAACTGAACTGGAGATATTAGGAATGAAACCAGACCAGCCTGCCGTCTTCTAAGCCGCAAGTTGTACCACATGGTTGCTCTTTCCGGCCCAGCATGGAGAGCCTAGAGCTTTGTCTTGCTGGAACTTGAGTCTGGAACCTTCGACAGGTAAGGCAACAGGAGGTTCTAGACTCAGGCCCCCGTTTCCCCACTTAAGAGCATCTTGGGTGTCGAGCCGCCGAGAGGAGGTCCTTTTCCACACAGTGCATAATTAATCTCTGGAATTCTTTGTCATGGGATGTTTTGATGGTTGCTGGCTTGGATGGCTTTAAAAGCGGCTTAGACACATTCATGGAGGACAGGTCTGTCAGTGGCTACTAGTCGGAGGGCTATAAGCGACCTCCAGCCTCAGAGGCAAGATAGCAATAGCACTTACATTTATATACCGCTCTATAGCTGGAAGCTCTCTAAGCGGTTTACAATGATTTAGCATATTGCCCCCAACATTCTGGGTACTCATTTTACCGACCTCGGAAGGATGGAAGGCTGAGTCAACCTTGAGCCCCTGGTCAGGATCGAACTTGCAACCTTCTGGTTACAGGGCGGCAGTTTTTACCACTGCGCCACCAGGGGCTCCAAATACCAGTTGCAGGGGAGCCACAGCAGCAGGAGAGGGGGCATGTTCTTGTCCTCTTGCCTGTGGGCTCCCCAGAGGCATCTGGTGGGCCACGGTGGGGAACTGGTCGCTGGACTAGATGGGCTTCCTTGGGCCTGATCCCGCAGGGCTGTTATGTTTTGATGCCTGGGGCAAATTCTCTGCTTGGAGAGCCTGCTTATGGCAGGAGTTGTCCAACTTCGGTCCCCAGATGTTGCTGGACTGCAACTTGCATCACCCCCAGCCATGCGAAGGTCTGCAGAAGGTCCTCCTGGATTCTAAAGCAGAGAGAAGCCTTCAGTGAGGTCCACTGTCATATGGGAGGTCACTGGGAGTGATGGGAGTTGTAGTCCAACAACATCTAGGGACACAAATTTGGGAACCCCTGGAGGAGAGCTGGCCTTGTGGTAGCAAGCGCGAACCATCCTATTTGCTAAGCAGGGTCCACCCTGGTTTGCATTTGGATGGGAGACTATACATGAGGCGCACTGTAAGATCTTCCCCTGAGGGGATGGGGACATAGCTCAGTGGAAGAGCATTTGCTTGCTGGCTTGCATGCAGAAGGTTCCCAGTTCCCTCCCTGGCAGCATCTCCAAGACAGGGCTGAGAGAGACTCCTGCCTTCAGCCTTGGAAAAGCCACAGTAGGTGGCTTGGCACAGCTGGGCTCCTTTAAGAGACACGGTGCCCGCTCCAGCCCCAGCGCCATCTTGGAAGGTGAGCAATCTGCGTTGGGCAGCGGAATCCTTCCGGCCACTCCCCCCGCCTCTAGCTCTAGGACAGCAGTTCCAGGAAGGACTGCATTTCCTTGAGTACCTTCCAAGATGGTGCTGGGGCTTGAGGACTCGGCTTTGCTCAGCGCTGTGTGGAGTTCTCCCCCCCGAAGGTTTTTGCCCCAGTGGCTCCTGCTTGGAAAGCAGCGAAGGTCACAGGTCTGCTCCAACTGTCAGACTCTCCAAGCGCTGGGGCCGAGGGTTTTCTGCACCCGGGTTTCCACTGACCTTTCCTGAGTTGGATGGTCCTGGGCTAGAAGACCCAGCTAGGCATGTTCTTACAAGGATCAGACACATTCTGGGAGGAGAAGCCGTCTTATTTCTATTTGTGGTGAAAGCTGCAAACTTAGCCGTCCATGTTTGGATCTGGCTACCTGTGAGTACCAGATGCGGGGGGTGGACAAGAGGGGAGGTCTGTTCCTTTCCTGCTCTGCTTATATGCTCCCTAGAGACCTTCAGCCGTCTGCTTTGGGGGCAGAATGCTAGGCTTAGCGGGACAGTCCTCGTGCAACCTGGAGAAGCGGGTTGTAGCGCTACTTTTTAAAGGGACCCTGGGCAGGTTCAGAAACCATGTGGCTTATTTTGTTTGGGCACAGGCTGTAGTTCAGTGGTAGAGCATCTGCTTTGCATGCAGAAGTCCCAGGTTCACTCCTGGCAGGAATTCCAGGTAGGGCCAGGAGAGACTCCTGCTTGAAACTTTGGAGAGCCGCTGCCAGTCAGTGTAGGCAGTCCTGAGGTAGGTGAACCAATGGGCTGACTTGGGATAAGGCTGCTTCCGATGGCCGCATTTGCACTTAACACGGAACTGGGGTTGCAGGAGCCGGAGGTTTCCCTACCATTACATCCAAATGCATGCAACTCCGGTCCCGTTTGTCCAGCAACCCGAGGCTGTGCTCTGCAGACCCTCGGTTTGTAGTGAGTTTCTCTGCTCATAACCAGGTTTTTCGTCTCGGAGCATTATGTCCAAATGCAGCACTGGAGGCAGCATTTGGTCAAGATGAAGTTCCGGGAGGAAGCTCCTCCCTCTCTCTGGGCATGACTGGCTGTGTGGGCTGTCCCTCAAGAAAGAAGGAAGCCCAAACCTCCAGTTCCCCCTCCTCTCTGCTGTCTGCCTGACTGCAGAGAGCCTGCTCTCCATTTCGTCCGAATGCAGACGGGGAGCAGGGAGTGAGCAATGGACCCGCGGTTCTGCGTTTCAAGCTAATGTGGCCCATATCTAACTATGGCTAGTCTGTGTGTCTGAACCTGTGCCAGTCACCAAACTAAGGTTTGTTTTTTGGCAGTCGATCCAAGATCCGAACCTGAAGTTGGTGGTTTTGTCCTAACCGTGGTCCTGAACCTGCTATCGTGGTTTAACCCTGCTGTGTTTCAGTAGTTCCACCATATATTGCACCCCAAGAACCCACCCACCCAAAACATTTGCTGAATGCAATATTAAATAAATCTGTGAAAAGACATTAAAGGCACACATTCAACTGCAACCTAATATTGTAAGGATCTTTCTCAAAACATACCAAAGGATGAAAGTGGCTGGATATTTAATTATACGGTTTTAAAATCACCCACATATATACTCAAACAGTGCATAAATCCTTAAAATAAAGGATGTATGTATTGATCAGTAGTTCCACCCTCACACGGCTCTTGCATAGAGAGAGGTGAGCAGCAAAAAAAAAGGGGGAGGGAGTGGAGGGTGGAACCTCCCATCCAAATCAAAATATGGCAGAACGAACTAAGATTTGGTGATTGCTTGTGATGCCAGACCAGATTAACTGTTAAATAAGCCTTGGCTAAAGTAAACTGTGGTTCCACGTGAAGTCTCAACCCAGCTTGTCTTTCTGACTGGGGCTGAGGTGCACGTTAATTGTGCCTACAAAGCCCCCTTGATGCCTTCCTTGGGCTGGCCCTCTCCCCTAGTTGCTTATGAGTGAGGTCCAGTTATCTGGTCTGGGGAGGAGAGCTGGTCTTGTGGCAGCGGGCATGAGCAGCGCCCTTCGTTAAGCAGGGTCTGTCTTGGTTTGCCCTTGCTGGGTGACGGACGACACGTCTGCCCTGTCTGCTGCCAGATATTCCCCACGGGGATGGGGCCGCAGCTCAGTGGCGGAACATCTGCTCTGCATGCACAGAAGCCGCTGCCAGTCTGTGTAGGAAATACTGAGCTGGATGGACCAAGGGTGTAACTCGGTATTTGGCAGCTCTCTCGTCAGTGCTGTGAGAAGCCTGTGTTAGTTGTGAAGGAGCCACAGGAAGGGCTTCTCTGCCTCTTCCAAGTTGCTCTTGGAGGGCTCTCCTCCTCCTCCTCCTATTCCTATTCCTCCTCCTCCTCCCCTCCAAGGGCCAACAAAGTACGAGGACAATGGTCAGTCCCTCGTCCTGCAGCGAACGATGACTCAGAGTGTCCCAACGCAGATGGGGCTCTTCAGAAATCTCATGTCTGAGCCAAGATCGGGGTGGGCCAACGTGGCCCTTCGGCTGTGGTTGAACCATAACTCCCATCCTCCCCAGCGCCAATTGTGGCTGGGGCTGATGGGAATTGTAGTCCGACAGCAGCTGGGGGCGGGCAAACTGGCTCACCCTGGGCCCAGAAAAGGAAAGGCTTCTCTCTCGGAGAACAGCCTCTTCATGCAGATGCTCGGATCCTTTTGGATAGCAGAGCACGATGGCTTTGTTGGGAGTGGGCGGACGGAACAGCACTGAGTCATTTTTTCCATTTTAGTGAGCAGTGAGCGACAGGATTGGGATGAACCCCACCAGGTAGTTCACGTCTGCTTAATATCAGTCAACACATGATTAAATCAGGCATGTGGAAAATTCTGCTACGAAGCAAAACGGAGCATCTGTGAAGAGGCCAAGCTCTCGGAGTGAGCAGGGGAGAGGCGGGTACTCCCACCCTCTCCCCGGTCACCCCCCAGATGAAACATCCAGCCTCAAACCTCCCCCCTGAGCCACTGGATAATGGCCAGGTTGATGGATCAGTAACTTAAGATGCTCTGACATGGTTTTGGCACGGTGTGGCTGCCTGGCTCACTCACCAGAACATCTTGGACCTTCCAGTAGGGCTTTCGCGCACCTTTCCCAGCTGCAAAGCGCTTCTTACGAACGGCGGCCACTAGCCGGGCAGTGAGTTGTAGGATAGGCAGGGATCAGCCGGTCCCCTTGGAAATGGACGAGCAGAGGCAGCTGTATAGCCTGGGCAGATTTTGGGTGCTGTTCAAGGCAGCCTAGTGGGAGGGAGATGGGTCTGATCCTTCACACTGTGGATCAGAGGAGGAGAGCCGGTCTCGTGCTAGCAAGCGTGAGCTGTTTCTGTTACTAAGCAGAGTCCACCCTGGTTTGTATTTGGATGGGAGACTGTGTGAGCACGAAGATACCACTGGCTGCCAATATGTTTCCGGGCAGGTTGCATATGAATGGGAGACCAGAAGTGTGAGCACTGCAAGAGATTCCCCTCAGGGGATAATGGAGCCTTCTGGGAAGAGCAGAAGGTTCCCAGTTCCCTCTCTGGCAGCATCGCCAATGAGATAGGGCTGGGAGAGAGACTCCTGCCTGCAACCTTGGAGAAGCGGCTGCCAGTCTGTGAAGACAATCCTGAGCTAGCTAGACCAAGGGTCTGACTTGGTATATGGCAGCTTCCAATGTTCCTAACATCTGGGAATCCCTCTTTAGTGGGAACACTGCCCTAGATCCAGCTCTGGCCCCTTTTAGTGGGCTAGCTGGATCCCTCCAGAATTGCCCACCCAGGTGTCCGCGTCTGTCTCGCGCTGTCTGTAGCCCCTGCATTTTGTAGCAGCTCTTTGTGGTGAAAGGGCCAGGTGTATTTGCATTGAGGAGATCCAGTGATGGGTCTCCTGTGTGTGGCATGCAGTAGTTGCTCATCCTAACAAGCCCAGGGGTGCCAAAGCGGCCCCGCCCAAGAGCCAAACTGCTTCAGCAGGCTGGCCATTTGTCCGGTAGAGCTGTGCAGATAACCACCACCCCCGGGCTCATTAGGGCAAGTTGCTAATTGTGCAGCGTTCCCTGGACATGTCTGTGCATCCTTTCCTTGAGTGTTACCTTGCAGTTCTGTTGTCCTCTCCCTGGGAGGGCTATTGTGTTAGGAAACGTTTCCTAATATTTGATCTCTGTCTACCTTCCTATAGTTCCTCCCTCCCTCCAGGAAGCCTTGGCTGTGGAGTCTCAGAGGATGCTCCTCTTGGGGGGAAGAGGGGTCTGACCTCTGCAAGTGACATAAATTCACACTCTCTTGGGAGGAGGAAAACAGGCAAAGACCAGAGGGTTAGGGTTTCTGCTGGTATCAAACGTAGTACTTCCCACTGAGCGGATCTCTCATTTGTCAGTGTCTCCCTCCAGAGAAGATCTGTCTCTTCTCTAGACCTGTCTGCAAAACCCATTTCCGGATCTGCTTTCGGGGCTTCTCTCTCTCCCCCCTGGAGGCCGAGAGAAGAAGAGGGTTTTGGGAGCCCCCCTGTCTCTCTTGGTTGTGCTTCATGTGTATCCCAAACCGTCTCTCGCACGGAGAGCCAACCGATTTGTACTGCTCCTTTCAGTGGATCCTGTGTCATCCCTTGCCAAACATTGTCATCCTTTTTGTCTTCTGATTCTTGCCCATGCGCTCTTTCCTTCCTGAATCCTCATTTGCTTTTTTCAGTTGTTTTGTCCTGTGGAACGATGATCATAGCTGGATGGGACTCACCCTGGAGTTTCCCTCCTTTTGATTCTGCCCATCCAGCTGTTCATCACATCAACATGCCAAGCAAACTGCAAGTCCTTAAGGTTCCTCATCAGCCTGCCTGCTTTTTGAAAGCCATTCCAAAACACAGGGTTTGCTGGGAAAGACAGACACACATTTCCCTGCTGTTTTGGAGACAAATGTCACTCTCATTGTGTCCCTGTTTCCTTTGTGGTTGCAGAGAACCAGAAAACACCCCCTCGCTTGGCCAAAAACCAATTTTGGAGAAGCCCAACCCTCTGGCCTGCATTGTTTATTTTATTTTTCAAATGTGTAGAACACCCTAAACTTCCATCTCTGGGTGGTTTAAAGGTAAAGTGTGCCATGAAGTCGATTTTGACTCCTGGTGTCCACAGAGCCCTGTGGTTTTCTATTGGTACAATACAGGAGGGGTTGACCATAGCTTCCTCCCATGCAGTATGAGATGATGATGCCTTTCAGCCCCCTCCTATATCACTGCTGCCCGATATAGTACCAGCAACGGGGATTCGAACCGGCAACCTTCTGCTTGTTAGTCAAGCATTTCCCCCCTGTGCCACTTAAGTTGATGCTGGGCGGTTTACAACAACACAAAACAGATTTAAAATGAAGACTTTAAGCCACCTCATTTATTTATTTGTTATTTCTTTATGTAAACCGCTTTGGAAACGTTTGTTGAAAAGCGGTGTATAAATATTTGCTGTTGTTTAAAACAATTTAAAACCACAATCCAGATAAAAAGTTTGGGTGAAAAAATAAGTCTTAAGAGTCTTCTCTTTTAAAAAGCCTCTACTTTCAGCAGGGAGCGCATTATTCCACAGCCTCGGGGCAGCAATGGAGAAGGCCCGTCCCTGAGTAGCCACCAGACGGGCCGGTGGCAACTGCAGACGAACCTCTCTGGGTGATCTCAATGGGTGGTGGGGCTCATGGCGAAGAAGATGCTCTCTTAACTACCCAGGGCCTAAGTTGTTTAGAGGTTTAAAGGCAATAACCACCAGCACCTTGTATTTTGCCCAGAAACCTATTGGCAGCCAGTGTAGTTCTTTTGATACAGGAGGAATATGGCCTCCTCAAGATGACCAGGAGACTTACCCAGCTGCTGCAATATATACCAACGGCAGTTTCTGGACTGTGAACGAATGCAGCCCCACATAGAGCACATTGCTGTCGTTAAGCCTGGAGGTTATCAGCATATGTACTAAGGATGTGCAAACAGTTACGACGTCAAACATGTCCGACGTCAAACTGGTTCGGTTTGACTGTTTGGGATCAAACCGAACCGCTGATGATGTGTTGTGTGAAAAAGGACTTCCTCTTGTCGGTCCTAAATTTCCTGACCTCCAGTTTCACGGGGTGACCCCTGGTTCTAGTGTTGTGAGAAAGGGAGAGAAATTTCTCTTTCCATCCTCTCTACTCCATGCATAATTTTATGCACCTCGATCATGTCTCCCCTTAGTCGCCTCTTTTGCAAGGTAAAGAGCTCCAGATGCTGTAGCCGTGCCTCCTAAGGAAGTTGCTCCAGGCCCCCAATCATTTTGGTTGCCTTCTTCTGCACCTTCTCCAGTTCTGCAATATCCTTCTTAAGAGATGGTGGCCAAAGCTGTACACAGTACTCCAGATGTGGCCCCACCATAGTTTTGTATAAGGACATGATGATATTAGCACTTTTATTTTCAACTCCCTTCCTAATGGTTCCTAGCATGGAATTAGCCTTTTTCACAGCTGCCGCGCACTGAGACGACACTTCCAGTGAGCTGTCCAACATGTCCCCAAGATCTCTCTCCTGGTCTGTCACACAGAATACTGTGTCCAGCGCTGGATTTTTAAGGGATTTAGAGAAAAGTGACAAAGAGGACGAGAGCTCCGGGGGCGGGAATCCTGTGAGGAATGGTTGAAAGAGCTGGGTACATTTAGCCTGGAGAGGAGAGGACTAAGGAGAGATAGCCAGCGTGCTGTAGTGGTGAGAGCGCTGGAGACCCGAGTTCAAATCCCCATTTGGCCATAATACTTTCTGGGTGCCTCTGAGCCAGTCACTTCTCTCTCAGCCTAACCTACTTCACAGGGTTGTCGTGAAAGAGACACTAAAGTATGTAGTACACCGCTCTGGGCTCCTTGGAGGAAGAGCGGGATATAAGTGTAAATAATAATAGAAGAGCTGTGTTCAAATATCACATAGGAGGAGGAGCGGGCTCCTTCTGAGGTCAAGACTAGAACCAGTGAGTTGAAATGGCAAGACCATTGTTGGAAGCACAGAAAGGAGTTGGCTAACTGTAAGAGCCGCTGGACAGTGGAACAGACTGCCTCATGCAGTGGTGGCGGGCTCTCCTTTGCTAGAGATTTTCAAGCAGAGGCTGGAGGGCCATCTGCTTGGGATGGTACAGGAAATCCCTGCAGTGAGAAGTGGGTTGGTCTAGAGAAACCCGAAGGTCCCTTCCAGCTCAAACCTTCTATGATCCATTGGTTTTCCGGTGCAAAAGGGCAGACGGTCTTGGGCAGTGCCTTAGTGTTCATGCAAGTGCCTTGCTCTTTCCCTGGCTGTTCACGGGAGACAGGGCCTCGAGCTGTCTACTCAGAGATTCAAGGGGCTCTGAGGAGGGATCGGACTCCAGGGATGATAACGCTGAGAACCCGCACTGCTAAAGAACTTCAGAAACAGGGACACCAGAGAGGTGGTGCTTTCTCGGGGACAGGTTTCTGAAAACAGAGAGAAGGTTTAGTTAGACTTCTCGTTTCCTCATTAGCTTCAGTAGAGTTGGCGTCTTCATTAAAACAGGGTTTGCCAAGCATGGCTCTCTGGGTGTTGCTTGACTACGACTCCCATCATCCCCAGCATCAGGCCGCTGTGGCTGGGGATGATGGGAGTTGTAGTCTCAACAACATATTGGAAATATCTGCATTAAAGGGGTCCCCCCCCTTAGTACTGCTCCCTGTGCTAAGGCAAATGGCAAAACCACTTTCTGCCAGCTGGTCTTGTGGGAGCAAGAGTGAATTGTCCCATTTGCTAAGCAGGGACTGCCCTGGTTTGCATTTGAATGGGAGAATACATGGGTGCGCACTGTAAGATGATCCCCTTGGGAGATGGGGCCACTCTGGGAAGCACACCTGCCTGCCTGCTTGCATGCAGAAAAGGCTCCAAATTCTCTCCCTGGCAGCATCTCCAAGATAGGGCTAGGAGAGACCCCTGCCGGCAACTTTGGCAGAAGCCGCTGCCGGTTTGGGTAGACAATCTTGAGCTAGATGGACCAAGGGTCGGACTCCGTATAAGGCAGCTTCCTACGTCCCTAGCTCAGAACTGCGGAGCTCTGTCTGGACTGGATAGCTAAAATCTCTCTCTCGCTACCCGGAAAACTCAGACCTTGACTAATTTTATTTTGCATCCCAGCCGAGTGGGGAAATGGCTTGCGTGCATTGGCAACCCCCTCTCTTCCACAGACTCCCTGGGCAAGTGGCTTCCCGTCTCTTGGCCTCCTTCCCCACATCTGCAAACTGTGCTCGGGAGTGACCTCTCCTGCTGGGTGAATGTGAGGGTGAGTGGGAGTGTGTCACAGCGGGGCTGCTCTTTTCGCTGGGGAGAGGGTTGCGATTTCCCTGCGCTCCGAGGGCTGGATTTCTCGCCCAGTTCTCTCTTTCAAGTTCAACAATTGCACAGGCCTGGGGCGTTCTCTGCAAAAAGTCACCCCAGGACATGGGTGTTCCTTCACGTGGGATTGAACTTGGATGTATCTTTCAGTGGAAATGCCGGATTAGTTTCCTGGGCTTGATATTTCGCCACCGCCGCGTCCCCGCAGTGATATCTGGCGGTGTCCTTCCTGCCAGTGGGTTGTTTGTTTGAGTAAGAGCCTCGCATTCGGCCCTTCTGCCTAATCAAAGAGGCCATCAACGCAGTGGACAGCGTGAAAAGGACAAAATCGGCTGAAACCACCAACACCGGAATTGTAGCTCGGCGCAGAACAGACACTCTCAGTCAGGCTGATGACAGCTACTTTTATTTTGCCTCTTAATCTGGTTCCCATGAGAAGTGTGAAGTTGCCGCTTGGGAGCAGGGCCAGCCCACCGAATCTCAGTCCAGACAAGGCAGAAGTTCTGTCAGGGGGGTAGTTTCTCGGATCAAACAGGGCTGCACGCTCCGGAAAGGTCCAGCCTCCGAGGCAAGATGCCTCTGAATCCCAGTTGCAGGGGAGCAGCAGCAGGAGAGGGGGCCTGCCCTCAGCTCTTGCCTGTTGCCAGATGGGCTTTTTAAAAGCCCAGTTCTGGGTTAAGCCCCCTCTGTCACACACCCCTCAAGTCTGGCAACAGCTCCCCAGAGGCATCTGGTGGGTCATGGTGGGGAACAGGATGCCGTCTGATCCAGGAGGCCTGTTCCTGTGTTGGGTTGGGTTCACAAATTGGGGTGCTGACTTGATTCTGTTTTGTCACCTCCATGGCACATTCTGGCCTGGTTCCCACAGGGTTTTGCCTCTAGGTTTAATGTGGGTTATACACGTTAGCATGGGAGTTATTCACACATAGCTTCATGCTGGAGGGTAAATGTTGAGCAAAGCCACTTCGAATCCCACTCGTGGCATTGAAAGAAGCAGCCCTTCACCTCTGCTCTCAGTTTTTGGTTTTTTGGTGCAGGTTCACATTGCATGCCTCCATTTTTTTTTCCCTTCTAGCCAATGGGTGTGGTGGTTGTGGGAAAGAGATTTCTAAAGCTTATATCTGCATTCCTTAAGACTCCAGCATTTTCGGGGGTGGGCGGGGAATCGGTGACTTTCATTGTGCAGTTCATTGGCAATGGGATGCAATCTGGCAGCGTGCGTGGAAATTATATGTGTGAAATATGTAAGCAGTATGCTAATTCTAGAAATGATGCAATAGCTAGGCTGGACAGTGTTGCTACTTCTTGGTACCCGGGACATCAGACATGGGCTGTACAGAAACTATCTGAGAAAATTCTCCTCTGGAAGAAGCTTGCAACAATTTTGGGGGTTTCAGTCTGGAGAAATTTTGGTTGCAGCCCTAGTTAAAGTCTCCTGTTCAAGCCAGGGGAGGAGAGCTGGTCTTGTGGTAGCAAGCACGAGTTGTCCTCTTTGCTAAGCAGGATCTGTCCTGGTTTTCATTTGGATGGGAGACTATGTGGGCGCTTTGTAAGGTGTTCCCCTTAGGGGATGGGGCCACCCCGGGAAGAGCACCTGCCTTCTTGCATGCAGACGTTTTCAAGTTCCCTCCTTGGCATCTCCAGACAGGGCTGGGAGAGACTCCTGCCTGCAACCTTGGAGAAGCCACTGCCGGTCTGTGTAGACAATACTGAGCTAGATGGACCAAGGGTCTGACTCAGTAGGAGGCAGCTTCCTATCTTGCTATACTTCAGTTCTGGTTTGGGGTTGAAAGTATTTTGCGGGGAAACTCTTTGTCTGTGAAGCTTTCCTTTTTCCAGGCCTGTTTGGTGCCATTGTTTTCTCTGGTTGCTACATAAGCCCCAGTTTTCCCCGACTGCTGCTTCTTGCGTAGGTCACATGGGTAATACCAGCTGCGATGTTGCACAGCCAAACTTATAGCCAATTTGTCTATTAGTTGACATAAACAGGAGCCTGCGGGGGGCGGGCGCTGCGCTGCTTTCGCATGGCCAACTGGAAGTCACCTCCTGGATGGGAAATTAACTTCTCAGCTGAATTTGTAAGTTCCTGGTTGAGCGCTTTGAAGGCTGTGGATGAGATGAGTTGTATTCTAAAAACTATCCAGGGACCACAATTCGGGAACCTGGAGCACCTTCCTGATGAGGCTAGGCTACAGCATCTGGGGCTCTTTGCTTTTTTCCAAAGAGGCGACTACGGGGAGACATGGTCGAGGTATACAAAATCATGCATGGAGTGGAGAGAGTGAGTTTTTTCTCCCTCTCTCCCAACACTAGAACCAGGGGTCACCCCATGAAACGGAAAGTTGGGAAATTTAGGACCAACAAGAAGTACTTTTCCACACAGTGCCTCGATGGAATTCCTTGCCATGGGATGTGGTGATGGCCACCAGCTTGGATGGCTTTGAAAGGGGCTTAGACAGATTCATGGAGGGCAGTCCATCAGTGGCTACTAGCCTGGTGGCTGTGGGCCACCTCCAGCCTCAGAGGCAGGATGCCTCTCAATCCCAGTTGCAGGGGAGCATCAGCAGGAGAGAGGGCAGGCACATACCTCTTGCCTGTGGACCACCCAGAGGCATCTGGTGGGCCACTGTGGGAAACGGGGTGCTGGACTAGATGGGCCTCCTTGGGCCTGATCCAGCAGGGCTCTTCTTATGTATGTATGCATGTATGTATGTATTTCTCTATCAGATTTGTATAGCACCCCAAACTTTCGTCTCTGGGCGGTTCTTAACTTGTTCTTAACTTAGGAAGCTGCCTTCTACTGAGTCCGACCCTTGGTCCATCTAGCTTGGTATTGCCTGCCCAGCCTGGCAGCGGCTCCTCCCAAGGTTACAGGCAGGAGTCTCTCCCAGTTCTCTCTGGAGATACCTGGGAGGGAACGTGGAACCTCCTGCGCGCAAGCATGCAGGTGCTCTTCCCGGAGTGACCCCATCCCCTAAGTGGGATATCTTCCAGTGCTCCGACAAACCAGGGCAGAGCCTACTTAGTCAAGGGGACCATTCCTGCTTGCTACCAGCAGAGCAGCTCTCTGACCCTCCGGCCTCTCCAGGGATCCAGGCTCAGGGTCTCTCCTCGCTCTGTCTTGAGATGCCGCCAGGGGCTGAGCCTGGGAGACTCTTTGCATGCAAGGCAGATGTTCTCCCACTGGATTTTGGCCCCATCCCAAGGAGTGGAGATTCTCCGCCACCTCTTCAGAAGAGCAGAATCTGCCTTTTTAATCATTAGCCCCGGCTTCATTGTTCGCCCCCTTCCGATGCTGTGGGAAGAAGCACCTTCTTGTCCCTCGAGAGTGAGGCCCTGCAGGGCAGCCATCTCCAGATGTGGGTGGCCACTTGGCACGCGGTGTCGGACTCTGCACTGCTCTGATGGGCCCGCCCCATTAAAGTGTCTCTTTATTCACCTTGTTTTTGTAACCTTGGTGGTCCAGTGGGAGACGCCGCCATAGCCAAACACGGCCCAGATGTGGCGTGGTTTGTATATGTTCTCTGATACTGACTCTGTGGTCCATCGACAGAACGGGAGAGTGAGGGGAAGACGCCTTATCGGCATTGCCTCTTTGGACAACATCTGGATTCCTCCTGTGTTGTATCCTAGGGATGTGCTGCTGCACTAATAGCATCACTGACATTTGCAGGGACACAGGAAGCTGTCATATACTGAGTCAGACCCTTGGTCCATCTAGCTCAGGATTGTCTTCATGGACTGGCAGCGGCTTCTCCAAGGCTGCAGGCAGGAGACTCTCTCAGCCCTATCTCGGAGATGCTGCCAGGGAGGGAACTTGGAAGCTCAGATGCTCTTCCCCAACCCCTCAGAGGAATCTCTTCCAGTGCTCACACGTGGAGTCTCCCATTCAGTTTCAACCAGGGTGGACCCTGCTTAGCTAAGCGGACAAGTCAGCCACCTAATGGTGCAGCAGGAAAATGACTTGACTAGCAAGCTAGAGGTTGCTGGTTCGAATTCCAGCTGGTATGTTTCTCGTATCGGGCAGCAGCGATACAGGAAGATGATGAAAGGCATCATCTCACACTGCGCGGGAGGAGGCAATGGTCAACCCCTCCTGTATTCTACCAGAGACAACCACAGGGCTCTGTGGGTGCCAGGAGTCTAAATCTCAGCCCTGGGTTCCAGCTCCCATGGGCCCCTGACCATTGTGGCTGAGGATGATGGGAGCTGTAGTCCGACAACATCTGGCACTCCAAGGTGGAGAACCCTTGGCTTTAAAAGTAACAATGAAAGACCAACCTTTGTTTTCTGAGCAGCAGAAACTAGAAGGCGTTTGGGAAATCCATCCTGCCGCTGTTGCTGCTGCTGGATTTGGTTTTCTTTAGCTGGTTTCCAGTTTAGACCTGCAAAGGAATAACTCGGGGCTTTGAGATAATGAGAGAGACATTCAGCCCGGGCCGTCCCCTGCAGGGGGAAATCCCCCCTTTGAGTGCAGAGAGACGCTTTCCGCCACCGTTTTCACAACCGGGTGAGCTGACCTCAGTTGAACAAGGGAAGAGCTTCAAAGAGGGTTCTGGAGGAGGCAAAAACGAACTTGGCTCCCTCCTGGCTTCTCCCAGCAAGCCGCAGCTGTTCATGCTGGGAAGCACTCTGGCGAGAGAAGCTGCAAAACCTTTCAGTATCTGTGCCACTTTGGGACTGGAGTTGCAGCCTGTGGTTTCTTTGGAGTGGAGCTGCACGTCTTTAAAAATCAGGTGCTTTGGCCGTGTACTTTATGAATGGTGTGCCCAGAGGTGGACCTAGGGAATTTTGGAGCCGGGACCTAAAGGCCTTTAGAGCCCCTGCCCCTTTTGGAGCCCCACCCCGCACTGTACATTAAGCATCACCCCCACCCACCCCAATTCTTATCCCACTTATTTCTTCCTCCACTCCCCCTCTGTTTCTAAAGCACCCGGCACAGGTCATAATCCCATGCAGATGCCCAGCGCAGTGCTGGCCAGGGGTGACCACACCACCCAGGACAGATGGAAGAGGATTTGGGGGCCCCCAGGGGATGTGGAGGCCCTGGACTTTGGCCCCCAAGTCCAGGGGTCAGAGCGCCACTGGGTGTGCCTTCCTCCAATAGGGAATGGAACTAGCTGTAGGGAGAACTGGGGTTTCCAGTTGCTGGTCTTGTGTTAACAAGCACGAATTTCCCCCTTTGCAGAGCAGGATCTGCATTGGTTTGCATCTGAATGGGAGACTCCATGTGTGAGCACTGTAAGCTATTCCCCGGTTAGGAGATGAGGCTGCTCTGGGAAGATGCTTGCATGCAAAAGTTTCCAAGTTTCCTCCCTGGCAGCATCTCCAAGAGAGATGGGATGGGGATGGGAGAGACTCCTGCCTGCAACCTCGGAGAAGCCACTGCCAGTCTGTGTAGACACTACTGAGCTAGATGGACCAATGGCCTGACTCGATGTCTTATGTCCCTATGATTTGAGCCATGCAGTTCTGGCTCTTTTGTGTGTTCTGCTTTGGATCAGGATGATTGTGCTTTAAACTCCTCTTCTCTATCAATATTTTTTTTGACGGAGGTCTCATGGATCTTCCAGATGCTGCAATGTTCTGAGATCCTGGAAGAGTTTGGCAGTCCTCGAAGCCTTAGATGGGTGGAGCTCACAGGCTGGAAATTGGAAACGCCTCTTTAAACTTGTCAGATGGCTTTTTTTCTTTTTAAAGGCCAGTATTTAATCTCCTTGTCACGTGTGGGTCTTTTCGAGCATTCTGCATTTTGTGGTGTTGTGGTGTGGTGTTTTTTAAATAGCAGGTATTGGGAAATAATAGCAGTTGTGCCAAATGCTGCGATCTCACTCATTTTATGCAAACCAGAGTGAAATAGTCGAACTGATTTCCACTCACCCATTTGTTGTGCATGGCTTCCCTTTGCCGTGAATTCAGTCTTTTGGCAATTCTGAACCTCCATGTTACATCTGTACCATGGGAATCAGGTGTCCCTAGACTTGACTAGCAAGCCAGAGGTTGCCAGTTCGAATCCCCGCTTGTATGTTTTCCCCAGACTATGAGAAACTCCTATACCAAGCAGCAGCGATATAGGAAGATGCTGAAAGGCATCATCATCTCACACTGTGCGGGAGGAGGCCATGGTCCATCCCTCCTGTATTCTACCAAAGACAACCACAGGGCTCTGTGGGCGCCAGGAGTCGACACCGACTCGACGGCACAACTTTACCTTTACCTTACCTCAAGGTTGCTTTCACACAGGGCTTGACAAATCCTGGGCCCCAGGGGTCCTAGAACTTTAACCATGGTGCCGTTACTAGGATTTTCAGAGATGGAGTTATTGAATAAAATATGTGTTTGTTCCAGACAGCCCTCTTTCTGTTTTAAGGATGTTACTTGTAAGGGAATTTTAAAAAGTCCATATACCCTTCCTTTCCATAATACCCACCAGTGAGCCTGGTAATTTTGTCAAGTGTCTGCTCCTAAAAAAGACTTTGGTGGGTGGCGGGGGGGGTGTCCTTGATCCCAAGATGTTAAGATCAATAGCTAGGTACCGTCTTCCTGTATTGGGGGGCGGGAATCACAGGCATGGAGAAACCCTGCTTCATGGTTTTCCATGCACATTTCCATCAGAAAGTCCCTTATAATCAGGAGAAATGTCGTGGCTTCTAGAACTGTTGATCTCTCTGCTCAGTTGTTGGCTTCTTCCTCTCTCCCTCTCCCCGTCATTC
Organism: Hemicordylus capensis; assembly: GCF_027244095.1. Taxonomy (NCBI): domain Eukaryota; kingdom Metazoa; phylum Chordata; class Lepidosauria; order Squamata; family Cordylidae; genus Hemicordylus; species Hemicordylus capensis. The sequence continues at coordinate 1,308,359 of NC_069673.1, read as the reverse complement.
CTACTATAGATTAAAACTGGGTAAGTCAGAATTATTTCAGTTGATACACAGTCAAGTACCTGCTCACTTGTGGTGCACAGAGGTTGCCTCCAGGCGATTAGGTAGGGGTGTCTCTGGGAATGGGAAGATGATTCCTCCTTTCTTCCCTTCCAGGCTGTTGATTGTTACAGAAATGGCTTCGTGATCTGTGTGAGTCCAGGACAGGGCTGAGAAAGACCCTTGGATAAACCCATGGAGAGCCACTGCCAGTTGGCTTGGACATGGATTGTGCCTGTAGTGCACACTGCACACAGCTTGTACGTGGCTTGAACATAATAGGCACATTTGCATGTCTTCCAAGCAGGCTTGAAGGCATGCCCAATCTGCATTCGCGATCTGCAGTCTGGTAGACTCAAACAGGAAGGCAAGAGGAGGGGAGAGTGATTGTGGGGGAGCTGGGGAGGGCGGCCTTTTGCCTGCCCTCACTAAAAGGCTGGGGGGAGAATGTGGGTTGGCTATGCCCATCCGACCCTGCTTCCATATCCCCCACAATCAGTTTCCCCTCCTACTTTGATCTTTGCAAACACCTGACCACCAATCAGGAGCATGCATGGAGCAGAGCTGGTCTTGTGGTAGCGAGCATGACTTGTCCCCTTAGCTAAGCAGGGTCCGCCCTGGTTGCATATGAAAGGGAGACTAGAAGTGTGAGCACTGGAAGAGATTCCCCTCAGGGGATGGAGCCGCTCTGGGAAGAGCTGAAGGTTCCCAGTTCCCTCCCTGGCAGCATCTCCAAGATTGGGCTGAGAGAGACTCCTGCCTGCAACCTGGGAGAAGCCGCCGCCAGTCTGGGTAGATAATACTGAGCTAGATGGACCAAGGGTCTGACTCAGTAGGAGGCAGCTTCCTGTGTTTCCACCCTGGCTGACGGCTCCTCTGACCTTGTTATTCAAACAAGCCTAGTGTGCAGATAGGGCTATGGAAGTGGTGCAGATTCAAGTGCGCTCTGTGTGTGTGTATCCTTTCCTAGCTGCAGTAGCTCAGAGGACTGGGCTGGCAAAGTCTGCAAAGCAGGAGCAGAGTCGAGGAAGGGTTGTGCGCTCTGTGTGGCGCATACGCAGCTGCCACAGCTTGGGCTGCCTTGAGTGAGTCCCTGGCGCCGTTTCCTTGGAGTCTGTCAACTGGAGTCTGATTGTGAATGGGAAACAATTTGGCCACATGTGGGGAGACTGATCTGTGTTTTCGCCGCTCACTGGTTCTTTCCACGGACGTTCAGTTGCTGCCTCCGCTGAATGACTGGCAGCTTGAAAGGCAGGCAAAGTGCCTAGCGTCATCTTAGAGTAGTAAGCACGAACTGACCCCTTTGCAAAGCAGGGTCTGCCCTGGTTTGCATTTGAATGGGAGACGTGCGGCGACTGGATGGGGCCGTTTATTATTATTAATGATGATGATGATGATGATGATGATGATGGAGGAGACATGGAATGGGAGGCATGGAGGAGAGGTCTATCAATGGCTACTAGTCAGAGGGCTAAAGGCCACCCCCAGCCTCTAAGGCAGGATGCCTCTGAGTTCCAGTTGCATGGGAGTCACAGCAGGAGAGAGGGCCTGCCCTCACCTCTTGCCTGTGGGCTTCTCGGAGGCATCTGGTGGGCCACTGGGGGAAACAGGATGCCAGAACTGTACACAATATTTTCACTGAGGTCTGACCAGTGTAGAATAGAATGACACGATTACTTCTTGGCATCTTGAAACTTTGACCACCTTTGGACGTAACATGGAACAGTTCCGCACCCCAACTTCCCCTGCTCTCCCGACCGAATTCAGGCATTCAGGAGAGCTCCCTCTCTGCAGCCTCACTGACTGCAGAGAGGAGGGCGAACTGGATGCCATGGGGCTTCCTTCTTTCCTGAAGGACAGGAAAACTGCAGCCAACTGCAGCTGGAGTGAGGGAGGAACTGGTCCATTTTAAAACAAAACTGCAGTTGCCCGCATCTGGATGTACAGTTTCTGAATCCAGAGGCGGCTTACCTCCAGTTTCGTGTTACGTGTGAATACAGCCTAGGATTGTCTTTGCTATTTTAGCAGCTGCATCACACTGCTGGCTCATGTTCAATTTATTGCCCACTAAGGCACCGAGGTCCCTTTCCCATGTGCTGCTGCATGCTTGTTGCTTCCAGTCCTGGTCTCGCTTTGCTGATTGTCTTCTAAGAACGAAGTGATGGTCGCAGGAAACCTCTTGGAAATGGAGCCAACCTCTGTAAAAATTGGCTTTCAGTCAGGCTTAGCAGTGTTTTTAAACTCCCCAGTTCGGGCATTAACTTTTATAAAGGAGTTTGGTAACTAGTTCAGAAACTTTGAGTCCTTGAACGTGTCCGATAACGATTCTGCATGAAAAAGCTCTAGATCCATTTGCTGGCAGTGAAACTCTGTAATGGGAATACAATGAGGTCAATTTCACTTGAGAGCAATATTTATTATCTCTTTAACTTTTTTAACTTGTTTTTGTATTTTGTACATTCAACGGGATAATAAATAGAAAAATAAGATAATCCTCATGCAGTTCCAGGCAGAGGGGCTGATTACTGAATCACGTTTTTTGAACCGGTTGCTGACACTTGTGGTTCAGGGTTCAGTTGAAGCGACCAAGAAACTTTAGGGTTGGTTTCTGTTCCAGTTTACGGAAGCAGACCTTTCCAGACTGGACTTGGCTTTCATTTTGGTTTGGTTCCCTGATCTTGGGGGCCCAGAGGAAGCCAAAGTTCCTTTGCTACCTCTTCCAAAAGTGCCACAGTGAAATTGGCTAATGGGAACACACAGGAAGCTGCCATATACTGAGTCAGACCCTTGGTCCACCTAGCTCAGTATTGTCTTCACAGACTGGCAGCGGCTTCTCCAAGGTTGCAGGCAGGAGCCTCTCTCAGCCCTATTTTGGAGATGCTGCCAGGGCGGGAACTGGGAACCTTCTGCATTGGTGCTCTTCCAATGAGCTATTCCCCACCCAGTAAGGGGAATATCTCCCACTGCTCACCCATGTTGTCTCCCATTCAAATGCAAACCAGGGTGGACCCTGCTTAGCAAAGGGGACTTTGCTTGCTACCACCAGACCAGCCACCTGTGTCCTGCTCCCAACCTCCTCAGTGCCGTGCTTTCAGGGTGGGTTCACACGTGGGCCTTCAGACTGCAGCATCAAGCAATGGTGTGCAAGTAGGACGCTGACCGTCACACACTTCAGACTGGGGGTGTGCACAAAATCAGCCAGGCTGGTTCAGTTAGAATCCAAACATCCTACATTGGATGTGTTTTCCCCCTCCCCCCAATAAATCAGTGTTATTTCAATGTAAACCTGTTTTCAACTGTGCTGAGTGTTGCCATAAACTGAATTGGGCTTTTAAGGAAAAGTGACAGAGATAAATATAGCAATATAAGAAATAAGAATGGGGGGAAATCAACCTGCAGGTGCCACTCTGAACCTTGCCCTCCCTTCTCTGCCCCAGGAAAAATCCCCTTCATTTTCTTGGGTCAGCATTGGTGGTTTTGCTTCTCTTCCAGTTGAGTTCCCCAGGTTTCTTGGATAAAACCTCTGAAATGTTTGGAGTGAGGTTCTCTTGGCTGTTTATGCCTTTAGCTTGCACTGTGGGTGTATGCAAAGTCAGTCGGTTTTTCAGCGGCTAATTTTCCTTTTCTTCTTTTGCAGCTGAGCCTGCGGATCTCTTGAAGGTATTAGATTTTCACAATTTACCCGACGGGATATCGAAAACAACAGGGTTTTGCACAAGCAGGAGGTCTTCCAAAGGAGCCGACGTGGCCTACCGAGTAACGAAAGATGCACAGCTGAGCGCCCCAACCAAACAGCTCTACCCTGGTAAGGATGCTTTCTTTTCTGCTACGGTTATGCATGTGCAGAATTCGGCATTTGGCTGGGTTTGGGGCTGAAACTGACCTGGTTGCCCTAGTGCAGGGGTTCCTGACAGGGGGTACTAGTAGTAACCCTGGGGTCCCAGATGATGCTTGGCAAATTAGATGGTGCTCTACATTCCCTGTACATTCCCCATCTGAGGATCACTGACTTGAAGCCAATGCATCCTCAGCGGTGTGTCCACTGCAGGAGGGGAGGAAGGAGCACAAAGACTCTTTTCTGCTCTGCTCCTGATTGGCTGGCTACGTGCTGAAGCTCAGCATACCCCTCCCCTCAGCCTGAGTGACGGGCTTAAGAAAAATAGCCCTGAGTATACCCCCTCTGGAATTAATAGGCAAATTAAATGTGTCCTGTTTTTCACTGGGCGTCCTCATGGGTAACTTGGTCTGGATCAGGCCTCTAACCAGCCTCAAGAAAAATTTAGGGGGGGATTGCAGAAGTCAGTGGTGGGAGGTTATAAAATGTTCAGGGAAAACTGTCAGTGAGGCTGGGGAGGAAAGAGAATTTTTTGGTGTGGCAAGTACACACCATGTCACCAGCTGGCTACGGGCCTGGTCTGGATGTAATCGGGTGCCTGGAGAAGCTTTTCTGTAACATTTTAAATCTGTGTGTCTGCACACACACACACACACACACACACACACATGCATGCGTACGTCATTTATGCAATCAAAAAATGTGTTCTACCCAGGTTTGGGAGCTGTGTGTGCTCCCAGTTTTCAGTTGTGTGGAAGCCAGGGAGGAGGAAAAGTTACTCAGGTTTTCCTCCTCCCTTGCTTCCCCACAATCACTTCTACCCAGGTTTTCCTCCTCCCTGGCTTCCACACAACCGAAAATTGGGCACGCACACTGCTCCCAAACCTGGTAAAACCTGGCAAAACAGGGTTTTTAAAAAAATATAATAATTGTGTGAATGACCTCACAATCTCTATGGAGAACTTGAGCTGAGGATTTGCGACAGAAGCGGGTACACCTGTTGAACAAGGTGGGGAACTCTTTCCTTAGGGGATGATTTGTGCTGAGAGATGGACCAGCTATGAGCTCCCCTAAACCTGTTGTGGCCTTCGATGCCATAAACTCTGGCCGCCTTCTGTGCCGCTTGATGGGAATGGGTGTGGTTGCCCCCGGATCTAGCTGGTTGTGTTCATTCCTGGAAGATAGGTCCTGAAGGTGATTCCGGGGGGCCTGCTACTCTGCCCCATGGCCTCTGGGTTCTCTTCTGTCTCATAAGCTGCTTAAGATCTGCATGAAACCCCTGAATGCAGCCATCTGGAGGTCTGGGCTGCAGAGTTCTACTGGCCCATTTTCATGGGATCCTGCAGTGGGGACTCTGAACTGGTGTCTGTCAGCACTACCAGATTGGGTGGGGATAGAAGACCAGAGCTCTGCGTCCAGGGAATCAGCACCTCGGCTGGAGCCAGGCAGGGTCACTGGAGCTGGATAGGGCAATGGGATGTTGCTCCAGCAGAGCCTAGGGACCGCCTTTAGGGATGCTGATTGGGCAGTGTGCTTGAGCGCTCCTTAAAGGGGCCTTGCCCCATTTTGTTGTACCTGCTGAATCTGGTAACACTGGGGGACCCCTGCGAATACTGTCAAGTCCTCAGAGGACTCCTCTGAGTTGGGGGACAAAGGCAGGACTGTGTCCCTTGCTGTGATGGGGGTCCCAGTTTGAGTCAAGAACAGCCCTGTTGGATCAGGCCCAAGGCCTGTCTAGTCCAGCATCCTGTTTCACACAGTGGCCCCTGAGAAGCCCAAAGGGAAGAGGTGAGGGGGGCACACCCTCCCTCCCGCCGTTACTCCCCCCCAATTGGCATTTAGAGGCATCTTGGAGGTGGCCTGTAGCCATTGCTAGACCTCTCCTCCATGCATTGATCTAAACCCCACTTAAAGCCATCCAGGCTTTTGGCTGTCACCACATCTTGGGCTATAGAATTCCATAAGTCGATTTTGCGTTGCATGAAAAAGTCCTTCCTTCTGTTGGTCCTAAATTCCCTGGCAATCAGTTTCCTGGGATGACTCCTGGTTCTCGTGTGATGAGAGAGGGAATTTCTCTCTATCCGCTTCCTCCACCCCATGCATTATTTCATAGACTTCTGTCATGTCTCCCCTCAGTCATCTTCTTGTCTAAACTAAAAAGCCCCAGGTGTTGTAGCCTTGCCTCATTTTCTTGATGCAATGCAATTCCTCAGTAGCTTGCTCAAACTGAGCATGAAATTTCGGTTCAGCTCAAATTCAGTTGCAGCTTTCCTCAAGCCACAGACAATATGGGAACCATAAGAACATATATATATATATATATATATAATTTTTTTTATCAAATTTGCACACTGCCCCAAACTTTCATCTCTGGGCGGTTAACAATAGCATAAAACAAGTTTAAAACATATACAAAAACTAAAAGCAATTTGACAATTACAAATACAAATACATAGGAAGCTGCCATATACTGAGTCAGACCATTGGTCTATCTAGCTCAGGATTGTCTACCCAGACTGGCAGCGGCTTCTCCAAGGTTGCAGGCATGAGTGTCTCTCTCGGCCCTATCTGGAGATGCTGCCAGGGAGGGAACTTGGGACCTTCTGGAAGCAAGCAGGCAAATGCTCTTCCCAGAGCGGCCCCATCCCCTGAGGGGAATATCCCACAGTGTTCACACATGTAGTCTCCCATCCAAATGCAAACCAGGGCAGACGGTCTGAGTAGACAGCCTTAAGCTAGATGGACCACAGTTCTGACTGGGTAGAAGGCAGCTTCCTATGTTCCTATGTAGAGAGAGGAACGTTATTACAGTCTCCGACCAGTACAGAATTGAGAAAGGGAGAACATAATGTCCCACCCATGCAACAATATAGTTCTACGACTATACAAATTGCATAGTAAATTATCCCACTATGTTAGTCCTTAGACGTTGCCGTATATGCACTGCTATTAAACAAAACCTAGCCACGTTGTAAGTAACCTTGGCTTGACGGTCTGAAAAGAGGAAGGAGAGAGGGATACTTCGTCTTCTCTGCCTGGTATGTCGTTAATCAGGGGTAAAATTAACGTCGCTCGCGAGTCTCTATTTAAAAAAAAATTACACTATAATAAAACAAGTTCCAAACTGTAGTGGCTGCTAAGGTTGATCTGAGTGTGGAAGACCGAGGCAGGTTTGGCAGGACGCCTAGCGTTTGGATCAGGCTGGAGGGGTTTTGCGACCCACCCACCCCCGCCCCACACCAGACAGGAAGGGGGCATCTCTTGATTCACTCTGGGGTTGAGTGCTGGCTCCAGCCCCACTCCCCCTGACAAGCCCCCACCATTTCTGAAGGACCCAGATCACCCCCCCTTCTGCCCCCACCCCCAGTTTTCTCTCTCTCCTGGTGCTGGCAGTGAGAGGTGGAGGTGGGGGAAAGTCTCCTCCGTGCTAGCTCCCCAAACTGCTGGGAAGCAGCCGAGGGCGTCCTGGAGACCTCGGCTGTGGCGGCCAGAGTGCTTCCGAAGCCTCCCATCCCTTTCCAGTTGATGATACCCCATGGCCCAAATGACTAGATGTTGCTCCCGCGCCCGACAAGCAAATGAGTGGATGGGGAGATAAAGATAACAAAAGGTAATTGCAGAGCCGTTTCCCAAGGGGAAAGGAATGCCGGGGCTTTGACAATGGAGGCTGTTGAGGTGGGGAGAGGCAAGGACACGTTGCTGGGTTGAGGCGGCCTCCAGCCCGACGCACGCTATAGTTTGGGCTAATTAGAAGGTTTTGTTCTCCTAAGCTGGTAGTTTTCGTGCCTTTGTCGTCGTCTTCTTCCCGAGCTTCTGCCAGCATGGCACCATCTGAAGAAGGGCATGTTGTTTTGTTTCATGGGGAGGGGCCGTTGCTCTGTGGCGGAGCGTGGCTGGCATGCACAAGGCCCCCGGTTCAATCCCTGGCAGCATCTCCAGGTAGGGCTGAGAAAGACTCCAGCCTGAAACCCTGGAGAGCTGCTGCCAGTCAGTGTAGACAATGCTGAGCTAGATGGGCCAGTGGTCTGACTCGGTATAAGGCCGCTTCCTTGGAGGGATGGGGCCATAGCTCAGGTGTTGAGCATCTTCTTTGCAAGCAGAAGGTCCCAGGTTCAGTCCCTGGCAGCATCTCCAGGTAGGGCTGGGAGCGACTTCTGCTTGGAGCTTTTTAGAAGCCACGGCCAGTCTGTGTAGACAATATTGAGCGAGATGGACCTATGGTCTGACTCAGTATATGGCAGCTTCCTATGTTCCTGGGGTTGGGAAAGACTCCAGCCTGAAACCGTGGAGAGCTGTTGCCAGTCAGTGTAGACAATGCTGAGCTAGAGAGATCCAGGTTCTGACTCAGCAGAAAGCAACTTCCTATGTTCCTTTGTTTATCCAAACTCCATGGAGAGAGAAGATTTATATGGACATTCCCCCATAACCTTTCTCATTTGTGTTTTGAAAAGGTAGCCCCTAGGATCCAGACAGGCAGGGAATTCTTATATCCACAGGAAGCTCCGTGTTGGAAGTTCTCTGCCCATCCTCCTGTTGTGCATACTGAATTGCCCACAACTTGGATAAGGTTGCCACCTTTTATCTGGCCCAGCTCCTGCGTCTTTGACAGATGCTCGCAGTTCTGGAATTAAGCAGCTGAGGTGTTTTCTAGGCATGCCGATAAACTGATGGCAAAAGTGTCACTTGTTCAATTGCCAACTGTCAGGCTTTGGGGACATGGCTTAGATGCAAGGCCAGGCAAAAAAGTGCCAAGCTGTACATGGAAGATAGTTTTGAGGTAGAGAGATGTCTACAGGTAACTTACCCATGAAGTCAAGATGAACTACTAGAGGAAAGTAACTTCACTCGCTGTAATAAAAAGGCCTGGGTTTCCTATAAATGTTTTAAATAAATAAATTGTGGCAGGAGAAGATGGTAGTTGTAGTCCAACATAAGAACAGTCCTGCTGGATCAGGCCCATTAAGTCCAGCATCCTGTTTCACACAGTGGGCCCCACAGATGCCTCTGGAGGGATCTCACAGGCAACGACATGCCCTCTCAGTTGCTCCCCTGCAACTGGTATTCGGGAGCATTTTGCTTCTGAGGCTGGAGGTGGCCCACAGCCACCAGACTAGTAGCTACTGATAGACCTCTCCTCCATGGATTTGTCTAAGCCCCCGTTTAAGGCCATCCAGGCTAGTGACTACCACCACATCCCATGGCAGAGAATTCCATCGATTAATTATGTGCTGTGTGAAAAAGCACATAAGCACATTCCTCTTGTCGGTTCTAAACTTCCCAACCATCAGTTTCATGGGGTGACCCCTGGTTCTAGTGTTGGAGGGCGGGAGGGAGAGAAATGTCTCTCTGTCCACTCTCTCTGCTCCATGCATAGTTTTATACATCTCGGTCCTGTCTCCCCTTAGTCGCCTCTTTTCCAAACTTAAAGAGCCCCAGATGCTGTAGCCGTGCCTCCTAAGGAAGCTGCTCCAGGCCCCTGATCATCTGGGTTGCCCTCTTCCCCGGCAACATCTGGGGATCCAAGGCTAAGAACTCCTGCATTTAAAAGAGCCTAGGAACACAGGAAGTGGCCTTCTACTGAGTCCGACCCTTGGTCCATTGAGCATAGCATTGTCTACCCTGACTGCCAGCGACTTCTCCAGGGTTCAGGAAAGAGCCTCTCCCAGCCCTACCTACAGAGGCTGCCAGGCGTTGGACTTGGGGGATCAGTGTTCCTTCTAACATGTATTTCCAGATGTCGTTGACAACAACTCCCATAATCCCCAAGCAAAAGGCTATTGCATCAGGGGATGCTGGGAGTTGTAGTCAGCAACATCTGGGGAGCCCTCTTAGAGGGAGCCCTGTTTGGGACCTTCTGCATGCCAAGTGGGTGCTCTTCTGCTGACCTATGGTGTGCCTATGTGGGCACTAGAAAGCTTGGTCAGTTCTCTGGAAGCAGATCTGTACAACTCTGAAACAACAAAGAGTCCTGTGGCAAAGACCCGGAGGTTTATTGTGGCAGGAGCTCTGGAAACCACACGGGCAGATTACAAACTTGCATACTGCACAGTTGACAAAGTAAGTTCTTGCCCACAAAAGCTTTGGCCACAATAAATCTGTTCGCCTTTCCCGGGCAGTGAGACATGCTCTTTCTATGTGTGTGCTCTCAATCACACCGCTACCTTTCTGGAAAAACCGACCATCTCATTTCTGGGGCCCCCACTGAATTGTCGCATTTGGTCACGGAACCCTTATGGTGCAGTTTAATTCAAGCGATTTAGTTTTTCCAGCATGACCCACAACCCCAGGTACCAATGACACCATTCCTCCCTGCCCACACCAGGAGAGCCTGCATTTCGCTATTGTTCTCTTGGGAATCACGTGTTCGTTTCACACTTCCGAAGGCACCCTTTTGTGTGTGTCTTCAAATGGGTGTAAAGAAGGTTCTGAAAATGCCTGTTGAGGGATCCCTCTTCCTGCTCTTGTGCGTTTAGCAACCGCCTGACTCTCAGAAGTTAAGCATTTGACTTTTTCCTGGCATGGGGAAGAAATGATAGGGGGGAAACTTTGCTTCCAAAATTGCATACCAGACTGCTGTTAAATTGCGTCAAGATGGGACCCTGTAAACTAACATTGATGACCGACAGCGGCCAGCCATATGCTTCTCGGAAGCTCCATAAACATCCCAAGCTTTCTCCTTTCCTCTCCTCCACCCCCTACAAGGTAGCTTGTAGTGCCAAGAACTGTCCTGTGACCATGGAGCCTCCATTCTTTTCAGCCAATCGCAGTCCAGTATTAATGGCAATTAATATAATTTCCATTAATTTGCTCTTTCCACTGCTGGCTAAGCTAGCAGCCATCAACACACCTTGTGGCAGAGAGTTCCGCACTGTGGCACTAGATAAAATGTTGGCAATTGAAAGGGAGCTAATGAGGCTGTTTTTTCTCCTGCTGTTCTGTTTCTGGCTCCAGCAACTCCATTTCCTGAAGACTTCTCAATCCTCACCACTGTAAAAGCAAAAAAAGGAGGGCAGTCCTTCTTGATTTCCATCTACAACGAGCAAGGGATCCAGCAGATCGGCGTGGAGATGGGCAGGTCTCCCGTATTCCTTTACGAGGACCACTCAGGGAAGCCCGGCCCCGAGGACTACCCTCTCTTCCGGGGCATCAACCTATCAGATGGCAAGTAAGTGTCTCTTGGAGGTCAAGGATGGGGTAGTCATTTTTAAAAAATAATTCTTTTTTTGCTTTTTATTTCATCTAAGATTATAGCATATATATGACGAAATAAAGGGATACAAATATTTATGACTAAATAAAAGGAGAATGATGATAAAAGAAAATCCCTTGCGCATTAACCGTATAGAAAGAGAATTTGGCAGAAGAAAGGGTGAGGATATATTTCTTCAAAGCACAAACAGTTCATTAGAATTGAACCAAACTGCCCCAAATTTCTCCTCTTGACCTTTCTACCCCCCAAAACAACCTCCACCAGTTCAAATGTCGACAAGGAGCAAGCCTGCTGATGGCGTTATACTTCTGGTGCTGCATTTTGCTGCTTGCTTTGGTGACAAGTGAGTCTACTCAAGTGAGCATTGCGGCAAGTCAAGCATCCTTTTGAGAGTGCCTGTTTTATTTAATTGTTTGTTTAGATGTATGAACGGCTTGATATGAAACGTCTGCAGGCAGTTTACATACAATTCAGAACATTTTAAATGAACCAGCCACGAAAAGCATTTAATACGGTTAAAAGCAATCAAAGCAACACATTTTAAAAACCAACCAACCTAAAAGCCTAAATAGAGAGGTGTGTCTTAAGAGCTTTTTAAAAAGGCAGCCTGCCCTGGTGATCTGTGCAGGTGGCGGGGTTCATGAGGAGGAGGAGGGTGCTTTCTTAAATACCCTCGGCCCAAGCCATGAAGGACTTTATAGGTAGTAACCAGCACTTTGTCTTTCTCCTGAGAACACATTGGTAGCCAGTGAAGTTCTTTCAGAACACGAGTCATATATTATTTATTATTATTTATTTAAAATATTTATACCCTGCCCCTCCAGTGCATTACTGCTCGGGGCAGCTCACAACAATAAGATAGACACAGATACAATAAAAGTAATACAATTAACCTTTTTTTTTTTTTACAAGTCAGATTAAAAACCGCAATTATTAGGTCTAAATCAAAACTGAAAATTATAAAAAGCTAAAGAACCTACCAGATATAACAAAACAATAATGGAGCATTAAAAAGCCTCCTTTAAAAGGTGCGTCTTGGGATGCTTATGACCTCTTCGGGTTTCCCCGAGACCATCTGCACCCACTGCCGTTTCTGGCCTATGTTCAAAGGTGGCCCCACACAGAGCACATTGCAGTAGTCAAGCCTGGAGGTCACCAGAATATACACCACGGTGTTAAGGCCATTTATCTCCAGAAATGGACATAGCTGGCATATAGGTTGAAGTTAAGAAAAAGCACTCCTGGCCACTGCCTCAACTTTTAGAAACTTCAGAAAGGCTGTGAGGAGAAGGGTCTCTTGTGGGGTGGTGGTGGGAAAGGGGGCTTGCACTGGGGAGTTGTCTTCAGGGAACCTAGTGGGGCCGAGGCGTCCCCCCCACTCAATACACATCCTTGCAAGCATTGTCCTGAACAACAACACTTATATACCCACTTTTCAACAAAAGTTTCCAAAGCGGTTTACACAGATAAATAATCAATGAATAAAATGGATCATTGTCCCCAAAGGGCTCACAATCTACAAAGAAACCTAAGAGAGACACCAGCAGCAGTCAGTGAGTCCTTGATTTCCCTCCGGATACACTTAGCCACGCTCAGAGGTATTTCTTGTGCCTCCTTGCCCGAGCATGATGTTCCGATCCCGTTGTTTGTTTGTTTATTACACTTTTATACCGTCCCAAACTTATGTCTCTGGGCGGTTCACAATGATAAAACAGTTAAAAACACACATAAAAACAAATAAAAACAACTAAAAACTAACAATTTAAAAGTCAATCACCGAATTAAGAACCTATTAAAAAGCTGAAAAAGTCTGAGTAAAAAGATGGGTTTTAAAGTATTTTTTAAAAAATTGTCGGAGATGGGAAGGATCTTATCTCCGTAGGGAGCGCATTCCATAGTCCCGGGGCAGCAACCGAGAAGGCCCGTCTCCATGTGGCCACCAGACAAACTGGTGGCAACTGGAGACGGACCTCCATGGACGACCACAATGGATGGTGGGGCTCATAATGAAGAAGACGTCCTCCCAAATACCCAGGGCCTAAGCCGTTTAGGGCTTTATAAGTTATAACTAGCACTTTGTTAGTTATAACTTATAACTGCCCAGAAACCTATCGGCAGCCAGTGTAACTCCATCAATAAAGGAGCAACATGGTCTCCTAGGTCTCCCCTAGGTACCATCTTTAGTTCAAGCTAGTTTGGGGTGAGCCTCATCACTCTCCCTGGATCAATTTAAAATGGGCTCAGGCAAAAGAGTTTATTTTCAGAAGTCCTGGGCTCATCCTGTTCAGACATGTCTGGATGGCAATGAGCAAAGGGAATCCTGGTTCTGCTGGCAAAGGGCAGCAGCAGATCCACTAAGAACAGAACTCACCTGACCTTGGAAGCTGGAATAAGATTTGCAGCCTCTGTGAAGGCTGGTTGGCACTGCTACCTTTCTTTCCCGACACAGCAGTAGGGTTAGAGGCAGAAGCGCAACAGCTCCTGCTTGTCTCAACATGGAGAAGCAAGCTGAGAGGGGAGACTGCATCCGCTGAACTTCTGCCTGCCATGCAGCTGCTTGATGAGGCACAGAGCCTGCAACCAACTGGGCTGGGAATCATTCAGGACTTGGGGCTTTCATAAAAGCCAAAGTCATGCAGCTCTACTCTAGAGGAAGCAGCTCCTTTGGGATCCTGTGGGTGGAGCTGCAGCGTGCTGGGAGAGATCCACACTGAGCCTCCCTTCGCACTGGTTTCGGCAAGCTGCTCATAAGACCCAGTGTCCTGCTTTAACCTTCTGGTCGTCCTTGTTGTTCCCCAGGTGGCACCGGGTAGCCATCAGTGTACACAAGAAAAACGTCACCTTGGTTTTGGATTGTAAAAAGAAGGTCACCAAGTTCTTGGACCGGAGTGACCATCCCATCATTGACGTCAACGGGATCATCGTCTTTGGGACCAGGATCTTGGATGAAGAGGTCTTTGAGGTGAGTGCAAGACCACAGAAAAGTCCTCGGCATGCTAGAAGGGTGTGTGTGTGTGTGTGTGTGTGTGTGTGTGTGTGTGTGTGTGTGTGTGTGTGTGAGCAAACCTGAGGCTCCCCAGCTGGATTGCCCCTCCCACTGCAGTGTGGGGTTGCTGGGAGTTGTGGTTCACCATTAGCTGGAGGAGGGAGACTAGGGTGCTGAATGGTAGATAAAGTGGACTTCTACTTGGAAAAGACTGTTCCACACTGGGAGTAATGGTTGTTGGTCAGTGATTGGATCCAATCTATTGCAAGCATTGGTGCTGTTGAAATTCAGGATTGGGAGGGCCCTGGGATGCATCCTCTGAGCACAAAACCCTCTTGATATCCAGTTTGGTTTGGGAGACGTTCACCTCTAGCAGCCTGCCCAACCACCACTTGTCCTCTGGGCTTGTCATTCTCCAACGTTATGAGCCAGAAGAGAACTCTGGCCTGTTGGTCTTCTTGGATCTCTCGGTGGCTTTTGATACCATCAACTATGGTAGCCTCTTGAGGGCGTTGGGGATGGGATGCACTGCTTTGCAGTGGTTCTTCCTTTCGAATAGATTCCAGGTGGTGTCGCTTGGAGACTGTTGCACATCAAAGTGAGAGCCATTGTATGGAGTCCCACAGGGCTCCATCTATCTCCAGTGCTTTTTAACATCTACATGAAAACCCGCTGGGAGAGATCATCAGGAAATTTGGTGCAGGGTGACACCCAGATCAATTTCTCCCTACCGGCTTAGTTAGGAGATGGCTTAATCTCTCTAAATGCTTGCTTGGAATCGGTAATGGGCTGGATGAGGGAGAACAAACTGAAGTTGAATCCAAACAAGATGGAGGTACTCGTTGCGGGAGGCCGTAACTTGGGAAGTGATATTGATCTGCCTGTTCTGGATGGGGATACACTCCCCATGAAAGATGAAGTATGTCACTTGGGAGTGCTTCTGGACCCAAACCCCTCCCTGATCTCTCAGGCTGAGGCAGTGGCCAGAAGTCCTTTTTATCAGCTTTGGCTGATATGCTGGCTATGTCCATTTCTGGAGATAAACGGCCTTAAAACAGTGGTACATATCCTGTTAACATCCAGGCTTGACTACTGCAATGCGCTCTACCTTGGGCTGCCTTTGTATGTAGTTCGGAAACTGCAACTGGTGGAGAATGCGGCAGCAAGGTTGGTCTCTGCGGCTGCCCATAGAGACTACATTACTCCTATTTTAAAAGAACAACAATGGCTGCCAATTAGTTTCTGGACAAAATGTGGTTGTGCTGGTTATTAGCTACAAAGCCCTGAATGGCTTGGGCCCAGGGTTTTTAAGAGATCACCTCCTTCTTCATGAGCCCTGCCGTCATTTAAAATCATTGGGGGAGGTCTGGTTGCAGTTGCCACCGGCTTGCTTAGCGGCAGCTGCAAACCAGGCCTTCTGTAGGGCTGCCCCAAGGCTCTGGAACTCCCGAATGAAATCAGAATCTCCCCATCTCTGGTTGTGTTTAAATGACTTCTGGATGCACACCTGTTTAATTAGGCTTTTAGTTTATGATGTCTTAAAGTTTTATTTATGGTATTTTTAATCTGTGTATAAGGTTTATAGGTTTTGGTTGTTGTGTTGGATTGTAAACCACCCTGAGATCTTATATAGTATATAAATGCAACAAATTAAAACAAACTCTTAAGTACCAGTAGTCCTGGTACTTTCTCCCGGACTTCTGGCCTTACTGAGGTCTCTCGGCACAAGCTGCTGTGATCTTGCATGCTGCCATCGACAAGTGAGCACTGAACAAAGGAAAGGTCTGAGCAGGAACTGCACACTTAATGTGAGTTTGTGAAGGGGGAGAGAAAAGGCGCTTTTGCAGGGGAGACGGAAATATGTTTTGGGGTTGACGATATGGGTTATTCGGTTTGACAGGGTGAAGAGCAGTAAAATGAGGGAGGGGGTGCCTCGAATGCTTATTTTTTGAGGGGGAGAGGTATGTCGCCTGTTTTCCACGACAGCCTGCGAGGGAATGCATGATATTTTTGGCCCTGGAGAGACCTCTCCTTGCTTGAAGTGTGCTGGGACGACCTGTTTGCATTGTCCGGTGTGACAGACGCTTGCAGGGGTTGTGTGTTTCCACTGTTACATTTTATGCTCCTTTCTAGTATTGACCTCTGAGCAGCTGGGAATCTCTAGATTTGGCCAGGATTGCCACAAACCTACCTGGTCTCATCAGGGTTCCATCCTGATGCGCTGGGGTTTGCCATGGGATCCTGCTACCTTCACTTGACCTGGGTTTCTGCCTAGGAGCCCAGGGTCTATGGATGTTAAAGGAGGTTGACAACCGAGACAGAGTGGTTTAGAGGCAGGTCCTTCCGCCTTCCACTTTCAGTGCTTTTTTAAAAAGTTGCCGGTGAAGGCAGAAGCCAAGACATTCTGTCTATACATCCCAGTTATATATCTTTTTTGTCAATCGCCTTTTAATTCTATATTCTGTATGGAGCTTAGTGGTTGACTGCATCCCTTATGCAGAGTTGCCCGTTTGATCTGCTGCTTTGCTACTGCACTTTCTCTCTTGAACCAGCTTGGGACAAGGCTTGATCTGATGATCTGTAAAGGTGTGCCGTCCAGTTGGTGTCGACTCCTGGCGACCACAGAGCCCTGTGGTTGTCTTTGGTAGAATACCGGAGGGGATATACCTGTTTTATATTCTGACATTCTTGTGAGCTCAGTTGCTGTTTGTGAACTCAAGAATCCAAGTGTTGAAAATACTGTGTGTGTGTGTGTGTGTGTGTGTGTGTGTGTGATGAGGATGATGAGGATGATGCTTAACTTATGGGGTTGGGGGCCTCCAGAGGCCTTTAGGTCCAGGCTCCAAAATTACCTAGGAGGACCTCTGCATCTCCCATGCAGTATGAGATGATGCCTTTCAGCATCTTTCTCTATCGCTGCTGCCCAATATAGTTCTTTTCCATAGTCTGGGAAACAGACCAGCAGGGATTCGAACCGGCAACCTCCGGCTTGCTAGTCAAGTCACTTCCCCGCTGATCTGACTGCATGTTTACTTTTTGGAAGCTAAGCAGGGTTAGGTCTGGTCGGTGCCTGGTTGGGGGACTACCTGAAAACCCCACGGACGCCATGTTGAATTCCATCCTGGGCCCAGACCTGCTTGAAATTTCCTCAATGTTGTTTAGAAACGCCAGTCAATACGTTGTGTTTTTACCTGTCGCCTCTCAGAATTGTGGGTCACGTTGCAATTGGGAAAGAATGACTCTGACACTTCCCAGGTGGGGCCATCAGTGGATGGCTTCGGCCTCTGGTTTTTAAAACCTGCTTTCTGCTGCCGAATGAAGCAAACTGCATGAAGGGCTTCTGTCTTCCTGCTCTGCTTTTCATTATTTTGTAAGGGGATCCTCCATTAGTGGAGCATTTTATGGGATGCCTTGGTTCAGCAGCTGAATAGGACTTCAGTCAGCAGTTTTCATCACTGTCCCAAAGGTTTGACGTATTCCTCTCCAACGGGCTGGTGTTGAGTATCGGGCAGGAATAATAAATAATATGCCCCCCCCTCAACTGCCAAATGTTCTGCTGCAGACATTTCCTTCAGCTCCCAGAGACCAGCCAGGGATAAGAACATAAGAACAGCCCTGCTGGATCAGGCCCAAGGAGGCCCATCTAGTCCAGCATCCTGTTTCGCACAGTGGCCCACCAGATGCCGCTGGAAGCCACAGACAGGAGTTGAGGGCATGCCATCTCTCCTGCTGTGACTCCCCTGCAACTGGTACTCAGAGGCATCCTGCCTTTGAGGCTGGAGGTGGCCCACAGCCCTCCGACTAGTAGCCATTGATAGACCTCTCCTCCATGAAGTTATCCAAACCCCTTTTAAAGCCATCCAAACCTGAGGCAGAAAGTTCCACATGTTGATGATGCATTGTGTGAAAAAGTACTTCTGTTTGTTGGTCCTAGATTTCCTGGCAATCAATTTCATGGGATGACCCCTGTTTCTAATGTTGTGTGAGAGGGAGAAGAATTTCTCTCTCTCCACTTTCTCCACACCATGCATGATTTTATAGACCTCTCTCATGTCTCCCCGCAGTCGTCTTTTTTTTAAACTAAAAAGCCCCAGGTGTTGTAGTCTTGCCTCATAAGAAAGGTGCTCTAGGCCCCTGATCATCTTGGTTGCCCTCTTCTGTACCTTCTCCAGTTCAACAATGTCCTTTTTAAGATGTGGGATGTGGAAGGCTTGCCTGGAGAACAACTGGGAGTTGAATGAGAACATAAAGAGAAGATGCTGGTGCTGTAACTCAGGGGTTTCCCTTTCCAACTCTGGATCCCAGATATAGTGGGACATAGGGAGCTGCCATCTACTGAGTCAGTCCATTGGTCTATCTAGCTCAATATGTTCTTCACAGACTGGCAGCGGCCTCTCCAAGGTTGCGGGCAGGAGTCTCTCTCAGCCCTCTCTTGGAGATGCTGCCAGAGAGGGAACTTGAGACCTTCTGCTCTTCTCAGAGCAGCTCCATCCCCTGAGGGGAAGATCTCACAGTGCTCACACATGGAGTCTCCCATTCATTTGCAACCAGGGCAGACTCTGCTTAGCTAAGGGGACCAGTCATGCTTGCGGCCACAAGACCAGCTCTCCTCTCCCATCATGGGATGATGGGACTACATCATCATGGGGGATGATGGGACTACAACTCCATCACTCCCCTAGCACAGAGACCTTTGGGATGATGGGAGTTGTAGTCCCACATGATTTGGAAATTCCTGCTGTAGCTAATTATTTCTGTGCCTCTGGACAGACTCCTAATTTCACCCCCACAAGGGCAAGCTATACTCTGGGACCTTGGATTTGACTGGTGCGGAAACTCCAGGTCCTGAGGTCCTCAGGCTGCTTCTCCTCAGAAGCTGAGCCACGGAGGAGCTGCCCGACTGTCACTCTGCCTGGCCGGCTGCCCTCACCAAGCCTCTGACTACTTGGCTGTCTGGCTTTTTGCTTCCCATCTTGAAAATGCGCTCTGCTGTTGCGTGCTGAAAAGAGAACCTGATGTGGTCAACATTGCTTCAATCACTCTGTGCCGCGTCAGTCCACTGAGGCGAGTGATGGGGTAATTAAGTGGGAGAGCCCACGAGGTGCTTGATTCTGCAGGGAGCAGCGAGCAGGACCCTCTCCATCCTTGTCTGGAGTCAGTGCAGGACTCCACCTGCTCTTCTGTGCTTTATTGGGGAGCCTGCAGTGCCTGTGGTTTCGGGGCCCCCTCTCCTACTGCACTCAAGGCAGCAGCAACAGCAAGGAGTGGCATGGCTGCGGCCAGAGAGGAAGTGTGCATTGAATGGTCCCCTTTGCTAAGCAGGGTCTGCCCTGGTCTGCATTTGGATGGGAGACTACATATGAGCACTGTGAGATATTCCCCAGTAGGCGATTGGGCCGCTCTGGGAAGAGCACCTGCCTGCAGAAGGTTCCAAGTTCCCTCCCTGGCAGCATCTCCAACGAGAAAGGGCTGGGAGAGAGACTCCTGCCTGCAACCTTGGAGAAGCCGCTGCCAGTCTGTGAAGACAATATTGAGCTAGGTGGACCAAGGGTCTGACTCAGTATATGGCAGTTTCCTATATTCCCTAAGATCTTTCCTGGCTCTGTACTTGAGATCTTTTTAGGAGAGGAAAGCTGGTCTGGTGGTAGCAAGCATGACTTGTCCCCTTAGTTAAGCAGGATCCACCCTGGTTGCATATGAAAGGGAGACTAGAAGTGTGAGCACTGGAAGAAATTCCCCTTCAGGGGATGGAGCCGCTCTGGGAAGAGCAGAAGGTTCCCAGTTCCCTCCCTGGCAGCATCTCCAACGAGATAGGGTTGGGAGAGAGACTCCTGCCTGCGACCTCGGAGAAGCCGCTGCCAGTCTGGGTAGACAATACTGAGCAAGATGGACCAAGGGTCTGATCCAGTACAAGGCAGCTTCCTATGTTCTTATGTAACATGACGAAAACAAAGTTATTACAGGAGCAGACTATTAGTCAGAACCAAGAGCAATATTGACTGAATGGGTTTTATTCTGCCTTTTCCTCCCAAGTGTGTGGTTTCCCCCCTCCAACACAATAACAAATCCAGGTGCCAGCAGCTCTAAATGGGGCATATTTCAGAGGTTTCCCACAGAGGCAGCGGCAGCTCTCCGTAACCAGATTCCATTTTCCCTTTTGCCTTCGCCTCAAAATATTACGCAGAAGGGAGATGAAAAAAGGGAGAGAAGCTTTTGCTTCCCGGAGGTGCTGAATTCCAGAGCCGCGTTTCTGGAGGGGTTGTAGAGATAGAGAGGGCTGGTTCTTGCAACCAGAAGTCTGCTGCTGACGTCCAGCTGGGATCTAGCGGTGCATCTGCTCTCCTGCAAAATGGTTTGTGGAGATGTGCTTGGGAAGAGATGGAACAGTCCTGGTCAGTTGGCGCCTCCATTCTAGACCAAATCTCAGATGCTGCATGTTGGTTGTCCATGCAGACCAACTCGGCTTGCTTGTCCAATGCAATCATTTCCCAGACCTCCAGCCAGGTTTTTCATTGCCTGCAAGATCCATTTTCAGGAGCTCATGGAGCAGCGAGGTCCTGGCTGGAATCTCCTCCAACTAACTCTTGGAGACAGGCATTTATCCATTATGCCTCCTGACAAAGTACTGTTATAAACAGTATTGTCAGTTGACAAAGGAGGCAGTCAGTTGTTATAAGAACTGACTGCCTCCTCTAAGAACGGCTTAAATTGTATTGGAGAAGTAAATGAAGAAAATTGAGTCTTGCTAATGGGTAATCACATGCAAATAACTCACTCAAAGGAATGGCTCGCAGTCAGTCTAGCTCAATACTGTCTACACGGACCTGGCAGTGACTCTCTGAGGTTTCAGGCAGGAGGAGAGCTGGTCTGGTGGCCGCAAGCATAAATCGTCCCCTTTGCTAAGCAGGGTTCACCCTGGTTGTCATTTGAATGGGAGACTACCTGTTTGTTTGCTTGCTTGCTTGCTTGCTTGCTATACCGCCCTTCCATAAATGGCTCAGGGAGGTTTACATTAAAACAAAACAATTAAAACCAATTAACAGTTAAAAGCAGATACTATAAAACACCATAAAACAATTAACAATTAAAACATTCAACATAGTTTAGAAACCCTGGAAAACCAGGTTACAGCAGATTAAAAACAATTAGAAACAACTTAAAAACCCTGGAAGGCTGGGCCAAAGGGATAGGTTTTGAGGGCTCTCCTGAAGGCCAATGATGAATTCAGATTATGGATTTCTGCAGGGAGTGCATTCCACAGCCAAGGAGGGCTATGTCTGAGCACTGGAAGAGATTCCCCTCAGGGGATGGAGCTGCTCTGGGAAGAGCAGAAGGCTCCCAGTTCCCTGCCTGGCAGCATCTCCAAGATGGGGCTGAGAGAAATTCTGAATCTGGGGCCTTCTGCATGCAAAGCAGGTGCTCTTCCCCTGAGCTATGACCCCCCTCCCCTAAGGCAGAATGTTCACATGTCGTCACCCATCCAAATGCAAAGCAAGGCAGACCCTGCTTAGGAAAGAGACAATTGCTGCCTGTCACTGCTGGGTGAGCTTTCTCCTCCTCTCGTTTGCCGTTTATTACTGCTGTATATGGATCCGTTGCATTGCTGGAAGTTTTTGAGGAGTCCCAGATACACACCACACCAAGCATAGACTTCGGCACCCAAGTGTCTTGGACTGACTCCCGCCCTTGGGGTCTGTTGCTTGTGGGTTACATTTCTGTCCCCACTTTTCCCTTCCAAGGGAGGGTTGCTGAGGCAGGCGCGTTGGGCCATGTTGGGGATTCTTGGGTGCTTTTTCACAAGGTCCAAGCTTGCCCTGCTGGTCACGAGGCAGCGAGGCTGACATGGGCCGTGAGTGCATCTCGGCAGTCTCCAAGCTGCCAGTGATTTGCACTGCAGATTTGTCCCCCCGCCCCCCCCCCCCCGATCCCACCTCTTTTTAATGTGGCTTTCCTTGTGGTAAAGGAATGGTTAGCGATAGAAAGATGGCGCTGGCCCGGAGCAGGAGTCGGAACTGGGGGTGCCTCGTTCAGTGACGGCTGCAAGCCGAGGGAGTTCCTGAGGCAGCAGCCAGGCCTGTCTCCCAACAAGCCCGGCTTGCTAGGGACGCAAACTCTTAAATGTAATAAGGGCTCAGAAGCAAACGGGCTGTGTTGGCTGGTGTGTTGCAAAACCTCCGACTTTCCACTGTGTCGCTGACAGGGCTGACAGGGGAGGAGAACTTGGGAACATTCCTCCAGCCTCCTTCGACTGGAAAAACGACTTCCTCTCATTAAAATCCAATTAGTTCCAAGCTGAGATGGCCGAGCAAGCCGGTCTCTCTCCGGTGGAGGAAAGCAGGAGGGAGGTGGGCTGGAGTGGTGGCTAAGCCAGGCCCAGCTGCACAGAAATGGTGTTTGGAGCAGAGATGTGGTCTGAAGCACAAATCTGCGAATGAGGAGACATGTCGGGGGGGAGATTCGTGTGCCTTGTGGTTGGGCAGTGGGGCGGGGGTGTAGTCAACTGTGTTCAGAATGAATGCGAGGGCTGACAGTTTCGAGATATAGGAATTGGCAGTGGCCAAAATATACCGTATTTATCTGAATCCGAGACCAGATTTGTTTATTTCATCCTATTTAGTAAGCATATTTCTGCACCGCCCCGTACAAAAAGGCCCCTGGGTGGTTCACAATCTAAAAACCATTAAAACAATTTGGAAATGCAAATAAGAGCTCTAAAACCCCAAGCTGTAACACTATAAACTAAAAGCCTGCCTAAGCAGGTATGTTTTCAGATCCTTCTTGAAAACCTTCAGAGAAGGGGACACTCTGATTTCATTAGGAAGAGTCTTCCAGCATCCCGGGGCAACTCTAGAAAAGGCCCGGTCTCGAGTCACACCAACCGAATCGGTGGCAACCACAACCGTTCTCTGGCTGCTATTGCTTGCCAGCAGCAACACACAAATATTTATATACTGCTTTCCAAGTTTCCAAAGCAGAGAAATAATAAATAAAGAAGCCCAGAAGGACGCCCATGCAACCAGTTCTCCCTCTTTGCAATCTCGCTGACTGCAGAGAGGGTGCTCTCTGTGACGTCTGAATTTGGGCGGGAGGGCAGGGGGAGCGGGGAGTGGCACGGCATGCCCATTGGACCCACAGTTCCACGTTAACATGCACGTGTGGCCTATGACTCTTTCCAAGTTGGGTGTCAAAGGGCCGGAGTCTGGCTGCCTGGATCGATCTGCCAGAGCCCCCACCTTGATCGAGACCCCAGAGCACTCGCCAATTGGACATTCAAGGGTGGCTGTATCAAAGTAGCCTCCTCTGGGGCCTTAAGCCAGTATGAGCAGTGCCTTCAGGACACGTGCAAGGTCGCAAACAGGTCACCTTGGCTGACACGCTGCAACTTTCGCTTGGAAGGGGAGTCACTGCGGACCTGTGATGCCATGGCAGTATTTGGTTTAACTAGGAACATACGAAACTGCCCTATACTGAGTCAGACCATTGGTCTATCTAGCTCAGTATGGTCTTCACAGACTGGCAGCGGCTTCTCCAAGGTTGCCGGCAGGAATCTACTCAGCCCTCTCTTGGAGATGCTGCCAGGGAGGGAACTTGGAACCTTCTGCTCTTCCCAGAGCAGCTTCATCCCCAGAGGGGAATATCTTACAGTGCTGACACATCAAGTCTCCCATTCAGATGCAACCAGGGCAGACCCTGCTTAGTAGAGGGGACAAGTCATGCTTGCTACCACAAGACCAGCTCTCCTCTCCAAAGATATACAGGTTGAGCACTGGGTGGAGACAGCAGAACATTCTTCAAAGTCACCAATGGATGGCATCCGTTTCCCATTAGGTAGGATTCTGAGTGGCGTCCTAAGCAGCTGTTCCTCCCTCAAATCGCTGGTCTCTCCCTGTTCCAGAGCACCCTAACCTCCAACTTGTCCTTTCGGGTGGATGCTACCGGCTCTATGCCAGGCCCAGCACAGCTTTGCGCATTCAGAACAGTGAGAGCCATTAAAGTATCCTCTGGGTCTCTTCCCCCATCAGCCGGCATTGAACTCTCAAAGGAGCAGCCAGTCCGTGGCCTGCCATTTTATAACTACATCTTCCAGACTTCTAAAAGGTGACCCTGTACTGGGGACTCACTGGAGATGAGCCGGTGAGCAGGCCTTCGGGGCTAAATGTAAAGAGGATGGGATCCTGCATGGAAAAAACTTTGAGGCTGTCATTTCTGGAACACAGGAAGCTGCCATATACCAAGTCAGACCCTTGTTCCATCTAGCTCAGTATTGTCTCCACAGACTGGCAGCGGCTTCTCCAAGACTGCAGGCATGAGTCTCTTTCAGCCCTCTCTTGGAGATGCTGCCAAGGAGGGAACATAGAACATAGATGCTCCATAGATGCTCTTCCCAGAGCTGCCCCATCCCTCTAAGGGGAATAGCTCACAGTGTGCACACATGTAGTCTCCCATTAAAATGTAAACCAGGGCAGACCCTGCTTAGCAAAGGAGACAATTCATGCTTGCTACCACAAGAGCAGCTCTCCTCCCATTCGTCCCTCTGTAGGGTAAAATGTCCTAAACGTCTAGCTCAGTATTGTCTACGCAGACTGGCAGCGGCTTCCTCCTGTGGCCAGATGAGTCTTTCCTCTTGGGTACTCTCTCTGGGTCTCTCTTTCATCGATTCCAACAGCTGCTGATTGCCCATCTTGGTGTGGACAAAATAGATAAATACCAGCCTCTTAGTGTAATATGTTTTATTGTTTTTAATAATTTTTAAGTGTGCCACCTGCAGATATTCGATATCGGGCAGTTTATACATCTAATAATAAATACATGCATGCATACATAAAAGCAGTGAGCCTTCCTGCTTGCCTTGTGGGTTATCAAGGCAAGGGCATTCTGGACGGCAGAGAACTTTGCCCGATATTGGGGGGCATGGCCCGGCAGGAATTTCTCCCGCGGCTCCTGCAATGAACAGGTGTTCTGCCAGTGCGCTCCAGTCCCTTCTCTCCCTCTCCAAGTCCTTGAGATGTTTTGTCCCTGCCAAATGCATCAAAAATGATAGCGATTTGTGAAACTTCTTCCCCCCCAAAGCCTCTGTTCTGCTTTGCAACGTGAAATAAAGACATCAGGAATGGGAGGGTAGGAAGCCTTCTGCACAGAGCCAGTCCAGGACACCACCGGGGCTGGGTGCCAAAACTATTCTGCGTCTCCTTGAGTGTGTTGGGGAGGAACGAGACGCAGGAAATTGGGAGCCGGTGTCTGCTCAGAGTCCCCGACTCTCTCTCCTCTCCCCCCCTCCCCAGAGCTCTCCGGCAGTGATCCTGCCGGTTCTTTTGACATGCCAATTAGTATTTTTATCTGAGGGTTTTGTTGACTTTTCCCAAACTCCAGTCATTATTAAAGTCAATAATCCCGGGTTTAACTTCTCTGTGTTCAAGGCTCCTTTCCTCCTCCCTTGCCATCTGTCATGTTTTGAATGGGTTTATAGTTGGATTCTTCTGGCTCGTCCACCTGCCATTATCAGGCTGCAAAGGATGCTTCAGGCTGAACTTGTCGAGGAAGGGAAGCACTCCGAGCTCATTAGAGGAGGTGATAAAAAGCTCTTGCAGCATCAGATGCAACTCTTCTCCATTTTGAAAACACCGGTCAGAGCACGTGAAGATTTCCGGGACCCTTGTTGTCTTCCTTCCGGTTGGTTGGTTGGTTGGTTGGTTGTGCCATCGAGTCGCTTACGGCTCCTGGCGACCTCTGAGCCCTGTGGTTTTCTTGGCAGAATACAGGAGGGGTTGACCACTTGCTTCTAGTGTGTGTGTTTTCTAGTCGCCTAGTGATGTGGGTGGAAGCTGGGGGCTCTCTTCTCCCCGTTGCCCAGTGGCATGTGCCCTTATGGCTAGCTTGCCTCGAGCCTTGACAGCGCTTGGGAGGTGCCAGTGAGGGAGGGGGGGCAGATGGCTGCGGAGGTAGGCCGTGTGGGGCCCAAGCCCTGGCCTCATTGCAGTGGACACAGTTGCCCAATGGTAGTGCCACCCTGGTGTGTTACCTTGCATCTCTGTGTTTAACCCATAAGCTTCCCTGTGGCCTGCTATAAGGCCTGCTCAACCTAGCCCCACCCCCCCACCCCGCCAGCTGTGTTTGAACTACAACTCCCATAATCCCCAGCCACAGTGGCCAAGAGCCGGGGGTTATGGGAATTGTGGGCCACCATCTGCAGGAGGGCCAAAGTTGAGCAGCCTTGCCTTTATAGGAACCTGGGAAACTGCCTTATACCGAGTCAGACCCATCTAGCTCAGTATTGTCTTCACAGACTGTCAGTGGCTTCTCCCAGGTTGCAGGCAGGAGTCTCTCTCAGCCCTATCTTGGAGATGCTGCCAGAGAGGGGAACTGGGAACCTTCTGCTCTTCCCAGAGCAGCTCCATCCCCTCAGGGGAAGATCTTCCAGTGCTCACACATGTGGTCTCCCATTCAAATCTAAACCAGATAGGACCCTGCTTAGCAAGGGGGACAATTCATGCTTGCTCCCACAAGGCCAGCTGTCCTCCTTAGTTAAGAGCAGGGTGTGTATTCTCAAGCATGGATGTCCGGTTGGAAAGCTCTAAGGTTAAGACACGGAGTTGTGTGTTCTAGCATTCAAAGATGCACCTTTTGGGCATGGACTGGATATCTCCCTCCCAGGGTGTCATACCCAACCTGAACTTGAATGGAAAGTAAAGTTTCCCACTGCCCCGAACTGTAATATTATCCTGAATAATGAATAGGTCACTGGTTCAAAAGGATCTTGAAAAATAAATAGGTCACTGGTTCAAAATGATGTTGTGTGAAAATTCTCTCTGGCCCCAACCAGCATGAATCATGAGCTTAAAAAACTTATATCTGGAAGGGATGTTATGCACTTTGGCCTGATCCTGGCTTCTGTCCTCTTGAAAGGCTGCGGAGGGGGAGGAGGCAGCAGGGCAAAGGCCTGTTGAATTAAGGATGCATTTTGCTCCAACTGAATTAAACACGTTTGCTACGGAGGCAACATTGAATGTCCTACTTCATTTTTATGTGATGCATGTTTCAGAGGGGGGTTGTGCCGTGTTGAATGAGATCCACTAATTTGCTTTGTCCCACTGTGGAAACCAGCTCTGGTCGTGTGAATCATATTTGACTTTTTCCTAAGTGGCGTGGATCAGAACTGGCTCTGGTCAATCCAGTGTGAACTGGGGACTCAGTTGGCTTGAACAGGGACAACCTTCCACCACAACTCGAATGAAAACGGGACCCAAATGTTACTGATTGGATTTCATGTGTTTACTCTGAAAATACCTTGTGCCACCAGATTGCATTTAAAACAAATATTTACAGGGAGGGTGTTCTCTGCCTCTCCCTAGCACCGGATGCCCATTTAGGGAAGCATTTATAGGGTGCTTGTTAACCTATGGAATCCTCTGCCACAGGATGTGGTGATGGCCACCAGCTTGGATGGCTTTAAAAGGGGCTTAGTCATGGAGGATGGGTCAATCAACGGCTACTAGTCTGGTGGCTATAGGCCACTTGCAACCTCAGAGGCAATGCCTCTAAATGCCAGTTGCAGGGGAGCAACAGCAGGAGAGGGGGCATGCCCTCAGCTCTTGCCAGTGGGCTTCCCAGAGGCATCTGGTGGGCTACTGTGTGAAACAGGATGCTGGACTAGATGGGCCTCCTTGGGCCTGATCCAGCAGGGCTGTTCTGATGTAGTAATCAGGAAGATTACAGAGATAATGTGCTTTGGGTATCATAAGAACCTAAGAACAGCCCTGCTGGATCAGGCCCAAGGAGGCCCATCTAGTCCAGCATCCTGTTTCGCACAGTGGCCCACCAGTTGTCGCTGGGGAGCCCACAGGCAGGAGCTGAAAGGGGCAGGCCCTCTCTCCTGCAACTGGTATGGAGTTTCCCCAAAATAATCATCTCCATGTTGTAAATTAGGAGCTGAGATAGTGTGGCTTGCCTGGGGCCACTGAATAAACTCGCAGCAGGACTTTTGTATGAGATCTATTTCTGATTGGAAGGGGGCAAGCCCAGCTCACCAAGGCGCTGACAGGGGCAAGCCCAGAGTCGTGACTCATGCAGAGTAGCACCAGGCAACCTCCTCCGAGGGTAGAAAATGCTGCTGTGTCAGATGTGACTGGATGAGTCCTTGCTTCTGATGGAGACAGAACGATCCTTCCCCAGTGGCGCCATGCTGGAAAGAGGCAAGGGCGGCGCAGTGAATCACGCAGAGACCCATCAGGCAGCCTTCTTGTCTTGAGTGCCAGTTTTCAGTTCACAGGATCCCTCGGTTATTGAGCGTGTGTGTTTCTCACAGCTCGCCGGCTGTTCTCGTGAGGCACACTATTGTGGGAATGGTTGCTGAAACCGGCCGCGAGGTCGCCGCTGCTGCTCCAAACTGGGGCGCCCTCAATTTCTCTGCCGAGCGGAGATCCAGACACCTTCCCGGGTTGGTTTGTTTTGCTTTTGTCACCGCCTTGGTGAGCGGCCGAGAGGAGTGAATTTACGACGTTGGCTTCTTGCTGGACCGGCGCTGCCAGAACTGATTTCACTTTTCTCACTGTGAAGCTCTTGAAGGATGTTTTTAAAAAAGGGAAAGGAAAGAAGTAAAAAAAGCCACAAAGTACATCAGATGGAGTGATGGAAATTCTAAAACCCTTTGAGCCAGCATCTTTTTATATTAAAAAAAAATGGTGCGCTCTCCGCAAGCGCAGAGGGTAATTTATGGTCTGAATAGCTGGGGTTTTGCTTCAGCACTGAGGCCTGCTATTGTTTCTCCCCCCCCCCCCCCCCGCCGCCCCCCAATTTCTCAAAAGAGCTTCTTTTTCTGCTGGAATCGCTGCGTTCTGGACATCTGGATTCCATCAGCAAGCCGGGGTGTGTGCGTGTTGTGTGGGTTTGCGGGGCGGGGGGAGGCAAGTCAAGTCAAGCTGCTTGTTGGGGAGGGGGGATGCCATCTTCTGTCGGATATTCTGCCACTGGAAAAACCGACGCTTACCTTGCGAGGGCCATCCCATCCAAGCCGTGCTTTCCCTTCAGTTGAAAGAGCGAAGGGGAGCTCCGTCTGTGTCTGGCAGTCAGGGGGGAGCAGGAGGCCGAGAGGAGGGACCAGCAGGGCTGTGAGTCTTTCTGTCCTTCTGCAGCACCCGGTTGGCTCTTGCACATCACCTGACCTCCCAGGATCGGGGGCTTCCAAGTCAAATGCTCAGCTGCAATGGCCCCTCGGGTCCTTTCTCTGAGCAGCAGCCCCCGGAGGCTTGGGAAGCAGGTAGAGATGTGCAAACAGGTTCGATGTCGGACCGGTTCAACACTGAACCTGTTTCAGTTCGATGGTCTGATTTCAGACCGAAAACACAGACACCCTGGCCGTTTGGGGGGTTTCGTGATTTTTTTTTTAAAGGTGTTCTACATAGCCCCCTCTGGAGGGCTTCATTGAAGCCTCAGGGGGGTCTCGGGGGCTTCCCCTCCCCACCGCCAGTCTCTATTATGTGTCAAATTGTCCAGTTTGGGCGGTCTTTGGACAATTCCGGGGCCATTTTGGAGGCTACTGCACATGCCCAGTAGGCCTCTGCATGGCCTGGGTCATGAGACAGCCTTGGTCAGCCTGATGGATGACCTTTACTGGGGAATCAACAGAGGGAGTGTGACTTGGCTGGTTCTTTTGGATCTCTCAGCGGCATTCAATACCATCGACCATGGTATCCTTCTGGATCACCTGGGGGAGTTGGGGATAGGGGGCACTGCTTTGCAGTGGTGCCGCTCTTATCTCTTGGGTAGATTCCAGATGGTGGAGCTTGGTGACAGTTGCTCCTCAAACATCCTGGAGCTGTTATATGGTGTCCCCCAGGGCTCCATTCTGTCACCAATGATTTTTAACATCTAAATGAAACTACTGGGTGAGGTCATCAGGGGATTTGGTGCAGGGTCTCATCAGTATGCGGATGACACACTTCTTTTTCTCCGTGTCATTTTCATCATCATCAGGAAATGGGATTCACTCTTGGTATCTCAGGTGGAGCCTATGGCCAGGAGTGCTTTCCATCAGCTTTGGCTGATTTGACAGCTGTATCCATTCCTTGAAGAGAATACCCTCAAAACTGTAGTGCATCAGCGAATAACCTCCAGGCTCAACTATTGCAATGCACTCTACATGGGGCTGCCTTTGTATGTAGTTCAGAAATGTCAGTTAGTTCAAAATGTGGCAGCCAGATTGGTCTCTGGGGTAACCCGGAGATACCATATTATGCTTGTTTTTTAGAAGTTGCAGTGGCTGCCGATAGGTTTCCAGGCAAAATACAAAGTGCTGATTATTACCTTTTGAAAGCCCTGAACGGCTTGCCTTAGAGAGCATCACCTTCTACATTATCCCCACCACACGTTAAGGTCATCTGAGGAGGTCCACCTCCAGTTATCACCAGTACGTCTGGTGGTGACTCAGAGGTGGACCTTCTCTGTAGCCACAGGCCTTCTCTCGGGCTGTGGAATGCACTCCCTGCAGAAATCCGTAATCCAAGTTCATTACTGGCCTTCAGGGGAGCCCTTAAGACCTGTCTGTTTGGCCTGGCCTTCCAGGGTTTTAAAACGGTTTTAAATGTTTTAATTGTTAATTGTGTTAAACTGTTTTAAAGATCAGTTTGTATTGATTGTTTTTAAGATAACCAATTCGTGGGTTTTGTTTTTCTTATTGTGCACTGCCCAGAGCCATTTGGATGGGGCGGGGTATAAATGTAATTAATAAATAAAATAAGACTCTGTTCCAAAGAGGCTCGCAATCTGAACAGACAGGTATGAGACACTTCAGTAACAGCCCCTAGGGAAGGAGATGCTATCCGGAGTTGAAAAGGGACAGTTGCTCCACCCCATTAAACCAAGAGAGCCACTGCTTAGGAAGGGACTCATTTGCCTGATTCACAACTGATGTGGCACAAGAGGTCCCTGGAGTCCACTGAGAACGTAAGCTGTCATGTTGGATGCATCTGCCTCCGCCATGCTCATCAGATGCCATGATTAGGGATGTGCAAATCAATTTGGATTTGAATAAATTCAACTCGAATCTTGATGATTCAACTGATTAGAATTCAGATTGAATCACCCCTTACAATGGCAATTCGATTAGAATTCAATTCAAATTTTTGAAATTTGATTCAAATTCGATTCGAGAGCCATTTGGCACCTTTTAGGCCCCCTGATTGGTTAAAAGTGCCCAAACAGGGTCAAATCGATTTGGATTTGAATCAAATGTTTGGCATTTGATTCAGATCTGAAACAAATCAAAAATTTTGTTTTGTGCACATCTCTAGTCATGATCTCCACCCTAACCACCCAGTCTGGTTGCAAGGAAATGAGACCAGGATTAGACCCAGGCCCCCATGCCAGGCTGGAGCCTTAAGGAACTCTCGAATGGAAGCCCCTGGAAATGGAAACCCCCCCCGCCAAAGCTTGAGCCTCCTAAAGAGCCTATAGCTTTCCACTCCCTATTATCTGCATCCCAGCACCAGCAATGGGCTAGGCAGGATTGGGTAGGCTGGAGGAGGAATCCTGGACTCCAGGCCAGGAGGCTGCCCTTTTAAGGCTCCCACTCTCCAGGCAGGGACGCAGAGCCCAGAAGGGGTAGCCTGAACTTGGGAGCGTTTAAGGACTCAGTCTACCTCTGGCTGCTTCTGGAGCAACTAGTCCGATGGAGCTGTCCGTGGTGCTGCACCCTTGCCTTGTAAGTTCTCCTCCGTGGGAAAAGATATACGGGTGTATGCTGTGCAGCCGTGACCCTCCTCCTTCCTAATATACAGGCACTGACATAATCCCAAACAGGGTGAGATCTCAAGCCTTGCAGAGATTCTGGGATGCGCTCCCTGCTGAAATAAGAGCCTCCCCTTCTCTGAGGTTTTAAAAGTCTCTAAAGATGTATTTTTTAACCCAAACTTTTAAACTTGACTGTGGTTTTGAATTGTGTGGGTTTTTTTTTCATTTTAAATCAGTTTTATTTATTATTATTTATTACATTTATAAACCGCCCCATCCAGAGGCTCTGAGCAACAACAAGTTAAAAGACATAAACAGACAGTGCTAAAAACAGTATACGAACAATTAAAACCATGTAAAACTAATTAAAATACTTTTTAAAACCAACAACACTTAACAAGCCTTGGAAGGCCAGGCCAAGCAAATAAGTTCTTAGGGCTTTCTTAAAGGCCGACAGCGAGCCTAAACTGCGGATATCTGCCGGGAGGGCATTCCATAGACCAGGAGCAGCTACAGAAAAGGCCCGGTTCCAAGTCGCCACCAGACGTACCAGTGGTAATGTTGTCGTTTATGTTGTCATTTATGTTGTCGTAAACCACCTAGCGACAGAAGTTTGTGCGGTCTACAAATTTGGGGTGGGAGTGGGGAGGGGGGGGAAAAGTCTGTACTTTCGGTCTGTCCAAAATCCTCCAGCATTTAGCTTCAGTAGATTCTAATATTATGGATTCTAATACCTGGAACCTGGATTGTAATATTATGAGAGGAGCAAAACTCTCTAAGCACCTTATCCGCACCATGCGTAATTTTGTACACTTCTACCCTGTCCTTACCCACCTTCTTTCTAAATGAAAAAGGCCGAAACACTGTGATCTTTCCTCATCAGGGAGCCATTCCAACCTCCAGATCATGTTGGTTACCCTTCTCTGCACCTTTTCCAGCTCCACAAAGCCCCTTTCAATAATAATAATTAATAAACTTTATGTGTTAGCCACCCCATAACAAATTGTTCTCTGAGTGGCTCACAGCAGAGGATTAATAAAAATATATTACACATTAAATCATAACAGGCCAAAAAAAGAGAGAGAGAGGTGGAAACAAAATACAATACAAAGTAGCATTTAAAAACCTCATTTTAAAATCAGTTAAGAATCAGATCACATCTGAAAAGCCAAATTTAAAAACCTGAATTTAAAAGGCCTGGGTGAACAAAAAGGTCTTCACCTGGCGTCTAAAAGAACACAGTGATGAAGCCAGGCGAACCTCACTGGGGAGGCTAGTCCATAAATGGGGTGCAATCACCCTCACCTCGTTTGGCAGGGGCACCTGGAGGAGGGCCTCCGAAGAAGATCTTAAGGTACGGGTAGGGACTTATGTGCTCAGGTGCTCTCTCAGGTAACCCGGTCCCAAACTATTTAGGGCTTTAAAGGTTAAAAGTAGCACTTTGAATTGGGCCCGGAAAAGGACTGGGACCAGTGCAGCAGCCGGAAATGTACATCTTATTCCAGAAGCAGCTCACGCTATTAGTTTATATAAGGGCATTACTATGTTGGTAGTTTGATTTTTCAGTCCCTTTCCTAATGATCCGGGAACACTGTGCTCGCAGCAGTGGGGTGGTAAAAACCCAGGCAAGTTTCAAGGTTCGACATGAACCAGAAAGGCTTCGCTCCAGAGGAATGGGTCTTTCGGAGAGTGCCTTCCTAATGAGTTGTACAGGCTTCTGGAGAGCGAGAGAGAGCGTGTCTGGTTTTCCCTTCTGCATGTTTCTTTTTTTTTCGGTTGTGTGAATGACATGGCTCCAAAGACATGGAAAACCCATCTCCAGCCAGATGGATGGTTTGTGTCATGGCAGCCGCAGCCTGGCTGTGCTTCAGGAGAGGGATCCGTTGAAGCAAAACACTCCCGCCACCGATCTTCTCTGCGTACACGGCAATGCAGAGCGGATTCCTGGCAGATAATTCGCTTACGGAATCGGTCTTCTTTTTCTCCCTCTGTTTGGTGAGAAAACTCCTCCATCCCCTTTGCCAAGTTATACATTATCCTCTTTCTCTCTCTCTCTCCCCCTCCGGCCACCGTTCCTGCCTGCACATCTTCCTTGACTCGGCCCGTCCTCGGAAATGTGGTCTTCAGCTTGATAGGTGGCTGCAGTCATGTGATGGCTCTGTTTTGGACTCTGGTTGGACGAAAGCCATTCATTTAATTGGACCCACGGGTTGCAAACGTAATCTGAACCTAATGGGTTGTCCGTCTTCAGTTTTCTTCCTTGTGGTTTTGTGCTGCAGCGTTCCCTGTAAAAGGGATTCCCAGATGTTGTTGACTACAACTCCCATCATCCCCAGCTGGAAGCCCTCCCCTTCAGTTTCTTCCCTTCAAAAATGCTAGTGGGGAGGTGAAGGTGCTAGGTGATTGGCACACTGCGCATGCTCAGGGGTCTTAAACCAGAAGACCCCTGCTCTTTAAAGAAGGTGCTTAGTGGGTGCAATTGGAGGAGGAAGAATTGGGACGATCAGTTCCAAGACTCTGCCTTCTGGGGTTATTTTCCTCTGGAAGCAAACAGAGGGAGAGCCTCCACTCCTGCCTGAAACCTTGGAGAGGTGCTGCCAGTCATTTGTAGACAGTCCTGAGCTGGATGGACCGATGGTAAAGTGGTCTGGTTGGTTGCTTGCATGTAGATGGTTCCAGGTTCCCTCCCTGGCAGCATCTTCAGGTAAGGCAGGGTGAGACTCCTGCCTGCAACCTTAGAGAGCTGCTGCCGGTCAGTGCAGGCAGTGCTGAGCTAGGTGAATGACTAGTCTGACTCGACAGCAAGCAGCTTCCGAGGTTCATGTGTGTTTCCCCCTTCCACGAATGTGCAATGTTGCAGTGTTCGGAAAAGGTTGACCTCTGCAAGGTAGCCTGTTTGCTTGGGCTGCTGGAGGCTTGCGGGGGGCGGGGGACTGGAGTCTCTGCAGCCAAGCCTTAGCCCCGTGGCTTAAAGAGGTTTATGCTGGAAGAAGGAAGCATAATATTGACCCGAGTGGGGGAGAGAACCCCAGAGCCAGGGCCGCCTTGCTGTGCTCCGGTGAGGCTGTGCACAGATGAAATGCGAGGCTGGGTAGCCCTTGGCATCGGGCTGGCGGGTGAGTTTGCAGGGCCCCTCCAGGCAAGATGTGCTTCCAACACAAGCGCAGCAATTGCCTTCATCACAGGAGCCGGGCTTGGGTGGCAGCTGCCGATCCGGAGAAGGCGGCCGGTTTCCTCGGCTCTCAGCCGCCGCCCAGGAGATGCCAGCAACAACCTCATCCCACTGGAGGGGCCCAATCAGGCAGAGATGTGGAAGGAGACAGGAGCCTTTCGGCTGGCACCCTTGGGACGTGGGGATGAGAGGGGGGGGCTGATGTGGGGGCTGTGGGGACTCCCCAATCCTTACAGGGTTGCTGTGAGGGTAATTGAGGGAAGAGGAGCCACATTCACTGTACTGAACTCCTTGTTAAAAGAGTGAGATAAAAATGTGGTGGTTATATAAGAAGAAGAAGATCTACAAATTGAAATGGAAAGGCTGTGGCAGAAGAAGACCCAAATAATCCCAGTGGTCACTGGCGCCCTGGGTGCAGTCCCAAAAGACCTTGAAGAGCACCTCATCACCAGAGGGGCCACAGAAATCACCACCCGCCAATTACAAAAAGCAGCTTTACTGGGAACAGCCTATATTCTGCGACGAAATCTATAACCATTGACAATAAAATTCTGGCATCCCAGGTCCTTGGGAAGGACTCGATGTCTGTATAAAACAAACCAGTCAATAACACCTGTCTGACTGTGTAAACAACAACAATAACAATAACAATAATAAATTAGTAGTGGTGATCTGGTAATTAATGAGCAAGGAGGGATTTGACCTTCACACAGGCAAGCAGCTGGGATCACGAAACACACCAAACTGAGCATCCACATTTACGCTCCAGGACAGATGGAGAATTGGGTTCAAAAGCAATTCATTCTGTGATTGAGTGTTCATCTAGAAATGCATTTTATGACACACACCCCACTGCCCCCCCCCCCAGCTTTCTCAGCCTGGACCAGAAGCCAAGGGATGCATCATCAGCTCCGTTTTTCCTTCCAGCAACAGCCGGGCCTTTTCAAGGATTTCCCTGCTTTCTGTTGTGGGCTTTTGGTCTTGTTTTGCAGAAGGTGGTGGGCGGCGGTGGGGGGATACTTGGCTTCCTCTGTTCGCACAAGAGAGGTTTGCGTCTTAAAATGCGAGGACGAAGATGGATCATGGGGGCTGCTGCCTGAGAGCGGAGGCTCAGCCGAAGGAAGACAGCTTGGAAAAATAAAACCTAGGCACTGGCTTCCACATCTCGCCCCAACTGCTTTTGCAGGCTGGAAAATGTTAGGATTGTCTGTCTGGATCCCTCCCTCTACACCCCCTGTTCTGCCGCCGCCGCCGCTCTTATTTTTCATGTTGTCACTGCCTTGGCTCAAGCCAGGCTTTGGAGCAGAGGCCAAACGAACCAGCAGAGATCTCTCCTCGCCAGAGTTTCCATTCCAGCCCTCTCGGCCCGTTTGGCAATGCCGGCTGCCGCTTTGGCCTAGCCAGAGTGGTTCTCTGTGGTGGGGAACACAGTGGCAATCCTGCCCTGGAGACCTCCGAGAGGGGGCTTGAACTTGACCGTGCCTTTAAGCACGGAATCCCCTCTCTGTGGGAGGAAATGGTGGGTCTGTGTTACCCTTTCCTTCTGCCCCGATGGACTGGGGAGAGTCGCATATTACAGGAGAAATGTCCTGCTGTGTCAGGCCAAGTGCCCGCCTAGCCCAGTGTCCTGTTTTCAAGGGTGGTCAGCCATGGGAAGCCCACCACCAGGACTTGAGGATAGCAGTTCTTCTTTGTCTCTGGTGTCTGATATCTAGGGATATTTGAGCGCAGAACATTGAGCCCTTGTGGGTAATGGCCCTGTTGGCCACAAATGTGTCTCCCTTTTTGAATCCATTGAGGCTGGGACCATTGCCACTTCAACAGAGAATTCCACAGGCTATCTCCTGTATGTATGATGGGAGTTGTAGTCCAAAAGGAGCTGGAGGGCCAAAGTTCTGCAGCCCTGCTGTGAAGAGACAGGGTGATAGATTCTGCCTCCCTGGAGGTCTTCAAGCAGAGACTGGACATCAACCCTCGGGGGATATTCCAGCTCTGGATGTCCCAGACTGAGCAGAGGGTTGGACTAGTTGGCCTTTGAAGGACCCCAACGCCAAGATTTTATGAACCTTGATTTTGCTGCCTTCAGAATTCCTCAGATGTATCTTGTGAACTGGAACCTCCATATTCACCATGAAAAATTTCATTT